>NC_081371.1:16182439-17382439 GCF_030684315.1 Stegostoma tigrinum
CACACACACACTCCCTCTCTCTCTGTCTCTCTCACACACACACTCCCTCTCTCTCTCTGTCTCTCTCTCACACACACTCCCTCTCTCTCTCTGTCTCTCTCACACACACACTCCCTCTCTCTCTGTCTCTCTCACACACACACTCCCTCTCTCTCTTTGTCTCTCTCACACACACACTCCCTCTCTCTCTCTGTCTCTCTCTCACACACACTCCCTCTCTCTCTCTGTCTCTCTCACACACACACTCCCTCTCTCTCTCTGTCTCTCTCTCACACACACTCCCTCTCTCTCTCTGTCTCTCTCACACACACACTCCCTCTCTCTCTGTCTCTCTCACACACACACTCCCTCTCTCTCTTTGTCTCTCTCTCACACACACTCCCTCTCTCTCTCTGTCTCTCTCACACACACACTCCCTCTCTCTCTTTGTCTCTCTCACACACACACTCCCTCTCTCGCTCACACACACACTCCCTCTCTCTCTCACACACACACACAAACACACACTCACTCACACACTCACTCACACACTCACTCACACACTCACTCACACACTCTCTTTCCTGCACACAGACACACGCGCGTTCACATACATATGAATCTATTGGGTGAATTTGTACTTTCAGATTTGTATTTACAGGTACATGCTATTTTGTTCAAAAAGCACACAGTTTGCAAACACAGTCAATCAATGGAATCTTTTATAAGTTCCTGCTTTAGAAATAAAACCAGTCTGACTCCAGGTTAAAATTCAGACAGATTCTAAACAAGGCCTCACACCTAAATGCATTTTCTAACCTGAGATGTCACCTCTTGTGGGCACTAACAAAACTTTTAGTTATTTCGAGGCAGTGGCTTGAAAGGAATTCTGGGATTTGCATTTTAATGAATTGAAACCTTCATCTCTTCTCTAACTGACTAAAGATTTAACAGGAGGGAGTCAGCCTGCCATTTTACGTTTCTTCAATATGTTCGCATCAGGTATATGATCCTTTGACGTTTTACTTTTAAATTCTGCGTCATGAAGCCTCACTGACTGCACCTGATGAAGGGCCAATGCTCGGTAAGCCAGTGTTTACAAATAAACCTATTGGGCTGTAACTTGGTGTTATGTGATTTTTAACATTTTTATCCAACCCAGTCCAATATCAGCACCTCCACATTCTGTGAGCAGTCCTTGTGGTTTTTGCCCTTTAGTTGTGGAAGCAGTTCTTGGTGAGGTGCACCTCTCCAATGCATTGACACATTGCTAGACCGCATGACTGGTATAACAACAGTACTCCCCATAATTCCTCTACTGTGACATCTTTTACATTAATCTCACTCTATTATGGTACAAAGTACATCTAATAATAATCTAAAACAATAATATGAAATGTTAATAATCTCATAATCTTATATACACTCTACTTTGTCACAAATTTCCCCCGATCAAAGCTTGATTTCTGGTTAATCTGTTTATTCCCAACAGATGTATAGTTTGGGGAGGTGATGGGGATATTGGACATATGAACAAGTTCAGTAGTATGTCATTAAGTGAAAGCGAATGGTTTATGCTTTCCAAATTGGATTTCTGCCAAACAAGGCTTTTCTTATGAAACAAAATATTTAGTGATTTTTGTGCAGCTACAATATTTTTAAAGCAAATTTATCACCCAAACCAACAACAATAATTCAGATTTCAACTATTTCCAATTCTCACCATACGATCTTAAATTAAAATGAATACAATAAACAGTCACATTCATAGTTTCGTAATTCTAAGCAAGTGAGAAATATTGATTCTTGTCATTGGGCATAAAAGGAGGCGGCCATTTGGTACCTCCATCCTGCTCTGCTATCCTAGAGATCTTTAAGACTTACTTTAAATTATATGATCTCTCATTCTTCAAAACTCTGAACAGTGTGGGTCTATTCTCCTCAATCTCTTCTTCTAGGACAGTCCCATTGCATTCCCTCTATATGGCAAGTTTATTCCTTCTTTTGTAATGGGACCAAAAATTGTACACTTTAATTAAGTAATTAGTCTTGCCCCAGAAATTTATACAATTGCGGTGAGATATCTTTGTTCCTGCATTCCAATCATCCTGCTTGATGCACATTCATGTTAGTCATTGCCAACTTTTGAATTAGCTCACATCAGTCCCTTAGGAATATCAACACCACCCAACCTCTCACCTTTAAGAAATGCTCTGCATCCTTGTTGCTTCTACTAAAGTAAATAACTTCACACTTAATAACATTGTATTTCATCTACCATGCTCCTGCCCTTATTTTCAACTTGTCCTAATTCTCTTGATGTCCCTTTGTGTCATCCCCACAAATTCATTCCCAAATCGTTTGTGTCATCCACAAACTTAGAGATTTAACGTTTGGTCTCCATACCTCCATCATCGATGTAGATTGTAATGGGTTGTGAAATCAAGAGGAGAAATTGGGCTTTTCCAGAAACTTTGCTTTTGTTCTTGGATCCATTAGTGCTGAGCTTGGTTAATCTTTCTGATTATCAATTTCATTTCGCTGAAAGCTAAAGTAAACATGGCAAGAGGACAAAGAGTGCACGACCTTTAGTTTTGCATTAAAGAACGCAAACATGTACAAATATGAAGTCTTTCATTCACTCAAATAATCAAAACAAAATCCAGCTGCTGCTCCCTTAAAACAGAACATGCCACTATGCTTTTTACACAGCAGTTTTAACTGTGTGTGCTTTTAACTCATCTCTTTTCCTCCTAACCATTGTTCTCATGCACGTTTGTTCCTTTTCTCACAACAGAAGCATTTACCATCAATCTTAGTGATCATTACAATACCTATAAGGTGTTTTTTTTTGCTTGTTAAACTTCTCTGCTGTGGGATTGGTTTGGTTCCTCGGCTTTCTGTTGTTTTGCTAAACACGAATTCCCCCTCTATTGATGTTTTATTTAGTTCAAAGTTTCCTGATTACAACTGTGTTCACACTTACGTTAGAGACTTGCTGCAAAGTAACATACGTGCTAGACAAATTCCAAGCAATGATTACCTCCAACAAGAGGCAATCTAACCATTGTTTCTTAATTTTAAATAACAGTACATCACCGAATCCCCCACAATCAACACCCTGGGAGTTGCTATTGACGAGAAGCTGAACAGGACTGGCCAAATAAACACAGTAGGTACAAATGCAGGTCAGAGGCTAGGAAAACTGCAGCGAGTAACTCACCTCCTGACTCCCCAAAACCTGTTAATCATCTACAGGAGACAATCAGCTACAGAGTGTTATGAAACACTCCCCACTTGCAGTGCCAATGATACTCAAGAAACTCGACACCATCCAGGATAAAGCAGCCTGCTTGAGTGACCCCACATCTCCAAATACCCACCTGTCCCACCACCTACACTTAGTAGCAGCAGTGTGTACTATCTACAAGATCAGCAAAGATCCTTGGACAGCACCTTCCAAATTCCATAGCCAATTCTATCTAGAAACACAAGAGCAGCAGATACATGTAGTATCACCACACACAGGTTCCCCTCCAAGCCACTCACCATGGTGACTTGTCAATAATATTACCATTTCCTCAATGTTGTTGAGTCAAAATCGTGGAATTCCCTCCCCAAGGGCATTATGGATCTACCTATCACATGTGGACTACAGCAGTTCAAGAAAGCAGCTCACTACCACCTTTGCAAGGTCAAATAGGGACAGGAAATAATCATTGGCCCAGCCAGTGACACCTACGTCCCATGTATGAATAAAAACAGTTGTACGTTGGTTGCACAGCTCCAAAACTTAAACTCACAGATTCAGTTGCACTATAACCCAATTTTGTTGATTTACAGACTCTTGGATCCATTAAAAACCGAAAGAATTACAGATGCTGTAAATTAGGAACAACAAAAAAGTTGCTGGAAAAGCTCAGTAGGTCCAGTAGCATCTTTGGCGGGGGGCGGGGGCGTGGAAACAGAGTTAACGTTTCGGGTCTGGTGACTCCCCGGTTCTGAGGAAGGGTCACCGGACCTGAAACATTAACTCTGATTTCTCCTTCACAGGTGCTGCCAGGCCTGCTGGGCTTTTCCAGAAACTTTGCCTTTGTTCTTGGATCCATTAGTGCTGAGCGTGGTTGATCTTTCTGATTACCAATTTCATTTCGCTGAATGCTAAAGTAAACACTAAGCATCAAGAGAGATAACAGGTACAGGCATAGGAGCGCTCTCCTATGATAACAAGGTGTAGAGCCGGATGAACACAGCAGGCCAAGCAGCATCAGAGGAGCAGGAAAACTGATGCTTCAGGTCTGGACCCTTCTTCAGATTTTCTGAAGAAGGGCCGAGACCCGAAAGGTCAGCTTTCCTCTCCTCTGATGCTGCTTGGCCTGCTGTGTTCATCCAGCTCTATACCTTGTTATCTCAGATTCTCCAACATTGGCAGTTTCTACTATCTGTGTAAGCATGAAGGTGTCTCTCTCTCGTCTTTTAACTTTTCCTCAAATTATATTTTGGATACACTTCATAAATCTCTTTATATTGTTTTTGATCACTTGTAATCAGACAACCAGCCCTTAAGTGTTCTGTTTCATTGTTCAGATATTTATCTAATTTTTGCTTAAAGATGTGTATCACGTCTCTGGGCAACATTCCTAAGAGTAAAAATCACCAACAATCTATCCTGGTCCATCCACGTCAATGCTACAATCAAGAAAGCACTCCTATGCCTGTACTTCCTCAGAAGGCTAAGGAAATTCAGCATGACTCATGCCAAAGTTTATGGATGCACCTTAGAAAGCATCCTATTCCTATGTGTCACAGCTTGGTGCCACAAGAAATTACAGAGAGTTGTAAACATAACCCAGTCTATCATGAAAACCAACCTTCTCTCCATTGACTCCATCTACACTTCCTGCTGCCTTGGAGAAGCAAATCAAAATAAGCAAAGAACCCTCCCATCCTGATTATACTCTTTTCCATCAGACAGAAGATACAAAAATTTAAAAGCATCTACCAACAGACTTATGAACCAACCTCTCATATATTAGTCAATCTTTGTCTACACCTTCTTCGTAGCTGTGATACTATATTCTGCATCCTGTTCTATTACCCTGATGTACTTATATAAGGTATGATTCGTCAGGTTAGCATGCAAGGCAATACTTAATACTTTATCTCAGCACATGTGACAATAATAAATAAAATAAAATGAAATTAAATCAAATCATACCTTCATCTACTCATATTGTAAGTGCCTTTGATGATGTTAATGGATCTGATAAGGCTTTCACACTATCCAAAGGTATTTCTCTCAAGCTGTATGTTGGTCAGACTCGTTATCTTAAGACTCCAAATCTCTCCTAAAAATAATTCACAACTTAGGCAATCCATCTGGGGTACCACAGCTGGTTTGGGGAGTTTCAGGTTCCTGATTATTATGGGAGTAAATTGACAAAATGTTCAATCATGGGAATTCTTTCATGAGATAAATCAAATTTATTAAATTTACTGGCAATCACTTGCAACAAATTCAGACAGTGATTTACAATCTAACATGAGCCACATTCTTCTTATATTACATCTGGGGAGTGATGGCACAACGACTTGTTCCAAGTTTTGTCTTTGGTTTTTTATCCCCCCTGTGTTTGTCTCTTGTCTTGTGACTTCTAGTTTTCTCCACTGCGCTACCCAACTTGGGAGAGCCCCCAGGCTCTTTCCACGCGCTCAGTCACAATTCGTGTAAGAAATTTCAGCCTCTTATCCAGGTAGCGAGTCAGGCCTAATGTTCATGTACTCCATCTGTACCTCACACACCTTCCAATGATAGCAATCAAATAGGTGTTCTTTTACTCTTATCTCACAGCTGCCATTGATTTTTATTGCAAAACAAACTCCCCCTATAATATACAAAGAAAATATAAATTACAAACTTTGGTAAAAGTTATTAAAGAATTAAGGATGGAGTTCACATCTGTGAGACCATCAACTGGAGCACTAACTGTACTTAGGAAATGCTTCTATAAACCTTATTTCCACATGGGAATCCAATGTTTAAAATCCAAGTATTGTTAACATTAAAATTTTAATATCCAATTATTAGGACAAGATTTATGTTAACTCACCAGGTTATATGAAGAGCATTATTAGTGAAACATGATCAGTTAAGAGGAGGATCACTATCACTTAACTGTAATAGCCATATCTTTAACAAATCTGAAGGCACAATATAAACATCCCACTATATATGTTAATAAAGTGTGACGCTGGATGAACACATCAGGCCAAGCAGCATCTCAGGAGCACAAAAGCTGACGTTTCGGGCCTAGACCCGTCATCAGAGGTATGTTATTTCTTTGATTTCTTTCCAAAGATGACTGTTGTACCCTGATACAAAGCAAGTTTAGTGCATAAGTAATATTCATTTCACTTTAATGTCTAAGTATATTTATATTTACACTTATGTTGGTAATATTTTTCAGAAGTATGCTGACTGGGATTTTGAGATGTTAGTTATGATTCATCGGGCTACAGTTCTAGGCTTAGTCAGTCTGTCATAATTCAGTTGACTGAAGAAGTTAATTCAAAAAACCGTCTTATCAAGAATTACCATTCACTAAATTTCCATGAGTTTAAAAAATATGGTTCGCACACTGAATGCTTAGAAAACTGAAATAAGCATTTACTTAAGGGTATCAGAATAAGAAAAATTAAATCCTTTAACCTTTTAAGCCCTCATAGGTCTTTTAACCTCTTAAGGCCAGATTCCTTTACAAAATAATCTGCATATATAAGTACATTTGATGTTGCAATATATTTCAAGGTGTTTCCCATGAAGATTACCAGACAAGTTTTGACAGTTGTGGAAGGGAATAAGAGGGCTGATGATCAAAATATTGTAATTGGGAGATTTTCAGGAGCATAGAGGCAGAGAGACAGGAAGGCAGAAAAGTGGAAAGATTTAGGAGCAGAATTTCAGAACTTGTGGCTCTGTCAACAATGGCACTTTAGTTATCACACCATGTACATTTCTTACCAAATTACACGGTTACTGACGATTGTGAATAGCCTAAAAATTTCTTGTTTCTGGTCGTGGACTTTGGATCCTCACAGCATCTGAAATAATGGAGGTGGTACATGTACCAACCTACAGGGCGATCAAATTCTAATTATTTGGGGGCAAAATTTGTCAACTTTGCTTTGCCCAGAGGATCACAAGATCATTGTTAAAGGGGGGTTCTTGCCAAGACAAAACTACAGTTTCAGTGCCAGCGGTTGAGATGAGCTTTAGCAGTTAAAGTAGACCAGGAAATTAAATTTGAACTCTTAAAGCCGTTGAAGAGTTTATATACTTATATTAAAGTTAAGTTTGCTAAATTAAGGTACTAAAGGACCAATCCCAACGAAACGAGAAAGGAAGACTTGAAATCTGAGACCCACTGGGCAGACAGACTATCGTGTTGAACTTTTGTTTCAGAACAAACCTCGGCTGTTGGTTTATTAAATAATTACTTTTGTAGCGCAACAATATTTAATTTGCATTTTAGTTACTCTGTTTCTTTTTATCAATGTGGTCATTCTCCAGCATAAATTTTCTGAATTCTAGGCTTTATGTTAAGTTCAAAAATAATAAATTCCAACACTCCTCTCCCTCCAATTAAATCTAACTTGCTTCTACCTATCCAAACAAGCTACAGGTGATATTCCATCATTCTATCTTGCACCAAGCTGGCACTTTTCCCTTTCCCAGACCCATCACTTGTCCAATTTGATTATTAATGGTTTTCATGATTCTTTTTTTAAACTGTGATTTAGTTAGTGCTGGAAATCTCAGTCCATAATGCTGCTTCTACCTTACCTCCTATACACTCAAAGCAGCACTTACAACCTCCCTTCTCTTTTCCTCCAGCAAATCAGTTCCCAGCTTTTAGCACTCATCATTTACATCAGAAATGTAAATTTTAGCTGCTGGCAAGTAGAATTCCAAAAATATAATCCCTACAATGTAGAAGCAAGCCATTTGCCCATTGGGTCCACATCAACACCTCAAAGAACATCTCACCCAGACCCACTCCCCATCCCTGTAACCCTGCGTTCCCCATGGCTAACCCACCTAGCCTGCACATCCCTGGACACTATGGGCAAGTTAGCAAGACCACACTACCTGTGACCTGCACAGATTAGGATTGTGGGAGGAAACCAACGCAGATACACAGAGAACGTACAAACTCCACATGGATTGTCGCTGGAGGGTGCAGCTGAACCCAGATGTCTAGGATTGTGAGGCAGCAGTGCTAACCACTGAGCCACCCTACCTTCTGTCTTGGATCACAGCATGTATCCAAGTGGTTCGTTTGGATTCAGTTAAATATGCTTAAGAGAAGGCTTGACAACAGCAATTTTCTTAAATTTGGGCGTTTAATAAGTAGTGATATAGAGTAATAAAATGGAAATTAAAGAAAAAAAAATGAAATATCACACCCTTCTGCCCATCAGAGACTCCTCGATTTACTGCTGGTCTGGAGACTTAGGTTCGTTCCTAGCACTGTTCATGATTCCGGTCCAAGGAGAAGTCCAATTCTCGGAAAGAAACTCTCTCTCTCTTATACAGTGTAACAAATAGCCAACACAGAGAAAACAAGTACAGAAGACAAAGCTGCTGGCTAATACAGAAAACAGCTACAGAAAAACATGCTGCTCGTGCCGTCTGCAGCACATAAAAGATTGTTCTCAGGACTCAATCAAGGTCATGCAGCTGTTGACGATCCTGATTAACTTACCCAGCCTATCTTCCCATCCTATAAACTGTCCTTGCTTTGTTTTAGACACTTGGCATCTTCCTCCTGAATGAATAAGTATAAAGAAATATCAACACAGCTCTAAAATATGCCCTTTCTATATACAGCTTGTGATACAAACATATAAAAATAAAGATTTTGTTTGTCTATTGAGGTATAGTGATTTTAACATACATTAGCCAATCTTTGTGATTTTATTTATAAATTTATTTTAGACCATGCTGGTAGTCACTACATAAATCAGGACACATTGATCTTGTGTCTCGCTCTAAGGGTACTTTACATCACTTTCCCAAAAGATCAGTTAGTAAGGATAGCACATAGTTAGCCTCTGAGCGCAGCAGCTAATTCCATTGGACTTGTAAACCTGGAGTTCGGACTTCACAACTTGGCAAGTTGCTGTTGTGATGCAAAATTGAATAAATGTTGAAATATGTGGACTGTCAATGTAGAAAAGGAGAAAAGATCACCGAAATTGCTGATTTGTTGTGTAAGTGAATGTCAAAGATTGACAAATGTCAAACAAAGGGAACCTGTGATGTCAATCTGGTCAGATTCAATTCCATATTCAAGCCATTCCTGAAGAAGTGTCTTGACCCGAAACGTCAGCTTTCCTGCTCCTCTGAAGCTGCCTGGCCTGCTGTGTTCTTCCAGCTCCACACTGTGTTATCTCTGACTCCAGCATCAGCAGCTTTTACTATAACTTCAAGCCACTGACCTTTCATTTTCCATTAAAGCTGAAAGATAACCATCATATTGATGGCATAAAACATTGCCAATGTTATTGATGTCCTAAGATCAAGAAGAAAACTCAAGTACTCAAGGTGCATCCTTGGCCTATGATAATGATATTACAGTTAAGTGATCCAACAAATGAACTCTCTTCACGGAAACTGTTATGGTCCATACTCAGACCAAAGAGCCTTATATTTCAATTTGCGTGGAATTTGTTGTTGAATTTTAGATGTCTTCATTTCAGTAAATTTCTTTAAGTGTGAAAACAATTCAGTTTAATTCTTCAGAGAACATATCAATAATCTTGAGGTAATGCAAAAACAAAATCCTATCCCAGGTTTTTAGCAGCCTAGTGAAATAAATATACCAGAGGAAATAACTAATACTTGGTCATTTATTACCAGCATGAAGGACTAAATTGCAGGGCAAAACATTAATTATCATTCATTAGGAATTATTCTCAAGACCTTTCCTTTACAATCAAGATACATGATAGTAAAACAGTGATTTGAAGATATCAAATTAATCAAGATACAAGTGAATTAAATAAATATGCTTTAGTCATGCAGTAGTTCATGGTACTGAAAAAAAGATACCATACTTGAACTAAAAATGATCTGATGACAATCAGTTTTCTACATACACAGAACTTAGAGATCAGCTTTTAACTTTTTGAAAAGTTATGTATTTTGAGCTGGCAAAGAGAGGTTGTATTTAATTGAATCTCTGTGGCAGATAGTGTCAGGAACCAAGCTGAATGTTGTTTCCTTGTGTGCTTTACAGTTTTCTAACTACCTCTTATATTTCAGTAACTTGGTTTATTTTGATCTTAATTTCCTCTTATTGTGTAATAAACTTTTGTTCTGTTGAGTCTGCAGGCTCATGTGAATATGTCCCATGATTCAAAACAACTTACAAAGTAAACAAAAACAAAATGATTTACCAGGACAGGTTTGATTCTAGGATCTGACTTGTACAGATGTACCATCAACTGAGATCAAAAAACATGGAGGTTCTTGACCAGGATTTCATTCAATTTAAGAGGGCTGTGTCTCTTTTAGAATAAACTGCTACATGGAGGTTTTGGGCATAACACAACAGTGTTGTGGTGAAGTTTATCACATAGATTGAATTTTCAAAATGGCTTTGAATGCTATGACCTTTCTGGTAGTAGTAGTAGTAGGGTCAGCAGGTAAATTGAAGAAACAAATAAAAGAGCAAAAAAAAAGCAAGGTGATATAGGGATGCAATGAGCATCCAGATAAGCTCAAAGTGAGTGAATGCTGAGAGAGAAAAAGAGCAGCCCTGAGATGCAACCTGGCCCAGTCCATAAGCTGAGCACCTGCTTGTGCGTGTGAGCTGTCCTTGCTGCAGTTTTTCAAAACTAGTTGCTAGTGCACACAAGGTGCAGCTTCACAATGCCAAAGGATACTGTAAGTATGGCAACATGCTGTGATAATAGCGAGTTTTGAAAAGATTTGTAGCTCAGGTTGAGGTTCTGGATGTGAGTTTGCTCGCTGAGCTGGAAGGTTCATTTTCCGACGTTTTGTCACCATTCTAGGTAACATCATCAGTGAGCCTCTGACGAAGCGCTGGTGTTATGTCCCGCTTTCTATTTATCTGGTTAGGTTTCCTTGGGTTGGTGATGTCATTTCCTGTTCGTTTTCTCCAGGGATGGTAGATTGGCCTCAAATCAAGGTGTTTGTTGACGGAGTTCCGGTTGGAATGCCATGCTTCTAGGAATTCTCGTGCGTGTCTCTGTTTGGCTTGTCCTAGGATGGATCCTAGGACAACCAGCGCTTCGTCGGAGGCTTCCTGATAATGTTACCTAGAATGGTGACAAAACATCTGAAAACGAACCTTCCAGCTCAGCGAGCAAACTCACATCCAGATGCTGTGATAATTCTAGCTAGCGTCTGATGCCAAGATCTGTGGCCGTAATGTGAGAGTTGTCACTGCCCATGGAGTGTGCCCTGAGATGCTGGTACAGGTATCCAAGATCAAGTTACTCAGGAGGAAGTTGGAGCTGAAGGGCCTGTTCTGTGCTGTACTGTTCTATGTTCTATGTTCTATGTCCATATTGAGGACTCTCATTATTTAGTTTATTTACGTTTGGTGGTATGATAGAAGGATGCTTATTAATGAGGCAAGATCATCTGTTAATATGACTAACAATAAGTGATACTCTCTCAATAGGCAACTTGCCACGACCTAGTGAGACTCTTATTCTGATGATATCTGCAACTGTTGGAAAATGCAACTAATTGCTCCTGACTCGAGACAGACCTTGCTCAACTTCACACGTCATTCTCCCAGATTTCTTGCCATAGACAATGTCTTTTTAAGGTCTTTTTAAGATTCCTTCCACTAAGTTCATGGTGGACAATGGCATGAGTGAATAGGGCCATTGTAGCTGACGCTCACTTGTCATGTTGGTGTCAAAACCACAGATCACAAAACATCTCCTTGGATAAGCATACGGATGATGATGGAATAGTGTAGGGGGAGGGGCTTAGATTAGTTCACAGGTCGGCGCAACATCAAGGGCCGAAGGGCGTATTCTGCACTGTATTGTTCTATGTTCTATGTCTGCATTAATCATCACAAAATCAACAGTCACTAAAACACTCTTATCCTTTTCCAAGCTTGGAGGACAGTATTGAAAGAATTTAACATTGGCATTAACATTTGTAACAAAAATCAATTTGCCAGAAGGATACTGGCTAGTTCTAGTAACTGAGAGCCAAAAAATATCAACTTTCATAACACTAGGTGGACTATACCAATGCAAACCCATACCATTTGTAATGAAAAATGCATGAGCAATTTTACAATGATTAATTAACAAAGTTAGTGAAGAATTGTATAACAGCATTGTCTAGATTGGCTAAACACAACCGAGTCAGCAATCTAAGAACATTTCCAATACTTGATGTAGCTGTTTGTTCAGCTACCAAGTACCAGTTGTTCTAAATCCAACTAAAAGTGATATAGTTCAAACAAGAATGACTCACTTTGGCCACACTAATTTGGGGAAAGGCCAAGTAGCTCCTACAGAAGTGAAAATATGCACCATTTTTGATTGTCCCATGTCTAAACCACAATGTGAGATACATTGGGAAAGTAGATTTTACCAAACATTTGTCCTGAAGTTTGGCAGAGTAGTGGCTGCTTTAACTTGTATTTTAAAAAAGGGCAAGAAATTTGAATACACAAGGAATGCCAGTGCCTTTGACAACTTGAAAATTTGCTGACAACCATGCCAATTCTAGAAGTACTGAAATCTGAGATGTTATCACTACCTGTTGATACCAGCAACACTAATATGACTGACATTTTACTACCATGTGACGACATAGGGTTCGATGAGCCTGTCAGTTATTTTTCAAAGAAACTGGATGCTTGCCATCTGAAATATTTAATGATGGAGAAAATGACACTGAGTCTTGTGATAGATCTATCATTTTGTTACTAACGTATATATCTCCTCTTTAGGCACAGTTACTTATTAACCTGTTATTTATAAGGACACAAGCCTTGACGTTTTTTTCCAAGAAACTTTGGGACAAGAAATTATAATTTTTGGTAAGGTTTAATACTCCAGCTAACTAATTTAAGAAATTAAATCATCCATATGCTTGGAAGGGACAATGTTCTGGCACTTTCTCTAGAGCACATATGAAGAAAATTGGTGTGATTCAAATAGATATGTGTAGAATATGGCTACCATACTCTGTATATTTAACATAATTATTATTACTGCGGTTTAATAGAGATATAGTGCTGAAAAGACTGTATCTTATTACTTCAAACTATATTTGATGAGGACTGAAACAATGAAAAGAATTACTTTAAAACCACGGATTGTGGAAAGAATTGCTGTACTTTTGAAAGCAAATTACCAAAACTCATTATGTTTATCTTTTATTGGTACTTTGTTCAACTAGTGGAACAGGCTAGTTTCAAACAGACTGCCATCAGCAAATAACTGATTAGCTTGTGGAGTGGTGACTCATTAGGTCATGTGCCTACCAACAATTATGAGGTTAGCTCCTAGGTACCTGAGCAGCTTGTATGAATAATACGTCCAAAGACTTGTGGTCATCTTGAAAAGGAGTTGAGTCTCTCTGTCTCTCTGCAGTAGAAAGTATTTGGAACTAGAAGAAAGCCAATTTATGTTTTCTCACCAGCTGTTGTAAGCTTTTATTTTGAAAGAACCAATAAGGCAGTGATTCCATTATTTCTAAATCAGTTGTTCTGTGCATCATAGAAAGAAGTGAAAAGTACTGTGAGAACAAATGATTGAAGAATAACAAGTCCCAGAAAGCAAAAAAGATCATCAAAGAGAACACTCTTGACAGGGACCATTGAACTACCTTCCAAGTTCTACCCTCCATCCATAATATCAATATTTGCTGTCTGTAGGGTCAGTTTTATTAAAGGGGTTACAGTATTACTCAGTGAAGTTACAGTTAACTGTCTGTAGCTATTTACCTGTAGCTAGAGCCTATTTGTCATAGTCATTCTTGTTACAAATGGATCCTGATCAAATGGGTCAATGGGTGGAAAAATAGCAGACCAAGTTCAATCTGGATAAATAAGAGATATTGCATTTTGGTTCAACAAACAAGAGTAGAGCCTTAGGTAATGTTATAGAACAGAGGGACCAAGGGGTTTGAATCACACAGACAGGGTGGTTAAAAAGGCATTTGGCACACTTGCCTTCATTGCTCAGTCCTTTGAGTATTGGAGTTGGGAAGTCATGTTGAGGTTGAACAGGACATTGGTGAGGCCTCTTCTGGAATACTGTGTCCGGTTCTAGCCACCCAGTTTCAGCAAGAGGGCCCAGAAGAGATTTACCAGGATGTTGCCAGGTATTGAAGGTCTGAGTCATAACGAAAAACTGGGTAGAGGCTGGCTCTTTTTCCAATGGAGCATAGGAGGTTGAGAGGTGAGTCTTTTGCCCACACTGGGGTACAAAGACAGATAAACTGGGAACTTTGCAAAATATCTTTTAGCTTTTGATAGGGCACTGAAACAGCCGTACCTGATTTCCAGTGCACTACCACCATGAGACCTGGAGGTATCAAAAAGATTGATTTGAGGAGAATAACCTCTAGCCTTCCTGGAACTCCATTTGAAAATCATCATTGATGTTTTTCTTTGCCACAATAAAAGGTCTTCTGCCAATGAGACAATTGGGGAAGAAAATGAAAAGCAGAGATTAAGAAAGGATTGGGGTGAGTTTGCTGTGGAGAGCTCATCAACTTCTTGATGAATAAATACAACAGTCACTTACAACATACATTATTGCACATATCATTGACAGTAGATCTCAAGCTGATTTGCTATAAGCCTTTACAGTATCACAGAAGTTCTGTCCAATACAGTAAAGCAACACTGCTTCAAGAAAAGCACAAGGCTGGTAGAAGAATCACAAAATTGCTAGAATCCTAACTAATCTTGAAAGGCATTTACAATTAAATAAATGAAGAAAGGAGACAAAGCATAAACTGGCTGTTCAGCTGGATCAGAGGTCATCCTCCCTTGCATCCTCCACAATCTCTAAATGTCAGGAGTCACACAACACCTCCACAGCATGACTAACAAGCTCCAAATGCTTAGTTTACAGAGGTTCCAATTCTAGGAATACCTGTGATTCAGCAACAGATTCTCTTACAAACTTGCAGATAAGATATAGAAACTGTAGGAAAAATAAGACTTCAGTCATCAATAGGAACTGAGCAAAGACATACCCTTCTAGCAGATCAGTGTGTTGAAAGTCTCAAATTGGACAGAATAGAAATCCATTCCTCTATGTCGAAGGCTATCTGAACTGCCTCCTGCCACACAGTGTGCTTTTACAAATATACTTAGGCTACACTGTCTGCCTTTCCTCTTGAAAAATCTTCTGATCCATTTCCGGTAACTATACCTGCAACACCATATTTATAGACAATGCAACAGAATAGACCACTAGCATAAGCTAGTTTTTATGGTCCCTGGTCTGGAAACCAAGCAAGCTGTCAATTTAAAGGCAGTAACGGGGAATTGCCCACATGAGTCTGAGAATAAAAGCACAAAGATAGCTACCATTAACATTCAAAGAATATGTACCGAAAGGGCTGTACAGTGAAGCAGTTGCAGTGTAGTGACAATTTCTCTGAGTTAATAATCCAGGAATACTGGTTAATGCTCTAGGGGCATGGGTTCAAATCGCACCATGGTACATTGCACAATTTAAATTAATTTAATAATTTCATAATTAATGACAACCACAAAACGATTGTTTAAAAAAAAACTGGTTCACTAAAACCCCTCGATCAGCTGTAATGTAGAATAATGAAGGAGCCTACTCCTATTTAATGAAAAGGCTTATTTAATGCAGAAATTAGGCAAGTGTGTAGCAAATCCAGAGAAATGACGTTAACTTTAAAACAGAGGCAGACAAGCACCTGTTAAAAAGGTAGGGAATTTCCGAAGTATAATAACCAAAAGAAGTGTAGATGCTGTAAATCAAACAGAAATAGTTGGAAAAGCTCAGCAGGTCTAGCAGCATCTGTAGAGAGAAAGCACAGTTAACGTTTTGCATCCATTTCTGACAAAAGGTCACTTGATGCGAAACATTAATTGTGATGTATCTTCAGAGAGGCTGCTAGACTTGCTGAGCTTTTACAGCAATTCTGTTCTAATTTCTGGAGCATGCCCAGGGTAGTTTCTGACAGCAATTTGTCATGGATACAACAACGGAACAACTAACATTGATCAATATAGAGATAATGAGCTGGATTTAATTAGTACAAGAACATTTATCAAATAGCGATCATATGACCACGGTCAATCTAAAGAGTTTTACTTTTATGTAAAGCCAAATTTAACAAAAAGAGACAGACATTGTCCGCAGTGACTTGGGAAAATTTGCTTATGGGTAAAACAACTGAACAATAGAGAATGTTTAAATAAACATTTAACAGAAAACAAAATCCATTTATTCCCAGAAGAGAAAAGCTCCATTACACAGATAAAGCAGCCAGGGGCAATTAAAGAGATGAGATTGTAGAAAGCTACAAGGGCTTACAAAAATGCAAACAACAGCACAGATCCTGCTTAATGGGAAAGATAAAAAGGCCAACATATAGACTGATTGGTGGCCATGAGAGCTACTAAAAGGGACCATAAAAAGGACCAAAAAAAAAATCAGTAAGAAATTTTATAGTTGCATAAAGGAAAAGCAGGTGGTCAGGAGTAACGTTGGTTCACTATGGACTGAAAATGAGGATACTGGTTGCAGGGAAGTGGTAGGCACGTTGAATAAGTACCTTGCCTCAGTATTTACTGCAGGAGGTTAGCTTTCCAGAAATCCCAAGGAAATTAACAGTGCATTGAAAAAGGTACTAAACAAAATTCAGTGAAGCATCAATAATGAGGAAATTAATAGAATTGAAGAGTGACAAATCCCCAGGACCTGATGGTTTTTCATCCCAGGGTGTTAAAGGAAGTAAGGGGAACACATTGTTGACTTCCTAACTATAATCTTTCAGATCTCCCTCAATACGAGCATTGTGCCTCTGGTCAATTAGCCTAAAATGTGGGGTTGGGAAATTGCTTTAGTCCATAATCAAGAAAGGGGTAACTGAATACCTTGAAAATTTTCAGTTGGTCGTGGACAGCCAGCATGAATTTGTGACAGGTAGATCACACCTGATGAGCCTCCGTATATTTTTTGAAGAGGTGATTAAGGTCCACGGACCTTTATCAGAGTGGTGTTTATGGATGCTGTTTATACGGACTCGCAAAAGACATTTAATAAAGTTCCACATAAGACACTATTAACTAAGGTAGAAGCCAATGGAATTGAAGGCAAATTACTGATATGGCTGTGAAATTGGTTGAACAGCAGATAACACAGTAGGGATAATGTGTAGTACTCAAATTGGTAGGATGTGGCCAGTGATGGCCCACAAGGATCTGCGTTAGGGTCTCAATTATTCACATTATCTATTGACAACATAAATAACTGTAAAGTTAGGCATCATTATAAAAAGTACACATGATAGCATAAAATTACAAAAGGATATTGATAGACTGCTTGAATCGGTAAAACAATAGCAGATGGATTTCAATGTAAGCAAGTGTGAGGTTATCCATTTTCGATCAATAAAGGATAGATCAGTGTACTTTCTCGATGGTATGAAGTTAAATGCAGTGGATATTAAAAAGTGTCAAGAATGTATTTTGTACAAACAGGAACAGAAAATAATCAGGAAGGCTAATGGGGAGCCGACCTTCATATCTAGAGGACTGGAATACAAGGACGCAGAAGTTAAACTCCAGTTACACAGAACCCTGACTAGACCCTACTTGAAATACCGTGAGCAGATATGGGCACCACACTTTAAGTAAGATACATTGGCTGATTGTTAGAGATGCTGCTGTTGAAAATGCAATAGTTAGGTATTGACTGACAGTTATGTGACAAGCAAATCTACTTTGATTTCTAAAAGCAGTTTTGACCAATGAACTAGAGATTAGATGCCAATTTTGTGGAGTTCAAACAGATGCTGTTGATAAACCTTTTTTGTCAGAAAAGAACAGGATCTTGTGTCTCAATATGTAGCTTTCATCACCATTCTCTGCACCCACTTCAATGTCAGTACAATTCTTGGCACACTTTGGACAGTATTTGCTAATCATATCACTGAATAAAATCTCATGTCAGACACAGTTTGCAAGCACAACTGATTGGATATGGTTAGTACCTCAAATGCAGCAAACAGCTGAAATGATTTGCTGCTTGGTAAGATCTGCTAGGCTCTGCACCCAGAATGAAGGTATTTAAACTGTTTAAGATTCTAATCAGCAGCTTATCTTGGAACTAACCAGTCCAATGGCAGGGTATGAAAGAAGTTTCATTTGTAGCTCAGATACCAATGGCTGATTTATCACTCACTATTAGTCCTAGTTAAGCATTAATCCAGATAGTGTGTCACATCTTGTAGTTATGCTGCCAAGAGGTTGGACACTAGAATGTCGTCTCCACACTCATCAGTCCAACAGAATACTTCCAACTCCAATGCATGAAATAGGTCTCTTGTAATCAGCTCTTTTTCAGCCTGGTGCTTGAATTACATCAAATATAACAAGGATAAGTTCTGAATTACATACTCTGGTGGTCAAGATCCTTTTATGCAATTTTGATAGTTGTTTCCAGCCTTGAGTATCCAGAGCAAGTTGGACATAGAGAGTGACTACCAAATGTACAATGCCGAGGACAAAAAGTTGTGGCCTTTATAATGATGTTGGCATCACTGTATTGAAAGCCAAATATCCAGCCAACTGAGCTAACTGACCAAACTGTCAGAGAAAAAGCAATTTTGCTATCTATTGCACTCAGTTGGAGAATTTAGGGTAATTTGAATTGAGAGGAGGAGCAATAAAAATTGAATATTTAGCATAAGAGTCAAGTTAACATGCAAAAACTAATCATCTGTCTCAGATTCTAATAGAGTCTAATACTCAATTATCAAAGGGGTTTTTTTTAAACAAAAAGTCTGAAGACTGACAGATGGCTGGAATAACACTGCAGATCACTGAAACACAGAATTAGATTTGTGAAGAACCTCTCGTGGCCTATTCAAAACACATCTTCACATCCAACTTGGGAATCTTACAGCCACTGTAATAATAAATGGTCAATCTTAAAATATACTTCAAGACATTAACAAAGCTGAAGTTGAAAGCTTCGTGCTCGCCTTATAATAGCAACAATGCTTTCAGAAATGGTGGTGACAGGTATTTCTACCATAATGCACATTTTGTTAACACGAATTAGCTGTAACATGATTGGTGAATAGTGGACAGTGTTGGGATAGTGATTTTCTTCTAAACAAATTTTCTGTGGTGTGAAGTTACATAAGAACACAACTATCGTGTTACAAAGAGAACGACCTGTATTTAAAAAATACAGCACTTCAAAAGTGAAACTGAAAATTCTTTGCGGTTTCGGGGTACTGCTGCCATTTCACATTAAAGTTTGAAATACCTTTGAACTTTGTCAATATTTCATAATGTACAATTTTGACAATTTAAACTTAGAGACTAACTACAAACTAATACAACAATGGTTAATTTCTGTCACTTCCAAACGTCATGCAAAATTCAGGTTGCACAGAAGTAGAAAACAGGGTTAAAAATGATAAAGTTCAATATAAAAAAGTCTTTGTAAACACTAAAGCAAATTATCAATGTGTAATATTATAATACAATCTGAAAACATAACAGACTTATTTAACACAAGAAATTTTTACCTAGTAACTTATTTCTTCATTCAGAGTGGCTAGTGGCACATTGTTCGATACATAGTGTACGAAACTTGATACATATACACTGAAATCAAGCACCATGTACAATTCAACCGAGGTACTAAGGTCAATCAAATTTGCAGCTTTTGACCAAATCTAATATCAAACTAATTCTCCGAGTGGATCTGCATACAATTTAAACCTAATAGACAATCTCTCAATGAAGCATCTGGTCATAATGAAGTGGGAAGAGACAAATTAACTATTCAAACTCTTTGCACAAAGCCTTGGTAGGAAATTTCAATCTCCATGCCATTAGTAATATTAGAGCGAACGGTCACATAAAACAAAAAGAAAGCACCATCGTACTTCATACAAATTGTTCATCTTTCTTTTAAAAAAAATTAAGGCTCAATATTAAGAAGTTGCCAGGAAAGGAAGGATTTTCATTTTACAATTGTTTAGATTTGGTTCGTGTTTTCGCCTTGGTTTTGCAGATCTTTCCAGAAACAGGTATTAGATTAACAAGTACAGCACGTTCTCCCAATGAGGAGTAAGTTTTATCCCTGATCATAACTTGGCAGTTGTAGTTGGGTAGAAGTTTGGCATCTGTCAAGACAAAACAAATGGTGAGCATCCAAGGGAGTAAAGTGCATCAGCTTATCCAAAAAATTATTTTTCACAACCTATTCTTTCCTTCAAACGTTGATTCAAGTAGTTGCACAGACATCAACTTGTCTTTGACAGCGTGCTCATATAACCAATACAAACCAAAAGCACAGTGGACGCTGTGAATCAGAGACAAAAACAGAAGCTGCTGGAAAAGCTCAGCAGCTCTGGCAGCATCTGTGGAGTGATATCAGGGTTAAATGTTTTGACTCCTGACCCCATCAATCTTGTGAACCACGATCCCACTGGCAGTCTCTCTTTCCTCATAAGTCTGCATACCACCTCTCAATGTTTTACAAAACAGTAGGTCTGAATATTTTCAGTGATTTCCCTTGCAAACATACCAGAAAATGTTCAAAATCAAAAATTAAAATCTTATTTGATAGTGTCAAAATTAAAACTTGGCCTCTGTATCTTACTTGATCTGGCACAGCTGAGCACCCTCCTCTCACACCCTGCCGTCCTACAAGCTGTACGAGGATACACACATTGCCTATCAACGGCATCTATCAACCGCATGCAATGAACTTTCACACATACAGGAATGATACCCTGCTCCACATCAACCAACCATAAGTAACAACAATAGTCTGTTCAGTCCCTTGAGCTTGCTCCACCACTGTATTGGACAGTGGCTGACCTGACATTCCTCACATCCACTTTCCTGCATTCTCCCTGTAATCCTTGATGCCTAGACTCATCTCAGGTTTAAATGTAACTAAGGATTCTGCCCCCACAGATCTCTGTGGCAAGGAGTTCCAAAGACACAATGCACAGAGGAGAAAGTCCTCCTCACCTCAGACTTAAATTGCAACTCTTTTTTTCTGAGACTACATCTCCTGTTCCTCGACTCTTCCATGAGGGTAACATCCTCTTAATATTTACCCTGACAATCTCCTAAAAAAATCTTGTATGTTTCAACAAGATCACTACTTATTGAGATTTAGAAGAATGAGAAGACACCCTACTTGTTTAACTTTTGCGCATAAAACAATCCCACCATATCAGGGATCATTCCAGTGAACCTCACCTGAACTGCCTCCAATAAAATGAGTCTTTCGTTAAATAAGTGGACTAAAAGCGCTGAGTACACCAGATATGATCTCACCAGCACCGTGTATAGTCATAGTAAGACTTCCCCACTCATATTCCAACCTCCTTGAAATAAGGGACAACAGCCTGTGCTAAGTTTACTGCATTCTGTGCACTAAGTTCCACGTCCCTTTGTCTTGTGGCTTTCTGCAGTTTTGTTTTTCTCCAAATAATGCTCCCCTCTCTTGCTTTTCCTTTTAAAGCAAAAAACTTCACAGTTTCCCACCATTTCAAAACATTCTCAGGCTGTTTATCAGACAGCCAGTAACGGGAAGAACAGAAATTACTCCTAAATATTGAGGCGATAGAAGCCCTCATTTTCAATGTCGGCTACAAACTCCATTTCCTAATTATCAACTCTATCCCTCCCGCTGACCACCGACTGAGGTTAAACCACACAAAAACCACAATGTCTGATTTGACCCAAGCTGAGTTTCCAATCTTATATCCACGCCATCACCAAACCACCTATTTCTATCTCCAGAACCATTTCAACTCGACTGATGCTGAAACCCCCATTCATGCCTTTATGACTACTTTTAGACCACTATTTGAAATGCACTTGGACTCCTATACTACACTATTCATTAACTGGAGGCCATCCACAGCCCCGCTCCCCTTGTCCTTATTCACATTAAGTTCCACTCATGCAATCACCCTCTGATTGGTCACTCCTGTTGGTTCTAATCGGGCATTAACTCCATTTTAAATTTCTCCAATTATTGTCGAATCTTTTAGCAGTCACACCTGCCTCGATTTCTTTAATCGCCAGTAGCCCCACAGGCCTCACCTGAATCTGGTGACATTACCCCAGGTATTAAACACTCCCTTATTAGTGGCCATGTTCTCAACTGCAAAGGGTGTAACCCCTCCCAAAACACTGGCTCTAATCCCACTTCGTTCCTTCAAGGTCTTCCTTAAATTCTGACTTTTTAAAACAAAGTTTTTAACCATTTGTCCTAATGCTGCCCAATGCACCTTGGTGCCTAATTTTGCTTTATGATATCTGGTGAAACACCTTAGAGGAATTATTACAAGAGACACATATAAACTCTTTTTGGACAAAAATCGTAGGTATCGGCACATATTTAACAAACCATTTGCAATTGACTGGTCGGTCACTGTCTCTAAACTGGTGCATAAAGTCAAGGCCATCTGGGCTTGATATTACAGTACAGGCAGTAGTAGTGCCTTTTATATACTGAATTTACACACTAACTTAACATCAGTTATGTCACCGGGAAGAGACGACAATCCGAATCTGTTATTTTTGCATTGGTACAACTCAAAATTTGTTCCGAAAATCTCAGAAATCTACTCATGATCAACAGTTCCACCTAACTGATTTTTAAACCTTTGTTTTGGTGTGGATGTCAACAAAAATATGTAAAGCATGGAACTGAGGTCTGTATACTAAATTCTGTGGTTTCCCACTTCACTACACATCCATCAAGATTAGCCAGAGGCCCCAACAGATTTCAGCTGATGCACAACTTCCATGGCATATTTCTCTAAAGAAAAAGGTTGCTACAGAGTAAAGTTAATGTACGTGACATGTTTTAATATCACATTATTTTCTAAATTAACCGACTAATCTGAGAGCTATTTGTTTCTCACTGCTGAAGCCTGGATCACCTGGGACGGAGCGTTTTGAATTACGAAGAGAAATTGGACAGACTGGGGCTGAGGGGACTAAGAGGGGACGTGATGGCGATGTATAAATGTATGAAGGACATAGATAGGGTCGACAGACAAGAACTTATGCCCTTATTGGAGGGATCAACGATCATGAGCTTAGGTTTAAGCCAAGGACAAAAGGTGAGACAAAATATAAGCGAGAAAAACATTTCACAGAGGGTATTAGGAATCTGGAACTCACCACCCAGAAGGGTGATAGTACATTAAAATAATACTTAGCTGTACATCTAAGATGGAAGGCATACAAGGCAATGGGCCTAGTGCTGGAAAATGAAATTAGAATATTTAAATAAACAAGGTGTAGAGCTGGATGAACACAGCAGGCCAAGCAGCATCAGAGAAGCAGGTTAGCTGATGTTTCAGGTCTGGGCCCTTCAGAAAAAAAAATTAAGTGGTTGTTTTTGACCAGCGCAGATACAATGGGTCAAAAGGGCCCTTTTCAGTGATGTTGATCTCTATGACTATTACATGACCATCGAATGTGGTACTGAGCAGCAGATGGAGATCCAAGGTGTCAGTGATCCACTGCTTACACTTTATCACTGCATTCCAATTGAACACCAGGCCTTAGGTCTATTTATCACTGGCTAGCAATGAGGCTGTCACAGAATTGCTAAATTATTTTCTGCCCATTTGTTTAAAAAAAGACGGAGAACATGCTGTGCTGTAATGCGCACAAGGGAGAAAAACACGCTGGAAAATCTTCTGGAAATCATTTTGAAGCGGAAGGTGAACAAGATTGTAGCTTGTCTCAATTTGCACTTAAGGTTTTAGTGGGAGATTGCACATACCTTCATTATTACCATTCAAAATTCACTTTAATCAGGTGGGTTCTTTCTTCCCCAAAAATGAGCAAGAAGCAGAGTGTTTTTTTTGTTGTTGGCATACAAGGCTGATCTCACTTATGGAAAAATGAGAAAACTCCGGAGCATCACAGAGCTGTGACACAGTGTAGAGGCGGCCTTTTGGCCTATCTGGTCTGCACCAACTGAGCATTTGACTTTGTCAATGTCCTATCTTTTCAGCATAATCCTGTACACTGACTCTGGATTCTAAGCATCCAATGCCCTTGAATGCCTCAATCGAATCTGCCTCCATCACACTTACAGGCGCTCTGTTCCAGACTCAACTACTTGCGTGGTAGGTTTTCCTCCTGTAGCATTTGCTTCTTTTGCACAACACTTCAAAACTGTGCCCTTTTTCTCAAACATTTTACAACTGCGAATCATTTCCCCAATCTACCGTCTACAATATTCTACATAAAATTTACAAGCATGTATGCAGATCTGAGCTAAGAGAGAAACCTGAATTCGATCAGAAATTGAAGTCTTCAAATAATAAATTAGGAAAGTCAGTGAAATCAGAGATGGCAGCTCCAAGAATGAAAAGTTTGGACAAATTATGTAAGCAAAGAACAAACAGACGAAATTAAATATGTACGTAAGGAAAATGTTTACTCTGTAATGTTGAAATAGCGAAGAATAAAGTATCAAGGAAACCTAGATAGCTTGGGTAAATTTCAGCAAAGGACTGGATAAGTATCTAAAGAGAAGTTATGTGGCTATTTCCAAGCTGTTCTGATAGAGACCCAGCATAGATAAGAGCAGCTGATTGGCCTTCCTCTGTGCCGTAATTATTCTAACATACTGTACGTCAAAAGTAATAGAACACAAGTTCAAATAATTCACTGTTAAACTGTATAGTTCTCCAGTGTCAGACCACATCTGAAATATTACATCGGCCAGTCGCCAAGTAACAAAGGAGAAGTTCAAACCCAGGAGAGTGCGAAGAGCAACAAGGCTGATTCTGGAGATCAAAAAGATTGAAGACCAGCTTATTCACAAAACATTTGAAAACATCTTTCCACACTGCAATGTTCTCAGAAGTTGCCAGAAATGTCCCTCCCCTTTCCCTTTTGGTTGAAAGCCTGAAGGACTGAAGAAGCTAAGTAATTCCTAAGGGACAACTGAAACATGACAACTGTCTATTGACTTTTAAGCCCAGTGTTCAGTTCTCAAGAGAATAGTTTCTTTTTCTTTTTCTTTCTCTCTCTCTCCCCCCTCCTTTAACTTTTCAATTTCTACACTGCTGCTCCAGCTCCTCCAATCACAGATCCTATCATCTGAGGGTGCAGCAGGAGCATACTGAGCAGAGAAAGGTCTGAATCTTTCCAGTGCTAAAAGTAACTTTTACTGGGGAAAGGAAAAGAACAAAACATTAAGGTGCACACAAACTGAAAAGCAAATAGACATTTTTCACACTTACCACATTGTTTCTTTGCAAGCAAATTGTATGGAATACAGAACCCCTCAGCTATCACAGAATGGCTGCCAGAGTAATCATTAAAGCCCATCAACTTTAACTACTATTTTCAACAGATTCTAATTCATTAAGACCCATGGATCTTCCAGTGATAGGCTTATTCGTTGACTTAAGTCTTTAAAGCTTTTCCTTGCAAGTTTACACTCTCTAACCTAATTCCACACTTTGAGTCCAAAAACCAGGGCAAAATACACCTCATAAAGCCTTCGTATCACAAATTGGCCAGCGTTCCTGAACTTACATGCGGCAGATCAGCTTCAGAATACTAACTGATAAGCATGAAGGAAAACATGTACGTGAAACCAGAGGCTGCGTTTAGCTAAACAGTTACATTTCCAAAACCACACGATCTGCCAACATTCATTGTCTGGACATGTTTGTTTCAGCATCTTCAGTAATGAGCAATGAACTGATGGAAGACTTGAGGGGTGACATTACAGAGGTTTCTAAAATCATGAGGGGGTTAAGTAGGGAGAGGGGAGTCCAAAACTAGGGGCATAAGTTTAAGATGGGAAAGATTTAAAAGGGAACATGAGGGTGGTGCTTATATGGAACAAGCTGCCAGTGGAAGTGGCAGAGGCAAACATGATTACAGCCTTTAAAAGACATTTGGACAGGTACATGAATAGGAAACGTTTAGAGAGATATGGGCAAAATACAGTAGATCTGTTTAGGAAAACGAGTCAACGTGGGCTAGTTGGGTTGAAGGGCCTGTTTCTATGCTGTTTGACTATGACCCTAAAAACAGCTAGATAATAATGCATGATTTTGTATTTTTGTCAAAATATAACAGAGGTTCTCCAAATGTGATCCCCCTACATTCAGTCCATTATTAGACACCTCAGGATGAGACAATACTTCACTGGTCCACAGCAATCAAATTGAGAACATTACAGCAGTTTTGTTTCACATTCCTCAAGGATCAACCGATCATCATCTACAATGGTTCCAGATAATTTTTCATTAATTTAGACTTGAATGGAAAACATCTGACAACCAATTTCCTGGAGGTTACAACTGATCAGAGACTAGACTGGACCAGCCATGCAAACAGAGTCACTCAAGAGAGGGTCAGAAGCTAAAAATTGGGAAGCCTAGAACTCACCACCATACTTCCCAACACCCTTTCAGAATCAAGATGTTGGAACGTGATGCGATATATCCCACTTGCCTGGATGAGTGCAACATAAGCTCTCAGGAAACTTAACACCATCCAAGACAAATCAATCCACTTGACTGACACCCTCTGCCATCCACATTCACTCCCTCCACGATATACGCATACTGGCAACAGTGTTTACCATTTAAACAACGCACTGCAGCAACTCCTGCAGGGGTCCTTCAACCACCTATAAAGGACATAGGCAGGAAAACACCATTGTGACTTGGAATTAAGAGTGTTCCTTCATTATCACTGCATCAACATCATTGCACTCATTCCCAACAGCAGGGTGTTGTGTGGGCACACACACTAGGCTGCAACAAAGAAAAGGTATTAATTCATTAGGATAACTTTCTCCAAGCAATTAAGCTCAAGCTACTTAGGCTGCCCTAGCCAGTGATACTCTCATAGATAAGCTCCTAATTAGGGCAGTCAGTGATTGAAATTGGTGGAATAAGTTAAACGATGACACATTAATCATAATTGGATTTTTACAAAACTCAACTCTTAATCTAATCTTATTTCCTCGCTCATAAGACGACAAAGTCAAATGAAAATAATACAAATAAAGCTTTATCCTGAACTGCTGTTCAACCTTCTCGGGTCTTTTCTATATTGTGACCCCTAAAGTGTTTCGTCTGCCAAGCTTTCCATGTGATCAGCTGAGGAAAAATACATAGACTGCCATAAGAGACCCATGGAATGTCGTGACAGTTAGGATTTGCACCACTTCCTTATCCAAACAATGTCTAGTTTTCTATCCTCGATTTTAATGTCCATACACGAGAAAAGGTAGGTTTTTTAAAAAAAATACTAAGAATCAATATCCTTCCAGCCTGACTGCAAAGGAATCTGGTCCTCCAAATGGGCGCACACCCTTGGATTTTGCGGTCAGCAGAAACAATGGATTGTCACTCATTAAGGAAAATTTTCCACAATGATCGACATGCCCTCTTTGTTGTGGATTTCACCTTTCTCAGTATTAAATATGAATCCTGAGGCAAGAAAAGGGAATCTACAGATTGTTTCAAAAAGTGTAAGCAGTTAATTACACCACAGTATGCTCAGAGAACAAACCATGCACACGTGGTTCAATCATAGAATCCCTACAGTGTGGAAACAGGCCCTTCAGCCCAACAAGTCCACACCGCCCCTCAGAGCAGCCCACCTACACCCATCCCTCTATGATCCATTTAACCTACATGTCTCTGAACCGTATGGGCAATTTAGCATGGCCAATCCACCTAGCCTGCACATCTTTGGGCTGTGGGACAAAACCGGAGCACCTGGAGGCAACCCACGCAGACACGAGGAGAATGTGCAAATTCCACATAGATAGTCGCCTGAGGGTGGGATCGAACCCGGATCTATAAGCGCTGTGAGGCAGCAGTGCTAACCACTGAGCCAATGTGCTGCATTTAGTTAAATACATTAGCAATGCCATTTTCAATGAATTTTGCAAAACGTAAAATAAAGTTTGGGACATACAGCTGAAATACCTCAAAAATTAAAAATGCGATTTTTAGAATAATGGAAAGAAAAATGGAAGTGACAAATATAGTTTAGTTTTCCAAGATCAGGAGGAACATTCGGTAGTTCTACCTGAATGTATTGAAAAATCAAGTCACAACTCGTTCAGCCAACTTATCAAAAATAAAACAGTAAGACTACAGCTAACAGAGAAGTGATTGCTAGCTTCATTTTAAGTTCATTTTTAAATGTATTGTCACCCGCAAAAACATCAACAGTCGAGCGCCAAGGGATCACAAACACCACCAATGTCTGCATTTAAAGGCACATGTTTACATGTGCGTATTGTAGTTACTGACAGCTTTAGTGCTATCACAACTGCAAAATCTGAGCTAGATATTCTATGTTTTTGACCTGACTTGTCCTATAGGACTCAAGAGTCCTTGAAGCTTAGTTCTCTGATGGGAAAAAAAATTCCAAATCTAAATTATGGAGGAGGATCACTGGACCCAAACAGTTAACTCTGCTTTCTGCCAGATCTGCTGAGTTTTTCAAGCAATTCAGCTATGTTCCAAATCTACAGTACCTCTAGTTATAATTCGTACGAGCATGGGATCAAAGGTATATTCCAACTTTTTTAGGCTATCTCAAGATCCACTTCCTCAAACTGTTCAGACCATTAACTTACACCAATGATATTAAAACAGCTCATTCACAATGGTGATTCCTTCATTGTCTTCCAACATTTTTGCATTTATATACCATTTTCAATATGTCCAACCTCGAGAGCCAGACAGGCAGTGATTTCCTCCAGCTAAATATTGAGAAGACAAAGATTCCTGAACCATTAAGTCTTCTTCCTGAGCACGGAGAGGCAGACTGAGATCATTTACAATTTGGGCATTGAATTTTAACCAGGAGAGGTATTTCCCTCTGCGCACCCACACAATCAAAGCACTCTTCCTTCACCCACCCTGTCATAGCTCATCTGCTGCTACAAACTTGAGTTCAGCTGCCCATGTCCTAACAAACTCTCACTAAATCTTGTTCAATTATCACTCAGACGCTTACCTCTACTGGCTTGTGAAACAGCAACACCTCAAATTTTAAAAATCACTCCTCTCCAAGGTCTCAGCCTTTAACTCTCTAATCTCCTCCAGCCCAGGATCTCTTCACAACACTATCTTGAACATCCAAGTTTTACACAGTCTACAACTGGCCACGTTCACTCAAGTTACCCAAGCTCCAAATCTTTGAATTCCTGCCCTAAAAATCTTTCTACCTTTCTACTGCTTGTCACTTTAAAAAAGACATAAGTGGGCTTGCTGTCAAAGTTAGCAAGGACTCCATGTGTAAAAACTACTTCCTTAACCATTTCCTTCTCTCTAGTATTTCCACTGGACTTGAAACATCAGTTGCACAAACTGTAAATCATTTATCATTTCTCCTGATTCTGCTCTGATCCTACATTCCTGCCCTTCTCTCTTCAACCCTGGCTGCTTCAATTCAAAAGCAATGGGAGAGGGAGGAAAATACTAGACCAAAAGGTCAGATTGTATTGGAATCTCGTTCCACTGCCGATGGCTCTCAGCAGGTCATGGATATCCAGAGTTGAGCTGTTTGATCTGTTCTGAACCTAACTAATTTAACATGCTTGTAATGCCACACAACCTTCAGTGAACAGAGACCGGCCTTACTCTCCACAAGGTCTGCGCTGTGGTTACTCACGCCAATACGGTCACAGCTCTACTCCTGGCTCCGAAATAGCAAGCAAGCCCCAGGTGGACGGAAGAAACGCTTCAGTGATACCCTCAAGGCCTCACTGGCCAAGTGCTGCATTCCCCACAGGCACCTGGGAATCACAGGCTTAAGACTGTCCAAAGAGGAGGAATTCAGGAAGACATCGAGCACTGCGAGACTTGCCGTCAGAGGAAAAAAAAAGGAAGCCAGGCGAAAACTGCAAAAGGAGTGTGCTGCCACGTGAACATCCCATCCACTCCTACCATTTGCCACAAGTGTGGCAGGGTCTGCAAAGCCACAGACTATACAGCCATCTATGGACTCACCCTGGGAATGGAAAAGAGTCATCCTTGTCTGCAAGGGCCAGTCAATGATGACGACGACAATGACCATCACAAGCAGATGCATCTGTTATAGATGACTGAAGAGATCAAATAGGGGTCTTCCTCATTCGTTCCCTCAAACATGCCACAGGCACAGACTGGTAGATGTCTCTTTCAGGTCTCGGTCAGTTTAGTTAGTAGTGATGCAATGTTACGGCATAACCCATAATCAGGTAAAAATCTTTTTTTTTTAAACAATTTACAGTCATTGACCTGAACACACTTGAAAAATGTTGCCAAGAATTGAGAATTCACATTTGCTGCTTTTAAAGTCATTCACTCTTTTGCTTTGGCTCAGTGAACCTTCCGACATTTTGCTGATATTACTGGTGCAAATTCTACTCCAATTATTGTGCACTTCTGTTGGCCAAATCTGAAATTTGCTCAAGCTTTCATCACAATCATTTGCTTATGTTACTGAAGATCATTGTTAGCTCAGTCAGATTCTCCATGACTGAACTTACTTCCTCCTCAGAATACATATGCTTCAATGACCATTGAGCTACTTGAAGCTCTCGTGAGCTATTATTACTGTAACTGCTTATGTCCATCTCCCTCAGACAGACATCATAGAAAGTCAGTACAATCAGTTGGTCTAACAGCATCTCTCCCAAAAGTTTGAACCCCATTTCTGTTCAAATCTGGAATACACGGATTGAAATTCAAGCACCACAGCTTTCACTCCTGGGGGTAAAAAACACAATTGCAGTTGAAGAGACCATCTCCAGAACAACTAGCCGAAGCACAATCCCACTGGAACTTCCAAGATCAACATTGGATCGTAGAATTCTCAAACTGAGGAACTTGAGCAAATCTGCCTTTTCTCGCTCTTTAACTTGTGTTTACTTACATGGAATTCAGGACCACATCTTACTAATTTATCCTTTTTGCCAAGTTCACAATAAAACCACCCATTGACATTTATCCATACAGAGCTGCCTGGCTTGGTTTCTTGTAGCTTAACACACGGTTAGATAGATACGGAATTTATAAAGACATCCTTTTCGAAATCCAAAACTCTTGACATACCAAACCTGGAGTGAAAAGAGAATTTATTCAATCCCCTCCACTTTGTCACAACACTCACTGTAATATTAAGTTGACAGACTTATTTCCCCTCATCCATTTGCTCAGAGTATTTTTGGGAGCATGCAGTGCATTTTTTCCCAATTCTAATTAAAAATATAATGAAATAGGGATTATTCTAGATATCCCAAAGTATAGCTAATGGTCCCGAGAGTGCAGTTTTCAAACTTCTACAGGATGCAATCTTCTAACAGGAAGTCAGAAGTTACCAAAAATCAGGATAACATCCAATAGTCGGCTGCAATTTCCTCCATTTTAACTTGTCTCCTTTGCACTTATACAGTACAAATTCACTTTATAAAGAAGAACAGCATGCTGTATGCTTTAACATCTTCAGATTTTTACTGTCAAATTCTAAGACCTATTATTCTCAACAACTACAGCAATCTGGAAAGTAACAGACATACAAGGGATTACACGGTGTGAAGCTGGATGAACACAGCAGGCCAAGCAGCATCAGAGGAGCAGGAAAGTTCACGTTTCCGGTCAAGACCCTTCTTCAGAAAATGACATACAAAGGAATTTTTTTTGTTGCTGCCACTGTTAACTATGTAGCTGATCCTCATATTACTAATTTATCCATTGATCAAGAAATACTGCCTTGGGTTTCATGTGTACTTTAGTCCTTGAATTGGGTACGGGGAACCCTGATCTATGAACATCCAACTTTACAAACATGATTCTGTATAGGATGCAATTTTAATCATCTGACGTTTCCTGTACTTAGCAAAGGTTCTTTTTTATTTTCCTGCATTGCATTCTGACTTACACACCCATCAACTTGCAAATGGACTCAGGAATGGAGCCCGTTTGCAACTTGGGACTCCCTGTATTGTGATAAGAAGCAAATAAAAGCAGTGATGTGAGTGCTAGGGATCTGTAAACAAAACTGAAAATGCTAGAGAAACTCAGCAAGTGTGGCAGCATATGCAGTTAATTCCAGTACGATTATCAGATTTGTCTCGGAGAATTCTACCAACAGAGTTTACCCTGAAAACCGTACGTTTTACATGATTGCTCATGCAGGAAAAGATGGGTCAATTTGACAAAGACATAATGGGATTACTTATCATTTTACATTATGTCTCAATTAGCTATTAGCTAATTCTGCATCACTACCTTGCAGTTACAGATCTGATGTCTATGAGTAGCCATACACAAGGTAATGATTTGATAATCCTGAAGAAGGATAATACCGAAAACATTGACTGCTCCTTTCCTGCAGATGCTGCCTGGCTTGCTGTGTCCTTCCAGCCTCCTGTTCATCCCTTCTAGATTCCAGCATCTGCAGTTTTTTTTAAACTCTAATAGTTTGATATCTTTTCTTGCAGGAGTCAGTTATTAGTAGCATTGTATATTCAGAGTCTGTTTGGATTTCAGTCCCCTTCTGAAAATATAGTAACTTTAATAACATCACTTTTCCTCCTGACTCACTGGATTCCATATTTTCAAGTGCTCTGGAGAAATTCTGATCACCCATCAGTATCATTTCCCTCATAACATTGTCAGTAAAACTAGATCAATTGTCAGAGTACGGTCATTATCCTCAGCTCAGGATCACTGTTAGCCATTTATCTACTAGTTCAGAAAATCTCTAATCCGCTATTCGCTTCCAGATCCAGATTAATAGCGAGAAGGGTGTCTTGAGTCAATCATTTTCCCATCATGGTCAATTACACTTTTGATGCATCTTACAGAAGTGAACAAACTGCCAGCTCCCCCTTATCACTCACTTCTTGAATTTTAGGTTTGTCACATTCCAAACACAGTCTTCAATTTCTTCTGTATTTAATGTCATTGTAACAAGGGCATCTTTGTCAACATCCAGTCAACAATTCAAGGTCATCTCTAGAAAAGTTTTCACTGGATTCACAGCATGAGCACAGTCAACCAATCACAACATAGAACAGTGCCAGCTACCGGAACAGGCCCTTTAGCCCACAATTCCATCAGTTCTTAGTGCAGTTTTCATGCGCTTATTTTATGCTTCAATAATGTCCTTGTCAGACAATCTTTTCACAGCACCAGGGACCCAGGTTCGATTCCATCCTTGGATGACATTTTTCACGGAGTTTGTACATTCTTCCCATGTCTGCATGGGATTCCTCCAAAGAGCTCGGTTTCCTCCCACAGTCCAAAGATGTGCAGGCTAAGAGGACTAGTCATAGGAAATATGAGGTTATAGGGATAGAATAGGGGGCCGGGTCTGGGTGAGATGCTCTTCAGAAGGGTCAGTGATGAAACTTGATGGGTCAAATGGTCTGCTAACACAATGAAGTGATTCCATGACAAGAGTCTCTGATGAAGGGTCCAGGCCTGAAACATCAACTTTTGCGCTCCTAAGATGCTGTTTGGCCTGCATTGTTCATCCAGCTCCACACTTTATCTTGGATTCTCCAGCCTCTGCCGGTCCCATCATCCATGACAAGAGGCCACAGGTTTCCCTGAGTATCTTTGTAGAGTTTCACTTTTTACTAGGTTTCATACACATAACACATTAAAAATTCAGTCTTTGATACTGTACTTGGGACTAAAACACATGCTCTTCAGAGGGTCAGTCTGTACTCAATGGGCCAAATGTCCTGCTTTCACACTGTAGGGATTCTATCGATTTTTCCTTCAGGGCTTGTCAGCTTTCTCATGAAGTCACATCAGTAAAACATTTTCAAATTTTGGCTCACACCCTGATCCACTGGCAAAATCAAACTCATCATATTCAGAGGTACAAAGGAAGATACTGCCATTAACTAGTACTTCTACAGGAGGATGAGTACCACAATTATCCAAAGCACAACTCTGCTAAGAGATAATGGGAACTGCAGAGGCTGGAGAATCCAAGATAACAAAGTGTGAAGCTGGATGAACACAGCAGGCCAAGCAGCATCTCAGGAGCACAAAAGCTGACGTTTCAGACCTAGACCCTTCATCAGAAAAGGGGGATGGGGAAAGGATTCTGAAATAAATGGGGGGGGGGGGGGGGGAGAGGCGGACTGAAGATGGATAGAGGAGAAGTTAGGTGGAGGGGAGAGTATGGGTGGGGAGGTAGGGAGGGGATAGGTCAGTCCGGGGAGGACGGACAGGTCAAGGGGGCAGGATGAGGTTAGTAGGTAGGAAATGGAGGTGTGGCTTGAGGTGGGAGGAGGGGATAGGAGAGAGGAAGAACAGGCTAGGTAGGCGGGGACAAGCTGGGCTGGTTTTGGGATGCAGTGGGGGGAGGGGAGGTTTTGAAGCTGGTGAAATCTGCTAAGCATTCCTTTCTTTTGCACATCTTCATTCACATTAGACAAAAGATTTCTGCATCCATCCATCAATGTGAGCTTTGGAATCAACAGTAAGTTGAATTATACCATTTTGACATCTTTGTTTTGCATATTTTCCATTAACAGTCAATTCCAAGGCATGTGTTCCCATTGTATTCGCGTACATAAGCATGGTTATAGTTTTTATTGTTCTTAAAAACAATGAGCAAACTTTTGTCAGCGCTAGCTAAGGATTTACTTGGAAGTCATCACACATTAACTGTTTCATCAGCATTTGCACGCCAGTCAAATGTTCAATCACAAAGTTTAGAGATTTCTGTTCCCCAGTACAACACAATCTTTTGAATCCGTCATATCTTAAAGCAAGTGAACCACCAGAGAAGCAGCACATGATTTTCATCACATCAAAATTTTTTTTGCCTTTACCACAAGCATTGGTCCAGATTTGATATGTTGTCACATGTACTGACATACAATGAAAATTTGCTTTGTGCGTCATACAGGCAAATCATATTTTACACAAGTACTTCCGGGTAACCAAAATGCAGAATATAGTGTTACGCACACATACACACACACACACACACACACACACACCTTCCAATCTCGAATGTGGTTGATCATGCAATGTACAATTAAAGCATTCAAGCTGAATGGCATGAAGTATAAAGGTGCATTATATGCTTTTACCTCACTGATTTCATAAAGAATTCTAAATTTTTTGCTTAGTACTTTAATGTTTTTTGATCATTGATGAGCTATCATTCAAATCTGGAATAAAAGTGATTTTCACGCTTTTCCAGTCTCTCTCCTATTCCCATTTTCTGCTTCAAAGCCAAGCCAACACATTTATGCTTAAGCTCTTCCACGTGCAAGTTTTCTTAACCAACTGAGCAAAACAATGGGCAAGCGATTTCAGATGTAACACAACCACAAGTTCAATGAACGGCACAGGGAGGACATCGGGCAGCGCTCTAATAGCAGCTGGGATAACTACTGCATAGTGGGTGGTCATATACACATGCCCCAAGTGTTTTTTTTGAGACTTTTAGGAGCCCGGGAAACCAAATGTAATGGTGTTTTTGATTTGCATTCAGTGTCACAAATTTATTATGACACCACTGACACCCTCATCCGCCTAGCTGAACTCGTCCTCGCCCTCAACAACTTCTCATACAATTCCACCCACTTCCTACAGACAAGGGGGAGGGGCCATGGGTACCCACATGGGCCCAAGCTATGCCTGCCTCTTTGTAGGGTATGTGGAACAAACCCTCTTTTGTTGCTACACCGTCCATAAACCCCATCTCTTCCTCCGTTACATTCATGACTGTATCGGCGCTGCCTCGTGCTCCCACGAGGAGCTCCAACAGTTCATCCACTTCAACACCTTCACCCCAACCTTAAGTTCATCTGGACCATCTCTGATAGCTCTCCCTCCTTCCTGGATCTCTGTCTCCATCTCCAGCAACCACCTAGAAACTGATATCCATTTCAAGCCCAGTGACTCCCACAGCTACCTCGAATACACCTCCTCCCAACCACCTTCCTGCAAAAATTCCCAATTCCTTCGCCTCCGCCACACCTACTACCAGGATGAGGCATTCCACTCCCATACGTCTTTGATGTCCTCTTTTCTCAAGGACCACAAGCTCCCCCCCACCTCAGTGGTCAAGAACATCCTCGGCCATGTCTCCTGCATTTCCCGCAACACATCCTTCACACCCCCTCCCCGCAACCAAAACAGAATCCCCCTCGTCCTCACGAACCACCCGACTAAATTCCGGACCCAACACATCATCCTCTGTCACTTCCACCATCTGCATTCCGACCCCAACAAAGACATTTTTCCCTCCCCACCCTTATCTACCTTCTGGAGAGACCACTCTCTCCGTGACTCCCTTGCCTGCTCCACACTCCCCTCCAGCCCCACCCGGCACTTGACTCTGCAACCATAACAAGTGCTACACCTGCCCCCTCACCCACATCCCAGGCCCCAAGGAGACTTTCCAAATCAAGCAGATGTTCACCTGTACATCTGTTAATGTGGTATACTGCATCTACTGTTCCCATTGTGGCCTCCTCTACATCGGGGAAACCAAGCAGATGCTTGGGGATCGCTTTGCAGAACACCTCTGCTCAGTTTGCTCTAAACAACTGCAACTCCCAGTCACGAACTATTTCAACTCCCCCTCCTATTCCACAGACGACATGTCCATCCTGGGCCTCCTGCAGTACCACAACGATGCCACCTGAAGGTTGAAGGAAGAGCAACACATATTCCGCTTGGGAACCCTGCAGCCCAATGGTACCAATGTGGACTCCACAAGCTTCAAAAATCTCTCCTCCCCCTAGTGCATCCCAAAACCAGCCCAGCTCATTCCCACCTCTCTAAACAGTTCTTCCTCCCACCTATCCCCTCCCCCCCACGTCAAGCCCCACTCCCATCTCCTACGTACTAACCTCATCCCGCCCCATTGACCTGACAATCCTCCCTGGACTGACCTACCTCCCCACCTACACTCACCTTTACTGGGTCCATCCCCAACTGTTTGACTGGTGTGTCTCCTCTCCACCTATCTTCTCTTCTATCTGCCTCACCCGCTCTTCCTATTTATTTCAGATCCCCTTCCCCTCCAACATTTCTGAAGGAGGGTCTAGGCCTGAAACATCAGACTTCCTGCTCCTCTGATGCAGCTTGCCCTGCTGTGTTCATCCAGCTCTACACCTTGTTGTCTTAGGTGTAAGGCTTCTGGCCATATTGTTCACACCCACAAGCTGTTCAGCTATCTGGGAGCTAATCACAGTTGTTGATAGGCAGAAAGCCTTTGTCATTGACAACTGGTCACCACTTCACAGACCAGTTGTTTGTTGCCAGTCAAGTCTTATTTTGTATACACTCCCTGATGCCATGTGTTCTGCAACCAACCTTTCTCCTCTGTTTGACCAAGCGGCGTAATCAGTATTCAAGGTGCAGCAATTCCTTCCATAACCCTTGATATTTCGAACAGTCCTTTTATCATTTCAGTCCATAAATCAATAATACAGAAAAGTAACAGAAATTTTATACCAGGTTAGCATTTTGTTTCATGTGCAAAAGTACCTAAATCATTCCATTTGTTAGCCTTTTTCGTGTCTCCACTGAAATCTGATTTCATTTTTCTATTTCGTTCAGCAAAGTGGGCAATGCCACATTTTCCCATTTTGCTGATATCTGAAACAACATAAGAACTAGGGGCAGAAGTAGGCAATTCAGCCCCCTGTGCCTGCTGCACCATTTGATAGGATCGTGACTGATCTTATCTTGGCCTCAACTCCACTTACCTGCCTAACCTGATAACAACTGGTTGCAATGAATGCTGTCACACTAATATATTACTCACAGCACAATGAGTTCTTATTTCATGTAATAATAAATTTGTGATGCTGAATGCAAATCAAAAGCACCATTACATTTGGCTCCCTGGGCTCCGAAAAAAAACTCTAGACATTTGTCAAACAATTTCCCTTTCACAAAATCGTTATGGCCCTGCCTGACTGTTAAGATTTTCTAATTGTCCTGATACTTCTTAATGGATTCAACATTTTCCTTACAACAGATTTTAGGCTAAATTATAGCTTTCTATCTTCTGTCTCTCAGCTTTCTTGAACAGATATATGTTACATTTGAGGTTTTCCAATCCAAAGGAATCTTTTCCAAATCTAACAAAGTTGGAAAATTTCAACCAATGCACCCACTGGCTCCAGAAATCTTCAAGGATTCAGGTCATGAGATTCAGGGGCTTTATCAGTCTTCAGTTTGCCTGTTGTTTTTCACTTCACCGTCCCTTTTCCTTATCAAATGTGTTATTATTCAGATGTTTCCAAGACAGACAAAATACTTGAAGTCTGTTCCTTCATGTTTCTTATTTGTCAGTCCTGCCCTTGTAGCAATGTTGACTTCAGCTACAATTTCTTTCAGTACCGTAAAAGATTTTCTTGTTTTGTTTTATATTTCTGGTCTCAATCTCTTTTCCTCCTTTTAAGTAATCCTGTCCTTACTTCTCAACTATGCTCACCATCACCACAAAAACAGAAAACAGGATTCTCAGCCAAATCGACATACTCCACCTCCCTCCCCTTACTCCTGGGTACGTGTAGCCTCTAGATATCTTAAAAGCGTGCAGAGACTTGCCTTCCTCAAGCTTCTGTGGTACAGAATTCCATACATTCACCAAACTCGGTGAAGAAATTCCTTCTCATCTCACCTCAAAATGGCCAACATTATTCCTGAGACCTTAACATCCCCCAGGTGGGGAAACATCATTCCAGCATCCAGCCTGTCTCTCCAGCCTGGTCAGAAATTTGCTCTGTTTCAATGAGATCCCCCAACATTCCTTGAAACTCAATTACAGGCCCAGTGCACCTACAACAAACCCACTGTCCCAGGAATCCACAAAATTATTGATGCACACCTACGTCAAGCAAATATTTTAACAGATAAGGTGACCAAATCTGGAAAATATTCCTTGGCCTGTGTTCATCCAGCTCTACACCTTATTATCTCTAATATTCCAGGTATGGTTTCGCTGAGGTCTTATACAACTGCAGCAAGATGTCAGTGTTTATGTACTCAAATCCTCTCGCAGCGGAGGCCAACATACGACTTGCCTTCCCATCTCGCTGCTGCAACTACAAATTGCTTGCTGTGACTAGTGTTGAGGATATTCAGATTCCCCAACAGACATCAGCATTTCCTAATTGAGCATTATTTACTTAATACTCTGCCTGTACGTTTTTCCTACCAAAGTTGAAAATCAGTACAGAGACTAGCATTCAATTCCACATTATAAGTGAATTTAAATGCCATTAGCTACTCTGAACCTTCACCACCAGAGGATGACCTTAAGCTTTTGGATTAGCAGCACAGTCTTTTGGATTAGCAGCACAGTCATATTATCACTAAACCACACTCGCTCTAAAGTCTCATTATGCATGACCAGGTCTTAAGTAGCTTTCACTCCACTTTTTTCCATAAGCAATTCTTTTTCTAAAAAAAACTGTCCCAAACACACTATAAACTCAACCAAAATTGCTCACTATTAGTGCAGCATCTTTCTTACAGGCCCTCACTGTTTGTCATTTACACTCTCTTGTAAGTAGTCTAATGCCGCTTTAAATTAAACCACAACTCTTGGGACAATAAAAGCAATACTGGCCTAATGAAAGACACTAGGTAAACTAGCCAACTGAACACTATGCTGGCAATTGGATCAGACCAGACAAGGCAGGTATGTAAACCATTTACCTTGATTGGTTATACTGAAGAGGATCTAATGAGGCAGTGGAACTGAAATATTAAACCAGGAGATAACAAGGTGTAGAGCTGGATAAATACAGCAGGCCAAGCAACATCGGAGGAGCAGGAAAGCTGACGTTTCGGGTCTAGAGAGGAGATAATGGGAAATGCAGATGCTGGAGAATCCAAGATAACAAAGTGTAGAGCTGGATGAACACAGCAGGCCAAGCAGCATCGGAGGAGCAGGAAAGCTGACGTTTCGGGTCTAGACCCTTCTTCAGAAATGGGGGAGGGGAAAGGGGTTCTGAAATAAATAGGGAGAGGGGGAGGTGGATAGAAGATGGATAAAGGAGAAGATAGGTGGAGAGGAGGCAGACAGGTTAAAGAGGCGGGGATGGAGCCAGTAAAGGTGAGAGTAGGTGGGGAATTAGGGAGGGGATAGGTCAGTGCATGGAGGACAGACAGGTCAAGGGAGTGGGATGAGGCTGGTAGGTAGGAGATGGGAGTGGGGCTTGAGGTGGGAGGTGGTGATAGGTGGGAGGAAGGACTGGTTGGGCTGGTTTTGGGATGCAGTTGGGCAAGGGGAGATTTTGAAGCTTGTGAAGTCCACATTGATACCATTGGGCTGCAGGGTTCCCAAGTGGAATATGAGGTGCTGTTCCTGCAACCTTCAGGTGTCATCGTTGTGGCACTGCAGGAGGCCCAGGATGGACATGTCGTCTAAGGAGTGGGAGGAAGAATTGAAATAGTTCACGACTGGGAGGTGCAGTTGTTTGTAACAACAACGCCACCTGAAGTTTCCCGGGAACAGCACCTCATATTTCGTTGCAAATAACTGCACCTCCCAGTCGCAAACCATTTCAACTTCACATGCTTCAAAAATCTCCCCTCCCCCAACCACATCCCAAAACCAGCCCCAGCTTGTCCCCACCTTCCTAACCTGCCCTTCCTCCCACCTCAAGCCCCACAGCCATCTCCTACCTACTAACCTCATCCCACTCCCTTGACCTGAAGTAAGCCACTGTACTTGGAAATGACCGGATAACTATTTAAAAGAAGCCACTCCTACCAGAGGATTCTCTCTGGAATGTGAGAGAGATCATCAGCATCAGTCAGCAGGAACAGCCTGAACTTCAGTTCAACCACTGATCAGGGTAGTATATGTTTCAACATGAGATTGATTAATTTATTGTCACATGTACCCCACAGTACCGCAAAAAGCTTTGTTTACAAGGAGTACAGGCAAATCAAAGTAAGCAAGGATGTACAGATCAAAAAGTTGTAACACAAAACTTAGAGGTATACAGGTTACATTGCACAGGGTGTGCGCGAGGCAAAATCAATGTGAGAGAGATCAGCATATTTGCAGCAAGAGAGTCCATTCATCTGGCTAATAATGGCCGGGAAGTAGCTGTTCCTGAAACTACTGGTGTGTGTGTTCTAACTTCTGCATCTTCTGCCTGACAGAGGAGGTCGTGGGAGAGCATTACCGAGAATTCCAAACCAGACTTTATACCAGTATGAAAGCACAGGTATTTACGAAACGTAAGGTTTCTTGGCAATTAGTGGAAAAGGCAGGTTTCACAGAATTGCATTTGTATGTGAGTGACATCTTTCAACAGTAATAAATCACATCTCATTATTAGTGTAAAATAAGTTAAGCAAGCTGATCAGCCACACAAAAACGACGCTTACACTATTGTTCTGTCTTGCTCACGTTATGACACGACTCTAACTCATATCAGTGTACTCACCATTTTCCTCAAAATGACGCTCAAAACAAAACTATTATTGTCACAAGGAGCTTATTACTTTTCTGCGCCCCCACCTCCACAGAATCCATCAGTAACGTTACTATGAATCTGGCAATGGGCAGGAGCTGAATACATTGCACCTATTACCTCAATTCCTTAAGTATTCCATGTTGATTGCACTTGGTTGGAAAGAGTTTCATAAATTAAAGCTTGATTACTTGATACAGTTGTTCTCTTCAATGTCATGTTTTGTATCTTGGTGACAACTTGCTCAGCCAGCATACCATAGCCCTCGTTAAATATGGTGTTTCCAATAAATTTCAGAGCTTACTTCTAAGAACTTAGCAACAACTATCAGCAGGTTCTCTACAAAAGCAGCACAATCTGTGCTGGAGTTGGACAAGTTCGAAAGTAATATAATTAGCAGACTTCTAGTTTCTTATTTGGACAATTGTAAACATTAGCAAATGCAATCCTTCACCTTACTTTAATCATTGCTATTATAGGTACATCCTGATCAAAATTTTAAATGCCACTTTCTCACTCACATCATGGATACTTTGTTTAATTTGCACCTTTCCAGAAAAACATCTTCAATATTTTCTTCCATCGATCAGAATTGAAAAATCAACCAAATACTATTCCTAAAATTTCAAAACATCCGAGAATCATTATAATCATTTAGGAGTGTTTTTGAAGCTAATACTGGGCGCTGGCTGCTCAAGTTGTCAATCTATACTTTCAGAGAATGCCAAAGGAAATTCCCTGTGGATTTCCCAATATGGACTTTAATATTAACAAAACTCAACTAAAGACTCCTTGTGGCTTCCATAAATCATTCACAGCGTCATTATCTTTCAAACAGTCAATGTCCATTTAACATTTTCCCCTGTTCCTATGTAAATTGCCTCACTGGAATGACAGGCGGAGATTAAACTATTACTGGAGAAATATCCTTTGGCACAGTCAACCCTTATATGTTGTAACTTGGCAATGAATCTGCAGCTTCAGGGGCCTGCACGAGAAACTCTTTTGATAGATCAAGAATTATTCTTGTATTTACATCCAGAAAAATCCACAAACTTCAATTTTGCATGTACCAAATCAATTCGAGTTACTTTTCATCCTCAAGATTCTACCAAACACCATCATCTGGCTTCCTCACTGGCACTTGTAGTACTTCATCCTGATTTCAGCTATTTTCTGTTCAATAACATCTCGAGACAAATTTACAACAACCTTTGCAGCTTACAATATAAGACATTCTCTTGCTGCATGAGCATATGCCATGTTCAATATCTATCAGTAAAGTTACATTTTTTAGTATGAATTGGAGTTGGTAAGTTGTGATTTGGTGCAGTGCTATTGTCTTGAAGAGCTGTGGATCTCCAGTTACAGCTCCTCTCCAGATCTCCATCCTCTCTTAGATGACATAGTTAGGCAATGCACAAGATTGAATATACAGCAGTCCCAATTGAAGCCCAGGGTTACCAATTTGATAACACCAGAGGTGGTCGTGGTTCAACCTCAGAACTCCTGGGATTAAAAGGAATGCTATGAACTTTGCCACGTGTGTAAGCATCAGGTAACACACGGATCTTGAAATGTTAATGATCTATTGGGCATTGATAGGAATTGTGCATTCCCTGCTTCTCTCTTTCCATCTGACCGCCTAGCCTGATAGAATTCTTCAACCAATGGCCTTGACACAAGAATCTGCCTTTCCTTGCAAATGTCATCTCTGTAGTGCAGGGTTTACAGCAGATCTTCCCACTGGAGACATTTATTGTTTTGTCATTTAGCAAAGTCTACCTCCCTTTCTTCTTTGTGTTTTCTTGGGTGGGATAGAAGCTGTCTACAAATGGAGTTATTTCACCAGCGGGGAGGCAGATATTACCATGTGTCAAATCTGTGGGTAGGTTATCATGAAATGATCTAGGAACTGGCAGTTTCGATGGTCCAAGAAGAAGCATTTTGCCAACCCCTGCAGGTCAACAAATTCTGGGCAATTCTTGACTATTGTGTCTGTTACCGGGAGTTCCATTTTGCATTCAATAGTTCTTCGAGGATAAACTTGATAATAATCTTCTGCAATTCATTACAACACATTTAAATTATTTCAGAAACAATACTAAGTATACTGCACTCCAAACTATTAGAAATAAGGGACACACACACACACACACAAACACACACACACACACACACACACACACACACACACACACACACACACACACACACACACACACACATACAAACACACACACCATTGTGATTTGATTAGGTTAAATTCCCTTCGGCCCAACAAGTCCACACCACCCCTTGGAGCATCCCACCCACACCCATTCCTCTATAACCCCACACACCCCTGAACACTACAGGCAATTTAACATGGCTGATCCATCTAGCCTGCACATCTTTGGACTGTGGGAGGAAACCAGAGCACCTGGAGGAAACCCACGCAGACATGGGGAGAATGTGCAAACTCCGCACAGACAGTTACCCGAGGCTGGAATCGAACCCGGGTCCCTGGCGCTGTGAGGCTGCAGTGCTAACCACTGAACCACCGTCCCACCCACAAACGTCAGAAGCAGAACCCCACGGTGATGTTCCGGGGACATGGGCTCAAATCCCACCAGAGCAAGTTGAATTCAATGAAATCTGGAATAAAGAGAGCTGGCTTAATGATTACCATATATCCATCATCAATAGTGGTAAAACACAAAGTCTGGTTAACTAATGACCTTTAGGGAAGGAAATCTGACATCTTTACCTGGTCTGAATAGATCCACAGCAGACTCTGAACTGCCTTCTGGGCAATTAGGATGGGCAAGCAGTTCTGGATTGTTCACATCACATGGGCGAATAAAAGGGAATGCTCCCATGAAATTTCTTGGAATTTCTTTTGGATGCTATGTAAATGCAAGTTGTTGTTGTTGTAGGACATAAAATAATAAAGTTACTTGATTCTTGACTCTGTTAGCTCAATGCTCCAAGTGAACGATTTCATTGTTATCAACCACCCTCAACATTTGTTTGCAATTTCAAACAATATTTTAACAGAATTGTTAAGCCAGGTACAGTGCCAAACACAACACCAACAGGAAAAAAAGGCAAATATGTTGCAGTATTCTTATTTTACACCTAAACACACCATTAACATGGGAAATGTAGCCAACTGCATGATGGGAAAAATTCTACAAAATCCTCACCAGCAACATCATATCTTGTTTTCTTCTGCGGATGATGGTTCTTCTGTAGACTAGGGCATTTGGCATATTTTCTTTCCTTTCCTGGAAAAGTAGTGAGCAGCAAGTTTTATCATTAAAGAAAAATGCTTCTGCTACACATGGTCTTTTAATCACTTACCAAAGCTGGCATTTAGATCTTTTGAGGCCAATCAAACTTTCAAAGATCCAAGGTCTTTTGATGGAAATCCATACAGAAACAATTTTCCATTTTCCAACTTTTCAAAACTTTATTATGTATATACACACATGTACAACAATAGTGGAAACCAAAACAAAAAACAGAACCAGACAATCGAGGAGTTTGATCTCAACACATTCTGTCAGACAAGTGTGCAGTTCATAAGAGAAAAACAGTAATTATGGATAAAGACATCTGCAGAGCCCAACCTGATTTGTCCATTTAGAAAAAGAGATCTATAGTTTCAAACACATTTCTGGGTTTGTGCTTCCACTGGTCTGTCTGAAGAGTGAGTCTATACGATCACTGCATGAAACAGACCATCTCTAAAATCAGGAGTTATATTTTACACGACTGTACGCTGTTCCTTTGCAATTTACAATACTATCTGGCCTTCTCATTTCTTGGCCACACAAGTCAACTGTTAACATACATTTTGAACCTGAAAAGTCCGAGTTTGTTCCACGTTTCTGCAAAATTCACAATCCTGGCATTGGAGAAAAAACTAAAAAGCAACTGTTCCGGGCAGTGCCTGCAGCATCTCAATACAGTATTGCTTTTTGGTGCTAGGGCCTATTCTGGTCTAGACATCATCTTGTAATACTTATTCTAGCTAAGACAGTTCACAGTCTGATAGCCAGAACTGCAGGTGCCAAAGTCAGAGATAACACAGTATGGAGCTGCAGAAGCAAAGCAGACCAGGCAGCATCAGAGGAGCAGGAAAGTTGGCATTTCGGGTCAGTACCCTTCTTCAGAAATGGAGAGGAGGAAAGGAGCTCAGAAATAAATGCGGGCTGGGGAAGGTAAGCGGGATAACAATAGGTGAGCGCAGGAAGGGAATGGGGGGGACTGGCCAGTGGGATGGGAGGGGTGGACAGATGGGAGACAAGATGGACAGGTTGGATGAGGTCAAGGAGGTGGGATGAAAGGGAGGGTTGGACATGGGATGAGGCCGGGTGTGGGAGATTTTAAAACTGGTGAATTCCACGTTTAGGCCATTGGGTCCCAAAGTGGAATATGAGGTGCTGCTCCTCCAGTTTGCAGGGGGTGTCATTGTGATACTGGAGGAAGCCCAGGAAGCCCACTGGAGGATGGATATGTCACCCAGGGAGTGAGGGGGGGGGGTGCAAGAGTTAAAATGGTTCACGACTGGAAGTTGTTGTTTGTTGCATACAGAGCGTGGGTGCTCTACAAAACGGTTTCCGAGTCTGCACTTAGTCTGACCAATGCAGAGGAGGCCGCATCAGAAGGAGTAGATGCAGAAGACCACATTGACGGATGTGCTGGTGAATCCCGGTCAAATATGGAAGCTTTGTTTGGTGCCCTGGATGGAGGTGAGGGCAGGTGTAGCACTTCCTGCGGTTGCAGGGAAAGGTGCCGGGGTGGTGGGGCTAGTGGGGAGTGTGGAGCGGATGAAGGATTCTCAGCGAGAGTGGTCCCTACGAAAGGCAGTTAGGGGTGGTTAGGGAACTATCTCTTGGGTTGTGGAGTTGGACTGTAGGTGACAGAAGAGGCTGAGAACGATACGTTGGCTGCGTGGGGTGGTGGGGTGATATGTGAAGACAAGGGGGATTCTGTCCTTGTTTTTGTTAGGGGGGAGAGGGAATGCGAGCTAGAAGTATGAGAAATGTAAGAGATGCAGTTGAGGGCATTTTTGATGGCGGGGGGGGAATGTTACTGTCCTTGAAATTGGAGATCTGAGATGTGCGGGAGAGGAATGCCCCATCTTCGGAGATGCGGCAGAGACAAAGGGATTTGGAGTAGGGGATCACATTCTTGCAGGAAGGTGGGAAAGAAATGTAGTTCAGGCAGCTGTGGGAGTTGGTGGCCTTGAAATAGATGTCAGTTTCAAGGTGGTCACCAGAGATGGAGGCAGAAGCCAAGGAAGGAGTGACAGGTATCAGAGATGGTCCAGGAGAATTGGAGGTTGGGGTGAAAGGTGATGAACTGTTCAAGTTCCTCATGGAAGTATGAGGCAGTCAATAGAACAAGGCATCACAAATAACAGTCAATATATGTTTTTTTATAATAACTGCTGCTTTGAGCACTGCTCATCATGTATGTTCAACTCTCACACAGCGCCTAACTTGTCAGCATTAAATTTCACCTCTGGCTAGTTTTAGCCAGAGGAGATATTTTGCAACTGCTTCTGTGATTTCTGAGCTGCCTCTTTGATTCCACCTGATGCTTGGTATCTCAAGTGAAGTAGACTTTTACTAAACTGTATAACAGAACATACTTTTCACACAAAAACCTAGACAATTAGCTAAAAGATAAATTGTTCAATCAATTCCAAATACAAATTTTATAATGTAGTTAGTAACACCTAGTATGTTTGAAATAAAATGTAAAAAAATCATTGTAGCTCCTGCAATGGATGAAGAAATAACTGGGAGCTCCAATATGGTTAAGTTAAATAAATTAAGTGAGAGCAGGTCTTACAACGGCCAATGCAGAAGCAGGGCCATAGATATTGAAAACATTCTAGCAACACTGACTTCAGTGATGATTGACAGGACACAGGGGAATTGCTGATCAGTGAAGTAAATAGGGATCAGCAATGCTTAAATGGCAGGGGGGGGTGGAATGCAAGAAAGGGAAAATAAAATCCACTTTAAAACCCGCTTCTTATTTTGGAAACCTACAAATAGACAGATGGCCTTGGACGAGGCCCTTGCCACTGAAGATTGCTTCCTTCTCCCCTTCCATTTCTCAGCATTTGCCAATTAGTTTAACAGAAACAAACAAAACCATTGATCCAGAAATCAGAACAATACTTGTTGATGATTAGTTGACAACATGGAGAACAGCTAAATAATTTTGGAGCACCGACTACTTATACTGGGGGGCCTTTACAAGGCATCTCAAAAATTCTGACAAAAGTATCTGTGTATCAATTGTACTGCTTTTTCTTCAACATTAACATGATGGAATCATCCCAATTTCTTCCACAGCCCACTCAGCTGGGCAAAAGATTAGCACGAAGCTACAGATTAATACAAGTCATCGTTCCCAGAAATTATGCAGGACTGGCACTACGCTTTTGGGATCAAACCTGAAACTTGCGCATTAATTTTTCCCCCCCCAATGGCAACAGTTTGTATCAATGGCGGGACAGGCGAAACAACTGAAACATAAAATCAAAATAAATCAACAGGGTCAAACAATAGTGTTATTAACTTAGTCACAAATGATTAGAATTTTGGAACAGATCTCAAAGCGTATTTTCTGCTTCGCCACAGCTTGTGAAATTAAGTCGATTGGTTAAATTTAAAAAGAGGAAAAGAGAGACTACAAGATCCTCACCCCAAGTATCACTTTTCCATTGTTTCTGTGGGCTCCGGCAATTCGGAGTGTCACGTTTCCTTTTCATGACTAAAAACAAAATTAATGCATCAGGTTTGAAATATTCAAAATCTCTTTTCCATTTTCAAAATTAATGTAGAAATATTTCTTTACAGAAACACTTTCTTTCCTTCCTGAGAGATTAAAGGAGTGCAGAGTTGTGCAGGTGAGAAGTGTTTACCATGATGGATCAGACATGACGCAGGGAAGCTGGAAGGATCAATTCTGTGGTATATTCATTTCATTGAGACATTGCCTTCATAAGTTTGGGACTGGTATTCATGTGATCTGTAAGCCATTCAACGTTGCAGTGAGTTCAGTCAAATTTTCAATTTACATCATGTTATAAAAGGCCAAATAGAAATGCGTACAATTAAAAGATAACTTCTTCTTCCACCTTTGACTAATCCACAAGACTTGCATTTCGCTTTTGTAAACTCATCTACCTGTACTCCTAACTTGATTTTATAAGAGGTCAACCACTTTATGGCTGGTATTTTCTAAACTCACATTACTTGTGTTTCCACTCCTACCATTTATAATCGACACTCTTCAGTAGATCAATCCTTTGCCTTCAGTAACATTAAAGTCAGAACCTCATCACTCTCGATCTCACCAAGCTTCAATTGTGCCTGGCATCTCAAAGACAAAACATTGGAAATGTCAAACGTGTCCATGATGTGGCCCTACCTTTGTAATGTCTCTAGCTCAATTAGACTATACATATATTGTCCCAACCTCCTTACATACTCCCTGTTCCCAAGTGTTCACTGGTCCTTCAGCAGTTGCACTCCCACCCTTCAGAGCTTCAGCCATTTCCAACTTGCCACAGCTCTATTAAAAATAATCTCTGACTGAGAGTTTTGTAACTGCTCCCAGTTGTGTCAAATAAAAGCAAAACACACAGTATCCCACAATAGTTTCAGTCAAGCTTTTTGATTGGGAATGGGGGAAAGAGAAGAAATGGTCAGAATAGAAGGAGCAGATGTTAGCACATTTCATAACACAGGCCGAGAGTTTTCCATAAAATTGGCAAAGAATAGTGGTGATAGCATGACCACCAAGCAATAATCCCAAGTTACTATTGCAGCTTAACAGCAGTCAGTTTGTCATACCCTTGAATCCAAGCTTAACTCCAAGGTGTCGGTTAACATTCCACTTGTCAGTTTGGTCACCAATTTTCTTTCTCAACACATTTGAAGACGGATCTTTGTTCCCACTTTTCTTTTTATCTTCATTAAGTTCCTGAACAGTCCACGTGTCTTTATCTGGTTCAATTTCAACCAGATCTTGGGGAAGATCTTTGCTTTCCCTCAAATCGGATTTCTTGTGAAAAGCAACTTTGCATGGTAATCTATCCAATTCTTCAGACATACCAAGAGAACCTGGGTTTGCAACACCTGACTTACACAAGCCTTCCACCTCATCGTTTTCTAGTCTAGTACGGTTTTCACCAGCCTGCTGCTGCATAGCCTGGACAATACACACATCTTGCTTAACGTCTCTCAAAACTTCAGCCTGATTCAAGTCAGGGGCAGTGTCTGTGCAGCTTCTGGGCCCAGAATTCCAGCTCTCAGATACTTCTAAAGCATGTCCCCTATGAGTGGCAACGGGCACACTGTGTAAGGTGGCCTCTATGTCCATGTGTTTTGCAACACAATTTGGATTACTAGTCTCATTGCTATTTTGGGTCTCAGGCATGGCATGTTGCAAATCTACCTGGCTTTCAGTTTTATTTCCCTGTGATAATTTACAATGGCAATATATGCCAAGCACACCGGACGCAGCTAGCCAGGCATTAATACAACAATATTCTTTCCTTTCCCGTTTTCCCTTTTTTGCACAGCTGTTCTTATTGGTGAGAGGCTGTACTGTAGGATTTTGATCTCCCCACTGTCTAACAGGTAGCTTCATTGTCACTGCCTTGGAGCTGCCAGCCTTCCATCCATCATTGCAGGCATTCTGGGAAACTTTACTTGAACTTTCCTCACTCAACCTCACATCTGAGTGATTGAACGTTTCAGACAATATACTTCCTGGAGGCAGCTTCTCATTAAATTTGGGTTTCGCTATTTCCGCGAGCAGATTCAGAATCTCAGTGTGTCCGAGTACCTTGATACTGCAAGAGGAGTTGCAGTCCAAATTGTCAGATAGGCCAGCTTTCTCACCCTCATCTGGCATTTGCACTTCTTCGAAAATACTCGATGCAGTTTCTTTAGCAATATTTGGCACTTTACTCTCACAATTTTCACTCTTGTGCAGATTGTGGTGTATGCTGGCTGACTTTGCAATATTGGCACATGCAAATTTGGGAGGATAAGGATTCCAGAAATTCAGTAAGGTTTCAATTTCTGTGTCAATTGAATGCAACAGATCATCAAGACCCTGAGGCTCATTATCTGCAAATTTCAAAGGGGTTGGGCTATTAATTTCAACAGACATGGTGCTATGGTCACAAACCAGTTTCCCATCTTGCTCTTTGAAATCAGATGGCATCACTGAAGGACTCTGCTGGGGTTCAGGGAAATGATCTTTGTCTGCGGTTAGATCTATTAAAATATTCACCTGGCTAGTATCAGATTGAGGGGTCTGCTGACATGTGGGTTTTTCCTGTGAACTCTCCAATACTGACTGCACATGTCCCAAAGGAGGAGATTCGTTCACTGATGAGCATTGTTCACTCTTCAAATTAGACTGAGGTAAACACGGCACTTGTGGATTTTCCTTCACAATATTACAACCTCCGTGTGCCGCTTGGTCTTTCAAACCAGATTCTCCAGTTCCTTTTGTTGTTGACGCATCATTAGTTTCCTCTGCTGAAGAGCTAGTTAGATCAACCACAGGGCAGGGGGAGCTCTGCTGAACAGATTTCCACATCCCGGTATTGTCTCCTAATGAAAACACTCCAGTGATACAGATCTCGGGCTGATCTGTATTACAATCGGGAACAATTTCATCAGCGACTACCACCTCATTTTTCTGAGAGCTGCCAGGGCACATCATCAACTCTGATGAGTTTGTCATTTTCTTTTTATCAGGTAGAGGTACATTTTTACACACATTTTCACCCTTTGAAGAATCTTCCACAGCAGAAGCCATAAACCTTTTTTGAGGTGGACTGTCAGTTGCGTTTTCCTGGCCATCACACAGCAACACGCCATGATGGAAACCACAGTCTTTCGGCAATACTCCTGCATCCAAAATTAGGTTCCTCTTCTTTCCATTCAGCTCAGCGGAAGACACCAACATTTCAGCTGACACCTGACTGGGTTCCACTGATGTATTCGTACAATTTGCCTGTTCCCCAAATCCTTCAGCTATAGATGAGCTGATATTTTCTTGATGGGGCTGTCCATTTAGGTTCAACAGGCTGGGAGCTGCTGGCTGAGCAGTTTTAGATTTCTCAGACTCTGGGGTAGATACATCCACAACCAGGCTGGAGGTTTCACCTTGGGATTCAGGAAGTCTCACTGGTGTATGTTCTTCTCCAGTTAATACAGTAGAGGGGCTACAGACAGAAGCTGCCTCCACATTCTGGCAATTCTGCACAAGAACAGAAGGTGGAATTACGAGTACCAGGCCTGAGGTTGCCTGCTCCTCAGAGCTTTCCCTGGGTAAAAGGCTAACAGAGGAATGCAAAGAGGTCTCAGGGGCTGTATTGTGTGAACTTACGTTGGCAGTTGAAATTAGATGTCCCGGGGACGTTAAATTCTGTTGGGCATTGACAATGGAAGGTACCTGAGAAGTTATAATACTGACTTCATTCACAGTTGAAGGCGTAAAATAGAAGTGAATATTATGTACATCATCTCGAGTGCATAACTCTCGTTTAGAAGTGAGATGAGGTACAGCTGGTGCAACAGGAACACTCTTCTGTTCCATCATCTCTGTAGGGGATAATGGAGTAGCTTGGTTTTGCTTTTCAACAGACTTTTCAGATGCTGAATGAGCATCTTGTAATACTCCATTCTGACCACTTAATTTATCATGTAACTGAGTGCCTTGCACTTGCACGTCCTTGGCGTTGGAAGTGTCAGCAGACTGAAGAGAACGTGGGTTTTGCTGCAAATCTTTCCAGTCATGAGACATTGGAGTAACCCTGGCAAGCACCATTCTCTTTTGGCTATTTGAATTTGTAGATGCAAACCAAGAATTGGACGTACTGTGCTGCATGCTGGGCTGTGAACTCAAACAAACAGATTGTCCTGTCCTTTCAGAAACCTGCAGAGTATTGTCAGAAGAGCCAGCTCTTACTTGTGCTCCATTTGTAATAGCTGGCCAGTTTCCCTGGCCAGGCTGAGCAGACACATTATAGGTTACATTTCCTTCAGGACCTTTGTTCAGATCTGTACCAACCTTGCCATATTTCGACTGAATTTGTACCTGCCCATGACATTTCACTAAATGATTTGCCGTTCCATCAAGAGTCAAGCTACAATTTCCTTCAGGTTCAGAAAGACTTACATGCCTTTGGTCCGTTGAAATTTGAGGTACACTTCCATTCGTAGATGATAATGAAATTAATAAATTCGGAGACTGGGCTGCATTTTGATAAGCTACACCTGGATTTAAGGCTGGTATTACCCTCGCAGAATAGATATTGTGGGCATTCGGAGACTGGACGGTTTGGCCAGCGGTTGTGGTCATCATCCATACAAGCCCGTTTACAGCAAGCTGTTGGACTCCTGTACTTGTTACTGCATGGTTTTTGGCAAGAATTGGGATTAGCCTTTTCCCTGGAAGAGGTTGAGATGCTGCCTTCGAAACAGCTTGGTGAGCTGTAGTGGTGTTCGGTGCTTGTGGGTTAGCTTTAGCAACAGAAAGCATTTGCTGAGATTTATACTCCTGCATCTGCGCCATCGGCTGAACTGTCCCAATCATCTGGTGTAGTGTTTGGAGGGCATTCTCAACAGGTTTAGTACAGCTATTAGGCGGAGGGTGTGCAGATGCTGGGCGCACACACGTTCTGTTTGCAGCGTACGCGACATCGTTGCGAGCCGGCTTCGATAATGGATACGGCGGCAACAATCCCCTCTTGCAATCGTAAATTTTCATCGTTGCAGTTCTGGGCAAGAAGTTTCATCACTTCTCAGCATCACGTCATAACCATCCAGCAGCAGTTCAAGGCCCTTGGCACAAGGCTTACAACACACACAGATCCTGTGCCACAACAGAATTCTGAAAAAAAAGGCAGGAAATTATGAGTTTGTAACTGTGCATGTCACTCCCTATGCTGCTGCTGAAATATTGTTGAATAAAGGTAACGGACATACACAATTTAACCTAAAATCCAACCATTTCACACAAGAGTAAATAACAATGACTGCAAATCAAAACTGCACACTGGGCAAACACCTCAGGGATTGCAATATCTCATCGCAGCCAGAGATACTTGCCCCGCAACAAATTAGGTTGGAGATTTCGGTGAATCATAACATGTTTATAAAACGCTGATGGACAACAAATTATTGATAATTCAGTAAGCAAAGCATGGCTGTTTGATGCATCAAAAATATGGCAAGACTTGAAAGATGTCTTTTTTTTGTTTGGAGTATTTGTTCCCAATACAGCAGATTCACTGTCCCATTAAAGTCCAGAGTGCCCAGTCAAAAAAAAGGAAAAAGATCTTAATAAAATTCCAGAGATAACAAGGTGTAGAGCTGGCTGAACACAGGAGGCCAAGCAGCATCAGAGGAGCAGGAAGGCTGACGTTTCGGTCCTAGACCCTTCTTCAGAAAAGGGGGAGGGGAAGGGGATTCTGAAATAAATAGGGAGACAGGGGGAGGCGGAAAGAAGATGGATAAAGGAGGAGATAGGTGGAGAGCAGACAGACAGGTCAAAGAGGCAGGGATGGAGCCGGTAAAGGTGAGTGTAGGTGGGGAGTTAGGGAGGAGATAGGTTAGTCCAGGGAGGACGGACAGGTCAAGGGGGAGAGATGAGGCTAGCAGGTAGGAGATGGGGGTGGGGCTTGAAGTGGGAGGAGGTGAAAGGAGGGAGGAAGGGCAGGTGAGGGAGGTGGGGACAAGCTGGACTGGTTTTGGGATGCAGTAGGGGCAGGGGAGATTTTGAAACCTGTCAAGTCCACATTGATACCATTGGGCTGCAGGGTTCCCAAGCGAAATATGAGGTGCTGTTCCTGCAACCTTTGGGCGGCATCATTTTGGCACTGCAGGAGGCCCATGATGGACATGTCATCTGAGGAATGGGAGGGGGAGTTGAAATGGTTCGCGACTGGGAGGTGCAGTTGTTTGTTGCGAACCGAGCACAGGTGTTCTGCAAAGCGGTCCCCAAGCCTCCGCTTGGTTTCCCCGATGTAGAGGAGGCCACAACGGGAACAGCAGATTCAATATAGCATATTAGCAGATGTGCAGGTGGTGAACATCAGCTTGATGTGGAAAGTCTTCTTGGGGCCTGAGATGCGGGTGAGGGAGGAGGTGTGGGGGCAGGTGTAGCACTTCCTGTGGTTGCAGGGAAAAGTGCCGGGTGTGGTGGGGCTGGAGGGGAGTGTGGAGCCCTGGAGTGAGTGGTGGTGGGGTCGGATTGCAGATGGTGGATGTGCCAGAGGATGATGCGTTGGATCCGGAGGTTGGTGGGGTGGTACGCGGGGAAGGGGGGGGGGGGAGTCTGCTTTGGTTGTTATTGCAGGGAAGTGGTGTGAGGGATGAGTTGCGGGAAATGCGGGAGACACTGTCAAGGGCGTTCTCGACCAGTGGGGGAGGGAGGACGGTTGCAGTCCTTGAAAAATGAGGACATCCGAGATGTGCGGGAATGGAATGCCTCATCCTGGGTGCAGATGCAGCAGAGGTGAAGGAATTGGGAATACGGGATGGCATTTTTGCAGGAAGGTGGGTGAGAGGTGGTGTATTCTAGGTAGCTGTGGGAGTCTGTGAGCTTGAAATGGATGTCGGTTTCTAAGTGGTTGCCAGAGATGGAAATAGAGGGGTCCAGGAAGGGGAGAGAGAGGTATCAGAGATTGTCCAGGTGAACTTAAGGTTGGGTGGAAGGTGTTGGTGAAGTAGATGAAATGTTTGAGGTCCTCGTGGGAGCACAAGGTAGCACAGATACAGTCAATGTAATGGAGGAAGAGGTGGAGTTTGGGGTCAGTGTAGGTACGGAAGAGGAATTGTTCCACATAACCTACAAAGATGCAGGCAAAGCTTCGGCCCATGCAGATACCCATGGCCACCCCCTTTGTCCGGAGGAAGTGGGAGGAATTGAAAGAGAAGTTGCTGAGGGTGAGGACAAGTTTGGCTCAGCGGATGAGAGTGTCAGTGAAGGGGGACTGGTCGGGCCGCGGGACAAGCAGCAGCGGAGGGCCTTCAGGTGGGGAATGCAGGTTTTTAGCGACTGGACGTCCATAGTAAAAATGAGGTATTGGGGACCAGGGAATTGGAAGTTCTGGAGGAGGTGGAGGGCATGGGTGGTGCCATGGACATAGGTAGGGTGTTCCTGGGCCAAGGGGGAGAAAGTGGAGTCCAGATAGGTGGAGGTAAGTTCAGTTGGGCAGGAATGGGCGGAGACAATGGATTGACCAGGGCAGTCAGGTTTGTGGATTTTGGGAAAGAGATGGAAGCAGGAGGTGCGAGGTTGGAGGCTGTGGGTGGTAGGTGACCTGAGGTGATGAGGTTGTCGATGCTTTGGGAGATGATGGTTTGGTGCTCGGGGGTGGGGTCATGATCAAGGGAGCGGTAGGAGGTGGTGTCGGAGAGTTGGCGCCTGGCCTTGGCGATGTCGAGGTCAGTGCACCATACCACAACTGCACCACACTTGTCTGCGGGTTTTATGGTGAGTTTGGGGTTGGAGCGGTGGTCTGCAGGGGTTGGAGTGGGTGAGAGGGGTGGAGAGCTTGAGGTGATTGACGTCACAACAGCAGTTGGAGATGAAGAGGTCAAGGGAGGTTAGGAAGCACTGGGGTGGTGTCCAGGAGGAGGGGGTGTGTTGGAGGCGGGAGGAGGAGTCAGTAGGGGGAGGGTTAGGCTCACAGTTAAAGACTCCTCCAAAACTTTCAATTCACCGGCCCCCAACATCTCATCTTTTACCATGGACGTCCAGTCCCCATACACCCACATTCCCCATGCAGATTGCCGAAAGGCAGTCCACTTCTTCCTGTCCCAAAGGCCCGACCAGGCCCCCTCCACTGACACCCGCATCCGCCTCGCCGAACTCGTCCTCACCCTCAACGTCTCTTTCGATTCCTCCCACGTCCTACAGACAAAGGGGGTGGCCATGGGTACCCGCATGGGCCCCAGCTATGCCTGCCGCTTTGTAGGTTATGTGGAACAATCCCTCTTCCGCACCTGCACAGGCCCTAAACCCCACCTCTGCCTCTGTTACATTGATGACTGTATCGGCGCTGCCTCGTACTCCCACGAGGAGTTTGAACACTTCATCCACTTCAACAACACCTTCCACCCCAACCATAAGTTCTCCTGGGCCATCTCTGGCACCTCTCTCCCCTGCCTGGATCTCTCTATTTCCATCTTGGCAACCACCTCGAAACCGATATCCATTTGAAGCCCACCAACTCCCACCCACCTTCCTGCAAAAATGCCATCTCCTATTCCCAATTCCTTCGCCACCGCCGCATCTGGTCCCAGAATGAGGCATTCCACTCCATATATCTCAGATGTCCTCGTTTTTCAAGGACCACAACTTCACCCCCCCCCCAAGTGGTTGAGAACGCCCTCAATCGTGTCTCCTGTATTTCCCGCAACTCATCTCTCACACCTCCTCCCCGCAATAACAACCAAAACAGAATCCCCTTGTCCTCACGTACCACCCCACCAACCTCCGGATCCAAGGCATCATCCTGACACTTACACCATCTGCAATCCGACACCACCACCAAAGACATTCTTCCCTCCCCACCCTTATCTCCATTTTGGAGGGACCACTCTCTCCAGGACTCCATAGTCCGCGTCACACTCCCCTCCAGCCCCACCACACCCGGCGCTTTTCCCTGCAACCAGAACAAGTGCTACACCTGCCCCCTCACCTGCATCCCAGGCCCCAAGACAACTTTCTACATCAAGATGTTCGGCTGCACATCTGCTAATGTGGTATACTGTATCCACTGTACCCTCTATGGCCTTCTCTACATCGGGGAAACCAAGCGGAGGCTTGGGGACTGCTTTGCAGATCACCTACGTTCAGTTCACAGTAAACAGCTGCACCTCCCAGTCGTGAACCATTTCAACTGCCCCTCCCATTCCTCAGATGACATGTCCATCTTGGGCCTCCTGCAGTGCCAAAACGATGCCGCCCGAAGGTTGCAGGAACAGCACCTCATCTTCCGCTTGGGAACCCCGCAGCCCAAAGGTATCAATGTGGATTTCACAAGTTTCAAAATCTCCCCTGCCCCTACTGCATCCCAAAACCAGTCCTGCTTGTCCCTACCTCCCTAACTTTTCCTTCCTCCCACCTCCATCTCCTGCCAACTAACCTCATCCCACCCCCTTGATCTGTCCGTCCACACTGGGCTGACCTATATCCTCCCTACCTCCCCACCTAGATTCTCCTCTCCACCTATCTTCTCCTCTATCCATCTTCAGTCCGCCTCCCCCTCTCTCCCTATTTATTTCAGAATCCCCTTCACTCACCCATTTCTGAAGATGGATCTAGGCCCAAAAGGTCAGCTTTCCTGCACCTAAGATGCTGCTTGGCCTGCTGTGCTCATCCAGCCCTACACCTTGTTATCCCAGATTCTCCAGCATCTGCATTTCCTACTATCTCTATATAAATGGCTCTCTATATATGGCCTTCATAGAAAGGACAGTGCTGAAGTATAGCCTAGTTGCTGTATCAGCACGGTGGTAATTTGAGAGTCTCTTCTGAAGACGTAGGATTGGAATAGCCTTGAGGGCTGACACGAATATGCAAGTAAGATGCACCTTTACGGATGGACTACAACATCACCATAAGTCATTCAAGTGCATGATAAATGAGGCTTCTAATATGGCACAAGGCCAGATCTGTAAGTGTCGACCTGTTGTTCCTGTATCATGTTCCAAGACAGCAAGGTGACCGTTGTCAACTGGAAACAGTTAAGACAGTGCAGCACTCAAAAGGGAAACATGTGGGCTGAACGTGAGAACCTTAAACAAGCACCACACTTTGCACATATTGCCAACTATCTCAATAAATCTCTCAAAGATACTAAGAACTGCAGATGCTGCAGGCTGAGATAACACAGTGTGGAGCTGCAGGAACACAGCAGGCGAGGCAGCAGAGGAGCAGCAAAGTTGACGTTTCGGGTCGGAACCCTTCTTCAGGAACATCAAATTTCCTGTTCCTCTGATGCTGGCTGGGTCTGCTGTGTTCCTCCAGCCCCACACTGTGTTGTCTCAATAAATCTGTTACACTTGTTTCAGCTAACGATTATTTATAGTGGTCACTCATGCACAGGTCTCTGGCTCACACTTAACCAGAATGTACACTGCTAATACAACAATTTTCAGAAATCATTTGCTAAAACTCTAAGTAGTTATTACAACTCAAACCAAACCAAGGACGGGCTTGGATATAAAAGATTTGTGCAATAGCGAACAAGCACAGATACTCATGGATGAATTAAGCATGTGTGGAGTGGAACTTGCCCCCACACCTCCTCCCTCACCCCTATCCCAGGCCCCAAGATGACATTCCACATTAAGCAGAGGTTCACTTGCACATCTGCCAATGTGGTATACTGCATCCACTGTACCCGGTGCGGCTTTCTCTACATTGGGGAAACCAAGCGGAGGCTTGGAGACCGCTTTGCAGAACACCTCCGCTCAGTTCGCAACAAACAACTGCACCTCCCAGTCGCAAACCATTTCCACTCCCCCTCCCATTCTCTAGATGACATGTCCATCATGGGCCTCCTGCACTGCCACAATGATGCCACCCGAAGGTTGCAGGAACAGCAACTCATATTCCGCCTGGGAAACCTGCAGCCATATGGTATCAATGTGGACTTCACCAGTTTCAACATCTCCCCTTCCCCTACTGCATCCCTAAACCAGCCCAGTTCGTCCCCTCCCCCCACTGCACTACACAACCAGCCCAGCTCTTCCCCCCCACCCACTGCATCCCAAAACCAGTCCAACCTGTCTCTGCCTCCCTAACCGGTTCTTCCTCTCACCCATCCCTTCCTCCCACCCCAAGCCGCACCCCCATCTACCTACTAACCTCATCCCACCTCCTTGACCTGTCCGTCTTCCCCGGACTGACCTATCCCCTCCCTACCTCCCCACCTATACTCTCTCCACCTATCTTCTTCACTCTCCATCTTCGGTCCGCCTCCCCCTCTCTCCCTATTTATTCCAGTTCCCTCTCCCCATCCCCCTCTCTGATGAAGGGTCTAGGCCCGAAACGTCAGCTTTTGTGCTCCTGAGATGCTGCTTGGCCTGCTGTGTTCATCCAGCCTCACATTTTATTATCTTGGAATTCTCCAGCATCTGCAGTTCCCATTATCTCTGGAGTGGAACTTTGCAGATTGTGCTGAAATACTCAAGTCAGGAAGTATCACTGGTGTAGGTTGTAATTGGAGGAGGATCATTTACTTATACAAAAAAATAAATTTACTTATAAAAAAAAATTCAAACTCCCAGATACAGAAAGACGTTAAGCCAGCAGATTTCTAGTTTTGAAAACCTGTAGTGCACATAAATTAAACAAAAAGTACTGCTAATTTGTTAGATTTCACCAACCGAGAAGCAAGAGGTGTCTGACACTATTTTCTTTCCATTCAAGAGTTTCTTTATATATCTAGAAGATTCTGGATTGTAATTTAATAAGTTATTCCCAATAAATAGTAATTCTTGTTAAGTACAAAAAACTGGTCTGTGCTTTCCATTGACTTGGGTGTAAAAGAGAAAAATTGGGCAATTTTGTACACTTTTATAAAATCTTTAACTTTTGCAACGACTCATGAAATAGCAGGGCTCAATTTCCAGCATGACCCTCGTGAAACCCAACAGCAGTTATCCAATCCTCTGCTGATTTGCACAATACAAACAAACAAAAACAATCTCCATCAACCTTTTAGGCATTGCACCTTAGATCCTAACTGCTCAGTCTGTAGAAATGTTTCTCCTATCACCATAATCTGGTTGTCAACCCTTCAGCCCTTTCATCAAGCACACAGTACATTTTATTTGAACAGGCGGACAGGACACTTAATCTCAGCTGAATCTTCGTATTTTCAAAACTAAAACTTTGTCAGAAGACCATTGACTAGACAGCCTTGATTACTTGCTTAAGATCTAGTAAGGGAATTTGTAATTCAGACTTGAATGATATCAATTAGTGCATACTGACAAGTGACATGAAATAAACTTGGACAATGTCTGTTTATGTTCATATTTAATTTGCGGATAGTTCTGAGAGACCAGTTTGCTGCATGTAATGACCTACATGTTGCAAGGTCCTTCCCTATTTTAACATTATCTAGAACTCTGCAGTACTTGTGTTTATTGTGGAAACAGAATTAGAGACAGTGTTATACATGAGTAGTTAAACACAGATTGCCAAATTTTTATTTCAAACAGGACAAGGCGGGGAGGAAAAGATCATTAGAAGTGGACATAAAGAAGAGGCTTTTACAAGCAAACATTGGAAATTGGGTTTCTTTTTTAAAAAGTCGGTACATTTCTAATGAGGCAAATACCTCTCCCCACGCTGCATCGTACGATCCTATTGAACAGATATAGAGGAGAATTTGAACATATGCTTTATATACTAGCTTCTTACGATGCAGTGATAGTGTCCCTGCCTCTGACCAAGGTGGTTCAGGTTCATGTCTCACCTGCTTCAGACGTGTGTCATTTCATCTCTGTAAAAGATATACTTTATACTTGAATTGCTGTTGGTATGAATGATCATACTTCTTTTCAAAGGTCAGCAAATGTTATCCTCCGTTGTTTCAGGACATAAATATTCTGTATTTAAAAACAGAAATGGTTAATTAGTTTTTAAACAAACACCTTGTAAACTGATCAGTTCAAAATCAAACTGAATTCAATCCTAGTCAGCCACAACAGTATATTATCCTCGACCAGTCACCAAAATACTTATAGGTCAATCCTCTTTCTTCACACAACTGGAAAACAATAGTCAGTTGGACTACACACCCTCACATACTGCTTCCTGTGAAAATTTCATTCCATCCTCCCAGTTTCTCAGACTTCATACTGATTCTATGATACAACCTTCCACAGAGGGGCTTCAGAAATGTCCACCATTTTCCTCAACTGAGGACTCCCCAGCACTATGGTTGACAAAGCCTTCAGCCCTTCCTTGACAAGGTTATAGGCCCCAGGTCCTCAATTTCCACCCCAACACCAGACACAGATTTCCGCTTCCATCCCTCGTCGGCCAGCATTCTGCAGGGACCATTCTTTCTATGACACCCTGTTTCACTCGTCCTCCCATTCCCAAAACCTTCCCACACTATTCTTCCCTCCAATCACAGAAGGTGTCACAACTACCCATTTATTTCCTCCCTTCTCACTAACTGGGGTCAAGTTAAAACAGCAATTTCCCTGCACTTCACTCAATCTACTGTACTCACTATTCATAATGTGGTCTCCTCTACACCGCAGAGGCAAAACCCAGACTGACTGACTGCTTTGCAGAACACCTATGTTCTGTCGGCAAAAGTGACCCTGGGCTTCCTGTTGTCTGCCACTTCGACACACCACTGTGTGTCCAGGCCAACATGTGTGTCTTGGGCTTGCTGCAATGCTCCATGAAAACTCCGCACAAGCTGGGAGTACAGCATCTCCTTTTCCTGCAGCCTTCAGGACACACTACAGCAAGTTCAATAAGTTTAAGACCTCTACACCACCTTCGACATCCTTTTCCCACCTCTGATTTAGTCATCACAGAACACTTTCAACACAGCTAGCCCATTTTCACCTGCTTTTCGTCCCTATGATCAGCTTTTCCTTTCTCCCCGTCTCACCGTTACCCATGTGTCTTTCCAGCTGCCATTCTCCCTCTGGGCTCCATCACTTATTATTTACACTTTTCCTACCCCACCCCCTGCACAAATACCAACCTGTGCCTAGCTGCAATCAGTTCTGAAGGAAGCCAAAATTATTGACTGTTTTCTCTCTACAGATATTGTCAGAGCAGCTGAGCTTCTTTTGTGCAAGTTCTGTGAAACTAGTCAGGTTTTGTGGTTTGTTGGCTCGCCAAGCTGGGTCACTGCTGTTCCGCAGACGTTTCATTACCCAGCTGGGTAACATCAGTGCAGCCTCCGATGAAGCACCTCTGTTTTCCCGCCTGGTGTTTAAAACTCTGGTGTCTGTTGAGCTGCCAGCTTTCCTTCACAGTGGAGTGTATATGAGGTCGAGGTCCAGAGTTTAAGAACCAGGCAGGAAAACATAACAGCGCTTCATCAGAGGCTGCAATGACGATGCTACCCAGCAGGGTAATGAAACGTCTGCAGAACAACGAACCAGCTCGGTGAGCCAAACAACCTCAACACCTACAACCCGAGCTACAAACTTACTTCAAAAGTCTAGTCAGTTTCTCAAGAGGAAAATATTAAGTAAACACTGTTACCTTAAAATGCTTGGTAACATAACTGTATCAAATGAAAGCTCTGCAGTGTGGAATGGGAAATACCACTTTATTACATCCGCTACAGCTAACAATGGTTGTACAGATGTTGAAAGATTTCCCTATTATATGCAAAGAATGGGTTAACAATTGAACGTTTAAGCAAAAAGGAAAACTTCAGGTACTTTTGCTACATCTGGAGGAGTACTTAAAATGCTGGGTCATAGCAGATGGGATCAAGGAAAACCCCAAAGTATTTAAGTATATTAAGAATAGGAGTATTAACAGGGAAATAACGGGACCAATGAGACACCAAGGGGCCTGTGTGTGCTGTGGATGAAGAGATCTTAAATGAATACTTTGTATCTGTATTCACACAGGAGAAAGACATCATAGCTAGGGATATCAGCTGGGATGTTGAGGTTGCAGAGCATATTGAAATTGAGGAGGAGTTATGAGCTGCTTTTTCAGTCATACAAGAGCAGAGGTTTCCAGGTCCTGATGAGAAGTATCCAAGGCTGCTTTAGGAGGCAAGAAAGGAGATTGCTGGGGACCTGGCAAATATATTTAAAATTCACTGACCACAAGTGAAGCGCCAGATGATGGGATGTTAGCTAATATGGTTCCTTTGTTCAAGAAGGGCAGCAAAGATTAGCCATGTCATTCCAGACCAGTTAGTCTGACATTAATGACAGGGGAATTATTGGAAGCCATTCTGAAGGACAGGTTTAGTCTATGCACAGAAAGGCAAGGATTGAACAGGGATAGTCAGCAAGGATTTGTTAAAAGAAGATCCTGAACAACTAATTATGACATTTTTGCTTGTAAAAGTGATTAAGTATATTGAGGAGGGTAGTGTGGTTGATGTGGTTTACATCAAGGCCTTTGGCAAGGCCCCATGTCAAAGACCGGCCCAAAGGCAAGAGCCGAAGGGATCCAAGGCAAGTTGGCAAACTGTATCTGAAACTGGCTTACAAACGGGGAGGTAAAGGGTGATGGTGGAGGACTGCTTTTGTAATTGGAAGCTTGTGGCCAGCAATGTACTACAGAATTGGTTTTGTGTTTGTTATGTAGAATAATTACTTGCATGTGAATGTGGAAGGTTTAATGCGCTCGCTTGCAAATGACATGAAATTTGTTGTTGACAGCGAGGATGATGGTCTAAGGCTACAGTCTGACACTGATAGGCTGGAAAATTGGGCAGAGCAATGGCAGATGGAGTTTAATCACGATAAGTGAGAGGTCTAATAAAGGGAAGGATGTATACCATGAACAGTAGGTGCCTAGGGAGTGCTGAGGCACAAAAGGGATCTTGGTTCAAGTCCGTAGATTCCTGAGAATGTCAGCACAAGCAGACAGGGTGGTGAAGACGGGATTCTTGCCTTCATTAACCTGGGTGTACAATATAGGAACAAAGGAATTCTTACTACAACTTTATCAAACACACATTGATTAGGCCACAGATGCAACACTGTAAACAGTTCTGGCATTCATCTCATAGGAGGAATGCGATTGCAAAGTGGATGCCAAAGAGATTCACCAGAATATTGTCTGGGACAAAAACGCTCAGTTTGAGGAGTGACTAGATCAGCTGGGTTTGTTTTCCTTGGAGCTGAGGTGGCTGAGGGGTGAATCTAATGGAGGTGTACAAAATTGCACAGGCATAGACAAAGTAGATCGAGAGAATCTCTTCCCCATGGCAGATGAGTCTAAGACCAGAGGGTGGTGGAGGAGAGTAGCCTCACGACATTTAAGCAGCATCTGGATGAGTACTTAAAATGCCAGGGCGTAATAGGCTAAGGACCATGTGCAATTAGGGGAATTTGGTATTTGTTGGTCAGTGTTGACATGGTAGGCCAAATGGCCCATTTTTTATGCTATGTGACTGTCTCCTTGAATAAGGGAACTGAAACTGCTCACAGTCATCCGCATGTGGTCTCAACAGTATCTTGTACAGTTGTACTAAGACTTTCCTACTTTTCTACTGCAACCCCTTTGAAATAAGGGCCGACATTCCATTAGCCTTCCTGATTACCTTCTGTGCCTAAGTGCTAGCTTTATGTTTTGTACACAAGTATCCCCAAACCCATACGGTGCAGTTTTTCTCCATTTCAATAACGTTTTATTCTTTTGCTCACTTCCAAAGTATTCCCACAGTATACTCCATTTGCTAAATTTTTGACCACTTAACCTAACAGTATGTCTGTCAACTATTTATATGCCTCTCTATTTGCCTTTCCACTTTTTTTGTCATCTGCAAATTTGACTACAGTACATTTACTTCCTTCCTCCAGTTATTAATATATAGTGAACAGCTGCAATCCCAGCACTGATTCCTGTGGATCCCTTTTGGTCACAGGTCACTAACCTGAAAAAGAACCCCTCATCACCACTCGCCGTTTCCTGCCCATGGACCAAGTTTCTATCGGTGCCAATACACTACTCCTATCACTGGGGGCTCATATTTTATGACAACTTTTTACGGGATTCCTTGAAGTTCTTTATATCACCACGTTCCTACCTCAGATGGGTCCATCTTGCTTTGCAGACAAACAGTGGTGGAAGAGTCTGGAACAGTGCCTGTTAGATATGATTCGCCAACTATGACAGTGAAGGTTATTACTTGAAAAACTTGAGAGAGTTCTCCACATTTTGGCACAGTCCCCATTGGTAAATAAGGAGGACACTGCATGCTTGATTGAACTGCACGTGCCTTTGTTAGATGCTGCTTCAGTGCCCGAGTGGTCAATTTGGTATTAATCCTTTCTAGGAATTCTATGTAAATAAATGGCTTCCTAGATCATTTGAGATGACGACTCAAAACCAATTACAAATTCCATCCATCTTGCATACCACTTCAAATCTGATTTATTTTTAAAAAAGCACACATGACAGAAATGAAATATGGAAAGGATAAGCAATACAGGCCAATTATTTACATAGAAAAACATGCACAGTATGGAACAATTCTCAAATGATGTCATGTAATCAAAGTCAACTTGATGTACAAAACCATTTAAAACTAGATATTGCTTGTTACACTGAATTAAACCCATTACATTAAAATACACAAGCCTTGTATGCAGACCAAAGTGGGACAGTGCAATCTTATGTTGACACACTTCTGACTTATTTGAACCAAATACTGAACATTTGGGGTACTCTTCAGAAATACAGCACAGTATGGGTTAATTTCAGAATGAAGAGCAACCAAGGAATTCCTGTTAATGCCTTGAATTATACCTAGGAATCCATTTCAGGAGTTAAAAGTTGTTTCAAAAAGCATCAGCCGAGTCTTTCTAGATCAGTCTACTTAACAAAAGGTCAATTTACACACAGTCTCAAGATGTAAACTTCTTGCCTTTATTACATTTATTTGAAACATATGACACTGAAGCCTCAGGCATGGACCTGAAAACAGCTCTCAAGTTGCCTGAAACAAACCAGATTTGAAGTTGTATCAAAGACAATAGGAACTGCAGATGCTGGAGAATCTGAGACAAGGTGTGGAGCTGGATGAACACAGCAGACCACACAGCATCTTAGGAGCAGGAAAGCTGATGTTTCAGGCCATCAGAAGGTTCAAGGCCCGAAACGTCAGCTTTCCTGCTCCTAAGGTGCTGCATGGCTTGCTGTGTTCATCCAGCTCCACACCTTGTTATCTCACATTTGAAGTTGCCTGGCTGGTTTCACAAATGAAGCAACCATCCTTTCCTCTTCCCAACTGACCAAGGGCACAGCTTAATGTTGCTATCTATAACGTCACTGCACATAGTGACCATGAGAAATCTCCATTCCTTGGCATTCAACCAGTCAAAGTTCACTGCCAGAGTATGGCAAGAGCCAAATGCTAGAAACCTGCACTCAGAAGAGTAAATGCTCCTCTCCCATCCTGCCCATTATTGACAATTGTTAAACTGTCTCATTATTAAATTTTACATGCGTTTGTTCTGCTCTGCTCTGTCTACGGAGATCAATAAATTTGCAATGACTTGCCTTACACAGCTCCATGTTACAACATTCAATGAAATATCATAACTTTTCCTCACAAATTACTCCAACTATTTCTCAGTTACTGACACTTCCGACACCTAAACCTAGAACAACAAACTTAAAATGAACAGGCATGAGGTAGGAGCCAAACACCTTAACCAACATTTAACGCTCAAAACAAAAAAAAAGTGTGGTTTAGCAATTCGACTTCCTCTTCCATCACATCCATCCCTCAAACCAAAGTTCTTAATATCAAACCAAGAAACAAATATAGTGACATGGATGGGGAAGTGAACTCCGTAAAAGTCAGACAAGTGTATCCATTGAAAGGTCCAGGCTCGAAACGTCCCTTCCTGCTCGGCCTGCTGTGTTCATCCAGCTCTACACCTTGTTATCACTGTATCCACTGATAGTCTGCCAATGAGCTGTGCCAGTCAATTCCCTAGATCAACCGAATGACGGCAGGAAAGACACAGCAACACACTGTGGTGTAAATTCTGTTCTCTTGGCTAAGAGGCCGGTCTAAACAGCAATATGGAAAGCAATTTACAAAGTTAACACAAATAACACCACACAGAACTGATGTGAAACTACAGCAAACCACCCTTGTCAGAATTAAATCAGTCACTCAAACAGAGCAGTTTTCAGTGTCATTAACCTCATTATCTCCAGAGGACTCTCCTCCTACCACACACACCCCTAACCCTGCATTACCTCTAAACTGATTGCCTCCCAACCCCAGGCAGCCTGCTTCTATCTCCTTCCCAAAATCCACAAACCAGACTGCCCCGGAGGGCCCCATCGTATCAGCTTGCTCCTGTCCCACCAATCTCATTTCCTCCTATCCTGACTCCATCTACTCTCCACTTGTCCAGATCCTACCCACCTACATCTTGATACCTCTGATGCCCTCTGCCCTATTAAGAATTTCCAGTTCTCTGGCCCTAGCTGCCTCCACATTCACCATGGATGTCCAATCCCTCTATATCTCCATTCCCCACTAGGATGGTCCGAGAGTTCTGTTTCTTCCTCGACCACAGGCCTGAACACTCCCCATCCACCACCACTCTCCTGCACCTGACTAAACTTATTCTCTCATTAAACAATTTCTCCTTTAATTCATCTCACTTCTGCCACGATGGAGTGGCTATGGGCACCCACCTGGGTCCCAGTTATGTCTGCCCCTCCCCAGGGTATGTGGAACAATCCTTGTTCCAGGGCTCCACTGACCCCCTCCCATAATTCTTTTTTTTCAGTACAACAACTGCTTTGGTGCCACTTTGTGCTACCGCCTGGCTCCTGAAAAATTGGTTTGTTTTGCCTCCAATTTCTACACATCTACTACAAAGCCCACTGACTCCCATAGCTACGTTCACAACAGCTCTTCACACCGCACGTCCTGCAAAGACTCCATCCCATTCTCCCAATTCCTTCGCCTTTGCCGCATCTGTCCAGATCATGCCACCTTCCAAAGCAGAGCTCCTGACATAGCTTCCTCTTCCATAACTGTGGTTTCCTGCCCATTGCAGTTGACAGAGCCCTTAACCACATCCGACCTATCACCTGTGTGTCCATCCTTGCTCTTTCCCATCACAGTGTGATCGGGTCCCTCTTGTCCTCACTTTTCATCTCACTGGCCTCCACATTTCAAAGGATCATTTTCTGCCATTTCAGACAATTCCAGCAGAATGCCACCACCAAACACATCTTCCTCTCACTCCCCTTGTCTGCATTTCACAGGGATCGATCCCTCAGGGACACCCTGGTCTATTCCTTGACCACCAACACCACTCCCCCTTCTGATGGCAGCTTCCCATGTAACCGCACAAGGTGCGACACCTGCCCCTTCACCTCCTCCCTGCTCATCATCCAAGGGCCTAGCAGTTTCTCCAGGTGAAGCAGCATTTCACCTATACCTCCTCCAATCCTGTGTATTGTATTCACTGTACCCGATGTGACCTACTCTAAATTGGAGAAACCAAACGCAGACTGGGTGACCAATCACTTCCGGGTCCATGCGCTAGCATGACCTTGACCTTCCTGTCACCGGTCATTTTAACAGCATCCTGCTCACACGTCCACACACGACTGTCCTCGGCATGCTGCAACGCTCCAGTAAGTCACAGCGCAAACTGGAGGAAAAACATCTCATCTTCAGACTAACATTTTAGTTTACAATGTTTTGGGTGCAATATTGAGTTCAACTCCTTCAAATGGTGAACGCATTCCTTTCCTTTCTTTTAGCTTTACTTGTTACATTGCCGGTCACCACGTCCTCTCTCCCCTTCCTCCCACTCCAGAAGGGCCACCTGTCCTTTCCAGTCTGGCAGTTAGACGCACCATTGTCCTGCCATTCTCACATTCTGATCACTTAATCTGCACTATCAACACCCTTTCTCCCTCAGCACTCCATTCCCCATACCCACCGTCCCCCCAACCCAACACTTCACTTCAGCTTCAATTCAGCACGGCTCGAAACGTTAGCATTGTTCTCTCTCCATGGATGCTGCCTGACCCACTGTGACCTCCAGTATTTTTTTTGCTTTCAGTTCAGATTCCAGCATCTGTAGTAATTTGCTCCGACGCTGCTGAGCCTGACTGAGGGCGAAACTGTCCAATCCTAACTGCCTCCACAGCAACACACTCAGTCGCTCATTCGCAATCTTCAACTATTGAGCAAAATCAAATATGATCCACTTGAATATGTTAGCAGTGTTGTGTTTGGCATTAGAGATTAATTCAGCAAACAGTTCACTGATAAACATGGTAAATTTGAAAACAGAGTATAAAAACACTGTCGAAAGATGATTTCTTTTCGGAAAGGCAACATTAGTGCTTGAGCATGTTATCCCAGATTTTGTGAAAGTCGTTCCGGTACGATTGCCAAATGTTTTTTCATCCTTGATAAGCAGAGCTGAAACGAATCTGTCGGTATTTTATTTCTAGCCAGTGACCTGTTCATGTTTAAATGGTTAACCATTGTAATGCTAATAGTTTAAACAGGTACTTTTCAAACCATAGTTACATACCTGTAAGGAACCCAGAATTGCCACACTACTCATGCTCAATATTATGAAAAAAAATTAAATGGTCAAATCTCAAGTCGATAAAAGGTTGGAGGAGGAACCCCAACATAGACAAGTATAACCTGCTCATCAACACTTGGGAGTCCTGCCAAGGCCACTCAGCTCCTAACCCTATCGCAGTCTTGGTTTAAGCATGGAAATTAACTCTGGGAGGGAGGGATAGAGAGAGACCACCCTCTACAGCAGGGATGAATGGGTCATTTACCCTCATTACCTCAACATCAAATTAATGTCAACATGTGTTTTCTTTAAGAGCAGACTGATACAGCCAAAGTGTAACTTCATTGGCTGGAAAGGAATCCTGCAGAGTCCAAGAAACTTCGTAAAGCAAAGAAAGCAAGCATTAAAAAACAAAAGGAAGAAATGATGAGAGACTAACCACCTAACCCCATCTCAGCAGAAAGGCCATTTCCAACAGATGTGTTTGCGTTTCGCCCTCCCAGGATAATACAAAAGACAGGTTAAAAGCAGATTCAGCCCTGAACTGATGTCCTCCTGATGATCATAGCTAATAAAACACCCTTGCCCCGCACGTAATGAAAGTAAAAAGGCACTCAAAGTGCCAGCCAGCCAAACACTGACTAAAGAAACTAGGAGACACAGACAGACAACTGAACCAAATCAGTCTTCCTATCTTTGCATTCACGACACTGTAAAATTAAACTACTGAAGACTCCCAATAACTACCCCAACAGTTCCTAACTGGACACTTGAACACCAATTCAGACATTATGAAAAATTAATGCCAGACAGTTTTGTATCTTAAAAAAAGCTTAACTGTCTATTAAATACACTAATTCAGGAAGAATTAAATAAGGTAAGCTGATTAATGTTTATGCTTTAAACGCAAAACAATTGTGTTCAGCCCCCATTCGTACAAAATACAAACGAGCAAACACACTGAAGAGATAAATAAAGGCAAAAAAAACTGGCCAGATTACTTAAGTGGCTTTCACGGTGCACCATTTCATAATGTCAGAAATTGGCTCTTTAATTGCAATAGTAGCTACCTGTACTATCCAACCCCCATTACCTACTCTTCTTCTGACTTCAAGACCAATCCACTTTTTACTTTTGCATTCTCTTATTCTTAATCTGTGTGCACATGTTGCATGGTTGTCTCTTCCTGCAGTTAGAAACTCAAACTCAACACAAAAATGGGTTCTTTTTGAAACAAATTAATTCAGTCAGAGAAATATCCATAGGAGAATGGGCTCCTTGCTGCATTAACCTCATGTTCAATGGAGGGTGAGGTGAACAAAATAAGGCAACTAGTTCACCTCTCCTCTTCTAGGGGAGGCAGATTTGGGTATTGCACCAGAACCTTAAAATGGAGAACCTCACCTGGGGTCTGGTCATAACGTAGTAGTATATGCCAAAGAGCCCAAACCAAACAAGCCAATGGGAATCAGGGAGAACTCTCCAGTGGGAGTTGGAATCATAGCCAAGTCTGAAGGAAAATGGTTGTAGTCACTAGAAGTGACTATCTCAGTCCAAGGGCATTAGTGAAGCCATTCTTCAAGATTTTCTAGTGAGCCTGTCCAGAGATTTTATTACGTACCTCTGGAGCAGGTGGGAACCTGAACCCAGGTCACCTGGTACAGGAGATAGGGTCACTTAGTGCTCTTGGCCCGACCATCTTCAGCTGTTTCAATGATCTTCGTCCCATCAGGGGAGAGGTGAGGATGCACACTGATTACTACGTAAATGTTCAGCACTATTCTCAACTCCTCAGATATATGGATAACACTCCGGCTCAGGCTGTTAAGTGACAAATAATACTCATGCGACACAAGCGGTATCTTCATCAAGAGAATCTAGCCATTGCCATCACCCAAACCTAAAGCTGGACTCACCGACTGCACAGAATTGAGAGCCTGCTGTGTGCTTCGTTATACAGAGACATGGCTCACTCCCGCTTCACCTGGCTGTGCCTTATAACCCGAGGGTTTCTCAATCCACCGGGCAGACTTTACAGCATCCTCGGGCAAGGTAAAGGGCTCTGCCTCCTTATCAACACTTGGTGCTCAGGCAAGACATCCCTGGTGAGTTAGCGCTCTCCAGACACACAATGTCTAAAGGTGAAGTGCCATCGCTACTACCAACTGTGGGCGTTTATATCCCATCCCATGTGGAAGTGAAGAGTGCACTTGATGCAATATACATCGCCACAAACAGCTTTGAAATGGAATGCCCCGAGGCCTTGATCTTTGTTGCCGGTGACCTCAACCAGGCAAGCCTCAGGTAGAGGCGTTTGTACTTCAACAAAACAAGTCGAGCTTGAATCTACAAATCCTTCCACGCCCCAATAATAGTTTAACAGTATCAACCATACGCGGAAACGTTCATTTGAGCCTTTATCATCACCATCCCGAGCTACAGAATACAACATGTGCACAAACATTCCGACTCCTTTGGTGAATTGCAACACACTGCGTATCTTTTTCACTGAACCTTACGTGAATCTGCACAAGGATTTCATGAATTGAAGGTGTTATTGGGTGATTATGTTTTGCTCTGCCTCTAAGCTGTAATAGAGGGACACCTGTGATCTGCTTCAGGTTCTGCATAACAACAAGCCCTGTTAGGTCAGGTACTGCCAAGATCAAAGATTTGCTAACGATATTTGCACAAACAATGGTGGCAGGGAAAGGGGTAGGAAAATGCTCAGATAGAAAAATAAAGCGCAAATGGCAAGTTGAAGTTGAAATAGTCTGAAATTGTGCTTTCAACTAAGAGAAAAAAGCAAAGTCAATGGGAAAGATGTAAAAGCATGACACAACGTGGGTTTTTAGCTATAGGGACTGGAGCATCTAAGGCTAAGGGGTGACTTTTTAAGAGGTTTACAAAGTCATGAGGGGCATGGTTAAGCTGAATAGCAAAAACCTTTTTCCCAGGGTGGGAGAGTCCAAAACTAGAGGGCACAGGTTTAAATGTGACAGGGGAAAGATTTAAGAGAGATCTAATGGGCAATGTTTCCACACAGAGGATAGTCCATTTATGGAACGAGCTGCCAGAGGCGGTGGGTACAATAACAATGTTTAAAAAGGCATGGGGCGGGGGGGGGGGGGGGGGGGGGTACATGAATAGAAAGGAATAAGGAGGATACGGCCCAAACGCTGGCTATGAGACTGCTCTACAATTTAGTAAAATTGTGACTGATGAGTTTATGTTCTGAATTTCACTTTTTCATCCACCTCTGATGATCCCCAGTTAACACAAATCTACCCACCAGTGTCTCAAAGATATTCAAAGACAACACCTCCGGCTCCTAGTGAGGCAGAGTTCCAAAGTTTCAACTCAGGGCACAACAAAAAAATTCTCATTCCACTGCAAACAGGCCCAGTCTATCCGATTCAGTCTCACAAGAATGAACTCTCCGGTTTTCACTTGCAATTTCAATGCGTATGATAGCTGCAATCAGGCTCAGGATTCTTGAAGGAATCCTGCACAGAACTGAATGCTGACCAGGTTATGAAGTTAGGCACTTGAGGCTTTTCTATCAGGAGATCCAATTTCTTTACAGATGGACTTGTAAGTTACAAAACATGACAGAGAAAAGGTTAAATATACTTCGAACATGAATAGTTACGCATAGGCAAAGACGACCTCATTGCTTTTGCACTGCAACCATCAGCAGGGCCGAACAGACTGCTACCATCCTTGAAGTCTTCAGCTCAAAACCCATCATCTTCAGCCAGCTTCAGTTTCATGACCAATTTTCAGCACAAGCGTAACAGTCTGGACTCAAAACTAGTCACAAATAGGGCAATTGGTGATCTTTCATATTTAGCTAATAATAGGTCTCTTCAGTTTGGTCTCCAAATTTGCAACTTAACAAAAAAATCTAAACATCCAATAATTGTGTTTTGTATGAACTTCACACAACAGCAGGTGTGAATTCCTCACCCGGGTGCTTGCCTGAGCATCCCTACACAACAAAATTCCACTTAGAGCTTTCTAGGAGCTTCAACTGCATTGAACATTTGGCAGCCATCTCAACATTTCAGTGACTACTTTAAACGAAAAGACATACAGTCCACGTCCAAAGTTATGATCGTGCCATACCTTCTCTGGGCAGAAAATCTGTCATCACATCTCAATGGAGTAAGACACTGGAAGGCAAGCTCCACTATCCCTAATGTCATCAAAAAAGCTAAAGATTTTAAAATATACACAAGTTTCTGCCTTAAACACTCCTGTTGACAGAATGCATACACCACGTTTATGCCCTTAAAAATGACCATGTGTCGTAAATAGTCAGACTCTTAACTACAGGTAAACATGAGTCACCAGTATATAATTCTACTGATAAGCTCTAGTCCCCATACAAAAACACACAGAAAAGAGACACAGGTGTCATCGATGGAGGGAAAGACTGGGAATGCAGTTGATGGTTCCTGTTCACAAGGTCGCCGAGATGATTCTAGTGCTGGTCAGAACGCTACTTCTTGGCCTTTGTGCTCTGGAGATTTTTACTTACTTGCAGCTTCTAGCTTGAGCTGCCTGTCAACCACAAGTCACAGGCCCAATCAGCTGCTCAGTGACAGTTGAAATTCCATTTGTACGCACCTTTCCGCTCACTGGCAAACAGCTTCACTCAACTGCCATGTAAGCAAGGTTTACATTGAATGTCAGATTACTGGCTTTTGTAACAGTTCTTTTCTAATTTCAGCCCACAGTTAAAAATACAAAATAAACAGTCACAATCTTTACACTGCAAATAATCTTGCAGGGTATGTCACATCAACACAAAAATACTTCAAAAGTACTTTAGGTAAACCTAAATGGATTTACAGGAAGAGTAAGGTTCCTTAAAGACATGAAACTGTCAAGGAAAATAATGGAATAGCATGCAGCTGAGTAATGACTTCACACCAGTATTTAAGGTCAAGAAAGAGATGAGCATGTCAAATATACAAAGCAAACTAGCGATGAATCACTAGAATTAATGTCAGCTAAATAGCAGTAATTAAAAATATCATGACTCCTTTAGACAGGAAATTTAGGCATGTGTGATGAATTGTGTACATTATTCATGGAAGTTGGAATTTCTTATTTAAAAGAAAAGAGGACGATGGATTTTGGTTAGTCTTGAGATGATGCCTTTTGTAAAAAGTTGCAAAATTATTTGGACAATGTCCTAAATGGACAATTTTAGAGGGTACGTGACTTCACGGGTAATGAAGCTAGCTGTTTGTATTGTAATTGCAGAGCGCTCTGTTTGCAGGATTGGTGGACTTACTGAAGAGCAAGGCTTCAGTCCGTTTTTTCAGCACAGTTTCCAGTTGCCTGAAGCATAGTTGTTGCCATCCTTTGAATGCTGTCTGCAGATAACAGCACTAGAATGATTAAAGGGACCGAAAGGGCTGCCTCACCATTTGACCTCTCAGTTCCCTCTTTCAAATATGGAGTTGGGTTTAAATTGACCCCATCAGGATTATTGTTTGAAGACATTTGTCCTGAGGAGACGTGGGATGATACTGTCACCAACTTTGTGTCAGGATGACCCATTCAAATCACAAAGTCTCTTTTGGATGCTGTGTCACAATGGACAATGACATTCAGTCTGCAGTCTCATTTTGTCCTTTCAAGTCAGTGGGCAATTTTTAATACACATTCAGGCCATCGTTTGCAATGCATCAATTATCCATTTTCTCAGAAAGCTCTTTTCCACAGTGAATAATTTTAATAATAGCTTTCTTCAGTTGCCGAGAAGTTTGATTTCATAGTTCATGTCTTAGAAGTACAACTTTTACTTTGAGGATTTAACTGTTAAGTGTGTGATGCATTCAAAGCCCCTATCGAGAAGCTGGTCATCACAGCCGAAGTAAATGTCAAAACGGCAAACAAAAGAACCAGAAGTAGGAGTAGGTCATTCAGCTCATCGACCATATGACAGCATGTAACAGCATCATGGCTGATTTTGACCTGAACTCCAATGTTGGGCCTATCCCCCATAACACTTGTCTCCTTTGTCAAAAATCTGACTCAGCCTGCAGATCCCAACCACTAATGCTCACCAAAGAAGAGAATCCCAAACACTGAAGGAATGTCTTCACATCAATCTTCATTGTGACCCCTTCTAGTTTGAAACGTTTTTCTAGTTCTGGATATCCCAAAATGGGAAGCATTTTAGTATCTACCTTGTTAGGCTCCCTCAATCCTATAGAGTTTAACAGATGACCTCTCATTCTTCTCAACTCCAAACAGCATGGGCCCTTTCCACATAATACAATCCGTCCATCCATCCATCACAGGAATTAACCTACTGAGTCTTTCCTGCATCACAAGCAATTCAGATGTCCTACTTTAAGTAAAGTGACCAAAGCTGTGCACAGTATTCAGTCTGGTCTCACCAACAGCTCTGGGCAAACCCCCTTCTACTTTGCAATAAAGATCAATATTCAATGTAGTTTCCTAACTTCTCACCGTACCTGCTTACTAAAGTTGTGCGATTTTATTTACAAGGATACTCAGGTCCCGCTGTACAACAGCATTCAGCAAATTCCTGATTTTAACTAATATTTTGCATTGCTATTCTTCCCATTGAGCCTCATTTCCTACTTTAACTGTAGATTAAGTTTTTCTCCACTCACCTATTCCTTTCCAAACTTTTTATTCTCTTTATAATTTGTTTCGCCAATAACCTTCACACTTAGAGCAAATTCTGACCGTGGTCAGTACGCCCCCATCCAAGTCATTAATGTTAATCTTAAGCAGCTAAGTCCCTAACCTAACTCTTGCTGCACTCCACTAGGTAATCAGGACTTAAAATAGTAAACCATTAATCAATTAGTGTTGGTCTTACCAAGAACATTCGCCAGTTAAAACAGATTAGGAAGTGTGCAGAAAGAGGACTTCTTTTTGGAAAGGCTCTGGTAATATGGATATTACTTAATATGTTGTTACACTCGTTCCTGTAGATTTACCCTTTGCTCTTTTTCATCTTGGAGTATAACCTAAACTACAAAGCTGAAACAAATATATCAGCATTTTGTTTTTGCTAAACACACCTGTTAATCGTAGAATCCCTACTGTCTGGAAGTAGGCCATTTGGCCCATCAGGTCCACACCAACCCTCCAAAGAGCATCCCACCCAATCTCTGTAACCCTGCATTTCTCATGGCTAACCCACCTCACCTGCACACCCCTGGACATTATGGGCAATTTAGCATGGCCATTCCACCTAACCTGCACATCTCTGAACTGAGAGAGGAAACCAGAGCACCTGGAAGGACCCCACGCAGACACAGGGAGAACGTGCAAATTCTACACAGACAGTCCCCCGAGAATGGAATCGGACCCAGGGCCCTGGTGCTGTGAGACAGTCGTGCTAACCACAGCCACACAACAGTAAAACAGTTAAGCAATATAATTTTAATAGTTTAAACGGGACTTTACTTGAACAACATTTTCATTCTTAACAGTTTCTGCCCACCTGACTCATTTATCCCAACTGTTCTTGGTTAGCCAATTCTCTACTCATGCCTATACACCACTTCCTACACCATGTGCTCTCATCATTGTGCAATAGTTTTAAGAGACTGCACATTCGAAAACGCCCTGTAGAAATCCAAGCATCCTACATCTGCTGGCTCCCCTTTTACGACCCAATATGTATGCCCTCAAAGAAGTCTAATAACTAACTATGTTAAACACCAGCTCCCTTTCCAAAGGTTGATTCCTTTAAGGTTCTCTAGTTATCCTGCTGATACCCTAACAACAGCATAACATTTTCCCAAAGTCAGACGTTTTATTAATGGTTGTTGCTTTCATCTGGGAAAGCACAAGAGGAAAACAAGGAAATGAAGTAGCACTGAACAGGTTTTTTTCGCAGTGATAATGGGAACTGCAGATGCTGGAGAATCCAAGATAATAAAGTGTGAAGCTGGATGAACACAGCAGGCCAAGCAGCATCTCAGGAGCACAAAAAGCTGACATTTCGGGCCTAGACCCTTCATCAGAGAGGGGGATGGGGTGAGGGTTCTGGAATAAATGGGGAGAGAGGGGGAGGCGGACCGAAGATGGAGAGTTGCAGTGGGAAAGAGATTCCCTGAGGCTGGTCCGGAGGAAGGAGGGTAACTTCTTCAGGTTAGGCATCCCTGGAAGAGGCTTCGCAGTGAGGTTAGGTTTTTTTGCAGGTCTTCGCCGTAAAATGAGAAAACATTGCAAAGATACTTGCAATTCAAGAGGTTAAACTGAGAGAGGAATTTAAAATAATCATCACCACCTAAGATGATTATTTGAGAAAATGTTTAGGAGTAAAAGCTGGCAGGTCCATATGGCACGCATCCTAAGTTGCAAAAGAAATGGTTCCAGAGATATGCTGAGGTGAGTATTAATCTTGTTGCGCTATTAGAAAATGCAAACATTAACACTTCAATCAAGAAAGGAGGGGAGGCAAAATGCCAATTAGCCCAATATCTGTCGCAGAGAAAATGTTAGAATGTATGACGGGAGTCACTGCAAGATTCTTGAAAAGTCAAAGAGATCAAGCAGGGAAAATACTCTGCTGACTGATTGAGTACAGTGAAGGAATAATAAACGCAGATTAATGGGAAACTGTAGATGTCCACTTGGATTGCCAAGGCCAATGGTAAAATGACACTACAAAAGTTACTGAACAAAATAAGGGTTATCATGCAATGGTAACTTTAGCACACAGAAAGGATCGACTATTAATAGGAAAGCAGAGAAATGAGTTTCTTTCAGGCAAGTAGTAACTAATGGATTGTAACAGCGATCATTGCTGAGGCCTTAACTATTTATTTACACCTGTATCAATTATTTGGCGAAGGGGACTGAATACATGGTAGCTAAATTTGTTGATGACAGAAACATAGGTAGAAAGGTATATTTCAAGCTGAATATACAGAAAAGCAGCATGTTACTTAAATGGGTAAAGATTGCAGAACTTGGTGACAGCATCATCTGCATGATCTATACATAAAACGACAAACGTTAATTTGCAGATGTAGCAAGTGACCAAAGAAGTAAATGGAAACTGGCATTTACTGAAAGGGGGAATGAAATATAGAAGGAGGGGTGTTTTGCTGCAGCTTTACACAACCTTAGCAAGACCACATCAAAACGGTGTGACGTTTTGGACTCCTGGACTGAAAAGTAACAACATATCACTTCTCCACCTTCAGTTAATTCAGAAAAATAAGGGCCTGGTAAGTGCCAGTATATCCCAGAACGAACAACATGCAATTGGATATGGGCCAATAATATTTGGAAACTGATGAAAGAACAAGGCGTCCTGTGCACGATTAAATCAAATGCTTCTAAGACTTAACACGAGAACAACACTATCACAATTTGATTTTCACAAATTGACCAAGGATAGGCTAATCAAATTGGGAGAAAAGTTGAAGATAAAGATTTTAAAAACAGATATAATCATAGATAACAGCACGTTTGAACTTAGAAGACAGACAACGCAAATCAGATGGTAACTCGGGTGAGTCAGCTAAAATTCAAATGCTGATAAAACATCTTGGAGCAAAAGAAATTAAATGAAAAAAAAACTTGTACTTGAAAGAGAAGGGCTTCAGAAAGTAAAATGAAGAGGAGAGAGAACTTCAGAGGAAGTAAAAATGAATGAGCTTAAGAAGCTGGAACCAGAATGTCAAAGGAAAACACTGGCTGGAATAAGAAAAAGGAGGCCTCTGATTCCAGCAAACATTCTGACAAGGAAAAATCCAAGTCTAATCCAAGACTCAGGAGGGAGCAGTTCGACAATGCACAAGCACTCCCAAAATTTGATGAAACAGAGACCTGGAGGCATTTTTTGTTTTTCAGAAAAAGCAATTTAAGTAGGCGAGGTGGCTAAAACAAACTTACACACGGCTCATGCATTGGACAGAGCTCAACAGATCATAGGACACAAGAACAGAATTAGATCATTCAGCCCATCAACATTGCTCCACCACTTGATCGTGGCTGTTATGTTTCTCCATCCCAATTTCCAACTTTCTCTGTGTAACCCTTCATCACCTTATTAATCAAAAATCCAATGGTCTTAAATACACTCAAAAACTCGGCCTTCATAGTCTTCTGCAACGAGTTCCACAGATTTGCCATCTTCTGGCTGAAGAAGGTCCCTTCATCTCAGTTCTAAGGTGCACTCCTTCACTCTGGGGCTGTGCCATCAGGTCCTGGTTTTTTCCCCCACTGATAGAAACATCTTTCCCACATCCACTCCATGCAAATCTTTTAGGGTTAAGTTTCAATGTGCTCCCTCCTCATCATTCTAAACTCCATTGAGTATAGACCCAGACTATGCAACTGCTGCTCACGTGACAAGCCCTTCATCCCCGGGGGTAATTCTTGTAAATGTCCTCTGGACTCCCTCCAATGTCATCACATCCTTCCTTAGATTTGGGATCCAAACTGCTCAGAATATTCCAAATGCTGTCTAACCTGAGCCTTGTGCAGCCTCAGCAGTACATCTCCACCCTAGTATTCTAGCGCTCTCGAAATGAATGTTAACATTGCATCTACCTTTCTAACTGCCAAATGAGCCTGCACATTAGCTTGAAGAAAATCATGAACTAGGAGTACCAAGTCCCTTGAGTTTCAAATTTTAGAAGCCTTTCTCCAGTTAGAAAACAGTCTACACCTTTATTCTTCCTATCCAAGCGCCATAGCAAATACATTCCCAACATGGTATTCCATCTGCCACTACTTTGCCCACTCTCCTTTCCCATCCAAGTCCTTCTATAGCTTCCCCACTCCCTCAACACTGCATGCCCCTGCACTAATCTTTGTGTCATGTGCAAACAAAGCAACAATGCCCTCAATTCAATTCGTCCAGATCATTAGTGTATAATGTAGATGGCTGTGGTCCCACACTGACCAGTGCAAAAACCATGAAGTCAGTGTTCATGCCTTGCCTTTTGAAGAGACGGCTGGACTACGAGGCGATTAAAGCTACGCCCAGCACATACAAGTTGGTCGTAGAGGCTTACGGGCAGCAATTTGACAAAGTCTGGAAAAAAACTTGGGCAGACTGGTGTAGAATTTGACAGGGTGAGGCAAAATAACTTTGGCCATTGGACGCAGGCATTTAAAAAGGTGGAAGACTCCAAGATAACAAAGTGTGAAGCTGGATGAACACAGCAGGCCAAGCAGCATCTCAGGAGCACAAAAGCTGACATTTCGGGCCTAGACCCTTCATCAGAGAGGGGGATTGGGAGAGGGTTCTGAAATATATAGGGAGAGAGGGGGAAGCAGACCGAAGATGGATAGAGGAGAAGATAGGTGGAGAGGAGTGTAGGTGGGGAGGTGGGGGAGGGGATAGGTCAGTCCAGGGAGGATGGACAGGTCAAGGAGGCGGCATGAGGTTAGTAGGTGGGAAATTGAGGTGCGGCTTGAGGTGGGAGGAAGGGATAGGTGAGCGGAAGAACAGGTTAGGGAGGCGAGGACGAGCTGGGCTGGTTTTGGGATGCAGTGGGGGGAGTGGACGAGCTGGGCTGGTTTTGGGATGCAGTGGGGGAAGGGGAGATTTTGAAGCTTGTGAAGTCCACATTGATACCAATGGGCTGCAGGGTTCCCAAGCAGAATGAGAGTTGCTGTTCCTGCAACGTTCGGGTGACATCATTGTGACATTGCAGGAGGGCCATGACGAGCATGTTGTCTAAGGAATGGGAGGGGGAGTTAAAATGGTTCACGACTGGGAGGTGCAGTTGCTTATTTCGAACCGAGTGGAGGTGTTCCGCAAAACGGTCCCCAAACCTCCGCTTGGTTTCCCCAATGTAGAGGATGCCACAACAGGTACAGTGGATACACCAATGAAGCCCATGGGAAGTAATTTTCTCCCAAGAACCAAAAGATGGCAATGGTAAGGCAGACAGCCGAAGTGGCCAACAATCTCAAACTCGTCCACAAATTTAAACCCTCAACCCCACAGTCAAGGATAAAAGGGTGGACGTAAGCCATGTAGCCAGGGTAGAGAAGGGGCAGCTGGAATACACTAGGATCTCCTCCTCGAGCCTGAAATGAAGGTGCTGGAAATCTAAAGGCTGAAGCGTTTCCCTGTCATAAGGTGGGGCACCTTCATATAGATTGCGGGATAGATAAACCAAAAGAACATACATGGATACACAAGGTTAATGCAAAGAAAGGAGCCTCAAGAACACAACAGACAGTTTTAGCTCTGATAGCAACTGTGAGGCCAAGTCCAAACACTGCTGATAGGATGAGGGATATATTCAGAGTTATGGGAATGCTTGTCAAAAGGAAAACTAATGCTGCCAGTAACCAATGGACATACTTCGGGATAAAGGAATTACCCGAAGTCTTTTACTAGAAGGACTTTTTCCCAACAGAGTGTTACATGCACACTGAGGTGTCAGTTAATAGTGCTGGTGTGGATTACACATATGTACCTCTGTACCAGGTACAACCAGAGTAGAACCTTGTATCTCAAACATAAACTAGGTATAATGTTTCCTACAGTTAATCTGTGGGATGAAACTGATCTATTCCTGGGAAATAATTTGCCTGAATCTGAAGCTATAGCTTCTCCAGTAATTATAGATAGGCCAATTTAGATCAAGGACACAGAACTGTTGAGGGAAATTTACATTCATAAGCAGCAACCCAAGAAATTGGCAAACAAGATCTACTTTGAACTTCATATTGGCACCATAGACAAATAGCTATGTGAGGCACTACTTGAGAAATAGATAATCCGAAGGAAATGTTCAATAAGTCTTCTTGGATCGAGGCTCAGCAAATTGATCAAGAGTTTAGTGTAACAGGCTCAAACCGATGTTGAAGCCAAGGAAGTTCCCAGATGTTGCTAGGTTAAAATCAGGATTCTAACCTGGAAGCAGAGACCTCCTCAAGGAGGGTTAGATCTGTTGGCAGAGGCTGAATACGCTGGAGCATTTTTTCCCCCCGGAGCAGAGACTGAAGAGTGACCTTGTAGACGTTAAAACTTCATGAGGGGCACGGATAGGGTGAATAGCCAAGAGCATTTCCTCAGGTGAGGGAGTCCAAACCTATAGGCACAGGTTTAAGGTGAGAGAGGGGAAAGATTTTAACAAGGACCTGAAGCATAACTTTTTCATGCAGTGGGTGGTGTGTGTATGAAATGGCCTGCCAAAGGAAGTGGTGGAGGCGAATACAATTACAACATTTAAAAGACATCTGAATGGGTTTACAATTAGGGAAGATTTAGAGGGATATGGGCCAAATGCTAGCAAACAGAGCTAGGTCAGATTGGGATATCTGGTCAGCATGGATGAGTTGGATCAAACGGCCTGTTTCCATGCTGTATGACTCCATTGGCAGATAAAGAGTAGATAGGGAATTCACCAGAGCTGATGCTATCCAGGTATCATCAGGAAATAAAGGATAACTCTCAAAATCTCCAAGAGCAGGATGACACCAAAACTGGAGGTATAGTGGGCAGTGAACAAAGTTATCTAAGACTACAAAGGGATCTTGATCAATTGTGCCAGAGGGCTGATGAGTGGCAAATAGAGCTTCATTCGGAAAAACGCAAGCTATTGCACTTTGGTAAGATAACACAGGCAGGACTTAGAAACAGTTGGACCCTGGGAAGTGTTGTTGAACAGAAAGATCTAGGGGCTCAGATACACAGTTTCATCATTGGTAGACAGGGTGGTTAAGAAGGTGTTTTGCATGCCCCCCTTCAATGCTCAAATCATTGAGTATAGGAGTTGGGACATATGTCACTGCTGTACCTGACGTGGGTGAGACCGCTTTTATAGTAGAGCTCTGGTCGCCCTACTATGAGGAGGATAATATTAAGGAGGATTCAGAAACGATTTGCCAGGATACCTCCGGGAATAGAGGGTTTGAGTTATAAGGAGAGACTGGAAGGGCTGGGGCTATTTTCATTGGGGTGTAGGAGGCCAATGGGTGACCTTAGAGGTTTATAAGGTCACCAGGAACACAGATAAGGTTTTTCCCCCAGGGTAGGGGAATTCAAAACTAGAAGGTATATTTTTTAAAGTGACAGGAGAAAGATTTAAAAGGGATCTGAGGGGCAACATTTTCACAAAGAGGGTAGTTTGTATTTGAAATGAACTGTCAGAGAAAGTGGTAGATGCAAGTAAAGTTACAATATTTAAAAGACATTTGGATAGCTACATGAATAGGAAAGGCTGAGGGGGATACAGGCCAAACATAATGCTATTGAACATCAAGGGGACGTGATAAGATTCTGTTTTGTTGAGAATGGTGTTTGCCGGGCACGTACGTGGATCAAATGGTACTTATCACTTATCAGCCCAAGTCTGCATGTTGTACAGGTCTTGCTGTACATGGACACTGGTTACTTACCTAACTGAAGAGTCACAAATGATACTGAACATTGTGAAATCATAGCCACACTTCTGACTTTACGATGGAGAGAAAGTCATTGACAAAATCCCTGAAGCCTGTTCCACAGTTCTAGATCATCGACCTCAGTTTGGTGACCTTACTCCATAATCCCCTCATGGCATTAGTGTCTGGAATTTTCAGCCAGATCACCTCTCATTCTTTTAGACCCAGTCTCTGCAAACATGTCCAACCATCCCAGCAATTACTGATGAACTTCCACTTCAGTTCCTACATAAAAAAAAAGCTATTTTCTTGTTCAGGTCAGGAAACCAAACCTACAGACTGTATTCTGGTTCAGGCACATGAACATTCTTTACAAATGAAGCAAGACATTTTTATTCCTGTACTCAAACACATTTGTAATTTTAAAAAAGGGTACCAAACACCGATGAAAAGCAGGAAAGCTACCTCCTTGTAATGTACACCAATAGCAATGTGGCACACCTGGGATATCCCAGACAGACATTTCAATTAGTTAACTTCAACTTCTGAAGACAAGGTATGGATATTGTCAAGGCCTTGCCTTATTTATTCACTGCTTTCAAACTCGTGTTTATCTGGAACCCAAACGAATGCTTTGAAGACAATCTTAGGCATCTCATCTCCTTGAAGGAACTCAAAACGTCCTTATTGCTTAACATTTTCTAACTTACTTTCTCCTTATTATAATGAACATGGGCCACATTTTGGAATTGCAAACACTTAGAAATTACAAATCCTAAACTAAAAGTTACATTCCTACAACATAGCACCAGTCCTTGGCTTAGTGTTGACATTGCCAAGAGTTATTTAGCAGTCAAATAGTAAGGGAACTAAAGCTGTGACATTTACAAGTCTAATCAACTCTTCAGAAGACAATAAGAATTATAATAACTATTTTAAACATCAAAGCAAAGCAGACCTGGCACAACATCCTACTTGAATCAAGTTTATTTGACACTGTCCTGGCTATTTTCCAAGTCCCTCTCATGGTTTCAGAGGTACAACTCAATTAGAACAAGTCTGGCTGAAATATACTTTCTAGGTTAACTGGTGACGGCTACAGGCTGCAGAGAGATAGAGATCGAGATCAAGAGAGGTCAGGGGTGCTTGGTTGGGGAAGAGCTGCTGACATCGCTGTCTGTGGAGATGTTCGCCAGATGCTGCAGAACGACAGAGCACGAGGTTGCGGGGTGGGGGGGGTGGGGGGGGGGGGGTGGGGGGGGGGGGGGTGGTACCAGCTGCCAATATTGCTAACAGGAGGTACTGAACACAAAAAGGTGCTGAAAGAAGCATCTTGTGAACCAAAAATGACCCGAGCCCAGGTGCTAGTTTGAGTTGATTCAAACCAGTTTAAATTAACTACGCTTTGCAAAAATAAATAATTTGAAGTAATGCAAAAGCCTTATTTGGACAAGAAGTAATAAGTTAATGCTACCTAAGTCTCTGGGCCAGGGCAAATAAGGTAAAGGCACGCGCTAAGTGAATTAGCCTGAGCCAACAGGAAAGAGACAACACCACGAGAGAGTTAATACAAGGGATAAAATGATGACTCTCTGGTGCGAAGCAAGCAATAACTCTGGAAACTCACTATCGCAAAAGCAGACCCTACATCAAGGATGTGGTGATAACATTGAACGCAGCGTCCGGCCAGCGCTCGCCCCCCCATCACCAACAGCAGCTGCTGTCCTGATCTCTGACCACTTGTGGTGCATCAGACGGCTCTAATAGTGTATCAATAGGTTCTAGTTCAGTTTGTGGGAAAATGTATAAGGTCTAGTTTATAACAAAACATAAGCAACATGTGTCTTGTTTAACACTATTTATAAAGTAATTTGTGAGGTCACCAGAGCTGGCTGTTTTCCTCTCTGTGCAAGCCGGTAACCGGAGCCAGTGTTCTCCAGGCTCCGATATATTTTGGTGCCATGACTCAGATTCGAGGGTAGATCACTCCCTTGAGTCAGCAGGAGACTCGGGTTGGACTGAGTGGGAGCTCTAGCTTCGAGGGAAGACCTCTCCGCTGTGTCAACGGCAGGCGTGAGGCAAACCAAATGGGCAGAGTAGAGAAAACAGGAGCTCAGGGCCAGAGGGAAGACCTCTCCGTTGAGTCATTCCAGGTAGGAGTTTGGGGTTAACCCACAGCCTCTAGTATACAATGACGAATCAGGAAGGAATGGGCTGCCCTGATTGGGCAGGGTTCCTCTAGAAATATCTAATAGGGGAGCGTCCGCAATATGCAAGGAAAAGTCTGCTGGGGAAGTCCTTTGGCAGGTTGCCCAAATGAAGATATCAGACAAGAAGTTTCAAACAGTACAGAAGGTGGTAGCCATCAACCGTTTCATGGAGGAATAGATAGAATGCCGACAGCAAGTGAAGTGAGAGAAGGTGGAGAGGGAAAGACTGAAGGAAGAGAATAAGAGACTTTGCAAGGAGCTAGCCACCTTAGTGAAAAGGTAACCGAACTGCAGGGACCAAGGTGTATGGGCTAGGTACATGTGAATCGGTACCAGATGCAGTGAGAGAAGCTGTTAGGGAAAGGAGTAGGCGAGAGGGAGAAGACCAAACAGCTAAAGCTGAGCTGGCAGGACGGAAGCAAAAACGTGATGATTTAAAAGCTGCGAAGAATGTGATTCAGACAGCAGCTCAGGAGGAGTAATGCCGTGGATCTCACAAAATGTCAGATATAGACAGAGAAGCTGCAAGGTCAGCTAGCAAGGCAGAGAGGCATAATGTGCATCTCTGCATCCGAAAGGCACGAGGAAGGCAGTGACAGGGGCATAGATCGGGACGATTTAGCAGACAAAAGTGGCTAGGTACGGTCATGCTGACAGAGTCTCCACCTGAGGATCCACCGCCAGCTTATGACCTAGGGTCAGAGACCCCGTCAGCTCTAATCTTAATGGCCTCCCTTGTATCCACTAGAGGAAGATTACAGGCAGATAGTCAGACGGTAGAGGGCAAGAGGGGAGTATATTTTGCCCATTAGGGGTATCAGAGTTGAGGGACATTACAAAAGCTATTGGGAAACGAGCAGCCAGAGATGATAGTAAGAACTGCAGATGCTGGAGTCAGAGATAACACAGTGTGCAGCTGGAGGAACACAGCAGGCCAGGCAGCATCAGAGGAGTAAGCAAGCTGATGTTTCATTGAACAGAGAACTGAACAGCACATGACAGGCCCTTCGGCCCACGATGTTGTGCCCAATTTTTACTGTAAGCCTAGGGTCTATCTAACCTCCACCGCTACCTTATACAAACATCCACATGCCTGTCTAATAGCCACTCAAATGCCCCTAATGACTCCACTACCCTCTCCAGCAATGCATTCCACGCCCCTACCACTTTCTGAGTAAAGAACCTCCTCTGATGTCTCCCCGTATCTACCTCCACTCACTTTAAAACTACGTCCCCTTGTCGTAGCTACTTCCACCGGAGGAAAAATGTCTCTGGTTATCCACTCTAGCTATACCTCTGATCATTTTGTACACCTCTATCAAGTCACCTCTCATCCTTCGTCATTCCAAAGAGACAAGCCCTAGCTCTCTCAACCCTTCCTCATAAGACTTTCGCTCCATTCCAGGCAACATCCTGATAAATCTCCTCTGCACCTTTTCTAACACTTCCACATCTTTCCTGTAATGAGGCAACCAGAACTGTACACAATACTCCAGATGTGGTTGAACCAGGCTTTTGTATAGCTGGAGCATAACTGCACAGCTCTTGATCTCAATCCCTCTATTGATGAAAGCTAACATAAAATATGCCATAACAATTCTATCCACCTGGGTGGCAGCTTTCAGGGTACTGTGGACATGAACTCCAAGATCCCTCTGCTCCCCGACACTGCCAAGAATTTTTCTGTTGACCCTATATTCTTTCAAGTTTGTCCTTCCAATATTAAGCACCTCACACTTTTCAGGGTTAAACTCCACATGCCACTTCTCAGCCCAGCTCTGCGTCCTATCAATGTCCCCTTAACCGAGAACAGCCCTCCGCACTATCCGTAACGACCCACCTTCGCATCGTCCACGAAATTACTAATCCACCCTTCCATTCCTTCATCCAAATGATTTACAAAAGTCACAAATAGAAGAGGACCCAGAACAGATTCTTGCGATACACCACTCGTAACTGAGCACTATGTTGAATATTTTCCGTCCACTACTGAAATGTTAAAGGGTGAACATTTGTTCTGCTGACATGTAAGAAATTAGGTGCTAAGCTGCGCCGTGGGCACCTCTGTCTCACTGACAAAATGTGGTAATCTAATTATACTCTGCTCTCGGTAAATGTTGAACTAAGGCTAAAAAGATGAGGAACAATCCAGAGCGGCGATTGAGAATTGAGGAACTGTCTGGTTGTACACTGTTTTTGGGCAGCTGGTCTTTGCTTCTAATGTTAGGTGATTAAGTCATGGACTATCACTGTTGCTGGGCATATGACTATGGGGAAGTAAAAAATTGTATCTTGCATACGTGACTGACTGAAGAAAAGTCCTATATCAAAGGAGGAATTTGTAGTGATCCTCCACATTTGTAAGCGCTTATTTAAATAAATGATACTGCAAGTTATCTGACTGTTGATGCTGTACATTTGTTTCAAGTGTATATGTTAGGTGAAAAAGAACTCAAAAGGACACTACCCCCTTCGTCTTCTAAGGGTCAGCCAATTCTGAATCCAATCTGCCACATTTCCCCGTATCCCACGCCTCCTTACCTTCTGCATGAGTCAACCATGGGGAACCTTATCAAACGCCTCACTTAAATCCACATATACCACATCAACTGCTCTACCTTCATCCACGTGTTCTTCAAAGCATTCAGTTTGGTCTTACCTGAAACATCAACCTTCCTGCTGCTCTGATGCTGCCTGGCCTGCTGCGTTCCTCCAGCCCCACCCTCTTATCGATGATCCTAGGGAGCGGTTCTAAATAGTCAGTCAACAAAGATAGATATATGGTTTAGGAGGATACTGAGGACAGAAAATTAATTATAATGTGCCTACACCCGCATATATACTCTGTCCTACCAGAGGGACAGAAATTGGGCAAAGGCACAAATTAGACGCTACAAGGCCAAGTGTTAGCTGTCATGGGTGCCAACAGAGGGGGCCCAGGAGAAGCGTTGACAAAGTGCTATCAGTGGAAAGGTGAATACACGACCGTGTTTGCAGCACGTCTTTGGGCAGTGTTCCGGGGGTACAAGGCTCGGCCTTCGATAGGAATGATTTGCAGCCGGCAGTTAGAAACTGGAGGCTGAGAATGCTCATAACGCATGGCACTGATGAATCATGGATGGCATTAGAGCAGTTTGATCTCACTGACGCTGAAGATGGTTACAGCGTGGGGAAAGGAAACAACAACACTTCCCAAGCCCTCTGGGGTAAAGATGATACCTGCTAAAGATCAGACAACAATCTAGAGAGACAAATGGGCAAGTTCTACTCAGAGGGCACCTCCTCTAGGGGGCAGGGGAAGAGGTAGAGATAGAGATAGAGGTAGAAGGAATGCCTTGGGAATGGGAAGAAATCAAGGCAGGATGTCCAAGCGCTACAACTGTGGCAGAGAAGGACATTTAGCAAGAGAATGCTCGAAACCGCGTTACAAGAATGCAGGTGAGGGAGGAAGCCAGATCCTACCCATGGAAGGGCCAAACAGACCAACCCTCAGTGCAACGTGACAGAGATATTACCATTTTTGGGTATATACCCTGAACTTCAACGATGTTTGCAGGCCTCTCTTTACGGCACGTGATGTGTAGTGGGATAAAATGGGGAGACACTGAGCAAATGGTAGGGTCAGAGGCTGCCCGATCACAATCCTTTCAGACACTGGGGGATCCCGAACCTCAGTCAATACTACCCATGCCAATGACACAAATTGGAAAATTCAAAGAAAAATCTTTTTGAGCGGATTCGCGGGACATTCACAAGTGAGACATGTGAGCATACCGTTAGAGGTTAGTGTGGGAGACGTAGCATTAGAGCATTCAGTAGTCCTTATCAAACTATCCAGGGAACATGAACATTTCTTAGGGAGTGACTATACGGACAAAGCAGGACTCTGTTCTGATCCCATTAACTGCACAATTTGGCAAATGCTAGAAGGCATGAGGAGTGGAAACTGCACATTCATCCTGGTGGGGGAATATCAGGGGAGGACATGTATGGTTGGGGAAATGTGGATAAAGCCAGGGGAGAAGATTGATTTTCATGAAGTGCAATAACTCATTGTACAGCACTCATCAGTATTTTCCCAACGTAACATGACTGTAGGAAGATGGCTCCGAGCACGTGCATACAGGGTCCAGACCCCAAGCCACAGGAGCAGTATGGTTTATCAAAACAGGCAGAAGAGGAGGTAGGGAAAGTGGTACAGAGTCTGCTGCAGCAAGGGATACTGAGGCCAATAGCTTCCACTGACAATTCACCTGTTTGACCCATGAGGAAACCTGACAGTAGCTGGCGATTAACAATAGATTACCGTGCACTGAACAAGACCACTCATTAACAGTCCTCACCACAGCGACTCGCCCAGAGACAGCTGTTAAACAAAATGTGGATGCACAGTGGTTCACGGTTTTGGACATAAGTAATAAGTTTTGGTCAATCCCACTGGAGAGAGTGTGCCAATATAAATTGGCATTTACTTTCAGAGGCCAGTAATGTATGTGGACCGCCCTGCCGCAGGCAATTCATATTTCCCTGTCCTAATTTCACCAGTGTCTAAGAGAGGGTTTAAAAAGATTCTCAGAATCTGAGTGGCTGCTGCAGGATATAAACTACTTGCTTCAACAAATTGAAACTAAAGAGGGCCATTATCAGCTGCTAAGTGAGCTGCTGCAGCTGTTGGGTCTGAAAGTAAACCCTCAGAAAGTGCAGGCAATGAAGCAGAACGTCACTGACCCGGCAATGATTTTATCACCGGGGAATGACAGAAATTGACAAACGAAGAGTAGAGGCAGTCTGCAGACTCCCTGTTCCACGAGACGCCAAAGGGTTAAGATCTTTCCTGGGCTGATGGCAGGGACCATGCTGACAGATTTGCTACAAAAGTGGCTTCCCTTGATGGAGTTATTAAAAAAAGAACGTGGCCTGGAAGGGGAAACTGGAACACACACACAGGCCATTGCAGCTCTGAAGCAATCACTAACTACTGCGCCCAGTCTGGAAATCCCAAATCCAAATGAACTGTTTTCATTGGAGGTGGCGACCACAGACAGCACACACTCGGCAGTTCTATTACAGGAGACACACGGGAAATTAAGACCAGTAACATACGCTTTGCACATACGGTACCCCTGCTCTAACGGTGAGTATGCGAAAAATATCTGCTGGCTGTCTTCTGGGCAGTGCAGCATTTTACCCACAGTGAGGCTGAACCCAGTTACAACACGAACAGAACATAACCCAGCTACTATCAGATGGAAGGATTGAAGATGGTTCAATCAGCCAAAATAGAATCACTAGACAGACACTGTTGTTTCAGGGAAGGGATATCACTGTAAAAGGAGTAAACACCAGGTGGGAAAACATAACAGCGCTTCATCGGAGGCTTGCACGGATGATGTTACCCAGCAGGGTAATGAAACGTCTGCGGAACAACGAACCAGCTCAGCCAGCCAACCAACTTCAAGGATTAAAAGGCACTATCACATTCACAGGCAACTTAAGTGTATCGAGGGGAAAATCACGAATGTTAATTAATGATAGTAAATGGTCACAAGGACTCATTTGTATCAAAACAAAAGGGATGGAGGCAAAGTCAGCAGGAAAGAAAGGACCCCATTTCAAAATTTCTGTGGATGGTTTTTCATCAGTACAGGACGGAGAAAGGAAAGCTGGGGGTGTGGAATATACATGGAGGATAGGAACGGACGGAAAGATAAAGCGTGGCTCTAAAGTTACCGAGAACCATGAGTGTGCAGGCAGCAGTTGTGTATGTGGTTGGCCATCTGGAACTCTTTCTGCCCAGATTAGTTCTATGCTCCAACAGCATGTACTTTGGTAACAGCCGCATGGAATATTTGCCCTTGTGGAAGGGAAAGGATATGGGGTCACAAAGCACATTCAAAACTATCTCCCAAGGGGAACAGGAAGACTGATAAGTTGCCACGGAAGGCACTGTAAAAGGGCAGGAATGGATGAAATCAGGAGCCAGAAGGAGAAACAAGTCAAGGTAATGGATTTAGCACAAGGACAAAAAGACAGAATCAAAAAATCTAAAAGAAGGAGCAGAATCAGACATGTATAAAGCACACAAAGGGATCTTCGTCCAAGATGGAGAAGTTTTATATGAAGGAAAATTTGTGGTGCCAGACAGGGGACAAAATAAAATAATTCGCTGGTACCATGACTTATGTGGACATAAAGGGGTGGAAAATATCCTGGATAAGATAAAGCAGGCGTGCTGGTAGCCCAGAATGAAAGGTGGCGTGGAGCACTAACTTAAGATTTGGTTGATCTGTGCACAACATAATCCCGATCGGAACGTTAAGAAGCCCTCCAACATACTGGACAAGCAGTAGGGCCATGGGCCAATTTACAAATAGACTATAAGGGACCCCTAACCCCAACTCCAGGAGGATACAAGCACATTCCAGTAATGATGAACACCTTTACGAATTGGGGTATATCCCAAAGCATAGAATCTGACCAGGGAACACATTTTCTAGCCCAACTAATGCAAAACTTAATGACCCTTTCTGAGATCAGACAGAAATTCCACATACCCTATAAGCCTTAGTTTAGTACAATTGTGGAAAGGATAAATCAGACAGTGAAAAGCATCATAGCTAAAATGGTGCAGCAGCATCAGACAACCTGGCAGATTGTTGTCGTATATTTAATGATACTTAGGAACACCTTCATCAACAGGCTACGCTCTCATACGCAGCTAATGACAGGAAGAGGCATGAGAGGAACAGACGGGTTGGAAAGGTTTGGACTTGTCTGAGCCCATGGCAGACAATATCATATCAGAAAAATAGGTGCAACAATTGGTAGAAACAGGAAAGGAAGCAAATTACATAGCTGCCCCCCGACAAGCGAAGAAAAAACAGCAAAACAATGCTTATTTTGTTGCAAAAGCCAGTCTAACAGGACTGAGTCTCAGACAAAGAACAATGATAAGGATACACCAGCCCACCTCATTCTCAAGCCCAGAGTCCGTCAGTCCCTATGAGATAGTAGATAGAGCTAGCCCATCAGTATACAAGGTAGTAAAAACCCCAAGCAAGAGCAGCTGGTATTACATCAGTTAAAGTTAGTAGGAGAGAAACAAGCATGTGTTGCTTGATGCAAATGTTCTGAGATCCCAAAGTCAAAGAGCAAGAACACTACCAGTTACAGGTATCTGGAGAGATAACTGGAACACGACCAGTTATTGGCTATCCACATATAAAGGATAGTCAAGAAATCTAAAAAGGGTACAGGAACTAAGTGGTTCAGACAAATGGACGGTTAGAATCGGACACAGATTGGGAACAGGGGACAGACGACCTGGCTCAGAGAATGGAGAACATGGGCTAATAGTAGTGATAATAAAGAAACAGAAACCAAGGGCAGAGATTATACTTCTACGTTGCAGGTCTAACCTAGGATGAAGGGAGCAGTAACATTTTGTCACTATTGGGCTGATCATGCTTGAAACTCTGGCATCGGAGTCATCACCACGAGTGAACGCACCTCGAACTGCGTCAATGCTGAAACAATATCCTGTGATCAAGAACAACTCCATTCCCCACATAGCACAAACCAATAAAGGAATTAGAGGGGACTTAAATTTGTATTCTACGGGAATGGATGCATTGGCATGCGTGGGCGAGGCATTGGGTATACTGGAAGGAAAAAGAAGTACAACTCTCATGCAACTGAGTTCTGGAGGTGACGTTAGTGGTAATCCCAAACAGACAAATTTCTAGTCAATTTATAGGTCCATTTCTTGAGCAACCAGCAAGGAATGATGGTTGAGGTAAATTATGGACAACTGAGGCTGCACCTGTGAATACAGACTGAGGTAGTGACGTTAACAAAAGATATATTGACTGGGGTGGCTACTCAAGGCAATTCAAGAAAATTGGTTGGATCATCATCAATTGTCCAAAGGATGACATGATACAGATTAGGGGAAGAGAAAAAAAATAGCATTGAGAGATGCAGACAGGGGTTTTTGTAGGGGTGGGGGGCGCAAAGCCCTTCATAATTTTCAGGACCCATAAGAAGCTTATTACCCAATGCTCCCCAGTGATTAAAACCACACCAGTACCTAGACGGAGTGAATCTCAGTAGAGGCTGGAAGGTATGGGTCTGGTGCTAGAGAAGACAGGAGAATCTGTCAGTTTAGTACCAGGATAGGAGTGGGGAGGAAGGAGGGAGGGAAGAGGGAGAGAGACAAGCTGTTGACATCGCTGCCTGCAAGACGCTGCAGAACAATAAAAAGACGGGTACCAGCCGCCGACATCGCTAACAGGAGGTACTGAATGCAAAAGGTGCTGACACAAAGAAAGAAGCAGCTTGTGAACCAAAAGTGATCTTGGCTGCAGGTATTAGTTTGAGCTGATTTAAACCAGCTTGAAATAACTAGGTTTTGCAAAAGAAAAGTTGAAATAATGCAATAACCTTATTTGGATTAGAAATAATGAGGTAATGCTAAGTCCCTGGGCCAGGACCAATAATGGTAAAGGCACGTGATACATGAATTAACCTGAGCCAACGGGAAAAAGACAACACCACTCGGGAGAGATAAGACAAAAGATAAGACGACAACTCTTGGGTGTGAAGCCTGCAAAAACTCCAGAGACTAACTATCGCAGAAGCAGATTCTACATCAAGGACGTGGTAATGACATAGAGTGCAGCCTGTGGCCAGCGTCAGCTATCCTGATCGGGTATTAGCTTTTGCATTCTGTGACTGCTCGGGGAACGTCAGAGGTCTCTAGGGGGTGCATAAATAAGTTCTAGTTCAATTTGTGGGAAAATATGCAAGATCTAGTTTGTAATAAAACATACATGCAACACGTAACTTGTGATATTATGAGAGTTGATTCTTCTCCTCTCTGTATACGAGGGGCATTCTCCGGGTTCCAATATTAGATTAGGATAACAAGAACAGAAATGCACTTCTCAAACTGAGCTGCCACTGAAAGATTTCCAAAAACATCTAGAACATTTGCATTTAAAAAGGCACCAAATCTTTTGCATATACTGGGTCAATGTATCAAGTACGTGCACCATTTTCTCAATCTTGACTTCACAAGAAAAAAAACAGCAAAGCACAGTTAAAAATTGCTTCATTTGTTAAGCTAATTCTCACAGTGGCTGACATCAGGGCATGTCCACTTACAGCAATTAAACCTCCCATTAATCTCACCTATTTCAGTAGGCAGACATTTCATCATTTGAGAAGACTATTAAACAGTCTCACGTCCGATGTGTTTTTTTAAACTACGCTGACCTCCATCAACTGATCTTCCAAAATAACCAAAGGTTTCGGTAGGGAGGAAAGAAATCACTATAAAAAGTGATGGATGGTTTAAACAAAACAGCATCAGTACTGTAATCTAAACAAAACGTAGCAATTTCAGTATTAAAAGTCATAAACAAAAGGATATAATAACAGACCTATGCAACATATGCATTTTCTGTTCTTATTTTCATCACTTGCCATGCTCAATCATCTCCCACTAAAAAGGACACACCTGGGACTGAGTGACTTCAAATGTACTCAACCTAAGTCAATAAACTCCCCTTACATAGAAAATTACAGCACAGTACAGGTCCTTCAGCCCTCGATGTTGTGCTGACCTGTCATGCCAATCTGAAGCCCATCTAACCTAACTATTCCATGTACGCCCATATGCTTGTCCAATGATGACTTAAATGTACCTAAAGTTGGCGAATCTACTACCGTTGCAGCCAGAGCGTTCCATTCCCTTATTACTCTCTGAGTAAAGAAACTACCTCTGACATCTGTCCTATATCTTTCACCCCTCAATTTAAAGCTATGCCCCCTCATGCGCGCCATCACCATCCTAGGAAAAAGGCTCTCCCTATCCACCCTATCTAACCCTCGGATTATCTTATACGTCTCAATTAAGTCACCTCTCATCCTTCTTCTCTCGAACGAAAACTGCCTCAAGTCCCTCAACCTTTCCTCATAAGACCTTCCTCCATACCAGGCAACATCCTAGTAAATCTCCTCTGCACCCTTTCCAAAGCTTCCACATCCTACTTATAATGCGGTGACCAGAACTGTACATGATACTCCAAGTGCGGCCGCACCAGAGTTTTCTACAGCTGCAGCATAACCTCTTGGTTCCGGAACTCGATCCCTCTATTAATAAAAGCTAAAACACTGTATGCCTTCTTAACAGCCCTGTCAACCTGGGTGGCAACTTTCAAGGATCTGTGTACATGGACACCAAGATCTCTCTGCTCATCTACGCTACCAAGAATCTTACCATTAGCCCTGTACTTTGCCTTCCGGTTACTCCTACCAAAGTGCATCACCTCACACTTGTCCGCATTAAATTCCATTTGCCACCTCTCAGCCCAGCTCTGCAGCTTATCTATGACTCTCTGCAACCTACAGTATCCTTCGTCACTATCCACAACTCCACCGACCTTAGTGTCGTCTTTACTAACCCATCCTTCTATGCCCTCATCCAGGTCATTTATAAAAATGACAAACAGCAGTGGACCCAACACCGACCCTTGCGGTACATCACTAGTAACTGGTCTCCAGGATGAACATTTCCCATCAACTACCACCCTCTGTCTTCTTTCAGCAAGCCAAAGGCTCGGCAATCTCCTCCCTGGCTTCCCAGAGGATCCTGCGATAAATCCCATCTGGCCCAGGGGACTTATCTATCTTCACACCCTTACATAATATTTCCAACAATTAAAAGTTCACTGGAAGCTATTCGCATAAATAGATTTTCAATGCTATCGAGATTTAATTGATTAAGTTTAAAACTAGCCTGATAGATTAAAATCAGTGCTAATGTCCATTCATAAATGATACAACAAAATAACAGTGAATCATTAATAATTACACTGGAGTTTTCAAAGCCGATGGGAGATTTAAAAATGAACTTCTACACAATTAAAATCACTGGAAGAAGCTGAAACAGACTGGTAAGAAAACAAGTCGACCTGAAGTACTGCCCAAATCCTGAAACAAAATACTATGTGTCATTAAAAACTTAAGACCAACAAAACCATGGTAACTACTCTTGCAGATGGTGTCCTCGGTTAAACGTGAATTTCCGACTGTCCCCGTTAATTTCCTTTCGAACGAGGGTTCGTCCATTGAAACGATTAGAGTGGCATATGTTCTTCAAGTCCAATTTAATTTTCTTCTGCAATGGAGCCCTGGCCGTTTTAGCTGCGTATAACTAGCGTTTGAATCGCTAATTTTCAGGTCAATTTATAAGAATTTGCTTTTAATTTGGGAAAATCTGGTACCATTCTCTTCCAGACTCCCTCTCTCCCTCAGTCACTTGGAGGCTGAAGCATTGAACAAGAGGACTTGAACGCTTGCTTTCATGAATTTGTGTTCGGATTTTTTTTCTTTTGTCTAACCAACCAGCATTGGAAAGTCCTGGGATACAAAGTACTAAAAGTCTAGCCTAAGCTGACTGATTTGTACATTCAGATACACAAAGCCGTCAAATATAACTCAACGGAGGGGGGTGAGGGGGAGAACTAGCTGGACACTAAAAGGTTATACCAAAAGGAAGAGCTGTTCGGCGAGGAAGCCAAATCGCCAAACGTGTATGAGAATGGGACACATTCCTTGGTCCTCCTGACTTCAAAATAAAACACGTTCAGAAATTGCTGAGAAATCTTGAGGGGCGAGGGAGAAAAAGGAGAGCGCGATTCAAATAGTGGTACCGGGCGGGGGATGTGGGCTAGTTTGCACAATGGGGAGAAATACGAAAAAGAGGCACTGGGCATCGCAAGTTCAGCGGCTGTGGGCGCAAACAAGCAAGTACTTAGGAAGCATGCACTGTCGGTCAGAGAGGGGCACTCACGTTTAGCGGTGCACGGACGTGTTGCCCTGCCCAGAACAAACACAAACAGAGGACGGACACAAACGATCGAACTCCGAGACTCCACCGACACAAATTAACACTGCATCCACCACCCGTGCGCCTGCGCGCCCGCCGCCGGAACGCCCGACCATTGTGACGTCACAATACTTCCCTCCGCCCCGTCCCCATGACAACAGCTGCTACAGTCTCTCTCTGGCGCGTGCTGCCTGTCCTCACAGCCGGTCTCCATCTCCCGCCTGAAAGCCAGCTATCACCGTGTGTGACACCGGCTGGCACTGCGCCACCGACCTGGGTTCGGTCCGAGCGTCTGCCCCGTGGTGCACGTTGCACGCTCTTCCCTTGCCCAGCTTGGGATCTCTCGCTCCTCCCAACGATATGCAGGTTTGGTGGACTGGCCCCAAGGATGTCCAGGTTAGGAGGATTAGCCATGGGAGAAATGAAGGGTTACTGGGGTGGTGTCCTTATTGGGCTCACTGTAGGGATTCTGTGACTGCTTGAGGAAACGGTAAAGATCATGCTTTCAAGGGTCTTGTGTCACAGTGGTAGTGTCCCCTCCTCTTCGCCAAGAGGCCTAGGTTCAAGTCTCAACTACCCCAGAGGTGTGTCCTATGAGCTGTTATTGATTGATTAATTTATTGTTTCTTGTACTGAATTATAGTGAAAAGCTTCGTTTTTGAGCAGTACAAGCAGAGCATAGTAAGCAAGGATGTATAGATAAAAGTTTGTGAAAATACAACTTAGAGACATACAGGTCGCATTGCATAGGGCATGCATTAGCAAGATCAGCGTTATTTGTGGCTACAGAGTCCATTCATCAGTTTAATAACAGCCCGGAAGAAGCTGTTCCTTAACCTCCTGGTGCACGTGTTCAAGTCTCTGTATCTACTGCCTGATGGAAGAGGAGTATGAGAACATTACCAGGGTGCGCTTTAGTCTTTGATGATGATGATGGCAGCCTTTCTGCGACAGCGAGCAGTGTAAATGGAGTCTATGGGTGGAAGGTTGGCTTCTGTGATGGCCTGGGCTGTACAAACCACCTTCTGTAGTTTCTTACGATGCTGGGCAGAGCAGTTGCCATGCCAGGCCATTATGCATTCAATGGTGCATCTGTAGAAGTCGGTGAGGGACCCTATGAACATGGTAAATTTCCTGAGCCACATGAGGAAAAAAAGGCATTGTTCTGCCTTTATGACTCATATCTACACAGGAAGTCCAAAACAGATTGTCGGTTATTGTCAGTCCGAGGAACTTGACGCTCTCCACTCTCTGACCCTCAGTTCCATTCATGTAAATGAGATGTGTTTTTCTCCTTTCCTCCTGAAGTTAACAGTCGGTTCTTTAATTTTGCTGATGTTGAGAGAAAGATGACCTCATTGCACCTCGTTACCAAGCCCTCTGTGTATATAGGTTGATTCTTAGAATATATGGAATGAGTGTCAGCAGAGGCAATCTCAGTGAAACATCGCCACTTGAAATGACAGTAATTAGAAGAATTTGATCTGATCAAACCACAAATGCACGTAATCTGATGATAAGGCTATGGGTGGTATGTATCCAGCTGAAATGGCCAAAGTATGCAAATTGTAACTCAGCAAGAACAAGGATGGATAGTTGTGCAGGGCCTGAGTAGAATACTCATATCTCCTGTGTGCACTGAAATTAAACTTTTTGAGTTCACTCAAACAGACTCAAAATTATACCTTAATCTCCACGATAAATCAGTGGGCCAGTGAGGTGTCACCCAGACGATAAACACCCAATTATGATAGATTAGCACAGATCGAGTATCTTTAATTTACCACTCTAAAACTGATGTGATCTGTGCAGGCTGTTGGAGGTGGCCCAGGGTCTAAAAGGACAATCTCGTAGGAAGTGAAACTAAATATGTCAAATGAGATAAAAATAAATTTGGAGAAATACAAGGAGGAATTATCAGCACCAATTCCCCATGTAAGGATTTGAAAGATCTAAAGAACACCTTATATGAGAGAATAAACTATTTATAGCAGAAACTGGAGGGTCTCAAAAGGAGATTCACAGTACAGTAAGGAAACTATTGTGGGCTGAGACTGTGTGAGACTGGAGAATGAATGTTAATATCTGCCCCTGGATTTGCATTAACTCACGTTTTATTAGTTTTACAACTTGGCTTGGCTATAACTTGACTTAAAGCAGTGAACACTGCCTGCTCTAAGATATAAGAAATGTGCTTAAGCTCTAGTGAAGAACCAAATGAAGTTGTTATATGTTGAGGAGAAATGTGGGGAAATTTAACACATCTTCTAAGGTCCTTGCCCTCTGTAACCATCTGGCTGTTCAGAAAACAGGCAGGAAACCCAATTAGACTAGCATTGGTTAACTTGAGTAGTTTTTTTTCTCTTTTTGTTTTCTCTCTTCTATTTTGTTTTACTTAACTCTTGTTGAAGAGCTTGGCTGCGGCAGAGTTAGGTGAGCCTAGCATCACAGACTCACGGTGGTGGCGTCAAAGGTGAGTTTGGGTTCCTGACGACATCTGATTCCAATGCAGATTTGTGGAGGCGGAATAAGAGATTCGGCAGCATCAATAGTGGCTGCATTGGCGAAGTGGGTCCAAAGTGGTTTCATGGCAGTAGTGAAGTCAAGTTTCGGCCATAGTGATACCCAGCAGCATTGGTGGTGTCTGTATTGGCGAAGTCCAGTGAAGAGTCAGAGTGACGACGGCATTGGTGGATGTGAGATGGCATGAAGAGTGGCGACGATCATTCCGACGGCAAAGGGGACTCATACCTGGACACCAGGCCCAAGACCCATTACGGAGCACTTAACACTGGACACTTTCTTTATCTCTTCATTTTTCTGCCTTGATATTCTGTGTTTTGGTTCATTTTTCTGCATTTTAAGATGGTGTTGAAGAGCGGTGACACTATCCAACACTTGTCACTGTGTTTTATAACTAGATTCACCTGACAATAAATAAATCAAATCAATACCAAAAGAGGAGGCTGCGATGGGGCAGTCGTGCCACACTACCATTCAGGGAACATAAGTCAAAAGTATTTGTGCTAAGAAAGCATTGTGTGACTGCTTGTTTGGTTAAGTAAACAGTAAAGGTTGCATTTTCAAGGCTATGGTTAGAATGAGGTTGGCAGATGCAATGTGAGTGGAACATTGCAGCACCGCTACTAGAAATCTCAGTGCTTAGAAGAACATGATTTAATCACATGCCTGCATGTGATCTGACCACGATTGTCGGTGGTATCTGCCTAGTCATGATAGGTTGTGTAGCTGTACGGCGTGAGTAGTGTCCAGCCAAAATGGGCTGAGTAACTGTACAAAAGGTCTGGAAACTTTTAACTCAGCGAACAAGAGAACGGAGAGTTCAGCAGGGCCTGACGAGGATATTCGATTCTTCATTGTGCATGAAAAATAAACTTGTATTGACTCAAACAGATTGTGTTGAGGTTATACTTTAATCTCCACTATAGTTTCTCTTAGTTTCTTTGTTTTTGAGGGGTGTCATTTTAGAAAACCTTGTCTTGCTTGAATGGATGTTAAAAGATTTCATAGGAAAGAGAGGTATCTCCTAAGCCTGGATAATATTTATACCTTACTCAAAAAACTTCAGCAATGTGGATGATCTGGCCTTTATCAACTCTTTACCTTAGAACACTGTAATGTTAATCACTTAATATACCCCTTAATATATTGCTATTTTTAACTTATTTTCAACTAAGTAATTAAGCAATTACTTTTATCCCTGTGCTGTATCCAAAAATTGTACCTAGGTACTTGAACCTAAGATGTCACCATAAGAAGGCAGACATTGTAAAAGTTTTTAACTGTACTCTTACAATGCGGCACATGTGACAATAAATGGATATTTGTATTGTATGGTATTGTTGTTTGTGATTGTGATTCCTACTTATCTTCTAAGGCAGCCCGTCAGGATTGAGGGTGACTTGCACCCACTCCAGCTCAATAAGTTCTGGAATACAATTGCTGGCTTAAGAAATGACTCTTTGGTCCAACATGTCCACACTATTCTGTCTATTCTATCTGTCTATCCTAATTACATTTTCCAGGATTTGGCACACAGCCTGATACACTGTGGCATATCAAGTGCTCATCTAAGTGCATCTGAAATGTCTTGATGTCTCCTGCCTCTACTGCCCTTTTTGGCAGTGATCTTCAGATATCTACCATCATTTGGGTGAGAATTTCTTTCCTCAAACCCCCTCTAAACTTTGCGCAAAAAAAACAAACTAACAGGAACTATAGTGGAGATTATAGTGTAACTTTGATACCATCTGTTTGAGTAAATACAAGTTTATTTTTTGTGCATATTGGAGATACAAGTTAGAAGTTCCTTTAAACTGTGCCCCTTGGCTATTGACCCCCCACTTCAGGGAAATGTTTCTCATTGCTGAGTTTCATAACCTCATACACTCAATCAAACATTGTTTCAGGCTGCTATCTGTGGACTCTGCAGGTTGTGGAGGAGGTCGTGCCCGAAACGTTGGGTAGGCGCACTCCCTCCCAACAGTTTGACTTCATCTCTGCATGTTCTCACCAAAATCTCTCAACATATTCAGTGCCTTCCTGAATGATTGTTCTCCCTTTCTTTGGCCTCAAGTCCAAACTCCCATGAATCAATAGGGATGATTGAGATTTTGATAATGTCCCTAAATGTTTCTGTTATCCCCCTGGGAATCTTCTGCTGTGACTGAGTTCTGAATGGACTGGTAGCTTTGGGAGTCCGATGCTGAGCTTACGAATGACACGTCCCAACCAGCAGAGCTGATTTTGAGTGATTGGCTCCCCAATGCTGGGCATGTTGTTTTGAGGGAGTTAGCTTGGCTTTTCAAAATTAGAATAATGACTACACTTCAAAAGTATTTAGTTGGCTGTAAAGTACTTTGAGATGTCTGGTGGGTTGCAACTCAAATTCATTGGTATCAGTGATCAGACAACAATTTCTGGTGGCTCAGTGGTTCATACTGCTGCCTCACAGCACCAGGGACCCAGGTTTGATACCGCCCTGAGGTGACTACCCATGTGGAGTTTACGTGTTCTCCCTGTGTCTGCTCCGATTTCCTTCCATGGTCCAAGGATGTGTAAGTTAGGTGAATTGGCCTTGTGAAATTGCCCATAATGTCCCTGGATATGTAGTTTCGGTGGATTAGTCATGGGATGTGCAGGGCTACAGGGATAGGGTAGGGCATGGGTCTGGGTGAGATGCTCTTCAGAGAGTCGGTGTGGACCTGATGGACCAAATGGCCTGCTTCCACACTCTAAAGGTTCTACGGATTCTATTCTTTGGCTTTCTCTGTGGTAGAAGGTGACAACATTACAGAGTGATGGGAAAGGGAAACTCATAGGCCCCCTATCCCATCACTGGCTGTGTTGCACACATGGTGGCAGCCCTCAAACCTACTTATCCAGCATCACCCTCACTTTATTAATGACTGCTATGTTCTCCTCTCCAATTTCCTCATATTTCACACTGGGAAGACAGAAGCCATTGCTTTTGGCCACCACCACCACAGTCTCCATAATTTAGCCATTAATCCCAACCTATCAAGAAAACAAATCACAAACCTTATCAAATCTTTGAAAATATGAACTTGCTTTGTTTCAAGCAAAGTGTTACGATGATGTGACATAAAGTAGTGCCCAGTGACGGCGAATAAGAATAAAATATTATCAGTCTATTATCGGCTATAATCCCTTTATAGAACATCAGACAAACCTCAAATATGGAAAATAAAATGGAACATACAAAGCAATAAGATAATTGATTAGGGCTATGTAGAACAAATTAAGTAGAATAAATGAAGTATATATGAATGGAAAACAGTATGGGTAGGTTAGTCAAGTCAAATCACGTGACATAAAAGTAAACAGGCTGAAGGTAATAATGACATGATGTGATAGATTAGGTGGTCTTAGATGGTACTGAATTAGGTGGTACTGGAACAATGGGAGCACAGTATGATTATGATAGTAACATCATGTGACATGTAAACAAATGTTGAAGACCATGATGACAGAGAGTAATAGATTAGGTATGAAGTAGACCATTGTGGCAGAAAATATTCATAGTCTAATAAGTTGAGAAATCACTGTGGCAGGGATAATTCAGAAGATGAATAGCTTTAGAGGGATAACACGAACTAATACTATTGGTTTATTGCATAGCTTAGAGAGCTAACACTAGTTAACACAATTGGTTATGCTGATAACCTAAGAAAGAGCATGATGACTGAAAAGGTATAAAAACTAACAAGCCCTAAGTGTCAGGGGCGATCGAGAAGCCATTTTCTGATTGTCACAGCTTTTGTTTGCAATTAAAAGTTTAACTTCTTGAAGAATCCTTTACGTCTCCTGCTGATTCTCCATGACACAAAACACATTCACATATTGTGCATGGTCCATCAACAAACTGTACAAAGAAGCTGAAGAAGATGAATTACTCAGGGAGGCAACGGCCTAATGGTGTTATCACTGGACTGTTAGCCCAGAGACCCTCAGGTAATGTTCTGGGGACCTGGGATTGAATCCCACCATGACAGATGGTGCAAATTGAACTAGTAAATATCTGGAATTAAGAATCTAATGATGACCATGAATCCATTGTTGATTGTCGGGAAAAACCCGTCTGGTTCTTTAATGTCCTTTACGGAAGGAAACTGCCTTCCTTACCTGGTCTGGCCTAAGAGTGACTCCAGACCCACAGCAATGTGGTTGACTCTTAACTACTCTCTGGGCAATTAGGGATGGGCAATAAATGCCAGCTAGCCAGCAATGCCCTCATCCCATAAATGAAAAAAGGAAAGGAAAAGGATCTTAGGAAAACTGATGATCATGAAAGGCCAAGCTGAAGTGTGCAGTTTGTGATACTTGTCATGGAATATATATTATATCAACACAATTAATCTATAATAATGGATAATACATCGACATTTTCTGAAAGATCAACTGTTCTTGGAAGCTATGTGACTACAAGTGACTGTGACCCCAAATAAGGATTTTATTTGAGACCAGAGGTGACAAGATGCCTGAGAACAAGATGCTCCTATTGTTGTAAAAGGACTTTACAAAGATACACATTTCAGAAGAATTTTCAACCAGTCAAACCATCAATAGAATTATGGCATCCCTACAGTATGGAAGCAGGCCATTTGGCCCATCAGTTCAACACTGCCTCTTTGAAGAGCATCCCACCCATACCCAACCCCCTACCCTGTCCCTGTAATGCTGCTAATCCACGCAATCTACATATCCCTGGACACTATGGGCAAGCATGTCTGATCCACCTCGCCTGCACACCTTTGGACTGTGGGAGGAAACTGGAACACCCAGAGGAAACCCACTCAGACACAGGGAAAATATGCAAACTCCTCACAGACAGTCACCCGAGAGTGCAATCGAACCTGAGTCCATGGCAATGTGAGATAGCAGTGCTAACTACTGAGCAACCGTGCCATCCCAATTCACCAACTGCCTGGAATGTAAAGACATAAGAAGACCCTTTAACTTGACTCTGAGGGCTGCAGTCAAAAGGAAAGATAGAAAACACATATCACAGCACATCCAAAGACAAAGATTCCAAGTCACGTGGAACGAGACATTCCACGGCTTTGATATGGACTCCTGAAGGTTATATGATCAAATAGTGGTTTTGTTTAAAATAAGTTCTATCACTTGAATCCAGAAATCCTAATGGAATAATATTCCTACAAACTCTAATATGCTACTCTGCTAGACTTGCACACGTAACTAAACCTATACCTTATGCTATTCCGTGAGATTATTGAGTGAATCAGAGTAGAGTTGCCCACTTTCAGTCCTGCTTTATACTTGATGTACTTTCTTCAATAATACCCATATTTGGGCACACTGTGGTTCTGGAAATAAAAAGTGGGAGAAAAGATCAGGCGTGCTAGCTTCTATGCCTTGATCATTACATTAGTGTAACACTGACTACAGGCAAACGCTCAACTACACAAAATAGAGGAGTCCCAGGAAACCTTGGGATACTTTACTGGGACATTCAGACCTGACAGACAGGTGTTCACTACATTTTCTTCTGTCCTATGTCCAAGGGACATCAGTTGTCCCAGATGCAGCTAGAGGGAAATCTTCAATTCTGGTGTTTTAATAGTGACAGAGCTGCTTATTATATCAACAGCAGTGAACATTGTACAGTGTAGCAAAATAGAGTTTCACAAAACATTAAGTTCTTAGTGTATTTATACCTTTCTTTATTATATGATGAAATCAGCTCTTAAAGTATGAAGGATTTTCACATAAGACCCTTGCAATTGCTTCGTTCTGAACCTTGTTGGAAAATGTTGTTACAATTTAAGCAAAAACCTGATGTCTCGCTGTCAAAATGAAGTTGTTGCTGAGGTGCAGACAAGGAACACCTGGCAGGTGTAGGTGCTAAACTGTTGATGAACTTTGGGGCACTGATGAGGATATCCGATTAGACTACATGATGGCAAAGCCATTGGATCCTTAGGATAGGAGAGGGAAAAGTTTGGACATTATTGGTGAGAATGAGTTCTGGGACAGACTGAGAAGTGACACTTACTGCAGCCTTCAGGACTCAATATCAAATTCAACAACTTTAGTACCTGAATGCCTTCTAATTTTGGTGCTCATTATCAGCTTTTTCTTCTCCCTGGAATACTATCATTCATTCCCTTAGACTGCCTGACTGTCATTCTCTGTCTCTGAGCTCCAGTTCTGCCCCTATCCATTCACCCTCTCCCACATTCTCCACCCCCACCTACCCCTGCCCCATTTACACCACCTTTTCCAAGTTCTGAAGAAAAGTCACTGGCCTCAAAATATTAACCCTGCTTTCTCTCAATAGACCTGCTGAGTTTCTCCAGAAATTTCTGTTTTTGTTTCAGATTTCCAGCATCCACAATTCTTTGCTTTATTAGATCACAACAAATGATGCTAGTCCACCTGGACTCAATGTCCTCAAAAAGTAGCATAGTTTTATATGCATCAGTTAGCTTCCCTTGTTTTTTTCTAAACTGCAAACAACTCTTTGTACATTCTCCACTTTTTAAAAGTTGCGTCCATTTTCCTCATTTTCAGTCCACAGGCCAAAACTAAAAATAAAATTGGCCTCTAATATTGTTGCAGGTGACCGGTTTTGATCTCTGTTTCAATAATGGTCTTTTTTGATAATTTCACAGTTTTGATTTAACTTTTAATAAGTGAGCCTTTGCTTTGACATCATAACAGAATAAATTACACTAGGTTCATGGAAATAAGTTGCAAGACATATGTCACCAGTATGTCTTGAAATTGCCTGGCAAAACCTGATAATAAATTTGCTTTTGTGTGGAAGGTAAACAGAGCCCTAAAAGATAATTTCAGCACTACTTGGTTAGGTTGTCAACAGTGGAAGAGGACAAGTTCATTTTAATACCAATAATGGTTACATTTGTGAAATGATGTGGTTGACAAACCACTCCTTCAGAGTTTGGTTCAGAAGTTTACAATTTTGGCAAAAGTTAGAGAGGGGAGAAAGACACAGCTTAATTGCAACTACTCTAACCTAATCTTTCATCTCCTGTCAATACCACCTCACTTGGTATCTCACTGACGAGTTACAAACTTACAACTTCATGCCTCAGCGCAGGTCTATGGATTGCCTGTTCTAGAATTGAGTTTATTTTTCAACTATTAGTTGTTTTGTATATTTTAATATTCAAGCAGCCAAGGGATTAACTATACTCCGCTTAATTGTGCTCATCCAAAGTTGCTAGTATCTTACTGTGTGAACCTTTGTTTCTAGCTGCATTTCTGCTGTCAAATGAGAGTTACCATATGACCTCGGGTCAAAAATAAGGTCATAAGCTCATGGTTTTACTACTGTTGGAGGGCACCCATTTTATGGCTTGATTGCAGGACAAACTTGAGGTCATTTTGCCATCTGAAAACATTGTGTAAACAAGCTAAGTTTTGGGAAACTATATGATTATTATTAAGCTGTGAAGCCAGTTTTATGTTAAATTGGCTTAGCTGTTTAATCTAAAATGCTTTGAGTAGAAACAGTCGCTTTCTTTTAATATGTGACGTGACTTACACATTATTTTGAAATTAAAATTCTTAAATAGTTTTTGTGTAGGTCTCGTGGTTTGGCATTTTTTGCAAGTGCCTCCTTCCATATCTTGCAATGTTAGTTTGTAGAATTTGCCTTTAATTAACTATGTTATTACTTCTTTTGTAAAGATCTACATATTTTAATTGTTTGACTTTGGATGGAAATGACTAAAATGAACACTGCCTTTAGAAAGGTGTACAAGGATTTGTTGTAGCTTGGAAAAACAAGTGAAGCTAACCATGAAACAGTATTACTTTTGAGTACTTTTTGACAGTGAGTCCAGACAAATTGGCGAAATTTATTATGGGTTCAGGAGAGATCAGCATAGCAACAAACCTCTGACTGGTCAGGATACAGTTTAACTCAGAGTCTGTTAAGAGTGAAACAGCAAAAAGCAAGAAGACCTCCAGGAGCTGACTGTGTCAATCTTTCTCCCATTTCTCTGTGAAGCTGCTCATTCCAACTGTTCGCGAAAAATGCAGACAAAACATTTCAGAAACACTGAAAGAAATAATCCTGAAGCCCAAAAACAACAAGAAAGACTCTAGGACAAACCAACTATAAACTAATTCACAAAAACATACACACTAACACACACGTGAAAGCTCTGAGCAAATGCAGTTACTTCTGTATTGTGTTCCTCACATTAAATCATATAACCATGCTGTTCTTTCCAACTAATGAAAGTAAACTGGTTGTTTGAAGTTCAGTTTGCTGGCTTTATCTCAAGGTGAATCACATACACAGGCATCGAAGAAGATACTGGGATCCTTGACTGAGTATGACAACAGGAGGCAGTGTGAGAAAATACTCAGATTATTAACAAAAGTCTGCAAAGTAAGAATGCTACTTTGGAGAAGTATGCCCCATTCTTCTCATGACCTAAAAAACAAGGGAGTTGGAGATAACAGCCCAGACAGTCGCCTAGCTCTTCAAGCACAACCTTGAAGAAATTCCAGACAAAATACATCTGGACCTGGCTTCGAACAGGAAACTAATTAAATGGGCCAAAACCAGATATAACATTAAATGCTACGATCATAACAATTAAAGGAGTTTAAAGAAAATTCTCATAAACGAGCCTCGGTTGCAGACAGAGTAGAGCGTTTGGTCAGCTGCACAGAAGTTCTGCCAGATCATCTATTGATGGATTGGCCACCTGAGACAGATCCTAGCAGTGGGACCTCTGAGTGACTGGTGTCATTCTCAGTGTGTAACATTGATCAAGCATGTAATAAAGATGTACCATATTCAGTGGTGTTATATCCAAGTTGTGTGCCATTGATATCTTGGTCAGACCTTGAGATCCAAAAGGGTTTTTTTTGCACAAGCATTCCAGTGAACCACAGAATGATTATCACTGCGCCATTAACATCAGTGTATTAGTGAATAACCAAAAGGATCGTAATAACTAACTCATCTAGTTTTGTGATACAGGCCTGTGTTATTTCTCTTCATTCATAATATTGTGTTTTATCTGTTTGTTTTTATTCCTGTGCCTGTGTAGGAATTTTCAAAGGTGCAAAGGTTAAAACACGTGAATTAGACATCCTGATCTTCTCCTGTCTTGTTAATGTTAAGAATGTTACAAAAAATGGGGTTTGTTTTTATTGTTACTAATGTGGTGTGGCTTTCTTTTCTCTTGGGTAGCAGTCAGTTGGAGCCAAATTGGGAATTGACATAGTTTAATTGAATCTTCATAATTGTCGCAACTTGAGGAACTGTGAGTCTTGATTTCCAGGGCATTACCCCTGTGGATCGTGAAACTTAAAAAACAAACTTCAAAGAATTAACAAGATCAGCTGTGATATGATTTAATTTCTAGTAACCATGTGGCAACGCTGATGAGAATTCTTGTAGTTAGTACAGGCTCGCCTATTTCACTAGAAAACTAATAAAGACCCCTGAAAGATAGTACTGCCCTTTCAAAGTTAGTTCCAGATTCGAAAAGAAGCCAGGTTGCATCCTGAGTAAGTTACTCCCTCTTTCCCAAACGCACTCTTGGAAAGATTTATTATGAAGTCAGTTTATTGTAATGAAATAATTAAAGCTTCTAATTGTGTTACATGTTTTTCCCAAGGCGTTTCTGTATACTATACCACACAACTGGGTAAATTAGTTACAGTTTTGTTCATACATCTTTGTAATGTAGCTGGAGCAATTTTAAACTGAATGGCATGACATGACACTTATACAACCCATGCCGGAATTCACAGCGGGTCAGGCAGCATCCGTGGAGAGACAGCAAGCTAATGTTTTGAGTCTAGATGCGATTTCCAGCATTTTTTTGTTTTCAGTACAGATGTTAGCATCTACAGTAATTTTCTCCTACGTTAATGCAACCCATTTGGTGTAACAAGTTTATATGTCTTCAGCACTTGATGTCAGTGGTACTTACCAGTACCCCTTCAATTAATCAATCCTGAAAGAGGAAATACGACAAGCTGAGCAATACTAATGGCATTGCAATTCAGGCAGGACAATACACAATAAAAATAGTGTAACTGGACTCAGATACAATTGCAGACCTAGGAAAATCAAGGTCAGGAGGACCAAAGGCTGTGAATCTGCCAGTAATTGAATATTGTCATTAAGTACAGGTGCCCAAAAAGTCATTTGGAAGGCCTAATTTGTGTGAACATTCGTAACTGGTGAAACTGACCAATGACATTAGAAATATATAAAAGGCCACAAGTACAAGATACCAGTGGAGAGATCTCCTGGCATGTTTGTCTCCCTGTTGGTGGGGATAAAGACACTTGAAGTATGAGTGAAGACTGAAGGTACGATGAAAGATAATTTAGTTAATCCACACGTTTGATCGTAGGAAGGAATGAGGCACTGCCAAACCAATTTGGAATGGACAATAATTCTAAAGGGGGAATCTCAACATATAAATGGAGGAGACAACAGAGCATTGGAAGACATTGGTTATTGTGGGAGTCAGGAGTCATCAATGGCTACAAACATTCTGACTTTGATGGGGTGGGGGTGTACAATACAACATGGAGGTTAGCATGACAACAGGTCTGCTGAAGTTGAGATGTTGTTGTCCACTCCAAACAGAAATTGCTGCACAGGTCTTGCATGGTACACAACCCGAGGGAAGGAAGGAACATGATGGATTCTTAAAAGCTGAGAGCATGGCAACAGTCTTTCAATGAGGAAGATGACGACATTGAGCTGGAGGAACATCATCTTCAATATGATGGAGCAGTGCAAGATTGGGCACAACAAGCCAGATAGGACCTCAACAGCTTTGAAATAAAAGCAAAAATAATGTGGATGCTTGCAGTCAGAAATAAAAAAACGATATGTACTGGAGACACTCAGTAGGTCTGGCAGCATCTGTGGGAAGAGAAAGAGTGGTAACATTTTGAGTCTTGAGTACTGAGGAAGAATCAGAAGAGCTGTGTGGGTGTCCCTGAGTACATAGTACCCTTGCTGCAGCATTAGCAACAATAGTTGCTAGTGCAGCTCGAAGATACATCATGAAGTGCAGAGGGATATTGTAAATAGATTCGCAGATGTGCTATGAATTCTCGTAAAGACTACCACATGTCAGATGCCAATGTCTGTGGATGTCAGGTGGATATGGCCCATAGAGTGTGCCCAAGATGCTAATACCCAGTGTTCATCCTGGCTGTCTTTTGGAGGAAGCGGCAAGTTGATTCTTCCAAGAACTGGCCAAGATTTCCTGAGGGCTGGTTTATATGGCAAGTTTGTTCAGAACATAACCTGTGATGGGTTGGGCAATTAACAAGCTATTCAATAAGTAATGAGTGTTAATTAGGAATCTGCTGTTGCCTACTGAAAATCCCGTCATGCCATTTGAGGAAAGTGTACAAGATGTGGGGAAATGATCTTGTTGTCAAGTAGAACTCATCAAATATTTCACTCAATCTTACCACTTGTGTCACCATAGCTCATGTCAAACAGAGTCTGTTAGAATTCAACCCTGAATGATTACTTTTGGCACTCACCACTTCCTGTAAAATGTCAGCATAGAAATGATCTTATAAAGTTGTTATCCTTTAGTGCCATTTTTTTCTTCACTGCTGTTATTTTGCATGTGCTATTTTTGTCGAGTTCCTACCACGATTTAATATTAGTTTTTTTAATGAGTGCACACTAGCTTCTTCTTCCACTGAAGCATGTTCAAAATAAGAAATGATAGTTTCTTTTGAGAAAGTACTGTATTACGTTAAATATAACATTGAATGTTGTCCAGATTGAAAAATTGACTTGTATTCTATCTCTCAATAACAACGAAGTTACAAATATCGTTGTAATGTGGGAAGTACGGCAGCCAATTTGTACATGGCAAACTAGCAAAAACAGCAATCTGAAAATTTTTTTGGCGATGTTAATTAAGGGATAAATACTGACTCAACACCAGGGATAACCTTAAAAGAAACAAATGAATGTGAAAGCTGAAGATTTGAAATAAAACAGAACGTGCTGGAGGATTGCAACAGGTCTGACAGTATCAGTAGAGAGAGAGAAAAACATTTTAAGTTCAGCGTTCCTTCTTCAGAACTGGAGAGATGGAAAAATGTTGTGTTTTATGCCATTGAAAAAGGTGGAGAAGAGCAATTGGGACAGAAGTGTAAAAGACACAGAGCAAAGAAGCCCATATAAACTTTCAGAGTGATGCATAAAGTAATTTTGATTTTGTTATGCGTTATTTTTGAGTAAGTAAGAATCAGCGGAGGTATTGGAGCAGGAATAGATCATTTAACTCTGAAAATTCATGTGAATAAATGCTTCCTAACAACGTGAACAATTTAATATTCAAGATATATCCCCTTGTTCTGGACTATTTTAATACTGCTAATTGTTTCTCCTGATCTGCCCTATGAAATCCTTTAACCATCTAAAATCTTTAATTGGAGTCATTCCTTACTTTTTTATGTTCAAGAGATACAAGTGTAGTCAGTGCAACCTGTGCATATAAACTGGCCCTATTCATTCCATTTTCATTGTGGCCATTCTGCTCCCCCTTCCATTCTTTGAAGGCCAGGATATCCTTCCTGTCGTGTACTGACCAGATCTCAACATTGTGCTCCAGACATATTCCGGTGTGCAAAAATGAAAAGCTTAACTCTAAACTGTTTTGTTTGTTAAGGTCTGGCTTTTTTCCTCTTGAAGTTGACAACTAATTTGCCCACAATGGAGTTAAGATTGAACTTCAAGTTAACAAATTGCATTGACAAAAAGATTGCAGGAAATAGTAAAATCAAGAAATCTTCAAATCTTAACATTTATGAGAATACACGAAAGATAGTTGGTTAACCACAGAAGGGACTGTGAATGATAATAGAGGAAGTTGTAACAGGAAAAGCTAAGCCAACCAGCAAGCAAATCTCAGCTTAATTGGATAAAAATAGTCTGAATTTAGAAATTATTATGTTACAGGATATATTAGGATTTAGCTGCAAATTAGAGTATGAGCTGAATCCTTAAGGTAACCCTGAAGTAATGACCTTTCATGCTATGAATGCCACTTAGCCACAAATGATTCTGAGTCAATTAATCATCAACTGTTGGGCAAGCAGTAAAACTATTGTTGGTGAATTGGTATGTTTGTGGTTGTAGTAAGTAAACTATTCTGGTATGTACCTGTCCCTCCTGGACTAAGTCACCTGATGCAAAATTTGCTTGTCTAGAGAAAGTTCAAGCTAATTAAAAATTATTATTTAAACCATTATGACCCATTGACAAAATGTGGTTTCACCTCCTGTTATTTTATTAGCCTACTTCAGTCGGTTGCAGCAAATATTTCTATTTCTTCTTAGCTTACAACTATCGTACTTCAGGTAAATTACTGTACTAGTCAACATTAAGAAGCCAATTACAAAATTTATTGAAGTGAAAGCGAAATTTTAATATCTGTTAATCCTGAGAAAATTCATTAAAACATGACAGCAAATGCACATGCACAAACATAGCTAATTAGCTTAAAAAGGAGAATGTGTCTAGCACAGTCAGGGAAAATAAAGTCTATGCAGTTTAAAAGTCCTTACAGTCCTGGGAGTATCAGATTATAACCTGAGACCACAGTCTTTTTTACTCATACATGATATGTGGGAATCTCTGGCCGGGCCAGCATTATTGTCTCTCCCTACAGGCTCTTGCGAAGATGGTGCTGAGATGCCTTCTGGAACTGCTTCAATCCATATAGAGTAGGCAGACCCACAATGGTGATACAGAGGGAGTTCCAAGATTTTGACCAAGCAACAGTGAGGGAATGACTACATCTCTGAAAGCCAGGATGACCTAGAGGGGAGCCACGCTTCTACTGCCCTTGTCCTTCTAGGTGGTAATGCTGAATAAGGAACCTTGGTAATTTTTTGCAGGTGAGTCTTGTACATGGTACACGCTGCTGCTTCTGAGCATTGGCTATGGAGGGAATGGATGTTTATGGATGTAACATCAATCAAGCAGGTTGCTTTATCCTGTATGGTATCAAGCTCCTTGAGTCTTGTTAGAGCTGCACTCATCTAGGCAAATGGGGTCTGTTCCATTACATTCCTGACCTGTACCTTGGAGATGGTGGAAGGGCCTGGGAGAGCCAGGATGTGAGTTACTCACTGCAGGATTCCTAGCCTCTGGTCTGTTCTTGTGGCCACTGTAGGGCTGAAGGGCCTGTTCTGTGCTGTACTGTTCTATGTTCTATGTTCTACAGTTCAGCTTCCGGTCAGTGGTAGCTCCCAGGATGTTGACAGTGCAGGATTCAGTGATGATAACACTCTTGAATGTGAAGAGATGATGATTAGATTCTCTCATGTTGGAGGATGGTCATTGTGTGGCACAAAGTTTAAGTTGCCTCTTTTTAGCCCAAGCCTAGACAATGTCCATGTCTTGCTACAATTGAACTGCTTCAGTAACTAAGGAGGTGTGCATGATGCGGAATTCGGTGTAATCATCAGCCAACATCTCCACTTCTGACCTTATGGTGGAGTTGTTTAATTGTTGACTGGTATCTTGAGCAGGGGCAAAATGTGCAGATGGTTTTGAATTGTCAGCAATTGGTTGTTTTCCCTGTTTATTTTCAAACAAGGTGCTATTTTCAGGAGACAGAGAGAAACTTCAAGACAGAGAAACTTTTAACTTTGGTGGCTATAAATTCATTTCTTTCCACTCTGCTCCTCAAAAGCAGCTACTGAAACATGGTTGCTTTGTATATTCACAAGTCTATTCTCTATTATCTTTCTAATCTCAGCTGTTATGGACAACGTTTGATGTCCAAAATGTGTATTTATTACCTGATTATGAATTAAAACAGGAAGTGTGAAATTCAAGGCACTAACACTGTTGCATGATTTCAATGTCTTTAGTTAAAATACTAATTTCAGTGAAGACAGATTCATTTATTCCATAATTAATCTCCTGACCGTACCTCAATCTGTGGTTAGATAATCACAATGTATTTTAGGTCAATACTTATCAATTTTTAAAGAAGAAAACATTTTTGTCCAAAACAATTTCAGGTATTAAAATAAGATGATGAATTTGATAACTCACATTTAGCACTGTTGTAAAAAATACTACTGATTATCGTAATTTACTGTTCAGCCCAAGAGATAACTCTCCTCTGTATAGTTGTAAATCACACAGCCTGGTCTGCCACCAGTGGAATGTTACTCAGCTTCTAAGACTACTTATCATGACTAATCAGATTTTATAAGATGCCTGTTTATTATTGTGAGCTCGCTTACCCGAGATCTAGAGTCTTTGACTGCTATTGTTGAAATTAACATAGTTAAAGACATGGTATAAAAACTTCTATTTAACTGCATTCACTGCAGTTGTTTGGCAATGAAGATAATGCATTGGGAATGTATTAATGTAATACATTTGCAGATCAAGAGACAAAATGGTGTTTCATTCTGTTTTGATTTTTGCACTAGTATGCTTGCTTGAAGGTGGGATGACATTAGAACTTCATTGCAACAACCCATTACTTCTTTATTCTGCCAAGTCAGATTTTTTGCTACAACTATATTGATTAAAACGATGTTGTCCAAATAGCACAGGACATTTGGAACATTTAACTGATTTTTATGTAAAGAAACCAAAAAGTATACAAAAAATTGGGGTCAATTACCTCCTATTCCCTGATATTTTAAACATGTTGTATGTGCCAAGTGTATATGGACGGAAGAGTGCAAATGTATATATTCAGTGATCCTATATTTATGGAATAATTCCTTACTCTGCCAAACGACTTCCTTTCAAAGTGATTCAACATGTGGACTTGCATTGAAAATAATTTTTAAAATCCTTTAAGTATATCATTTGATTGTTTGGGCAAAAACATTTCTAATTATTACATATGTGATCTTCCAACTGGAGATATTTTTACATTTACTTGATACAAACCTCATTTTTAACATGAATTGGTAAAGATAAGCTCATCTGAAAATTGACTGGAAACAGATCAACATTTCTTTGCCAATCAGCAGTTTTTGGAAACCAGGTGACTCAGGTCGTGCTTATCAAAACAAAACATTGTTGTTGCAAATTACACTGTACATAGTTATGTTCCCATTGTTGCAAAAATACTTGTTATTTTGATAGGACCATCAATTGGCACCTCCTTGCGTCTAAAAAACCTAAGAAGACTGTTTTTTGACTCTGCACTAGTGTCGTTGGGAAAGCTGAAGATTCATTGTGGAGAACCAGGAAAGATGTACTCAAACACCTCACAAAATTTACTGGACATTGAAGTCTGAAAAGAACATGTGGTATGCCTCTTTTTAATCAGAGTTAATTTTTTTTCGAATTTCATGGACAGTTTCTCTCCATGAGGCCTAATGGATTTTCTCATGCTATTGGACAAAACTTGTCTCATTAACTACCTGCACTGCCCCTATGGCCTTCTCATCTGATGCTGGCCTGATTTTACCACTTGTAATTGCAGAAAGAATGGACCACTGCTCTGTTATTCTGGAATGGACTGGTATCCCTGTCATCTTTAAAAGGCCATTGAACACAGAGAAGGACTGCCAGTTTTAGCTGCTCAGCACCATCTGTGACATTTGCTTTGGACTTGTCACATATGGGAATTGTGGCACCCATGCTTCATGGACAGGCTCCTGGACGTCCTTGTGCATTGGATAGTGCAGAGCAGTGCTGTTCTGTTTCCCCAGGATCTGCAGAGGAGGCAACAACCCCGCAGCCTGTCTGACATTGCTGCACAGATCAGTGCAGTCACCAGCATCTGGAAGAATGCAAAGGAGTGTAGCAGGAAGGTCTGTGATCTTCTTGGATCTGCCACATATGAGCCACTATCTGCTTTATGTTACCTCATTCTCACTCTGTCTCTACTACTGAAGCTGCCTGAGGCTCGTGCTCTACCAATCTCACGATTAGGTTACAGAGCTTTATTTAAGTTATAGAATCCTTACAGTTAGGAAGGGCCGATGATCATCCCAACCAGACTCACCCTACCCCTTTAACCCTGCACTCCCTATAGCTAACCCACCCAGTCTGCACATCCCTGGACGCTATGAGCAATTTATAATGGCCAATCCACCTAGCCTGTACATCTTTGGACTTGGTGTTGTCACTTTCATCAGTGGATGCCCATCAGTTGTAGCTTAGAAAGTTCTAATAGACCTCCTTGATTAAGACTACAAAAAAAGATTAAAAGAAAAACATGATTCCAAAAAATGCTTGTGATGCATGGTCAGACTTCAATAGATCTGAATACAAATGATCACTATGGAAGAATATATCACAAACCAGATTGTATAAAAGAAGAAGTTCAATTTGGGAATTCCTGGATTTGTATAAATATTTAAATTTAAAAATAATTTCTGGAGAAAGTATTCATTCCCTAAAGTCTTCATGAAACAAATGAGAGGTTCTTTGGTGACTCAAAAAATAGGGGACTCAACGGTTGCCACATTTCAAAATTTCAGATGCTGGACAAAGGAACTAATATAATTGAAGGATTAAAGACAGGTCAGATAAGGATGAAAGTACTTTTAATAGATCTGTCCATTTCAGCAAAAGACAACATTGGAACAGCGATAATAATTGAATAAATCCCAGAAGTACACAAGGTGTAACTCAAAGTAAGGTGAATTGCCTAAAGTGATTGAAATGACAAACAACGAGGAGGATTTGATGGAAGAAGATGATGATGGACCTGAACATGTTATACTGGTGCCAGAGAGTTTTAGTTGTGTGAGAGCTGATACAATATCTTGATTCAGTTAGCTGTAGAATTTATTGCCCCGTGTACCAGAGTACTGGAATCTAGACATACAATGAAAAATGTACAAAATTGCCAATCTCCGAAACCATCTTGGTATACAAAAGACAGGATTAAAAACAGAAACAGAAATAAAAGAAACAGCCAAAAGAAAAGGAAACATCCAGATCATTCCCCCACTTCCACATGAGTTCTCACCACGAGAAAAACAAACCCACAAAGTCCATCACTCAATCTATGAACATTCAGGTGCCCTGCGTCTCAACATGTCACCGCAGCCTGGAATTCTCATCAGTTAGATTAGAAGAGCAATGTAATAGAAGGGCAATGACTTGCTTTAGGTTTGGTGATGACATGTATTGTGATAACAATATATTGTGAGGACAAAGAAAGCTGTAATTTTGCATGTTGGACAAAAGAATATCACATAAAAACATAAGAAATAGAAGCAGAGCACACCTCCTCTGCTATTCAATGATATCATAGCTAATACGTCAACTTAATTTTTCCATACAGTTCTCGAACTGCTGATTGCTTTTAATAGGTAGAAATCTACCCATCTCAGTCTTGAGCATAGTCAATAACTGAACCCCCACAGACCTCTAGGCCAGTGAATTACAAAGATTCACAACTTTCTAAGTGAAAAAATTCTTCCTCCTCTCAATCCAAAATATCCTGCCCTGTATTCTGAGATTGTATCATTTGGTTCTAGTCATCCTCATTAAAGCTACATCTACATTTTGATCCTTGTAAGAATTATATATTTTTGAATGAGATCACCTCTTATTCTTTTGAATTCCAAAGGATAAACTCCTAGTCTGTTTAATATTTGCTTTTAGAACCTTTATTGTCCTCCTCTGTCGGTAGGGAGACGGAAAATCTTCAGAATACTCCAGGTGTGGTCTCACTAAAACATATTTACTCCTATACTCAAATGCTCTTGCAATAAAAGTCAAATTATTATTTGAATTTTTAAATTACTGTACTCACATGCTAACTTTCAGTGACTTTTGGACTAGGATACCCAAGTCTCTTTCAAGTTCAAAATTTGCCATCCTCTCGCTAGTTAAAATATAGTCTAGATTCCTACCTAAATGATAGGAATTCCATTGCATTCCATCTGATATCTTCATTTCGTTATGAAGCCTCTTAATATTTGATATTTCTTTGAGAACTTGAGTTTGAGCCATCGCAGAACTATCTGGATTTTTGTTTTGGAAAGACAATGAAAAGACAATGGATGTGTAGGAGTTTTGGAAATCATGTAACTAGTGATGTTGATGACTTAAACTCATTTCAGCAGAAAAAAACACCTGACTTTTCGTTGACATTGCACAACGCAGTCAGGTCCATATTGGAATACAGGATGTGCAGGACAGCTGGTGAAAGCAGATTGGTCTTGTAAGGGAAACAGTGAAACAGGGGATGAGATGGAAACCTGAAACCACAATTGGAAACTGACAAGGAAATAATTGACATGGTGCTCAATTCATACAAATGTTGCATGCATCCATTGTGACGCAAAAATGTATTAATACGCTGTTTTGAGCTGTATACAGCAGAGTGTTTCCGAGCTAGACTTAGAAACCTCTTCCACTTACATGTGGTACAATCTTAAATAACTTTGTTCTATTATAATCTACTTAGGTCTGAAGACTAGATCTTTGCAAGACTCCCTATCAGTGAGTATACCCATGACAGAGCTATTGCATCCAAAGATGCATCACCTGTGGTGGATACTTGGGTGACATATATTCCAGAAGGGTAGCACAAATGGCGGGATGTGACAATTGTGTGAGATGCAGAATAAGCTGCACACATACTTGAATATTGATTGAACGCTCAGGATGACGATTAAGAAGCAAGGTCCAGGGACTAGAAGAATGGGGTGAAAAGGTTGAAAGTAAGACAGTGTAATTTCAAATAGTGTGTCTACATCTGATCTTTGCTTCAGAAAATGATCACCTACTAGAAAAAGACCATCCAATGGCGCAAAAGGAAGACATCACAGTAGTGAGGGAGCAGTCTATTGTCCAGTATGCAACATTCCCTTTTACCTTTAATACTGATAGTTAGAAAGATACAATTGTAATAGATCAGATAACAAAATAAAAGCCACTGAACAGTTTTGGAATAGAACTCGAAGCAGAATCGCTCATGCTCATGAAGTTTTGGTTACTGACATTAGTCTGGAAGGTAAACTAATAAGTGAGGATAAACAAAGGGTATTAAATAGCTGGAGCATGTTGGAAGTTTATTCTGAGATACCAATTTACGGTCAAACAGCCCAAACTAAGCCAGATGCTAGTTTTAATGTGTCACAGTCAAGTACTACAATAAAACAACGTAAAATCAAAAATATTTTGATATCGGTAAAACATTTGCAAAAAATGAAAACAGTGAACTACACTTCCAACATTCTAAATTAAAGAAAACGCCAGAATCAGCAGCTCAGACTGCATCTGTGGAGTGAGAAACAGAGTTAATATTTCAGGCCAAAGACCTTCTACCTAAAATTTAAAATTAAATCTGAAAAAAGGTGTACTTAAGTTCCTTTCCTGAGGTGATCCAAAGGACATGAAACAAGTCACTTTTAACAATGCTTCATATGTTAGTCTTCTTGATAGTTTTTCTCATGCAGAAATTTAATAATATATCTAATGAGAAGGAGTAGAAAATGTTGTTCTTCAGTTTAAGCCGTTATAAGTGTGAGGCAATGGCTAAGTGGTATTGTTGCTACACTAATGGCAGATGCTGGAATTTGAATTCAGTAAAAATCTAGAATTACGGGTCTAATGATAATTATGAAAGCAATGCTGTTTATTGGAACAATCCATGTGATTCACTAGTCCCTTTAGGGAAGAAACCTACAGTCCTTGCCTGGTCTAGCTTATATGTGACTCCAGATCCACAACGTTGTCGTTGACTCTTAACTGCCCTCTGGGCAATTAGGTATAGACAATAAATACTGGCCTAGCCAGTAATGCTAACAGCCTGTGAAGGAATTAAGAAAAAACTAAATTATTATTAAAACAATTTGCTGAAGCACTGGCTGATATTGCAGTCCATATTGCATTTTATGTGTCAAAACATGTTGAAATTCTGAAATTCTTAAGTTTAAACACATTGTACTTAATGTAGATAATTGTTCATTGTAGATAACGTGCATTCAACAACAAGTGTAAAGGATTGACCCTTTTGGTTAAAAGGATGCTGGAGGAAAGGGAATTGTGTAAAATGAAACGGGTGGATGCAAGTTATTAACCATAAGATTGTTTTGCCAAGATATGCTTGTGCAAAATGTATTAGTCATTCTAAATGAGGGGTATTTCACAACGTAATGCTTTTTCTACAGAATATAAAAAAATCACAATTTATTTTCATTTGAACTTTTGTTGTAGGTACAACATCTAATTTTATTTTAATGAGATTGTAGAAAATCTATAAGTTGCATATTTAATTGTGTTTGATTGCATTTCTGATGTGTAACTCCAAATTAAATCTCCTGCTATCTTCTCCTCACTGTAAGGTATAATGAACATTGACAACTAGCTGGAGGCAGGTGGACCTTCCAACACAGGGTATACAAGCAGAGGATCAGCTATCTTAGCATGTTTGAACACCAGCACCTCAGTAAGCTCAGTTTATCGTGAGAGTTTGCTGCTGACCTTTGCAGCCTCCTGGAAAAAGACTTCATGTCAATTGTATAGAGCAATAGTGGAGACATGGTGGGAGGTGTCTTGTGAGGTGCATCAATCATTCAGGATGATACCACAACTGTCCAACTCATCCAACATTCTCATGGGGCTAAACATGTTTCAAGTAATAAATAGAAGTAGCTAGCTGAATTGCTGACAGGAGGTGTTGCCGGGGAATGTGACACGCCACAGGCATGTCCGAATGTCTTCAGTTTAGGACAGTAGACAACCACCACAACAGCTCCTCCCTCTGAAGTGGCCAGAAGAAGCATAACGTTGCATTAATTTATTTTGTATCCCACCTGTTGCCAAAAAGTAAGCTGTCAGGAAACATACTCTAATTACACATACACACAATAGTAGTTGATAAATAAACTTACAAAAGCTTACTTGCAATTAGCTCATTCAGATTTATGTATTTGAGGGATGCAATAACATATCAGGTGATGAGATGTTAGCTTTATATAATTGCAGAGCAGAATATACAGCTCATGGGACAAGTATACATCGGAGACAACAACAATTTGTGCTTATGTGGTCTCCTTAATGGATTAAAATGTCTCAAGGCATTTCACTGCAGTGTTATCAGACAAAATTTGACACAGAGCCTTAAGAAGAGACACCAGGATTCGTAACAAACAGTTTGGACAGAGTAGGTTTTAAGCAGTACTTGAAAAGTGGAATGAGATGGCAAGGGAATTCCAAAGCTTATTGAACCGAAGAAATAGAAGAATGAAGAAAATTGGAAATGCACAAGAGGCCAGAATTGGAGAAGTATAGACATCTCAAGAGAACTGGAAGTCTGCAGGAAATTATAGGCTTGAGCAAGGATTTGAACGCAAGAATGAGAATTTAAAAATCAAAACTTTGCCAGATCAGGAGCCAATGTAGGTCAGTGAGCATATTGTTTCCTCCCTCATCTGCCAAGGATCGTACCTTGGGACTATGCAACTTCCTTGCTCAATGGCAAAGTTATGCAATACTTAAGGGATGCAATAATGCTGTTAATCCAACTGCAAGAAATCTTTTTCCTCCTCCAAATCCAGCTGAGATGTTGAAATGCCCAAAAGAACTCCCATGCATTCTGGTTATTGTTAGTGATTCTGCAGTTGAAGGTACAACACATACCTTTTCCAATATAATCAAGTACAAATGTGAGTTTGAACAGCAACAAGGCTAAAAATTCACCTTCACAAAGCCAGAGCAGCAACCCTTCAGTGGTGCCTAATGTACCAGGATAAATAATCCTGAACCAAAATAAAAACACCGATATCAGCAATGATGCAGCATTCACTATAATGACACTGTCACACAGGCAGAGGTTTCGAAGCAAGACCAAATATCAATGTAAGTATGGAATCAGGCAATGGTTTTGAAAGGGTTAATGTTTGAAACTGCATTTAGTTTCATCGAATTAGATGATATCTGCGTGGGGAATTGAGGATCCTGATAGGGGTGAGAAAAGTCACCCTGGACCCTTGATTGGCTAATTAGACACAGTAACTAAACAATGTAACATGCATTATTAACGTTATACAATAAAGTAAATCTTATTTTTAAGACAAATAATTCTTCTTGATAAGACTCAGGCAATATGTCCAGAGCTATTATTAATCAAACAAGCCCTAAAATTTATGGCAACCAAGATCAGCAAATTATTGTGGTGCAGTGGTACCGTCCCTACCTCTGAGCCAGGATGCCTGGGTTCAAGTCTCACCTGCTCCAATAGTGTGTCATTGTGAATCTAAACAGGTTGATTAAAGTAACTGGAAAGCAGGACTGGTGGCTGCATTTCATCCCAGTCATTAGCTGGAAGTAATTTGTTCAGTGAGCAGATAATACTCAGCACCCTCCATATCTGGCACTGGTGTCTCATTTCCTCAGTCATACACGCAGCTAGCCCGCAAATACAGAATTGGCCCATTGTTTTTAAAAGACACCAGAGTCAGCAATTAGGTTGAGAATTGGAAAGCTAATTGTGTTTTATCTAAGTCGAATATAGAAGATTGTACAATGTGAAGGAGCTGAAGAAAGGGCTTAGGAGACCTAATAAGGGAGCATGAGAAAACCTTGGCAGATAGCATCAGGAAAAACTCCAAGGCTTTTTACACGTACGTGAGGAATAAGAGAATGACCAGAGAAAGAGTAGGGTGAGCAAGGATTGTAAAGGGAATTTGTGTACAGAACCTAAGGAGATAGGAGAAGTCCTTAATGAATACTTTTCTTTGGTATTCACAACTGAGACAGACCTAGTTGTACAAGAGACAGTGTGAAACAGGCTGGCAGGCTAGAGGAGTTCGATGTTAGTAAGGAAAATGTACTAGGAATTTTGAGGAACTTGAAAGTAGATAAGTCCCCCAGAGCTGATTGGACCTATCCAAGGCTTTTATGGGAAGTGAGGGAAGAGATTGCAGGGCTGGAAGATTGGAGAGAGGCAAAAGTCATTCCCTTCTTCGATAAAGGGAATAGGGATAACCCCGGAAATTACAGGCCAGTTTGTCTTACTTCAGTGGTGGGCAAATTATTGGAAAGGGCTCTGAGAGAGAGAATTTATGATCACTTGGATAGGCACAGTTTGATTTGTCTTCGTCAGCATGGATTTGTGAGGGGGTAGATCATGCCTCATAAATCTTATTGAATTCTTTGAAGAGGTGACCAGACACATGAATAAAGGTAGAGCAGTGGATGTGGTATACATGGATTTAAGTAAGGCACTTGATAATGTTCCCCATGGTAGGCTCATGCAGAAAGTAAGGAGGCATGGGATAGGGGGAAATGTGGCACATTCGATTCAGAATTGGTTGACCCTTAGAAGACAAAGGGTGGTAATAGACAGAAAATATTCAACATTTTGCACAGTTACAAGTGGTGTACCACAAAGATCTGTTACAGGTCCTCTTCTATTGTGATTTTTGTAACTGGTTTGGATGTCGGAGTAGAAGGGTGGATTAGTAAATTCACAGATGAAACGAAGGTGGGTCAAGTTATGGATAGTGTAGATGGCTGTTTCTAGATTACAAAGGGACATTGATAGGATGCAGAGCTGGGCTGAGAAGTGGCAGATGGAGTTTAACCCTGAAAAGTGTGAGGTGATTCATTTTGGAAGGACAAACTTGAAAGAATATAGGGTTAACAGAAAGATTCTTGGTAGTGTGGAGGAGCAGAGGGATCTCGGTGTTCATATCCACAGTTCCCTGAAAGCTACCACCCAGGTGGATAGAGTTATTAAGAAGGCGCATGGTGTGTTAGCTTTCATCAATAGACGGAATGAGTTCAAGGGCTGTGAAGTTATGCTCCAGCTATACAAAAACCTGGTTCGACCACATCTGGAGTATTGTGTTCAGTTCTGGTCACCTCATTACAAGAAAGATATGGAAGCTTTGGAAAAGGTGCAGAGGAGATTTAACAGGATGTTGCCTGGAATGAAGGGAAAGTCTTATGAGGAAAGGTTAAGAGAGCTAGGGCTTTTCTCTTTAGAATGGCGAAGGATGAGAGAGGACTTGATAGAGGTGTATAGATACAGTAGACAGCCAGAGACATTTTCCTAGAGTGGAGGTAGCTATTATGAGGGGGCACAGTTTTAAAGTGAGTGGAGGTAGATATAGGGGAGACAGTAGATGTAGGTTCTTTGCTCAGAGAGTGGTAGGGGCGTGGATTGTATTACCGGAGAGGGTAGTGGAGTCGGCCTCACTAGGGGCATTTAAGCGGCTATTAGACAGGCATATGATGATAGTATAAGGTAGGAGTGGAGGTTAGATGGACCTTAGGCTGAGGGTTAAAGTTCGGCACAACAACATGGGCCGAAGGGCCTGTACTGTGCTGTACTGTTCTGTTCTATGAATGTACAGGAATGAGTTTTCACTTGCCTGTGTCCCATGTGATAAATTCACCAACTGCAATTTGCATGAAGAAATTGTAAAACCCAAACAATTCACAGCTGATTTATGTTTCACTTTCTTACTGAACAGTTTCTTGCTATAACCGCAGATTGCAGCGGCTCACTGACTCCTCGCCCGTCTGTTTATTTTGTGGCATTGTGGAGGCCGGGGACCATGTACATATTGGTTGTAGGCATTTGCACTTCCTTTCTAGTTATATGAAAAATCGATTATTTTGTTTTTGATTACACTTCAGCCCCTTGCTCCTAACCTTTAAGCATCCAGTGTGGAGGCGTGTGGGCAGATTGGAGGACCTCCTTGTGGGTCTGGTCCAGGGCTTGGCCAGGCTGTTTATAAGCAGCCTGTGGAAGGGGTCATACCTACTGCCTGTCTGCCCCTCTTCTGCAGTTATGTTTGTGCAGGTGTGTCTATCAATGCTCTCGATGCCTTTAGAGAGAGGAATGTACCGTGAAGTAAACAATGCTTCACTTTGCCCTCCAACTCCATTTTGACTTAGCCCCTTCCTGCTCTCTCTACCTTCCCCCACCCCACCAACCCCAGCTTTATAGTTTGTATTCCCATAATGGGCTTTGCTGGTAAATACTGCATTGGCTACCTGGATGTTTTACTGGTGTCGTCAGCAATTAATACAACACAAACAAAAAGTCACTGATTTTTGGTAGTAGGAACATTGGTCCATTGTGTGTGATAACACTTCTGTGTAAAAAAGAAAAGATTCTTGCTTGTAGAGAGAAGTGAGCACCAAGGGGGATGCAGTGCTTTATATTCCCCCCTACACCTCCGTTTTGATTTAGTCCCTTCCCCCTCATTCCCTACCTTGCCCTCACTTTTAATAGTTTGCATTATCCTAAATAGGATTTGCATGTAAATATTTAATTAGCTACACATGCGATTACTGCTGGCGATGGTTAGTAGTTTACAAAAAAATGTCATGATGGTTTTGATGGTGGGAATGTTGCTTAGTTGTGTATGACAACACTTCTGTATACAAATAAAATGGTGTTTTGCTGTTATGGAAAATAAAACAGAACATACAAAGCAATAAGATAATTGATTAGGGCTATGTAGAACAAATTAGGTAGAACAAATTCAGTACATATAAATGGAAAACAGTATGAGTACGTTAATCAAGGCAAATCACGTGACATAAAGGTAAACAGGCTGAAGGCAATGATGACATAATGTAAGAGACTAAGTGGTATGAGATGGTACTGAATTAGGTGGTACTAGGTGGGACTGGAACAATGGGAGCACAGTATGATTAGGATAGTAACATCATGTAACATGTAAACAAATATTGAAGGCCATGATGACGTAATGTAATAGATTAGGTACAAAGTTGGAGACCATTGCGAAAATCTAGACCCCGGCGGGGTCTCGGTTCCACGTTCGATCAATGAGCAAGCACAATTGGTCTGGCTGTTTAAGACTTTACTCTTTATTCCTTTTTACAGCTGGGTACAGAGCATCCGGAAACACAGAAGTTGAGCACTTCCGTATTCCTTGGAGGAGCTGCACACACCGGCTTAATATAAAGACATTTTTATAATTTTCTTAAAGCAGGTACAAGGCGTGATCGCACAGTACATTCAAACAATTACCAATCAATATGTGATATTGCTTCATTGGCAGTTACTAGATCCAATGATATTAACTGGGAAACAACTTATGTCACAACACTTAGGTCACTTTTATCTTGCTACACAGTGCCGGTGCACCTGCACTCGAAGGTCAGTTAGAGCGTTTAGTACTTTTCTATCTTATCAAGTTACTGCTGTATTCTAAAAGGCACATTGTCTGCTAATCTTTCTTTGCAACAGTCTGAGGGTTGGTTGCTTATGCAGCTCTAGCAAATTTACAGTTTGCAGCCTAGAAGCCAATTTGTTGTGCTAACTTGCATTGAGAAGCCATCTTGTTGCCGTCTAAGTTACCAAGAGCATTCATCAGGCAGTTGCTCCTAGCTGCAACTAGTCACGCAGGTGCAGGTCATGAGCCTCCATATCCTAGCCTAGCCTGTATCCAAGTTTCAGACTCTCATCTCCCTCCTTTGGTCATTCCATGACCACACCATAGGGCGGGAGAGCATGGATTAAATCAGTCCAAGCAGATGGACACCAGAGCCTGCCAATACTCCTCCACCCCCAAGGAGGAGCCAGGGGTGGACAACTGGCCCTCCTCATTCTCATTGAGTGCACCATCAGGACAGAGGAGGAGCATTTTCTGAGGGGAACCGATATCACTAATGGAATTCATTAGTCTAGCAATAATACATTTATAATAATACCAACAAAAAGACAGAATAAAATAAGACCAAGATATATCGCTGGATTGAGCAGCCAGTGGTACCATGAGCCAAAACTCCAATCTGCCCACCCAGTGCCCTCCGTCATTTTGTTGACAACGGTACGGATGTTATATACATGTTTGGCAATGTTCCCAGTGAGGTCGACAACACCCATCATACATTTGCCTTTTACTACAGTGCAACCCCCGTCCTCTTTGGCAAGTAGATGATCAAGAGCACCCGGTTTTGCTGGGAGATCAGGCGCAGTTCCGAAAGCATGCTCATAACCCCTTCCAAGGCTAAGGCTGTCTCGTTACCCAGGACGGTGAGGCCACAGATAAGATAATTCCAGTTTTGGCAGCCCCGCCCAGGGAAAGCACACTAAAGGAATGCGTAGCCCAAGGAATCACCTTTACTGCTGCCTAAAGTTTTGGACCCTTACCACTATGCGCAAAATTCAGGGGAGACAGTGCGCTTAGTATGGAGACCCCAGCTCCATGGCAGTGGTCGGGAAGAGAGTCCCTACTGCCACAGCATGAGGGGTGTTGGTCTTGTTCAGGACTAGAAAATTTGTGGCCTTACCTCGGCTAAAGAAGTAATATCTAGGTCTGGTGTAGATAACCCCTGAGAGTTCAGTGCTCAGGCGGCCCTTAAGATTGGGTTCGGGCGGGAGCCAATGCTGGAAAGGTCGAGGGTTATTTTTGCATACTGCAAACTCAACGGTGTACTTGGTTCCATTGCCAGTATTGAGTTCGAGATGCGTCCCGTTGCTGATACTGCAGAGGACCGTAACTCCCTTACCAACAGGGACGCACTCCTCATGCTGGCAGGCCAACTTAACACAGGATCCTGTAATGGAGCAGGAGCGATTTACGCATTTGACTAGGGCGCCCATGATATGGTCAGTGACCACAACCTTAGCACAGCCCCATCCAGTGACATTGTAGCAATTTAGGTCAGATATTCTAGACCTATTGAAAGAGCTTGTCAGGCAGGTGGCAGAGGGGGTAAGGTAATACTCAAAGTAGATATTAAGCGGTGGAGCCCCTTCAGAGGGGTTTCGCACTCCATCAATGGGTCGCGCAAGAGGGAAAAGGGGTCCAGGAGTCCTTGGCAGACTTGAGGTCATAGCAGAACACCTTGTCCTGGCCTAACATTTTATTGTGAGCTTGAGAAAACAAATTGTTAGTGAAAGACAATACTTCCCCCTTCTCCCTTTTGCGGCATGCAGATTCAGACCTCTTTAGGTAGGGGCAAGGCTTACCAGGGCTGCATTTAATACAGCTGAAATCAAACTGGCATAACACCTTGACAGGGTAAAAACCATTGAGACTTGTCCTGCAAACGAACTATCCGATCTTCTGGTAATTATCTCTGTTGCAAAGAAAGATTAGCAGACAATGCGCCTTTTAGAATACAGCAGTAATTTGATAATATAGAAAAGTACTAACTGCTCTAACTGACCTTTGAGTGCAGGGGCACCGGCACTGTGTAGCGAGATAAAGGTGATCTTTCTGGAAATTATAGACCAGTGAGCCTTACCTCAGTTGTTGGTAAAGTGTTGGAAAAGGTTATAAGAGATAGGATTTATAATCATCTAGGAAAGAATAATTTGATTCGGGATAGTCAGCATGGTTTTGTGAAGGGTAGGTCGTGCCTCACAAACCTTATTGAGTTCTTTGAGAAGGTGACCAAACAGGTAGATGAGAGTAAACCGGTTGATGTGGTGTATATGGATTTCAGCAAGGTGTTCGATAAGGTTCCCCACAGTAGGTTATTGTACAAAATGCGGAGGAATGGGATTGTGGGAGATATAGCAGTTTGGATCGGAAATTGGCTTGCTGAAAGAAGACAGAGGGTGGTAGTTGATGGGAAATGTTCATCTTAGAGACCAGTTACTAGTGGTGTACCACAAGGGTCGGTGTTGGGTCCACTACTGTTTGTCATTTTTATAAATGACCTGGATGAGGGCGTAGAAGGACGGGTTAGTAAATTTGCAGACGACACTAAGGTCGGCGGAGTTGTGGATAGTGACAAAGGATGCTGTAGGTTGCAGAGAGACATAGGTAAGCTGCAGAGCTGGGCTGAGAGATGGTAAATGGAGTTTAATGCGGACAAGTGTGAGGTGATGCACTTTGGTAGGAGTAACCGGAAGGCAAAGTACAGGGCTAATGGTAAGATTCTTGGTAGTGTGGATGAGCAGAGAGATCTCAGTGTCCATGTACACAGATCCTTGAAAGTTGCCACCCAGGTTGACAGGGCTGTTAAGAAGGCATACAGTGTTTTAGCTTTTATTAATAGAGGGATCGAGTTCCGGAACCAAGAGGTTATGCTGCAGCTGTACAAAACTCTGGTGCGGCCGCACTTGGAGTATCGTGTACAGTTCTGGTCACCGCATTATAAGAAGGATGTGGAAGCTTTGGAAAGGGTGCAGAGGAGATTTACTAGGATGTTGCCTGGTATGGAGTGAAGGTCTTACGAGGAAAGGCTGAGGGATTTGAGGCAGTTTTCGTTAGAGAGAAGAAGGTTGAGAGGTGACTTAATTGAGACATATAAAATAATCCGAGGGTTAGATAGGGTGGATAGGGACAGCCTTTTTCCTAGGATGGTGACGGCGAGCACAAGGGGGCATAGCTTTAAATTGAGGGGTGAAAGATATAGGACAGATGTCAGAGGTAGTTTCTTTACTCAGAGAGTAGTAAGGGAATGGAATGCTTTGCCTGCAACGGTAGTAGATTCATCGACTTTAGGTACATTTAAGTCATCATTGGACAAGCATATGGACGTACATGGAATAGTGTAGGTTAGATGGGCTTCAGATCGGTATGACAGGTCGGCACAACATCGAGGGCCGAAGGGCCTGTACTGTGCTGTAATGTTCTATGTTCTGTGTTATTGATGCAGTTGGCCATTGCGACAGTCATTCTTGGAAATGTTCCATACATCGAAGGAATCAGTCTCTTGGCACACAAGGACATCTTTACAGCATAAATGGTACATAGTCTCTGTTTGCTCAGGATCACATTGGTAAATAGTCCCTTCTTGAGCACTAGTACTGATGATGACAGGGTAAGTTTGATCTTCACCATAACGGTCATCCTGGAGCAAGAGTTACGATACCTAAAACAGAAGAAGAATTACTGTTTGAAACATACAGTTTTGGTTGTATCTTAAGAGTCTGGTTTGTTATGAACTGATTCTGGTTCATCTCCCAGGTCCTCATCGTCTCCATTTCCATCATCTCTTCCCTTGTAAGGGGCTCAACCGATGACCTCGCAATGATGGAGGTGAACCCAGGAGGAGCGCTCGGCGACCTTAACAGCAGCAGTGGTGATAAGGACAACCTGGAAAGACCCCTCCCATCGAGGTTGGAGGCCAAGGTGTGTCCAATCCTTGATGAGAATGAAGGAGCTGAGTTCAATAGCCAGAACAGTGTCAAGGGAGGGGAGCTTCTCATAAGTAGCACAGACCTGGGAGTGAAGACCTCGCAAAATTTTAGTCAAAGAAAGAACATAGGAGGACATGTCTTCAGTCATGTGGTGGAAATGAACAGGCGAAGAGGCGTCATTCCAGGGCATGCAGAAAGCTCGACCATAAACAAGTTCGGCTGGGGATAAGCGAGTTTTGTCTGCGGGAGTGCAACACAGGTGGAACAATACTAGAGGCAACAATCAAACCCAGGAGAGACTGGTCTCAGAAGTCAATTTGGCAAGCTTAGTTTTCAAAGTCTGGTTACAATGCTCTATGAGCCCCGCAGCCTGACGGTGATATGCATAATGAAGCAGGCGGCAGATCCCAAAATGAGAGCATATTTCATCATTGATGTCCCCAATAAAGTGGCGGTCATTGTCAGAGGACAGGCAAAAGGGAATACCAAAATGGGGAATAATTTCTTTGAGCAAAATATTTACAACAGTCTTGGCAGTAGCATTAGAAGTAGGATAAGCCTCAATCCATTTGGAAAAAACATCAACAATAACCAGAACATACTTATAATGCTGACATTTTTGCAACTCAATAAAGTCAAGCAAAAGGGCCTGGAAGGGTCCTTCAGGAAGGGGTGTCTGCCCCATCGGGCAAGGCACACCCTTGCCTGGGTTATGTTCTTGGCAGGTGAGGCATCGAGCACTGACACACTCTGGGCCATCTGCTGGAGGTGAGGGTGCCACCAGGTGGTCAAGAGGAGGTCAGAAGTCGAGCGAGCACCACAATGAGTAGCATTGTGCAAACAAACAATCAATGACCTATGAGGCAAGAGCGTTAGGCATACAAATTTGACCAGCCGGAGTGGTCCAGAGTTTAGTAATAGGATTACAATAACAGCCGGTGCTGGACCACAGCAGCTTCTCAGAGTCAGGGGTGTCCCCTGTAAGATAACAACATCCTCAATGGTTGGCATTAACTTGTCAGAGGTCAACTTACTCTTGTCAGAGCTTTCAGTCTGGCCCATCATTTTAGGCACAATCATAAGATGGCCGCGAGAGGCATCTTTGGCGGCCTCATCAGCAGCACGGTAACCAATGTCAACAGGGGATTGGCCAATAGTATGGACAGCACACTTGATAATAGAAACCTGTTTTGGGAGCAGGAGCACTGTTAAGAAATCTGAACGAGCTGGCGATGAGAAATAGGGGTACCTGAAGAGGTCAAAAATCTTCTATTCTTCCAGAGCTGGCCAAAATCATGGACAACTCTGAAGGCGTAGTGGGAATCAGTGTAAATGTTCACGTGAAGGCCGTCCCGAGGATGCAGGCACGGATCAGGGAAAAAAGTTCGGCCTGTTGGGCAGTAAAGGGAGTCTCAAAAGAAACCGATTCCAGGATGGAGCCATGATCATCAACTATCGCAAAGTCTGAGAGGCAATTACCTGTATGGCCGAGAGAGGAACTACCATCATTAAACATATTGGTGTCAGGGTCTGGGATAGGGAAATCAGAAAGGTCTGGGTGAACGTGGATGTCCTCATTAATGAGGAGGAAACAATCATGATCTGGAGTGGACAAAGGTGATGGGGAATGCGCAAGGAAGTCGGCAGGATTAATAGTGGTACAGTCCTTAAAGCTCAGCCGGGCGCTGTTGAGGTGGTAGATTTCATAATGGTTTTGGCAAGCGGCAGTCAAATGTTGAATATGCAATTGCCCTAACAGGGCAATCACTGCATGAGAGCTGTAGACAACAATGTCCTGCTGGAGGGTGAGGTTCTCTGCGACTGTAAGCTGAGATAAATAGCGGTAAGGATTTGAGTACAACGGGGGTGTCCCAAGGCAACAGAGTCAAGCTTAGTAGAGAAATAGGCTACCAGGCGGTGTCGATCTCCATGTAGTTGAGTGAGAACTGAGAAAGCACAGTCATCCAGAATAGTGCAGTAAAGCTGGAAAGGCCTATCATAAAGGGGTCTCCCCAAAGCTGGAACTTGTGACAAGGCTTGCTTGAATTCATCAAAGACCTGTTTTGCCTCTGAGGGGAGTTCGAAGGTCCCTTCATTGGAAGTGACAGGGGTCAACATCTTAACGAGGGCTGCGTTAGGGATCCATTGTCAACAGAGGTTGACCATGCCCAGCCATTGGCGAACCTGTTTCGTGGCCTGTGGGACTGGGAAGTTGACAATAGGAGTAATACGGCGCTGTTCAAGTGAATCAGCCAACAGGATGAAACCTAGGAACTTTACTTGGCATTGTGCAATTAAGACCTTCTTGGGAGAAACAACATAGCCCAAATGCTTCAGATAGTTAAGGAGGAGGATGACATCGGAGCAGTTAGATTCTTCGTCTAGACTGGCAACAAGGAGGACATCCACAAATTGAATCAATGTCGATCCATCGGTGAGGGTGGGGGTGAGGGAACGCAATTGTTTCGGTAAGGCCTGAAAGAAGAGGGTCGCAGCATGTATGAAGCCTTGACGTAGTCGAGTCCACGTCAACTGTTGGCAATTAAAAGTAAAGGCAAATAGATACTGACTGTCTTCATGGAGAGGTAGAGAAAAAGAAAATGCGTGTTGCAGGTCGACAACAGCAAAAACTTTAGCGTCTGATGGTACCAAGGCTAGAATATGAGCTGGATTTGGGACTAGGACATGGAGAGGCTGTACAATAGCATTGATAGCTCTCAAGTCTTGAACCAATCTATACTGGTCTGGCTTGCCAGGTTTTGGGACAGCCATAATTGGAGTGTTACAGGGTGATTGGCAAAGGACCAGGATGCCCTGGCAAAGAAAAGCATTAATCAGAGCAGGGAGGCTCGGTATTGCCTGTTGTTTCAGCGGATATTGGTGTATAGACGGCAGAATGACATTTGGTTTCAAAAAAACTTGAATGGGTTCCCATTTCATAAGTCCAACATGGGAGGATGTTTCAGCCCGTACGTCAGGATGGACCAAGTCAAGGACATCCGGACTTTCATGGTGGAGGTGTGTGGCCCGAGAGAGGCAGGATTGGAATAGTAGAGGACAGTCATCCCCCCGGGAGTGTCTGCAGATTATGGCAATGTGGATCAGCCTTGGTGATTGCATGTTGGACCAAAGGGCCCAGATCTTTGGCATGGTAAGGCGGATTGACTTTCCGATTGATGTGAGGTGCCGAGGTACTTGCCTGTTTCCACAGATGAGCAGGTATGTGAATGTAGTCTGCTTCACCCTCTGGCCCAGTAACTCGAGCCAGGATCTGTATAGTCCATTCGGTGCCAATGAAATCCCTGAAGAAATCTTCAAGTGAGTGGTCTTGGCCTGTCCGATCGTAGGCAAGGGTGACGTGACTGTCAGAACTTTGAAGGCTAAGGTCAAGTGACTACCATTGGGGTTTAGTAGACACGTACAGCTGGCGCTTAGCTGAGTCAGACTCAAGTTGGACACCATCAGGGGAACAGGCAAGTTTGACTTGAGAAGCGCACAGCAGGTCTCGTCCCATTAGGTTGCATGATAATGCGGTGGTAATCACAAAACAATAGTCCAGGGAATAGCCTTGGAAATAGAAACTGGATCAGAAATCAGATAATGGTGGGTCTCCCCTTGAAAGTCAGATAACTTTTGGGTCTTCTTAGAGTTTGGAAGGTTCATGTTGGATGTTACCGAGGACATTGATGCTCCCGTGTCAATCAGAAAAGGATACCATCTATTTTTGACTTTGAGTAAAACTGTAGGTTCCTGTGTGTGAGATTTAGACTTCAAAGGAAAGTTAGTCAGTCACTGGGAAAAAGGATTATTTTGCAAAAAATTAGCATATCGTCCTCTGCCTCTCGCTTGTATCGGAGGGTGGTTATTGGCGTAACCCCAGTTGTCCTGAGAGTAATTTCCATTACCATATCCACCTCCTTGGCTCCCCCTACTTGTCCCTTGGGGACAATCAGAAGCCCAATGGAGAGGGTGGTCATAAATGAAGCAGCCGTGCATCGGGCAGTCACAAGCCCAGTGGTACGGGCTGCCACAATTGAAACAGCTCTGAGGGGCTTGTCTGGGAGGGACCCATCAGCCATATCCATGACCGCGGCCCCAAAAGGGTGGAGGGCCTCTACTACAATGCATAGGTAATTGTTGGGGAGTCTCTTCTTGGACAACAAATTCCGACTTCACACAGGTGTGAAGTCTCGTCCTCACCCAGATGCTTCCTCAGAGCCTTAATAGAACGATGGAGTTGATTGGGGTTAGCGTCGACCTGGTCCAAGTTATTTGTCTTAACTGCAGAGGCGACAGAGGGCGGCCAACAATTCAGTAATATAGAGCTATATTTAGGATCGGCAACACAGAAATCCAAAGCCCGTTCGCCAGAATAGGACTCATAACATTCTCAGAAGTGTTCGAGGAAGTCCTCGGCAGACTCCTTACATTTAGGGCGAAATTCGAGGATACGAGTAAGGTCAATAGGCTTTGCCAGTGTGGCAGACGCAGCAGCAAGGATATAATCCTGTCACGATCAGAGATAATGGGAACGGGCCTAGACTGGTCATCAGAGGGTCTAATGAAGGGTCTAGGCCCGAAACATCAGCTTTTGTGCTCCTGAGATGCTGCTTGACCTGCTGTGTTCATCCAGCTCCACACTTTGTTATCTATCATCCTGTCGCTGCTGTTCCTGAGCCACTGCGTTGGCAAGGGCAGTAAAGTAATTATGACCAAAACGCTCGGTGAAGTGGGCATATTCATTGGAGAAGGGCCCACAGATCTTGGGCAGTCCCATCATAAACTTTGATCGTGGTGCTTAGGGAATCAACAAACTGCTGTGGAGCTTTGTGGTGATCCGGAGCAGTACTGAGAATGGACATAATTTCATGCGGCTTCCGGTGATAGTAAACACAGATAGTGGCATTTGACCAGCAGCCGTCGAAGTAACGGGAATCTGAGGAGTATGACGACAAACGGTGGTGACGGGGGCAGATCCAGATGGAAGAACGACAGGGGCCGACTGCAGGGGAAGAACGGGGATTGGGTGGAGCAACAGATTGGTAAGCAGGAGGTTGTACGACAGATGGAAGAGGGATAAAGTGGGGTTAGGTTGGGAGGCGTTTGATCTGTCGATCTGGAGGGGGCTCTAATCACTGGGGGGGGGTGGCATTAAGGTTCGCTTGTGGGTTGGGTGGGGGTGGGGGAGGCGGTGCGAGGCTCAGATAGGAACACCAATCATCCAAATCCGAATTTTCATTGTCTCCCACACCCAAACTAAAGCCAACCATCGAACTACTCAGCTCCTTTTTTTTGTCAGTCACCGGTGACTTTTCTTTTTGTTTCTGTTGACGTTTGACTTGAGCACATTCGTTTTTGAGGACCTCAGTTGATTTCATGGTACCATTGTCAGTTCAATTCCCAATTTGGTGGCAGAATCCTGCCACGAATTTAAGACCGATTGTTTGTGGCTTTCATCACAAAATTGTCGCCACAGTCCAATCAATTCTTTCATTTTTGAGCCTGTGTTTCAATACCAAATCAATTGCTGGGCTGATTTAACCAATTGATTATTTTTGGGGCTGCCAAGTGGCCACTGATCATCACCTAATTTCTTATTTAAGGCGCCAGAAACTTTGCACAAGCCTTCAGTGTTTTCCGGATACTTTTCACACAGTTTCACCAGTGAAGAAGATGGGTTTTCCGTTTTATCTATATTATTACCCATCCTAAACAACCTTCCTTTATAATCTCAACCTAAAACTTTTACTAATCAACAATCTGTCAATGAACAACAAACTAATGACTTCCACAAAACCTTGACAACATCCAAAAACCCTGACAGTCTCGTTATAATATATCGCGATAATTCCTTGTTTCGTCTTTCACAGACTAATTTGAAAATCACTTCAGACAAATCTAAAATCACTTTAGACAATGCCAATTTGACCAAATATGAGTCCCCGACTCATTTAAAGTCTTCAATACTCAGGTCCCTGACCTGTCTATTTCGTCTCTCAATTCATAATGTTAGAGTCCCCGACTGTATTTCAGATCCCCGATCCGTCGGTCCTCGACCTTTAAATGGAGTCCCCGACTCCCTTCTAATCTTTTCAAGACCGATGCTTTTTTGGGCTGGACTTGGACTACAGGTAGCGAAGGGTCGAGTCCACCACGACTTGAAAGAGAGGAAAACCAAACGGAGAAAATACTCACGTCTGGCCGGCCGATTCTTCTACACTCAATAGTGGAGGACTCAAGGCTCTTACACCTCTGTCAACAATCCGTCCGTACCGAATCTGAGTCACGGCACCAGATGAAAATCTAGACCCAGCGGGGTCTCTCGGTTCTGCAATCAACCAATGAGCACTCAGAATTGGTCTGGCTGTTTAAGACTTTACTCTTTATTCCTTTTTACAGCTGGGTACAGAGCATCCGGAAACACAGAAGTTGAGCACTTCCGTATTCCTTGGAGGAGCTGCACACGCCAGCTTAATACAAAGACATTTTCATAATTTTCTTAAAGCAGGTACAAGGCGTGATCGCACAGTACATTCAAACAATTACCAATCAATATGTGATATTGCTTCATTGGCAGTTACTAGATCCAATGATATTAACTGGGAAACAACTTATGTCACAACACTTAGGTCACTTTTATCTTGCTACACAGTGCTGGTGCACCTGCACTCGAAGGTCAGTTAGAGCGTTTAGTACTTTTCTATCTTACCAAGTTACTGCTGTATTCTAAAAGGGACATTGTCTGCTAATCTTTCTTTGCAACAGTCTGAGGGTTAGTTACTTATGCAGCTTTAGCAAATTTACAGTTTGCAGCCTAGAAGCCAATTTGTTGTGCTAACTTGCATTGAGAAGCCATCTTGTTGCCGTCTAAGTTACCAAGAGCATTCATCAGGCAGTTGCTCCTAGCTGCAACTAGTTACACAGGCGCAGGTCATGAGCCTCCATATCCTAGCCTAGCCTGTATCCAAGTTTCAGACTCTCAATTGTGGCAGAAAATAATCATTATCTAATAAGTAGAGAAATCATTGTAGCAGAGATAATTCAGAAGACAAATAGCTTAGAGAGATAACACTAGTTAACACAATTGGTTGTGCTGATAACCTGAGAAAGAGCATGATAACTGAAAAGGTAGAAAAACTAACAAGCCCCGTAGGTCGGGGGCGATCGGGAAACCATTTTCTGATTGTCACAGCTTTTGTTTGCGAATAAAAGTTTAACTTCTTGAAGAATTCTCTATGCCTCCTGGTGATTCTCCACGACAAATTTTCGCCGTGAGCAGGGTCGCAAGAGACCTACCTGAAAAGGGGCAGCAGCAACAGGGTGCTTCCCGGTCCGCTGGGGACACTCCTGAGATTGGCAGAATAAGGGTGCACCCAACAAAAAGGTAAGCATTTTGCTGCTAATTCAGACTGTATTCTGTTGGCTTGGGGAGGCCCTCGGGGACTCGGAAGTATGGGGAAACTGCCGAAGGGTCTCTCCGATCCAAAGATCCAAACCGCGGGTGTAAATTAAAGTGGAGGAGACGAAGAGGACTGTTCAAGAAAACTGCGCAGTGGGGTACGGGGTGAATAAGTGTCGTACGAAGATGTTGGCTGAAATAAAAACTCCACGTGGTGTAAATAAGTCCCTGTGGATACCACCTCACAGGTAACGAGGGCCTGAACAGGCAGGGCAGAAAGTTCTGTGGATACCAGTCTGGAAAAGCAGGGATCTGTACGGGCAGAACAAGTAAATTAAAGATTATTTCACTAATAGCACTATTGAACCCATTCAAAACTAAAAGCAGGCAGATTGGTAATAGTTGCCTAAGAGTAAAGTAATAAGGAACAGCTATATTCTTCAAAGCATCATCAGATTGCTGAGCTGTGTGAAAACAAGGACCGTTTCACAGTTAGACTGATGGGACGTTAACCATGAACAAAGGGACTGCACTTGAAATACTGAGTAGAAAGTTCCCAGTAGCAAGGAATGATATTGTAAAATTGTCTGAGAAATGGGCAGAAAGAACTGAGAAATTATTGACAAAATGGCCAAAAGAAGGTACTTTTGATATAAGCATATGCGATGAAATGGAAGGGTTAATTAAAAACCACAAACCAAAAGATAAACCTAAAAAGAGGAACAAGAAGAAAAAGCAGGAGGCAGAGATATTAAAACTTTTTAGGAAGGACGGGGAAGAGTTGAGAAAATCTTATCAGGCACCAGCTGTGACCCACAGGGGTACTGAGGGAAATGAATAGCCCCTGTAATACTCCATTGCTGCCAGTCCTAAAAACAGACGGATCCAAATGAAGACTTGCGCATGATTTAAGAGCAGTAAATGAGGTGGTGGGGGATTGGCCAGCAGTGATTCCAAAACCACATATACTGCTGACTAATGTGCCTCCACAGGCAGCCTGGCTGTCAGTCATTGATTTATGTTCTGCCTTCTTCAGCATTCCACTAGCAGAACATTGCCAGTATTCATTTGCTTTTACGTACAAAGGTCAACAGTACACTTACACGAGAATGCCGCAGGGGTTTAAACATTCACCACATGTATTTAACCAAGTTTTGAAGACAGACTTGGAAGGCATGTTGTTGGAAGGTACGCTGATTCGGTCTGTTGATGATTTATTAGTGTGCTCAGAAAGTCAGGAACAGTGTGAACAAGACACCCTTTTCCTCCTCGAGAAACCGGCATATGGAGGTCACAAGGTGTCCAGGAAGAAACTACAGTTTTGTAAACAGCAAGTTGAATACTTGGGTAGACTAATTTCTAAACAGGCTAAGATGGTTGCACCAAATCAGATTGAGGAAATTGCTAAAGCCCCCAGACCTGAGATTGTAGGACTGATTATGACATTTTGGGGATGGCTGGATTTAGTTCAGACTAGATTGGGGAATATGCCGAAATTACGGTGCCCCTTAGGAAAACAATGAAGGAGGCTGGACATTCACACTTGAGGAATGCCTTGCAGTGGAGTGAGGAAGCTGCAACAGCTTTTAACACCCTTAAACAAGCATTGCAGTCAGCTCTGGCATTAGCCCTGCCTAGTTATGTGAAGCATTTTCACCTTTACATGTCCATCAGACAGGACGGATATGCTGCTGCAGTGCTTACACAGGAGGCAGGTGTAGGGGGACCTAAGCAACCTATTGCATATTGTAGCACCAAACAAGACAAAGTGGTTCGGGGATGTCCGCCATGCTATCAGGGGCTAGCAGCTGCACATTTTGCATATGAAAGAGCATCCCCTGTGACGATGGGCTACCTTATTGTCCTGCATACACACCATAAGGTAGTAGAATTGTTAGAAAAAGGACAATTTGTATTGACACCTGCAGGATAATAGCATATCGGATGTTACTGACCTTCCCAGACATAACTATACAGAGATGCGCTGCCAGGAACATAGATTACATTCCACTAGAACATGAGGGAGAGCCCCACAACTGTGTAAGGAAAGTAACTACATTTGCTAAATTGAGGGCTGATTTACAATCTGAGCCACTGCCTGGTGAAGATAAAAAGGTACTATTTGTAGACGGCTCATGCTATAAGGATTATGATGGGAATCATGCAGGATTTTCTGTTGTGCTGCAAGAACAATCTCAGTTTAGGACAATCAAGCTGGAGGCTTGCTCACAACCTTGCTCAGCACAACTGGCTGAGATCAAGGCATTAACAGCAGCATGCGAGTCGATGGAAGGTGAGAGAGCCGACATCTACACTGATTCGGCTTATGCCCATGGGGTATGCCACCTGTTTGGGGCAGCGTGGAAGCAAAGAGACTTTAGGAAAAGCAACAAAGTCCCCATACAGCATTGCGAGCAGATTGTAGAATTGACGGCTGCAATGATGAAGCCAAAAGCGCTGGCTATCATTAAGTGTCAAGCTCACAGAAAAGGGAGTGATATGGTAATAAAGGGTAATCAGGTGGCAGCTGAAGCAGCTAAAATGGCCTCTGGGTGTGCCTCAGCTGACAATGTGCCCCAGATACGTTTAGATCTGGAGCCTGCAACAGCAGACGTCATTGAGATCCAAAGTAGGGAAACCTTAGTCGAGCAAACACTGTGGAAACAAAGGGTGGCCAAGGAAAACCAAGACTGCCTGTGGGGCTTAGACAACGGTTTATGGGTGGCATCCACCCCTTTGTTGACGGCCCTTATTTCAGAGGCGCATGGGCTAGACCACTGTGCAAGAGGGGAAGTGATTAGGAAGATAAAAAGGGACGGATTCTGGTCACCTTACTTGCAGGCCTCAGTGGATCACATGCTGTTACAATGTGAGGCATGCGCTCAATGCAACATTAGAAAGGGAATAACCATGCCCGTAGGACATATACCAGTACCTGAGGGACCATTTAAGCATTTGGTGATTGACTATGTGGACATGATAAAGACGGTGAGAGGAAAAAGATATATGTTAGTAGTGATTGATAGGTTTAGTAGCTGGGTAGACGCAACTCTGTCCAAAGACTCCACGTGGTGTAAATAAGTCCCTGTGGATACCACCTCGCAGGTAATGAGGGCCTGAACAGGCAGGGCAGAAAGTTCTGTGGATACCAGTCTGGAAAAGCAGGGATCTGCAGGAATAGTGGTGAAATTTCTGACCAATGAAGTTATTTCAAGGTTTGGCATACCGTCAGAAATCAGTTCAGACAACGGGCCTGCTTTTATTCAATAAGTGGTTAAGTTGGTGCTGCAGACCTTGAGAATCAAGCAAAGGTTTGGATGTGTGTATCATCCCCAGTCACAAGGCATGATAGAAAGGATTAATGGCACCTTAAGAGCCAAATTGAATAAGATTTGCACAAGCACCAACCTTAATTGGGTTGAAGCACTGCCACTGGCACTAATGAGTTATCGCATGCAGACTAACCGCATGACAAATTTAATGCTGCATGAAATGCTTCCTGGTAGACCGATGCCAGTGCCCAAGTGGAGAGGCCCATATGAGGGACCCAGCTTGGAACAATTGGAGCTAGAACTTAAGCAGTCTATGTCACAACTAAATACGATACATAAGTCTATCCACGCACAGGAGAAGCAAAAAGAGCTGGTGCCCGACTCAGAGGAAGGACCTATTAAACCTGGGGATCAGGTGTATGTGCAGGTCTTCCGGAGGAAGTGGAATGAGCCGAGGAGAGGGGGACCCTTCACAGTGACCAAGGCGTCGCCCACAGCTGTTCAAGTGGAAGGATGACACATGTTGTACCACCTCAACCATTGCACCAAAACTGTCCCACAGGCGCAGACTGACTCCGGAGCTGAAGTAAGTGGGGGTGAGGAAGAGGCTGCTGAGAGCGGGCCGGATGCGCAGGAAACTAGTACTTGTCAGCAGGGCATTGTACAGTCGGTAAGGGGGACATTTGAGAACACTGACAACTCTGGAACTATTGGTGATGGGTCTGTGGCAGGTAGTTCTTCTCCTAATGATGAGGCCGGAGAAGGGGTGGGGGAAACCACAGCTGCACCCCTCCCCAGCGCCGGGGTCTCCTACCCATGTGCAGACTTGGAAACCATCAACTTAGCGGGCCTGGCAGATCTGATCCCATAGTGCCACTAATGTGCAGGCCACAAGGCATAGAGGGGTCAGGAGCATGGAGCACACGTCCCTAGAGTGGACACATGCCCGTGATAATTATTGGTATAATGGGCCAATTACACAGCAGTGATGCTGACCAGACAGGGCTGTTTCCATACTTTGTTGTCCCTCTGCCTTATAACTTGTCCATCTGCATCCAATGCCGCCAACAAAGGTCCAGCCGCCCATTTGACCCAAATGATTTCTCATCATATTTGCAGCCCCACTGCCCTTTCTGGTGCCTTCTCCTCCAGGCTTCTACATTCTTTCAACAAGATGACTCAGGGGGACAGCACCTCCAACAGTGGTGCGGTTATAGCACTCCTTGGTCTGCCAGTCAAACCAATCACACATTCCCCATGACTATTTTTGACATACGTGAAGGTTTGAGCTTTGAATGTTTCAAACGAAATGGCTCTGCGCAAGTAGGCCAATTTGGAAGCCTTTGTGGAAATACAATTGGCATTGAGGTTGACACAACATTTGGTGCAGTCCTGAATTCTCAACACGTCCCATTAGCAGATACCTGGTGGCTGTGTGCTCAGAAAGGGGGGTTGCGTTCGACACTTCCCTATGACTGGAATGGTATCTGTGCTCAGGTAATGCTCCTTCATGAAATTGTTGTGTCACCATGAGCTCAGTTTGACGCTCTATCACAACCGACTTTGCACCACCCTAAATGATAGTTTGTCCCTGATCCAGCGGTACGACTTGCTCAGTCAGCCTAGGGGAATTCCCAATGAGTTTAAAGCCAGAAACGAGATTGCCGCAGGGTGGGAAGCTCTTCTCCCAGTTATAGGGGTTAGCGAGAATACTGAATGAATTAATATCATCTATTATAATCAACAAAGATTTAGTAACTACACTGATGATGCCCTCTCAGCCTTGGGAGAGCTGTTGGATGCAACTACCAAAATGACATGGCAAAATAGACAGGTTCCGGATTGGATGCTAGCTGAGAAAGGAGGAGTGCTTGTAATGTTTGGGGAACACTGTTGCACCTTTATATCTAACAACACCAGTCCAGAGGGGTCATGTACTAAGGCATTGGAGAAACTGAAGGGACTAAGGCAGGAGCTTAAAGACAATGCAGGTTTTGGCCATCAGGTCTTTGATTGGTTGGATAGCGTATTAGGGGAAGGGGGGCTTGGTTTGCCAGGATCGGAATTATTATAGGTGTTGTGCTGCTCGTCATCGCACTTGTGTTTTGCTGTGCTCTACCTCTTATTAAGTCTCTTCTTGTGCGCAGCACTGCGCAGCAGCTCCTGGTTGTTTCGACAACCTCTGAACAATCCCCCTCTTCCGGTGGAGTTTCACTGTTTTATTACTATGATCCGATGTCCACGGAGGTGCAGGAGGCCTGAGGGGATGAAGGTGCCTGAGCTGTTTTTATGAAGTGCGCAGGTTTAGATTGTAAGGGTCTTGGGTCTTTTTTCCCGCCCTGGCTATTGACGAGCAGGTTTTTGGCCCAGTGACTCCAGGGAAAAGAGGAAGAACCCTTAAAGATTTAGACCCTGAAATTATTTCTGCCCACTTTTGGGCCTACAACTCCCCATTGGCCAATATGGGTCTAGTCTTATTGTTTTTTTTCTCTATGTGAGACCAGTATGTCTCAAAGAGGGGAATATATGGAAAATACAATGGAACATACAAAGCAATAAGATAATTGATTAGGGCTACGTAGAACAATTTAGGTGGAACAAATTAAGGATAAATGAATGGAAAACAGTATGGGTAGGTTAGTCAAGTCAAATCATGTGATAGAAAGGTAAACAGGCTGAAGATCATAATGACATGATGTAATAGATTAGGTAGTCTTAGATGGTACTGAATTAGGTGGTACTGGAACAATCGGAGCACAGTATGATTAGGATAGTAACACCATGTGACATGTAAACAAATGTTGAAGACCATGATGACAGAGAGTAATAGATTAGGTATGAAGTAGACCATTGTGGCAGAAAATAATCATAGTCTAATAAGTTGAGAAATCACTGTAGCAGGGATAATTCAGAAGATGAATAGCTTTAGAGGGATAACACAAACTAATACTATTGGTTTACTGCATACCTTAGAGAGATAACACTAGTTAACACAATTGGTTGTGCTGATAACCTGAGAAAGAGCATGATGACTGAAAAGGTATAAAAACTAACAAGCCCCAAGGGTCGGGGGCAATCAGGAAGCCATTTTCTGATTGTCACAGCTTTTGTTTGCAAATAAAAGTCTAACTTCTTGAAGAATTCTCTAAGTCTCCTGGTGATTCTCCATGACACCTCTTCTGCGGTTATATTTGTGCAGGTGTGTCTATCAATGCTCTTGATGCCTTTAGAGGGAGGTATGTACCGTGAAGTAAACAATGCTTCATTTCCCCCCTCAACTCCATTTTGACTTAGCCCCTTCCTGCTCTCTCTACCGCCCCCCCACCCCACCAACCCCAGCTTTATAGTTTGTACTCCCATAATGGGCTGTGCTGGTAAATACTGCATTGGCTACCTGGATGTTTTACTGGTGTGATCAGCAATTAATACAAAACAAACAAAAAGTCACTGATTTTTGGTGGTAGGAACATTGGTCCATTGTGTGTGATGACACTTCTGCGTATAAAAGTTTTTTGCTTGTAGAGAGAGATGGGCACCATGGGGGATGCAGTGCTTTATATTCCCCCCTACAACTCTGTTTTGATTTAGTCCCTTCCCCCTCATTCCCTACCTTGCCCTCACTTTTAATAGTTTGCATTACCCTAAATAGGATTTGCATGTAAATATTTAATTGGCTACACATGCGATTACTGCTGGTGATGGTTAGTAATTTACAAAAAAATGTCATGATGGTTTTGATGGTGGGAATGTTGCTTAGCTGTGTATGACAACACTTCTGTGTACAATTAAAAAAGTGTTTTGCTGTTTCCTTTACTTCTCAGCAGCATGTTCAGTTATGAAGTTTTTAGAGACCATTCAGCCCTTTGAGCCTGCTCTGCCATTCATCACTATCCAACTCAGTAGCCTAATCTTGCTTTCTCCCTATAACCTTTGATCCCATTCACCCCAAGTGCTATATCTAATCACCCCTTAAATGCATTCAATGTTTTGGCATCAAATATTTCCTGTGGTAATGAATTCCACAGGCTCACCACTCTTTGGGTAAAGAAATGTCTTTCATCTCCATTCTAAATGGTCTACCCCAAATCCTCAGACTGTGATCCCTAGTTCTGGACATACCCACCATTGGGAACATCCTCCCTCCATCTACCCTAACCAGTCCTGTTAGAATTTTATAAGTCACTGCGACACCTCCATCCCCCGCCCCATTTATCTGAACTCTAGCAAAAACAAACTGTTGCGTTCAGAACCATCAGTTACTGAAGTTGCTGAGAGGGGAAAGAAATGAGAGAGGAGTGATCAAGGGCAGGAGAGAGTAGAGAAGAAGGGTTGGGAGGAGGAGGAGGAGATTGGGGGAAAGATATGGAGGGGAAGGGCAGACATGTAGTCAATATGGTTGAAGTTTTGTCTCGTAAATTAAAATATATGTATTAAGTATATGACTGGACACTGTCTAACCAATTATCTACTACTGCTGTTTGACATGGGAGGTAGGGTAGGGAAAGGGAGATGAGGGTAGAACAGAGTATTAGCAAAGGACTGGGACGAGTGGCAGGTCAAGCAGGATGTGGAGAAGGGAACGGGGAGGGAATGTGGAAAGGTGGTGAGGAAGGAGTGTAAGATGAGGAGCAGAATGAGAAACAAGTGAAGGAGGTGGGGAGGAGAGAGAGAGAAAGGCTTGACTGGGGAAAGGTGAAAAAAAGAGACGCTAAGAGTTTGGAGATGAGGGTGGATAACGGGAAGGAAAAGAGGAAGGAGACAGGGAGTAGCAGGAGAGGAGGTTGAAAAGGGAATGTGGAGCAGGAAAAGGAAGAACGATGAGGGCTAGTAGGAGTGGAAACAGAATTGGAAAAGAGGAGTGAAAAGTAAAGGGTCGGAGGACAAAGCTTGGGAGACTAGATCAGGGGGAATGATGAAAAGTGGGAAGACAATGTTTGGAAGGGAGGGACAAGTGGGAAGGAGAGGAGTAGGCTATTGTGGGATCACTTTAAGGGATTCTGGCCAGACCTGGAGTTAGGAAGGGAACATAATTAGACACAACAGAACCCACCAACTCCCTAGCATTACCCAAATTAAATCCTGGGTGGGAAGGCCCAAGCTTCAGCTTTCTACAATGCTGCCAACTGAAGTCCTTAAATAGTCTATTGATGACCACCTAAGGATCTCATGCAATCTGGGCTGCAATTATTTCAGCTCTAGATGGGACAAAAATGAACCAGCCAACCCAACCAGTTCTCCTGAGCAGGCAGGTGTTCAGTTTGATTGGCGTGGGGGCATTCCGAAAGCAGCATTCTTGAAATTGGTTGGGGTACTGGCCACTGAGAGCTACCTACAAGTGCCATTTTCCTTTCTCTGGGATGATCCTGTATCCTGGGAGCCTGGGGGATAGTTCTTGGTGACCAGGACTTTGTCATTCTGGGGCCTAATGCCAATAGAAAGTCTGCCAGAAACTAATCGGCTGACTGAGTTTTGGAAGATCCCAAGTAGGTTTTCTTATCATCAGAGTACTTGGGCTTCCCTCTTCTCATCTCTCCCAGTTAGTCTGAAAATAGGAAGATATCATTCTTCAAATGGAGCGATTTCATGTCTCACATGACCCACAAGCTGTTGGTGTACACAGACAATGTAAAAAGGCATCCAATTATGCACCTGTATTCTTCTCTTCATGGGAAATGGGCAGTGTTGGCTGGACCAGCATTTGTTGCCCAGAGGTCAATTAAGAATCAACCACATTGTTGTGGGTCTACATTGTAGACAGTAGATACCTTTCGCTAGAGGGCTGGGTTTTTAAAAATTCATTAATGGGATGAGGGCATCACTGACAGCATTTATTGCCCGTTCCTAATTGCCTTGAGGACAGTTAAGAGCTCCCAATTGCTGTGGGTCCAGAGTTGCATGTAGGCCAGATCAGGTAAAGATAGCAGTTTCCCTCCCTAAAGAATGTTAGTGAACCAGATTCCCTCCCCAACCCATCTCCTCTCCCCTGACAATTGGCAATGGATTCATAGTCATTAGTAGATTTTTAATTCCAGATATTTTATTGAATTCAAATTCCACCATCTGCTATGGTGGGATTTGAACCTGAGTCCCCAGAACGTTATCTGGGTCTCTGGATTAACTGTCCAGCAATAATACCACTAAGCCATTGCCACTGGTTTAGATTAGCTTGTTTGTAATTCTGAACTTTTATTGAATACAAATTTCATTATCTGCCATGGGCAATGTCCCAGAAGATCAACCTGGGATTCTGGATTATTTGTCCAGGGTCATTGCTATTATGTCACTACTTTAGATTTAGATTTTTTCTTTATTTTACTTCATGATGTGGACATGGTCCAGTTCAAGTTATAATGAAGAATCTACGTACTTGTTACATATTATTTGCATTCTTGTGACTCCTTTATCAACAACCCAGCAACTAAACACAAGAAGAAGAATGTAGGAGCAGAAAGTGAAGATGAAAAGGCAGGGAAAGGTTCAGGGCCAAGGTGTTTGTTAAAGAAAAGGCAACATACAGCATATATAGGCAGCATGGTGGTTTAGTGGTGAGCACTACTGCCTTACAGCACTAGGGGTCCAGGCTCAATTCGACCCTCAGGTAACTACCTGTGTGGAGTTTACACATTCTTCCCCATGTCTGTGTGGGATTCCTCTGGGTGCTCCAGTTTCCTCCCACAGTCCAGAGATGTGCAGGCTAGGTGGATTGGCCATGCTAAATTGCCCATAGTGTTCAGGAATGTGTAGATTAGGGGATGGGTCTGAGGGTCAGTGTGGACTTCTTGGGCCAAAGGACCTGTTTCCACACCGTAGGGCTCAATTTTCTAAAAATTTCTAGCATTATTGCAAGATGGAGGTCATTTGACTCACCATTTCATTGCTGACTGTCTTCTCATGCAGCTTTCTGCCTATATTCTTTCAGATTGTTGCTTTCCAAATAACGATGTTATTCTGTTTTGAATTAATTCTAATCTAGCCATTTTAGTCATCTGTTTCAAGGAGTTAATCAGGAAGTGCAAGAATCACTTAAATCTCTTGCTACATTGAATTATTAAAATTGAACATTTCATTTCACTGTCATGGGTAGGCGATGTCAATTCAACACTTCTGAGTTCCTTCATCCATGCTGTGCAGTTAAAAAAGGCTGAGCCTTCAGCTTCATGTAGATTTCAGATCCTGATACTAACTAGCTCTGATAAGGCAGCTTTTAGCACTAATTGGTCACAGGTTGTGATTCTACTGACCGCTCAGCCCCTATAGAAAAGGTAATGATGTGCTTGGCCTGTGGAGACAGGGAAACTGGGAGATATTTGCTAATTGCGGATTTGTCAAAATTATATCACTTCTGTTCCTTATCATTGCATTGTATTCCATATTGAAAGGTTGACTTTAACTCCTTATGCCTAATTGGCTGAGAATTAAATGCTGACATCTGAGGTTCTGATTTGGGAAGGATATCCTCCTGAGGCAAATAGTGTTCTATAAATACACAACGATAAATGAGGACACTTGTGGTGCAGTGGTATTGTCCCTATCTTTGGTCCAGAATATGCAGGTTCATATTCTGCCTGCTACAAATGTGTGTCATAGCTTATCTTAATAGGTGGTTGATAAAACGTATAGATGAGGGACCAGATAATATGTCATTTTGTCCAATTTGCAATTTTAACAATGCCAGCATTTTCTCTCATGATGTCTGTGGATGAACAAACTGGGCCGAATATATGTCTGCTCAGCCTTAATCCCATTGTCATGTCTTCCAGCTCTGGCTCTTTGAAGATCCATTCTGATTCTTTAAATCCATTTTTACCTCTTTGGCACTGTTGCACCATTTTTTATGGCTAATGTCAAATTTCTTCTTGGTACCAGAGATCCCCATTGGAAAGTCATCACCTGTAGAATGCCCAGCAAGACGAGTTGGGGTGGATGCTAAACCCAATGGATCAGAAATAGAGGCAAAAAGGACCATTCTAGCCTTGACGTCTGAAATTTTCACATCGAGAAACACTTTCCACACACAGCTTTCTAACTCGCTCAGAATTTTTATAAGAACTGCATGTCACTTTAGCAGGGAGAAGAATGATTGTGTTCCAATATAACCTTCAAAAGCTACACATTTATCAGCACAGCAATTCTTACTGAAAGTAAGTTGCTGCTACCATGGTTACTGTGCAACCAAGGTCTGTTAGTCCTGCAATGATAACAGATATGTGAGTCTCGCTCAAAGGGTTTGTACGAGCAAGCTTTAATACATCTTGTTTAATCTTAATATTGTACAACTGTTACACTTTTAGTACTTATATTAAGTAACAAGCAAGATGTAACAAACAAACTAATGACATTCATGCAATATCATCTGTTTCGGAGGCTGCAAGGAGATCATTTTGATGTTCCAGCCCGCTTATTTATTTCTACTTTACCTGTCTGTGTACAGAATTCTAACATTCTGGGAGGGAACAGGCTTTATCTGCCGTAGTTAGCTCGCTTAGACTTCATAACACATCCCTGTTCTCATCTTCTAGTCATAAATTATCCAATCATGCTCATTGATTGGCTAACAACTAATGTCACACCCCCAAATCTTATCTTGGCTGAGAACACAGCATGTTCCTCTCAGGAATGTGTAAGACTACACCATAGAAGCACTTGTTATTTTGTTGTTATTGAGTCCTGCAAGTGACAGCAGTTTCCTATGCTGAAGATGTTGGGCTCCTAGTAACCAATGGCTGGAATTTGTTCCAGCGACATCAGTCTGCCCCTTCAGTCGAAGAGTTGATTAAACACTGCTTTGCTATGAAAGGGAGGCCAGATGCAATGTAATTGGCGAGCATTGAGCATTCAGACAGAATTCAAATCCTTACAGTACTGCTGGTCAATCAGAGGCTGGCAGCTCTCTATTGCTGGCAACAGAAATAATTTTATTCCTGCGTCTGATAACATCGGCTATACTTTTCCTGTCAGATTGTAAAGTATGAAGAACTATTTTACAAATAAATGCTCCCACAGCAATCAAAAAAAAACCCTCCATGCGCTGAGCCATACTGTATTAACAGACTCAGTTCAGTCATTTATCTGAGCTAAATCGGTTAAGCTTGTCTGGATGTCATTTGATGACACAATAATCATCATCAGCTTTCCTCACCAGAACAAAACTGATCAAGGTCCCTAATCCTGATCCTGGATGATAAAGTTGTAGCATCATGCAAGAGATCTAATTCATCTGAGTCTCATCTCTCACAAATAAAGGAGATTGAAATGAACATTGTCACAGACTGCAGATAATGAGAGAATCTAAAGCTGGGAGCTTGTTGAGTGACAGAGTTCAGCGAGGAAGAGAAAGAGGTAGAACCTATGTTTTGTGATTTTGTCAGCCTTCACAAGAGTAGGAGTTGAAAAGCTACATAAGAGGGGGCTGAGAGCCAATGGATGTTCAATTCTGTGAAAACCTCCACTGCATTTGGAGAAAAATAACATATGATACTATAGGGAAATGGCTAATTGACTGGTTGGTGAGTATTTTGCTCAATTATCTTTTGAAGCCAAAGAAATTAGTTAGAAGCTGTAAGGTTATATCTGTATGGAGAAAGGCCACAAGCAATAATAAAGCTTATTGGGAGTAGCGGAGTTAATTAATTAATTAAAACAAATTATGTATGACACTAAAGATGACAAACCAGGTCATTTGTTGTGACTGCATGCTATCAAAAATCCTGAGTGCTAGTGTGATCCAGGATGAATAAAACTGAAGTAATTGGCAAAAACTGAAAGAACTGTGAATTCCTGAAATCAGGAATAAAAACAAAGTTGCTGGAAAAGCTCAGCAAATCTGGCAGCATCTGTGAAGGAAGAAACAGAGTTAATGTTTCAGGTCCAATGACTGCAAACCAAGACATCGTTCTCACACCTACTGCACATGCCAGCTGCTATGGATCACTAAGATCAGTTTGCATTGTGCTGGCATAAGGCCAAAATCTCTGAAATGGACCGAGTAGCTTTTTCTGTGTTGTAAACTTTAGTCATATACCAGATAGCAATTCTAGTTGACACATGTTTCACCGTACTTTTGTGCTGATATTAACAATGCTAAAGAATGTATCAGACAGTACAGATGAAATTAAACCCATACAGGTTAAACCTAGTACCTACCATACAGTATCATTATGTGCCTTCAGATTTTCCAAGCACAGTGGATTGTCACTAAACATAAGTACCATGAGTTCTCCTTGGATATCTAGCATTAACTTGGCAGTAGCTTGAGAAGCTCAGAGTTTTGAGCCAGACACCAAGGTACAAACACTGTGAAGTATCAGCAAGGAGGAAGCTTACCTATGTACCTTTATCCTGGAGGCATTTGTGCTTCTTTGAATCGGGTCTTCTGATTTGATCAGTGGCCAAGGACAGGAAGGTGTGACTGCAAGTAAGACAGGTATGCAAAACTAGAATATACAAATGGACGGACCACAGCCATAGCAATTATCCAACAAGAATGTTGTTTTTGCAACTGGTAGGGATGGAAGTGTGGCTGCTGGTGCATCAGTATACAAATAAGAACATGTTGGTACAGGAAGTCATTCAAACAGAGGGGCTCTAAATAGGAATGTATTGATAGGAAGGGACAGAATGATCAGGGAGGTTAGATATGGTTGTCTGTACCAGTCCAGTCTGCTGTGTTCATGCTGAGTGCAAGAACTGGAGGGAACCTTGCAGTGGGAGAGTAAGAATCCAGTAGTGTAGTCCACATAGCTACCAAAGACAAACATAGAACTGGAAAAGAGATTTAATTGATGGAGTATGAAGCTGCGGCCTAAATTAAGAATAGTCTGTAGAATATTACCTAAGCCACCTGCAAAGAGACATTGGAAAAGTAAGATAAATGCATGGTGCAAAGGTTGGTGTGGGAGAAATGATTTCCAGGTCTTGGGGCACTGGCACCAGTACTAATGGAAGTGGAAGCTGTACCATTGGAATGGTTTGAAATGTATTAGGATGTGTATTCTGGAGAGTTGTATAACCAGGGTAGCAGAGAAGGCTTTAACTTAAATAATAGGGTGAAGAATCAACTTTAGAAGGATTTAGTAAGTTAAATAGAGAAAACAAAGCAAAAGAGCCAGGAAGCAACAAGGGAAATGGTGATCAGAGCATGACAGCTTGGGACAGAATGCAAAATCCTAAGAATGCAATAGTGGATAGAGCTAGCGATTATAAAAATATTTTAAAAATTAAAGAAAATGGATTTGAATCACATAGCATTTATAATAAAATGGATTAATTGACTAGAAGTTAATTTCTAACATCTGAAAGACATTACAGAAACTTGACTGCAAGATTATAAAGACTAGGATTTGAACATTCAAGAGCATATGACATTTAAGAAAGGCAGGAAGAGGTAGAGATGGGAGCTCTGTGTATTCAGCAAAGCATTGATCCAATATAAAGAGATTATCTTGGTTCTCCATGTCAGCATGCAGAATCAGCCAGAGTAGAGATGAGCTCAAGGAGATTCTGAATAAGAGTCACATTGGACTCCAAATATTAATTCTGATCATCTCCCCATTAATGCTGCCTGACTTGCTGAAGTACAGAAGGATCTGGATGGCCTGCTACACATAGCAGAAGAAGTTCGAATGGATGTACATAAAATCATGAGGAAGATAAATGGAGCATTGTCATTTATTACAAGGGGAATGGAACACATAAGTGGAGATCTACAACAAAAACCAAAATTGCTGGCAAAACTCAGCAGGTTCGGCAGCATCTGTGGGGAGAAAGCAAAACTAATGTTTTGAGTCTGGTAATTTTTTTATCAGTTCTGAAGAAGGGTCTGTTTTGATTAATTTGTCTCTTTTACATTGAAATTTCATGATGGTGGTTTCCAGTATGTTTTAGATTGAAAAGCTTTTAGTGCCTTCATATTGCAATCTGCCTCTTTCAGCAAACCAAGACATCATTCTCACACCTACTGCACATGCCAGTTGCTATGGATCACTAAGATCAGTTTGCATTGTGCTGGCATAAGGCCAAAATCTCTGAAATGGACTGAGTAGCTTTTTCTGTGTTGTAAACTTTAGTCATATACCAGATAGCAATTCTAGTTGACACATGTTTCACCGTACTTTTGTGCTGATATTAACAATGTTAAAGAATGTATCAGACAGTACAGATGAAATTAAACCCATACAGGTTAAACCTAGTACCTACCATACACTATCATAATGTGCCTTCAGATTTTCCAAGCACAGTGGATTGTCACTAAACATAAGTACCATGAGTTCTCCTCGGATATCTAGCATTAACTTGCAAAATATTGTTGGACACAGTCTATGTATTGGTAAGATTGGTTCATAAAGTAGAGCTGGGGGGTTTGGAAATTTCCTTACAATGCCCTACAATTCAGAGTGTCAGTATTAGAAAAACATATGAAACATCTGTGGATAGTAGCTAAGTTAGAGGAATTTGCCAAGAATAGATCCTTGGGAGATTCTGGAAGTGTGAGATCTGAGGCAGAAGCAATTTAATTGCAGAAGATTTTTGGAATAATGTAAAGTTTCATTAAGGGGTCTATGAAAATGTTAGAATTAAAATTAACTTGGATTTGACCTGGGTAATATGAGTTCTTTGCTGCGGTCTGTTCATTTTCCAGACTATTTAGCTTGTAAATATTGTACCAACATAAACATACCTTTCCCTATGAGCATACTTTTTCAACATCATGGTACTGCACTAGCTGAGGACCTTTCTTTATTTCTCTATTTTGTGTCTAAAATATGTACCTAAAATAAGGGGAGATATTGTAAATTTTTCACTTTGAGTACACGTGGAAAAAAGTCTAATTCTATGCGTTTGATAACATCTAATTAATTCAGTGTGGCCTAAGTGAGAGATAAAGACGTTTTGAGTATATTGTATTGATGCTGTCAAAATGATATAAAATATAGACAGTTGGTCATTGAATTCCAAATTCATTTTAATAGCAGGGACTTTCATAAGCTGAAGTGGTTTTTACAAACGACCAAAAGCACTGACTTTAAAATGGCCCCAGGGATCACTTTACTGACACAAGTTTATAAAATAATCATGGCTGTTGTCTTTTCCCTAGGATGGGGGATTTCAAGACGAGGGAGCTCATTTTTAAGGTGAGAGGAGAAAAATACATGAGAGGCTTTTTTTTTACACGGCGGTGGTTCGCAAGTGAACTGAACTTCTTAAAGAACTGGTGGATGTGAGTAAAATGTAGTTAACTATTTTCACTGTCAATTCAGAACCAATCACAAGGTTTTGTTTCATGAATGGAAGAGCAATTTTATCTCCTGCTAACTCCAAGACACACATATATATAAAATGATATTTGAAAGACATTTAGATAATGACATAGATATGAAAGGTTTGGAAGGATATTGTCCAGGAGCAGGCAGCTGAGACTAGTTTAGTTTGGGATTGTATTTGGCATGGAGTGGTTGGACCAAAGGGTCTGCTTCCATGCTATATGACTCTATGACCCTAAGTTGGCCAGGTTTCATGAAAGTGACATGGATTAAGAGCTTGAGCTGAAATTAACATTTTCTCCAAGGGTGAGTAAACCAGCCAGAAAGCCAAGAGATGTGAAAAGGTTCTCACCCCAAATGGATTTATACCAATATGAGAATTTTCACATGTTGGAGAAAGAACCTCATCTACAATTATCTTGCTTGAAAACATGACCTTTGCAAACATGGAATACAGAATAAATTCCTGTTTGGGAAGATGAAAAGAGAATTGATAATGCAGAAATAAACACAGTCTAAAATCTCTCACTCTCTCTCTGTCTCTAAAGAACTAAAAGTAACAACATAAACTGGAAAGAGACATCAGGAGACAGCCCGGGATATCATCCAACTGCTCGTGGTCTCACCTGAAGGACACCACCCTTTTTAACTTTGTGTATATATGTGTGTCTTGGAGTTAGCAGGAGATAAAATTGCTCTTTCATTCATGAAACAAAACCTTGTGATTGGTTCTGGGTTCTGAACTGACAGTGAAAATAGGTAACTACATTCTAAAGGGCGAAACATATAGGCTCATGCCAAAAGAACTTACATCTTTATTGTAGGTAGCAAGAAGATGCAAAGACTCAGCCCTTTCCACCTGTTGTAATGTTGTGGGAATAGAAACAGGAAGGAAAGTACGTTTAAGGACATGATTTAAAATGGTGAAAGAGAGCCTATGGAATAGTGATCAGAGATAATGGGAACTGCAGATGCTGGAGAGTCCGAGATAACAAAGTGTGGAGCTGGATGAACACAGCAGGCCAAGCAGCACCTTAGGAGCACAAAAGCTGACGTTTCAGGTCTAGGCCCTTCATCAGAAAAGGCGGAAGAGGAGAGGGTTCTGAAATAAATAGGGAGGGGGGGGCAGACCGAAGATGGATGGAGGAGAAGATAGATGGAGAGGACAACAAGAGAGGTGCAATGGGAGAGAGATCCTCTGAGGTTGGTCCAGAGGGAGGAGGGTAACTTCTTCAGGTAACCTATGTTACCTATGTTTTTGCTCTTTTTTAATTCATTTATAGGATGTGGGTGTCACTGGCTGGAACAGTACTTACTGCCCATCAATTAAGGCTGTGGTTGGCTGAAAATCTGCAATCCATGTGCTGTGGGTTGACCGACAATGCCATTTAGGAGGAATTCCAGGATTTTGACTCAGAGATAGCAAAGGAGTGGTAATATATTTCCAAATCAGGGTCATGAGTGGCTTGGGGAGGAACTTGCTGGTGGTGGTGTTCCCATGTATCTGCTGCCCTTGTCTTTCTAGCTGGAAATGGTCATGGATTTGGAGGGTGCTGTCTAAGGCATGTTGATGAATTACTGCAGTGCATCTCATAGATGGTACACACTGCTGCTTGTGAGCATTGGAGGTGGGATGAGTGAATGTTCATGGATGTGGTACCATAAAGCAAGTTGCTTTGTCCTGGATGATATCCAGCTGCTTGAATGGTGTGGAGCTATACCTATCCATACAAGTGGCAAGTATTTCCATCACACTCCTGATTTCTGCCTTGTAGATGGTGGACAGGGTTTAAGGAGTCAAGAAGGGAGTTACTTGCTTCAGTATCCCTAGCCTCTGATATGCTCTCAAAGCTACAGGACTTAAATGGATAATGCAAAGATAGTGAGAGACCTTTTGCTATGGAGAGTGAAATTTGATAGTAACAAAGCTGGTTGCACGAAAAGTCTAACTGCATTTGCTGTCGTCAGATTTAAGGAAAAAGCAGAGTCTGTACAATTAGATTCTTAAGTAGTGGGAGACACTAGTTGAATTGATATATTTCGAAATATTTTGGAAGAAAATGCTGTGGAACAACTGAGCAAGTTCACCAAGGTATTCCGGCAGATTAGGGATGTGGGCTAAGGGAATATATCGTTCCTTTATTCATTTATGGGATGAGGATGTTGCTGGCCAGGCAGCATTTATTGCACATCCCTAATTACCCAGAAGGCAGTTAAGCGTCAACCACATTGCTATAGGTCTGGAATTACATATAGTCCAGTTGAGGTAAGGATGGCAGTTTCCTTCCCTAAAGCAGATGGGCTTTTGCAACAATTGACAATGGATTCATAGTCATCGTCAGATTCTTAATTCCAGATATTTATTGAATTCAAATTCCACCACCTGCCATGATGGGTTTTGAACCCAGGTCCCCTGGGATGTTGTCTGGTTCTCTTGATTAACAGTCCAGCGATAATACCTCTAGGCCATTGCCTTCCCCATTCCTCCCACACTTTATGAGTGAATTATAGAAGGAGCTTCTATCAGAAATCTTTCGACAATTGATGAGTAAGTTAAGAGAGGCAGGAAAGGAGCCAAAAACAGCATAACGTGTGTTCAAATTCTGAGGGCTAGAAGTCACAGTGCAAGGACAAATTGAGAGAGCCAAATATCTGAGGAAGAGTTTATGCAAATTGTGACATTGAGTGCAGGAAGAGAGGTGGAGAACTGTTACTGAAGTGAAGAATCACTTGATACCAAAATGGAGGAAGCAGAGAAGGGAAGTGATGTTGATGAGAATGTTAACAAGCATTAACAATAGGATGGTGTTATATGACCAGGGATACCAGACCCGAGGGTCCCAGTCTAAGGATACAGAGCTGGCCATTTGGGACTGAAATGATGAGAAATGTCTTCAAAAAGTGGTGAGCCTATGGAATTCTCTGCTACAAAAAGCAGCTGAAGCCAAAAAATTGAATATTTTAAAGAAGTAGTTAAACATAGCTCTTTGGGTTGAGGGATCAAAGGGTATGTGGAGAAAGTGGGAACAGGGGACCGACTCGGATGATCAGCCATGATCATATTGAATGGCGGAGGAGGCTGTAAGGACTGAATGGCCTACTCCTGTTCCTATCTGCCATATTTCTATGATCAAGGAAGAGCAGTGTGGCTTGGAAGTGTTCAAATGGGAGCAGGCACCAAGGTCTAGGGTGACAGACCCTTGCACGGTACTTGGCCAGAATCTGGTGTTGCTTCTCAGAGAGCCAATGATAGAATCCACACAGAGTGCAAAAATACACAAAATAAAACATGGGAGGGGAGGGACTTGAAGCCAAGGTGATAGCAGGGGAGAAGGAAGTCTTGGATATGTTGTCAATTCTGAAGGGGAATCAGAGAAGCACTGTGTTGGTGAATGGAAGCATAGCTGGAGAAATCTGGAGAGCAGAAAATGTTGTCACATAAATAAGATAGGTGGAGACCCTAAATATCCTTCAAATCTGTAAATTAAGGTAAGAGTTAAAGTATTAGTAATAAAAAAAATGGAACTGATGCACTATTAATGTAAAGGGTCATTGGCTGAATGTGAGACTGAAATCCTGCGGCATCTCAGGATGAAAAGCAGACAGGCTCACAAGGTAATAAAATGTGAGGCTGGATGAACACAGCAGGCCAAGCAGCATCTCAGGAGCACAAAAGCTGACGTTTCGGGCCTAGACCCTTCATCAGAGAGGGGGATGGGGAGAGGGAACTGGAATAAATAGGGAGAGAGGGGGAGGCGGACTGAAGATGGAGAGAAAAGAAGATAGGTGGAGAGAGTATAGGTGGGGAGGTAGGGAGGGGATAGGTCAGTCCAGGGAAGACGGACAGGTCAAGGAGGTGGGATGAGGTTAGTAGGTAGCTGGGGGTGCGGCTTGGGGTGGGAGGGAGGGATGGGTGAGAGGAAGAACCGGTTAGGGAGGCAGAGACAGGTTGGACTGGTTTTGGGATGCAGTGGGTGGGGGGGAAGAGCTGGGCTGGTTGTGTGGTGCAGTGGGGGGAGGGGACGAACTGGGCTGGTTTAGGGATGCAGTAGGGGAAGGGGAGATTTTGAAACTGGTGAAGTCCACATTGATACCATTAGGCTGCAGGGTTCCCAGGCGGAATATGAGTTGCTGTTCCTGCAACCTTCGGGTGGCATCATTGTGGCAGTGCAGGAGGCCCATGACGGACATGTCATCTAGAGAATGGGAGGGGGAGTGGAAATGGTTTGCGACTGGGAGGTGCAGTTGTTTGTTGCGAACTGAGCGGAGGTGTTCTGCAAAGCGGTCTCCAAGCCTCCGCTTGGTTTCCCCAATGTAGAGGAAGCCACACCGGGTACAGTGGATGCAGTATACCACATTGGCAGATGTGCAGGTGAACCTCTGCTTAATGTGGAATGTCATCTTGGGGCCTGGGATAGGGGTGAGGGAGGAGGTGTGGGGGCAAGTGTAGCATTTCCTGCGGTTGCAGGGGAAGGTGCCGGGTGTGGTGGGGTTGGAGGGCAGTGTGGAGCGAACAAGGAAGTCACGGAGAGAGTGGTCTCTCCGGAAAGCAGACAGGGGTGGTGATGGAAAAATGTCTTGGGTGGTGGGGTCGGATTGTAAATGGTGGAAGTGTCGGAGGATGATGCGTTGTATCCGGAGGTTGGTAGGGTGGTGTGTGAGAATGAGGGGAATCCTCTTCGGGCGGTTGTGGGGGGGTGGCGGGGTGTGAGGGATGTGTTGCGGGAAATACAGGAGACGCGGTCAAGGGCGTTCTCGATCACTGTGGGGGAAAGTTGCAGTCCTTGAAGAACTTGGACATCTGGGATGTGCGGGAGTGGAATGTCTTATCGTGGGAGCAGATGCGATGGAGGCGGAGGAATTGGGAATAGGGGATGGAATTTTTGCAGGATGTTGGGTGAGAGGAGGTGTATTCTAGGTAGCTGTGGGAGTTGGTGGGCTTGAAATGGACATCAATTACAAGCTGGTTGCCTGAGATGGAGACTGAGAGGTCCAGGAAGGTGAGGGATGTGCTGGAGATGGCCCAGGTGAACTGAAGGTTGGGGTGGAAGGTGTTGGTGAAGTGGATGTACTGTTCGAGCTCCTCTGGGGAGCAAGAGGCGGCGCCGATACAGTCATCAATGTACCGGAGGAAGAGGTGGGGTTTAGGGCCTGTGTAGGTGCGGAAGAGGGACTGTTGATCAGTATAGAAATGCAGAAAGAATGTGCTGTGAGATCGGATTTCTGATATGCACCAGAACAAGGAGTAATAATCAGTATCCTTTAACTAAGTAATTGATAAGACAGATGCGTATTTATTTTCATTCCTTATATGGACTTGTGTTTAACACCTTCTTTGCTTAACTGTGCAATAGTTAGATGTGATAATATTCACCCAACTGTACAAAAGGAAACATTTTGAACTACTCTCGAAACTACATGCTTGAAACATGAAATTAACTGAGGTTAGCACACACTTGTGCCTCCAGATTGGTAATGTGCAGCCTATTTCTTTAATCTACCTTTTTCATTACTTTTTAGTTTGTACCAGAGTTCAATCTATAAGTTGCATGTCACGGTGAAGAAGATTCTTAGAATCAGGGCTGATTTGAGAAGGTAGCCAATACCATATTGAAGAGCACGTACTAAGGGAAATAAGCCTCTGAGCATAACTAAGCAGCACAGGGGAAACAATTTGGGAACTAGCAGAGAAGCAAAGATGAAGTTTAACAAAACAGACCCCAGGTCAGAAACCACTTGAAGACTTTAGCCATTTCCAGCAACCAATGGAGTACCACGCGTTTAGATGCTGTATCCCTTAGTGGAATGGAGAAGGATCCTAGAGTTTTCAGATGTATGTAGAGGCTTCAGGAGCCATAAAATGAGCTGAAGCAGTGGGAAAGTAAGTGGAGAAGATCCTAGCAAGAATGTAGAAGAATCTAGGAATCATCAAGTGGGTGGGAATGAATCTGAAAGAGATCAAAGACTGCATGACAGCAGCTGAAAAGCAGAGTGAAGATCTGGAATCCAGGAGGTGGGACTGGAACAAAGTGGAAGAGTGGAGCCTAGGCCAAGAGATAAGTAGATCAACACACTTTATTCCAGGTCTCCAAACAACAACTCAAAATACAAACCATTTCATTGCAGTAGACACACCTAGTAGTTCAGCAACAGAGCATTTCAAAGGCTCTTTTAGACACCTGAAAAGCAGTATGGTAATAACACATAGGGAATGAGAACAGTCACAGAGCCAGGTTTCACAATGAAAAGGTAGCAAGGCAGATGGCACACAGATTCCTGCTGCACCCGCATGCTTACCTTTAACAACCTACAGCCACCCAGATACTAACCTGTCTTCCTGTGTTTGATTGCAAAATAAATAACGTCACAGTTAATGCACATTATACTGCCATTCGCTCTGCCATTTATCCATTCACACTCAGATTGTCTGAATCACCTTGAAGCAACTCTGCATCCTACTTACAGCTCACCCTCCCACCCAACTTTGTGTTATTGGTAAATTTGGAGATGTTACATTTAGTTACCTTGTCTAAATCATTACCAGATACTGTGAATAGCTGGGGTCAAAACGTTGATCCCTTCAGTCCCTCACTGGTCACTGATGTTCAGAAAAAGACCCATGTATTTTTACAGAGATAGTAGGAACTGCTGATGCTGGAGTCTGAGATAACACAGTGAGGAGCTATTGGAACACAACAGGCCAGATAGCATACAGGAACAGGAAAGCTGACGTTTCAGATCGGGACCCTTCTTCAGAAAATGCCACACTGTGTTATCTCATGTATTTTGACTCTTTGTTTTCTGTCTGCCAATCGGTTTTCTATCCAGCTTGTTGACTGTAATTACATTTACAATCATCTGGAGAAAGTGAACATTAAGCATACTCCTTAATTTCTAAATGGCTCATTTTGCTGAAATCCTAAAAAAATCTTAAAAACATGCATTACCTTTACTAAAGGTAAAGCAGTTGGCATGGTACTTTTCATGCAATTATTCTGTGGAAGCACTTTAATGAAGCATTTCAGTACAGCACTTTACAGAAGTACTTAAAAAACTTTACAGAGCACTTTTAGGTACAGTAATTTAAGAGGTTTAAGAGTTAGATATTACCTTTTTGAAACTGAATTGGCCAGGCTCTGCTATAAGGAGGGTTCCTCCTTCTTTTACCTCCCTGATCCAAGGTTCCACTTCTTCCTGACGATATTTGACCTCAGGGGTTATCGTTGAAGTGAGCTCCAAGTATCCCACTTTATATATATGTTTCCTCTCCAATCTTCTGGGATGTTCCAGGACCATGTGCTCTTGGTCATTCGTATGGCCCACGGCCTGTTCTTTGTTCTCCCTTATCTGTCTTTGAGCAGTTTCATATTGTTTTATGAGCCTGACTGATTAAACTGCAACCGCAGTGGCTCCATATTTTCACACTACAATCAGCAATGAGTATGAAAACATTCGATAGCAATGGGACATTTTCCCAGATATCCTTTTGGAATGTTTATTGTAATTAATCAGGTATCAGTGAAACAATGTCCCATCTGTTCAACGACCCTCCTGATACCAAATACGTTAGGCCACACAATGAGCCCTCTTCTGATACAATTCATCTGGTTATCAGTCTGGCTCCACCATTCTAAGGCCAGGGCCTCACACAGAGAAACTGTCCAGACCTGTTTTAACAGTTCCCCATTGTCCATATTTCTTTAAGATTTTAGATGTTAGCTATGCGCCCCCTCCCACATCTCATGCACTTTAGAAAGCTTTTGCACTGATGCTGTTAAATTGGATTTTCTGTCACTCAAGGTTTCTTGGGTTACAATTTGGTTTTCAAAGGGAACACTTTGGATTTATTCCAAGTACAGGAATCCAGCGGCAGCTTCTCCTCCCACCGTCTGTTTCCAACCACATCTCAAATTGCCCATTTAAAACTCTTTCACTGTGTTCCTGGGATAATAGTAGCTCAAGACAGTAGTCTTTGGTCCATTTCAAGGACAATTCAATTAAATATTGTTTCTCTATGAAGATATCACTATCTTGCGCACGGTTGAGAATTGTAACGTCAAAATGAGCAAGGTTCAAGAATTAGTTCAGCATAAACTCAAAATGTCTCATAAAGTATTTTAATAAAGAAACTATAACACCTTGACCTGCTATTCAAGATTTCACTGAAGATTCTAAGAAATCTAAGCAGGTATCCTGACTAACTCCCAGCCAGATTTGAAAAAAAAGACTTTTTTAAAATCAAAGTTGACAATTGACTGAACTAAATTGATCCAATCTTGAGGTAAATCTACTTCAATAGCACAATTAAAACAAAAGAAAATTCCAGAAAATGTACAGTTTATGTATGTGTCCTTTTGTTGCTAAAGATGTCCCAAATCGCCATGTTATTCTTGTCTGCATTTTGTTTGGCCTTTCCTCACATTCCTGTTTCACTTTTACATGCAAAATGAAGAAGAAATCTTTGGAGCACTGCTTAGAATCATCAGTGTAATCTAAGCTGGCAGGTCAAGGTATTGTAATTTCTTTACTGAAATACTTTATGAGACATTTTGAGTGATAGATTCTCTGGTTTCAACAGTTGTATTTTGTGAATCAGACCCTAAACAAAACAGGGAATCCAGGGCAGAATTTTCCATTTGCATTGAGAAGGTGGTGTTGAGAGGATTCCTCAGGGCTTGGAATGCTTTTTCTCATGTAATCTGATCTTCTCCTCGTTAATTGTGCAACTGGGCTCTTGGTGCCTTTCTTAGGGAATCGCATGGCCATGGAGAACTGTTCACCTACTGTTCACTCTGCCACAGCCAGAAGTAAAGCTCAGCTGCACACCACATCTAATGCTGCAGTTTGGTGTGAGAGAAATGGAGTGCTACAGGACAGTGGTTAAACTACAGTTAACACTAGTATATGAACATAGGCACAACAGTTAACACTTGGACAGGAATTTAGTCACAGATGTGATAGCAATAAGGAGAAGTGGTGAGGCGGCAGTGCACAGTATGGGGGATCAGCTTGAGTGAGCAGAAGATAACAGTAAGGAGCGATTAAGAACCAGCTAAAACTGGATCCGGGAAACACTTGGGGCTAAATAGGGGAAAGGTGAGGAGTATGTGGCCACAGGCAGCTATGGCACATGTGTAGTAGAGAATAGTAAAAGCCAGAGCTGAACTACAGATGGGGACGCCCACTTAGGGAGGCCCGAGGGAATACAAACATTGGCGCCTGAATACATAATGAATGGGATGTATAAAAGAAGACTGCAAACTCTGTATAAGGTCTCTCCGGTTCTCCGGGGGCACCCGAATCTGCAGACTTGCAATAAAAGAACTTCTTTCCACAACATTGTCTCCAGTAGTTCTGTGACTGTGAGCACGGGTGTTTTGATAAATCTCACAAATTTGGGGGCTCGTTCGGGATCGCCACTCCGAGACGTCCGATGGCGGGTCTAGGAAGAGGCGGAGGTGCACCCCGCTGAGTTCAGTGGTCCCTGAAGTCCTGGCCCGATGTTGGGCAGTCTGAGCGAGTGATATCCGGACAGGAGACTCTGGGAACAAGTGGTGGTAGGACATCGGTAGCGCGCTGCGATCGAGCAATTCTTGTGCACAAGACCCGGGTAAGAAAAAAAGACTATTAAGTACTACTCGGGCAATCGGGGGAACGTCTGCCGAAGAGCAGTCGGCAGGGTCTGGGTAACAAGACCCAGGGGAAACAGGCGCGGGAAGGACAAGGTGCATCTGGGGCAGCTCACCCGATAGTCCGTGGGTTGAGGGCTGTGGGAAGTTGGCAAAGACTTCAGGGTACCGGTACCAGGGAAGAAGTAGACATGGGAAACACGTGCACAAAACCCTGAGGGGGGAGGGAAGAGAAGGACTTTATGGGAGAGCGCCCCATGATCCCGCCCGATAGTCCGTTAGGGCGGCAGCTAAGGAATTGGGACACAGGGCGGACGAAGGGAAAAAGTAAGGAAGTTATAATAAAATACTGTTATTTTGAATGGCCGAAAACCCCGATCCGCGGACCCTCAGTATGGCGGCCACACTTGGGGTCCGACAAGGATTGGGTTTGTCAGAACTCGAATGTCTTTGTGAGTCAAAGGAGTCCTCCTAATCCGGAGGAGCAGGACTATGCAAGGTGTTGGACACCGACAGCAAAGTTATTTAAAATGGATGAAAACAAGAGCAGAACTCGAGCGCCCCCACGTGGAACCCCCTTGATCACCTGCCTCCACACCACCAGGCAGCCCATCATGGTCCGGGGGCCGCGGGTGTGGAAGCGGCGGGGGACGTAGACCCGAACGTACCTAGCAATGAGGGGGAATACGACATAAGGGAGGATGGGGATGATCAGTCAAAAGGGAACGTCTCGGAAGACCTTCCTGATGAGAGGCTTCAGAAAGAAGGCAGGGGACAGAAGAGGATAAGGAGAACTGAAGTGGAACTGTTAATGGAAGGCACCCAGAACCCTATCACAATCGCAATGAATCCGCTCCGAGAGGTCCCGGTGGGAAACAGCGACTTGGGATTCGTAAACGTTCCCCTCACTAGCATGGAAGTCAGGAATTTTAAGAAGGAGATGAAGAATCTTTTAGAGGACCCCTTAGGGTTGGCTGAACAATTTGATCAGTTTCTGGGGCCTAATATTTACACCTGGGACGAGATGCAAGCTATAATGGGGACCCTGTTCACCTCGGAGGAAAGGCAGATGATCCGGCAAGCTGGAATGAGGATATGGGAAAGGGACCACCAGCCCCAGAAGGGGCACCTTGGGGTATTACCTGAGGCGAAGTTCCCCGTGGTTCGACCCGATTGGGATAAGCAACAGGAAGTGGGGAGGTGAAATATGCAGGATCTTCGGGAGCTCATAGTAAAAGGGATAAAAGACGCGGTACCGAAGGGTCAGAATTTCGAGCGAGCCTTCGAGAATAGACAGATGAAAGAGGAAGCTCCGGCTGTCTTCTTACAGAGACTACGGAAAAATATACAACAATACTCGGGCGTAGACCCAAACTCTGAGCCGGGACAACAACTGCTGCGGGCGAATTTCGTTACCAAATCCTGGCCGGATATTAAACGGAAGTTGGAAAAATTGGAAGACTGGAACGAAAAGTCGCTTGATCAATTACTCAAGGAGGCCCAGAAGGTTTATGTGAGGCGGGAGGACGAGAAGCAAAAGGGAAAGGCTAAGATGATGATGCAGGCGGTAGAGCATGCCGTTGGGAAGAAATGGGAAAGAGAGAGAGGGTGGGGGGCCCTGAGACAAGAAGAGTGGGGGCAAGGTGGAGGGAAAACGGAGGGAAGGAGGGAGAGGATGGAGTGAGAGAAGAGAGAGAGAGCAAGGCTGGAGGACAGGACCCTCTAGGTGTTATGATTGTAACAAAAAGGGACACTTTAAAAGAGAATGCCCCAAACTGCGGAAAGAGACCCGTTCTTACGCGTTGACGGAGGAGGACGATTAGGGGGGTCGGGGGTCCCCGGCCACTACGGGATCTGTGGGCGGTAGAGGGGAAACCCTGGTAAATTTAAAGATAGGACCCCAAGGAGAGGAGATGGTATTTATGGTGGACTCTGGAGCTGAAAGGTCGAGCGTGGTCCATACTCCACGCGGAACATCGTTGGGAGAAAATAAAGTGAAAGTATGTGGAGTAGGCGGGAAAATAATTGAAACAGTTGTAATTGAGAATGTGAAAGTGACATACCAAGACCGGGAAGTTACTGAGGACCTGATCCTAGTCCCACAGGCAGGGATAAGCCTTATGGGGAGAGATTTACAAGTACACCTGGGGGTAGGGACTGCTCCTGTTGGAGGACATAGAACATAGAACATAGAACATAGAACAGTACAGCACAGAACAGGCCCTTCAGCCCACAATGTTGTGCCGACCATTGATCCTCATGTATGCACCCTCAAATTTCTGTGACCATATACATGTCCAGCAGTCTCTTAAATGACCCCAATGACCTTGCTTCCACAACTGCTGCTGGCAACGCATTCCATGCTCTCACAACTCTCTGCGTAAAGAACCTGCCTCTGACATCCCCTCTATACTTTCAACCAACCAGCTTAAAACTATGACCCCTCGTGCTAGCCATTTCTGCCCTGGGAAATAGTCTCTGGCTATCAACTCTATCTATGCCTCTCATTATCTTGTATACCTCAATTAGGTCCCCTCTCCTCCTCCTTTTCTCCAATGAAAAGAGACCGAGCTCAGTCAACCTCTCTTCATAAGATAAGCCCTCCAGTCCAGGCAGCATCCTGGTAAACCTCCTCTGAACCCTCTCCAAAGCATCCAAATCTTTCCTATAATAGAGCGACCAGAACTGGACGCAGTATTCCAAGTGCGGTCTAACCAAAGTTTTATAGAGCTGCAACAAGATCTCACGACTCTTAAACTCAATCCCCCTGTTAATGAAAGCCAAAACACCATATGCTTGCTGAACAACCCTGTCCACTTGGGTAGCCATTTTAAGGGATCTGGGCCTGGCGACTTGTCAATCTTAATGTTTGACAAAATTTTCAGCACATCAGCTTCCTCTATCTCTATCCATTCCAGCATGCACACCTGCTCTTCAAAGGTTTCATTCACTACAAAGTTTGTTTCTTTCGTAAAGACAGAAGCAAAAAACTCATTTAGGGCTTCCCCTACCTCCTCAGGCTCCACATACAAGTTCCCTATGCTATCCCTGATCGGCCCTACTCTTTCTTTGATCATTCTCTTATTCCTCACGTAAGTGTAAAATGCCTTTGTGTTTTCCCGGATTCCTTCTGCCAAGCCTTTCTCGTGCCCCCTCCTGGCTCTCCTCAGACCATTTTTGAGCTCCTTCCTTGCCTGCATGTAATCCTCTCTAGCTGAACTTGACCCTAGCTTCCTCCACCTTATGTAAGCTACCTTCTTCCTTTTCACAAGAAGCTCCACCGCTCTCGTCATCCAAGGTTCCTTTATCTTACCCCTTCTTGCCTGTCTCAGAGGGACATATTTACTCATCACTCCCAACAACTGTTCCTTAAACAGTCTCCACATGTCTATAGTTCCCTTACCATGGAACAACTGCTCCCAGTCCATGCTTCCTAACTCATGTCTAATCGCATCATAGTTTCCTCTTCCCCAATTAAATATCCTCCCATTTTGCCTAATCCTCTCCTCCTCCATAGCTATGTAGAATGTGAGGCAGTTATGGTCACTATACCAAAATGCTCTCCCACCACAAGATCTGATACCTGCCCCGGCTCGTTTCCGAGCACCAAGTCTAGAATGGCCTCTCCCCTCGTCGGCCTGTCAACGTACTGCGTTAGGAAACCCTCCTGAACACACCTTACAAAAACAGCTCCATTCAAATCTTCTGCTCGAAGGAGGTTCCAATCAATATTAGGAAAGTTAGTCACCCATTACAACAACCCTACTGCGTCCACACTTTTCCAAAATCTGTCGACCTATGCTTTCTTCAATCTCCCTGCTGCTATTGGGGGGCCTGTAGTAAACCCCTAACGAGGTGACTGCTCCCTTGCTGTTCCTAATTTCCACCCATACTGACTCAGTAGGCAGATCTTCCTCGACAATGGAAGCTTCTGTAGCTGTGATACCCTCTCTGATTAGTAGTGCTACACCCCCTCCTCTTTTTCCCCCCTCCCTATTCTTTTTAAATGTTCTAAACCCTGGAAGATCCAGCAACCATTCCTGCCCATGAGAAACCCATGTCTCTGTTATGGCCACAACATCATAGCACCAGGTACTGATCCATGCTCTAAGTTCATCACTTTTATTCCTGATACTCCTTGCATTAAAGCAAACACACTTTAACCGATCCCTTGGTTCCTTCCCAGGAAAATCCTTCCCACTAGCTGGTCTACCTCTTGCTACTGCCTCACCTGCATCAACGCTCACCTCTGGTATACAGCTCAGGTTCCCACCCCCCTGCCATACTAGTTTAAACCCTCTCGAACTACTCGAGCAAACCTTCCACCCAGGACATTGGTCCCCTTCCAGTTCAGATGCAACCCGTCCTTCTTGTACAGGTCCCACCTTCCCCAGAAGGCATCCCAATTATCTATATATCTGAAGCCCTCCCTCCTACACCAGCTGCGTAGCCACGTGTTCAGCTGCGCCTGCTCCCTGTTCCTCACCTCGCTATCTCGTGGCAAGAATCCTATCGTTAATCCTGTACTCAGCTTTCAAATTCGACCTTCCAAAATGCATCACCTCGCATTTATCCAGGTTGAACTCCATCTGCCACCTCTCAGCCCATCTCTGCATCCTGTCAATGTCCCGCTGCAGCCTACAACAGCCCTCTATACTGTCAACGAGACCTCCGACCTTTGTGTCGTCTGCAAACTTGCTGTGACCCATCCTTCAATCCCCTCATCCAAGTCATTAATAAAAATTACAAACAGTAGAGGCCCAAGAACAGAGTCCTGTGGAACCCCACTCACCACTGACTTCCAGGCAGAATATTTTCCTTCTACTACCACTCGCTGTCTTCTGTTGGCCAGCCAATTCTGTATCTAAGCAGCTAAGTTCCCCTGCATCCCATTCCTCCTGACCTTCTGAATGAGCCTACCATGGGGAACCTTATCAAATGCCTTACTGAAGTCCATATACACCACATCCACAGCTCGACCCTCATCAACTTTTCTAGTCACATCCTCAAAAAACTCGATAAGGTTTGTGAGGCATGACCTACCCCTCACAAAGCCGTGTTGACTGTATTTGATCAAGCCATGCTCTTCCAGATGGTCATAAATCTTATCCCTCAGAATCCTTTCTAACACCTTGCAGACGACAGACGTGAGACTTACCGGTCTATAATTGCCAGGGATTTCCCTATTTCCTTTCTTGAAGAGAGGAATTACATTTGCCTCTCTCCAGTCCTCAGGTACGTTCCGGGAATCCCGATCTTGACCACAAAATCTCCTGTCGATTCCCCTAACTATCGAGTCCCCTACCACGAGTACTTTTCTATTCTGCCCCCTTCCCTTCTTTGCCACAGTGTCAGGCTCAGTGCCAGAGAACTGACTACTATGGCTTTCCTCTGGTAGGTCATCCCCCCCAGCAGTATCCAAAACGGTATACTTATTGCTGGGGGGAATGCCCACAGGGGATCTCTGCACTGTCTGTCTGTCCCCTTTCCTCCCCCTAACTGTAACCCATCTATCCTCGTCCTGAGCCTTAGGAGTGACCAACTCCCGATAACTCCTCTCAATTACCCCCTCTGCCTCCCGAATGATCCGTAGTTCATCCAGCTCCAGCTCCATTTCCCTAACACGGTTTTCAAGGAGCTGTAGTTGGGTGCACTTCCCGCAGATGTAGCCAGCGGAGACGTGTGCCACATCTCCCAACTGCCACATTCTGCAGGAGGAGCAAGCAACTCTATCTATGCCTCTCATTATCTTGTATACCTCAATTAGGTCCCCTCTCCTCCTCCTTTTCTCCAATGAAAAGAGACCGAGCTCAGTCAACCTCTCTTCATAAGATAAGCCCTCCAGTCCAGGCAGCATCCTGGTAAACCTCCTCTGAACCCTCTCCAAAGCATCCACATCTTTCCTATAATAGGGCACCCAGAACTGGACGCAGTATTCCAAGTGCGGTCTAACCAAAGTTTTATAGAGCTGCAACAAGATCTCACGACTCTTAAACTCAATCCCCCTGTTAATGAAAGCCAAAACACCATATGCTTGCTTAACAACCCTGTCCACTTGACATATTGTGGCTCAGTTATGCACCCTGAGGGAGGAAGACGAACGAGAGATCGGGGACCAGGTCTGGTCTGGAGAGGGCAACAGAGGGGGTTTACAGATACCTCCCCTCCGAATAACCCTGAAGGAAGGATATGGCCCAGTACGAGTGAGACAGTATCCCATCTCTCGCGAAGGGCGAAAGGGGCTCCAGCCGGTTATCGAGGGTCTTCTGCGGGATGGAATGCTGGAAGGATGTATGTTCCCCTTCAACACCCCAGTGTTACCTGTGCGGAAGCCGGACGGGACGTCCCGTCTTGTTCAGGACCTGCGGGAACTAAAAAAGATAGTTCAGACCCGACATCAAGTAGTCCCGAACCCCTATACTATTCTGAACCGGATACCCCCAGAGCATGCGTGGTTCAGTGTAGTCGACTTAAAAGATGCCTTTTAAAGTGGCCTTGGGGGTGTTGACTCAAACACGAGGGGGGCAGAAACAACCGGTGGCCTTCCTCTCGAAAGTACTAGATCTGGTGTCCCGAGGCTGGCCCGTATGTGTCCAGGCGATAGCAGCCATGGCTATCTTGGTTGAGGAAAGTCGGAAGCTCACCTTCGGTGGAAATCTTGTAGTATGTACTCCCCACACAGTCAGGACAATCCTGACCCAGAAATCCCATAGGTGGCTGACAGATTCGAGAATATTAAAATACGAAACGATCTTGATGGAAAAGGGCGACTTGACCATAGTCACGGATAAAAACGCAAACCCCTCACAATTTTTATACCCGCCTGCGGCAGATGAAGAGTCAGGAGACTGGGAACATAACTGTTGCGACATCATTGACTTACAAACTAAGAGCCGAAACGAGCTGGATGAGGAACCCCTCACAGGAGGGTGCAGATGGTTCGTAGACGGATCATCGTACTGCATGGAAGGAAAGAGGTACAGCGGATACGCGATAATCGATGGGATTGCGGGAACCGCAGTAGAATCGGGGCGCCTACCCGGGAACTGGTTGGCACAGCCCTGTGAATTGTACGCCCTGATGAGAGCATTGGAGTTGTAGGACAACTGGGAAGGCACGACCTACACTGATTCAAAGTATGCATTTGGAGTAGAGCATACATTTGGCAAAATCTGGAAAGAGCGGGGGATGATAACGACAAGGGGGAGGGAGCTGGCCCATGAACAATTGATTAAAAAGACCTTGGACACGCTCAAGAAACCTGAAAGAATAGCAGGAGTACGTGTTCCAGGGCGTCAAAAGGGAAAATCGCTAGAGGCCAGAGGGAAGCGAATGGCCGACGAGAACGCCTGAAAGGCTGCCCAATCCGCGACAGTGTGAATGATGTCCCTGATCCCGTTGGGGGAAAGGGTAAAGAAGGTACCGCTATTCTCAGACTCCGATAAGGAGCGGATGAAAAAGGAGTTGGGAGCCAGACAAACAGCGGACGGGAAGTGGTGGCTTCCGGATGGTAGACAAATACTAAACCAGGAGGTAACCAGGCGACTGCTGCACGAATTGCACTCCTAGTCCCATTGGGGAACCCAGGCGCTATGTGACACCCTTTTACGAACTTACGCATGTTCCGGCATATATACCTTGGTGAAACAAGCGGTGTCGGGGTGTATAGTCTGCCAGAAAGTGAATAAAAAGGTGATGAGGGCACTGCCAAAAGGGGGACAGCCATTGGCAGTACGACCATTTCAACGAATACAGATGGACTTCACTGAACTCCCTAGAGCCCAGAGGTGGGGGTATATACTGGTGATAGAAGACCGCTATACCCGATGGGTGGAGGCCTTCCCTGTCGCTAGTGCAACTGCCCACGTGGTGGCTAAGATCCTCTTAGAACAGATAATCCCTAGGTACGGAATAGTAGAATCCATTGATTCAGATAGGGGAACACACTTTGCGGCAAAGGTGCAAAAATTGATTTGTGGTACATTGGGGATTACCTGGAAGTTGCACACCCCGTGGCACCCACAAAATTCGGGAATGGTAGAGCGAATGAATGCCACCTTAAAGGCACAAATAAGGAAGCTAGTAGAGGAAACAAAACTCCCCTGGACTAAGTGTTTACCGCTAGCTCTGCTCAGAATACGCACTGCTCCCCGGAAGGATATAGGGGTGTCACCGTATGAAATGTTGTTTGGACTCCCCTATCTAGGAGGGGAGGAAGGGGTCCCCACCTTTGAAAGTAATGATGCGTTTCTAAGGAACTATTTACTGGCAGTCTCTCGTTCACTTACAGAGCTTAAAACCAAAGGCTTGCTGGCACAGAGCCCTCCTCTGGATTTCCACATCCACCCGATAAAGGCAGGAGATTGGGTCCTTGTCAAGTCGTGGAAAGAGGAGAAGTTACGGCCGCAATTGTCTGGCCCATATCTAGTGTTGCTGACAACGGAAACAGCGATTCGAACAAAAGAAAAAGGGTGGACGCACGTGGCGCGAGTAAAGGGACCAGTGGATCCATCAACCGAGGGAGAGTGGGAAGTCCGAGCGGGGGACAATCCGTTGACATTACGGATTAAGCGAAAAGGATGATGAAGGACAGTAGCCAGTTCAAAATTGTATATCACAGTCTGTTTACTATACTGTACCTTGCGGTTTGCTGAAGCGAGTTTAATTATTTTACTACACTCTGTGCGAACTATGCTAGACAGAAGGGACAGACCAATTGTTGGGTATGTGCGGCCATCCCACATCATGGGGAGTCCGGTAGCATTCTGCCTGTGACTAGGGAGGAAGTAGGCGAGGTGCTGCAGTTCAACACCTCTGTAAGCGATACGTGGGAGTCAGGCGGGGGTACATGGAATTCTAGTTACGGGAATTGGTGGCTGCGTTGTGGTAGGTGGAAAGGGAGCAAGGGGAATTACAGTTTCAAGGGATAGTTTCCCCGACCGGCCCCACGGACCCAAGGGGCAATTGATCGTCTCAGAGTTACGCCACCTCGGGGACAGGTTAACTCAACGTGTTTCTGTAACTGGAATGTGAGCTCCCCGTTCCAATTGGGGAACTCGTCCTGTAAAGTGTACCAAGTGGCCCATGAATATAGCCTGCCCATACCATTAAACGGGACATATTGGGTATGTGACACCAGAGCATATCCATACCTGCCCGGGGAACAACATGAACATCAGGGAGTCCAGGGATCCGGCATAGAGCGGACCTTGCCACCTGAACAGAAGGGGTGGCGTGGTTGTTGTTCCCTAGCCTACCGAGTCCCTCATGTACACATCCCGAAACAAGTCCCATGGACTAGAAAGGAACGGGGGAAGAAGAGGCGCAAACCTAGAAAGGTGGCAGACACTGACCGCTTGATCTGGACCCTCTTTACTCCTTATGGGACGGCTCGGGCAGGGGTAGAAATTCAACAGTTAGCTGCTTCCTTGGAGGAATTGGCCAATGGCATGGCTATAGCTCTAAGCGAGACGCAGACCCAGGTGCGGGCCCTCACTACTGAAATGATTGCCCTCAGATTAGTGGCCCTCCAAAACCGAATGGCCTTGGATTTAAACTCGCTGAGAAAGGGGGGACCTGCGCTCTGATAGGGAATGAATGTTGTACCTATGTCCTTGACGAGTCGCGAAACATTACTAACCTCTCCCAACATACTCGGGGTCAAATTGATAAAATACGAGAAGCGGGGAATAGGTATCGCAAGGAGGCAGGGTGGGAATGGGGCAGTTGGGGCTTGACTGGATGGGCTAATTGGTTGGTGAACCTAGCGATTTATGGCCTAATCATAGTGGTAGCACTAATAATAGGCCTGAATATCCTGAAATGTCTATTGGCCCGTATGATGCCGGCCTCCCTGACTGACATGAGAACAGCACTATTTACGATGAAAACCCCGGACAGCGAGCGTAATGACGATACCCAATGGAGAGAGATTAAATACATGTTGGCCAACTTTAGAAAACAACTGAAGGAACGGGGAGGGAACGCTGAGGTGCAGTTAAACCAAAAATGCGTGACAAAAGAAAAAGGGTGGAATTGAGAGAAATGGAGTGCTACAGGACAGTGGTTAAACTACAGTTAACACTAGAACATGAACTTAGGCACAACAGTTAACACTTGGACAGGAATTTAGTCACAGATGTGATAGCAATAAGGAGAAGTGGTGAGGCGGCAGTGCACAGTATGGGGGATCAGCTTGAGTGAGCAGAAGATAACAATAAGGAGCGATTAAGAACTAGCTAAAACTGGATCCGGGAAACACTTGAGGCTAAATAGGGGAAAGGTGAGGAGTATGTGGCCACAGGCAGCTATGGCACATGTGTAGTAGAGAATAGTAAAAGCCAGAGCTGAACTACAGATGGGGACGCCCACTTAGGGAGGCCCGAGGGAATACAAACATTGGTGCCTGAATACATAATGAATGGGACGTATAAAAGAAGGCTGCAAACTCTGTATCACGGTCTCTCCAGTTCTCCGGGGGCACCCGACTCTGCAGACTCGCAATAAAAGAACTTGTTTCCACGACATTGTCTCCAGTAGTTCTGTGACTGTGAGCACGGGTGTTTTGATAAATCTCACAGGTGCCTGCCCCACATTCTGTGGTTCTACATTCAGCAGAGGAAAGGAAAGCTCATTTCTGCTTCACTAACTGGGACTTGAGGAGATGTTGGTGGATGAGCTGTTAGATGAGGAGTGCATTCCTTTTTCCAGCTAACTACCACTGGAGGCCAGGACTGCAACAGAAGTGCAGTGGGACACCCAGCACTGAAAGAAGAAGATCAATAATCTTCTGTGCTCCACAAGGATACATACCATCATCTTTGCTCTGCCACCACACATTCACAAGGCCACCAATCACTCTAACTCTGCCATTGCACACAAATTAGCTATGGGCTACAACTCTCACTTGGCCTGCATTGTGTCCACTCAATAGATGTCACCCCCACTTCACACTCCCAAACTACTGTCTTTTCCTGACCTCATAATTCACTCACTCAGACCAAAAGCTTTATCTCAGAATTCCTATTTTAAAAAGTGATGGGGAGAAATTTCTTCGCTCAGAAGGCGATGAATCTGGAGAATTCTTCATTGAAGGGTGCATTCGAGGCTGAGATAGATAGGTTTTTAACCAGTGAGGGAATCCAAGTCAGGGAAATGGTGTTTAAGATTATCAGATCCTGAACTCAATGAATGGTGGAGATGCCCCAAAGGGCCAAATGGCCTCATTCTCCTATGCCCTATGGTTTTATGGCTATTGGTACCAAGTTGCCTCTGGCACTCATGTCTGGTTGTCTCCATGGAGAGACTGGTGATTGCAATGAAAGGCCAGGTTCAACACACTCAGTGTCGACTAGGGATGCATAAGGCCCACACTCTGTTTTTCTAGTCATATTTCCTCAGCGTTAATGGCGAGGTGCTTGGGAGACAAGAGACCTTGGCATCTTTCCAGATGACCCTCATTTCAAGGATTGCGGGTGGTACTAGCAGGCCCTTGAAGGAAAACGAGAGCCACATGTGCGACTCAAGAAACCTCCTCTCAGGACACTCCAGAGACATCTAGCCCCTCTATCTCGTTCCTGCCTATGATCCCAAAAGATGCAACTGTTCAATTCAAGGAGAGTGAGCCTTGATGTGGGCAGGAAACTGTCAGCGGCTCTGGGTACTCTAATCAAAGGCACCATGGGATGTCTACCAAAATCTTCCAAGCCAATAGGACGAACCAGGCAGCAGGATTGTTCCGCCACATCTGCAGAAGTCAGATCTGCTTTTTAGACATAGTGGAAAGCAAAGGAAAAAGAAAAGTTACTGAGGGCACAAAGGTGGTGCAGTTGAAACATCACTGCAAATAATCTTTTGCTTTTGTACATAAGTAGATATTCAGTTGTCCTGTTAAAATACCTACCTTAGTCTAATTTTTGCAGTCAGACCTAGTTAAATCACACCCATGTGAGAGATCAACAGCTTCTTCAGACATTCCAGAGATAAAAGAAATTGCATTCGCTGAGCCTTGCTCATCTCTCACAAGCAACTCTCTCTTAAACTCCAGATACCATCAGATGACAGGCAACTTTGAACTTTGTTTTTATTATTTGATCATGAGGTGTGGTTGTTGCTAGTTGGGTCAGCATTTATTGCCCAGCTCCAATTTCTCTTTGATCTGAGTGGCTTGTTAGGACGATTTCAGAAGTGAGTTACAAGTCAACCACATCGCTGTGGTCCTGGAGTAATCTGTTAGCCAGACTGGGTCAGGACAGCAGATTTCCTTCCCCAGAAGACATTAGTGATTCATCAGGATAGTTTATTATTCCGTAATTTTTAAAGAAAATTCAGATGTCACCATCTGTCATGATAGGAGTCGAACACAAACTCCCAGAGCGTGAACCTAAATTTCTGGATTAATTAATCCAAGTACATTACTACCCTGCCACCACCTCCACTAACAAACAAAATTAAGTTATAATTAGTTAATATGTTCATCTTCTTTGTGGTCAACGCAGGCTAAGCACATGGGAACATGATAGGATCTGGTTGAACAAATCATTCCCCACTTATACATGCCTTACAGTAAATGAGAGTACAGAATCAGTGCTAATTCCTTATATCACTGCAGGAAACCATCTATCCTACTTTATCAGCTTTTCAAGGGAGCACATTGCCAGTCAATGCTGGGAGATGAAAAATGGGCAGTTTGTGATTCACTCTCCCTCATACTGATCTCCTGGGAGAAGCCAGAAAAAAGGCTGCCTCTTGGAAGTCCAAATGCTGTCCTACTAAGTGCTCAAGCATTTCAGGGCAACTGAGCATGTATGCGCACTCTAAAATATTGCTGGCTGTCATGAGAGGTCTCACTATTCTACACTATGGTATGATACCCTGATAACTGTCTGAACCTCAGCGCCATCTGATGTTAGTGCCCTGTTTTGCTGACTGATGCTTTTTCCTGAATTGTCAATAGGACGTGTAATGTGTAGATACTTGTAAGGGGGATCACCTGGAGATATCATTGCAAACAATCAGATGGATGACAACGTATTTATCCAGCAAGACATAACGTCAAAGTCTGCAAAAATAACAAAGCCCACATCCCCTTTGCGCTAAGAAAGGTCTATTTGTGAGATTACCAACAGAATGCTTATTGAACAACATTTTGTCTGAGATTTATGGTATAAATGCTGAGTGGAACACTGACCACATTCATAAAATATGTCTTACTTGCGTCCGCTTTTTCGTGCGTAATCTACAGTTTATAATCCACTAAATTTGCCCACTTAAATTCTGTTGATTGCAACTCATAGAGGATAGATGTTTACATAAAGACTTTTGGTATTTGCCTTTGTCTGACGAGGACAGGTATGGAAAAAAATCCTTTTATTTAAATCATTGGATCTAGTGGTAACATTTGTTGAGTAAATGACTGGAATTTCAGATTTCTTACTTTTCTAAAAATGTTACTGCCTTCATTGAGGTTGTAATACTTATGTCAAGGGGTGTCAGCAGTGAACTAGGATGTCCTTCACATGTGAATTTAGGATAGTTAACGTAAACTGCCTGTTCAACTTGGCACATATTACAGTTCAGCTCAGTTCTTTTTATCTAACAGTCTTACATGATGACTTCTGACAAACACTAAATTGGAACTTGGTGATTGTTTCTTCCTTTTCTAATTCACCAGCAGCGCGTCCTTTATGGGATGCCTTTATTGACTGACATCGTTCATCTATTTATTGACACCTTCACTCTTCTATGAAGTTTGACAATGATTTTAGTGGTTTAACAATGCCACTTCCATGTGTATGAACAATATTTCTGCAAAGGGTTACTTTTTTAATAAGTCAGTTTGGTTCAGTTCATCATGTCTTGGTGAGACAGTTGTGGATTCGAACCCTATTCAGTGGTTTGCAGTATTATATGAACAGTGTGAAACTGAAGTGGATGAAATATTAAACTGAAGTCTCATCTCTGTGGATGTTATTCAAAAAGTTGGGATCTTGCTCAGTGCAAAATGGTTGCTCATTTTACCTTCACTGTAGGTACAATTGCATATTACTATGTTTATGGGAAATTTTTAATAAATATACTGCGCAAGTCTCTTTTGTTACTCTGTTGTAGAAAGTATAAACATTTTCCCACATCCTGAACATGTAGTTATTGTCTTAATATGATATTGTTCTCAAAACTCTCGTCAGTCCAGGCAACATTTCTGAATAATAAGGAAATTATCCAGGTTGGTGTAAATTGTTCTGTTTGCATTTCTGTCAAACGTTAATTTAGAAAAGCGTTGTTTGCATATTAAAATTACAGCGGATCACAGTGAGACCCAACAGTCATGTCAAGTGACCATAATTAGTATTAGATTTATCAAGGTCAGTAGTCACACAACACCAGATTATAATTCAACAAGAGGCGGCAGCAGGATTTCTGACCCGATTTCTGAGGAAGGGCCTAGGCCCGAAACGTCAGCCTTCCTGCTCCTCTGATGCTGCTTGGCCTGCTGTGTTCATCCAGCTCTACACCTTGTTATCGCAAACCTTTCCTTATCTGGTGTCTCCAAACAGAACCGGTCAGGCTGCTGTACATAGATCAGAGGGAAATGGAAGTGAATTTCCTATCTTCGAGTCAAGGGCAGCAATTATAGTTTCACTATAATGAATTTAGCTGAGTTAAATTGGCTCACAGACATTGTTGCTCTTTTTGCATCAAGGCCATGTTATCTTATTAAAAAATTCTTGATTTCTCAAGTTTAACTTGAATTAATGTATCTGTTCTGAATAGAAAGTCTTAATGTTTTTGTGCATTGTTATGTTATACAAACTGAAACTAAGTTTAAATGAGAAAATTATCAAATTCTTGTGTTAGATTAAATGAAGTAGGAGCAAATTACTATTCTGAATTTAACATTGAGTCCAACACCTTCTGATTGTAAACCCATTCCCAGTCCTTTCCTTACTTTCAGCTTACTTGCTCCATTTTTTATAACCATGTTCTCCCTCCCCTTCCCACCCCTCCACCCCAACCCAATGGGACTGTCTGTCCTTTCAAGTCTGTCAGTTAGACACACCATTGTTCTGCCGTTCTCACAATCCGATAGCTTAATCTGAATTATCAGCATTCTTTCTCCCACATCACGCCGCCCCTTGTACTATTGTATAAACAGTGCCTCTTCACAGTTCAGGTCACCTCTGGTGAAGAGACAGTAAGGACTGCAGATGCTGGAGAATCTGAGATAACAAGGTGTAGGTATGGATGAACACAGCAGGCCAAGCAGCATCAGAGGAGCAGGAAGGCTGACGTTTCAGGTCCGGACCCTTCTTCAGAACTAGTGGAGGGGAAGGGGGCTCTGAGATAAATGGAGAGAGAGGGTAGGCGATGATAGAAGGTGGATAGAGAAGCAGACAGGTGGAGAGAAGATGGACAGGTCAAGGAGGCAGGGATAAAGCCAGTACAGGTGAGCGTAGGTATGGAGTTGGGATGTGAATTAGTCAGTGAGGAGGGAGGGGTAGGTAGGTGGGAGAAATGACGGAGAGGTCAAAGAGACTGGGATTAAAGGGGATGCTGGAATTGGGATGAGGTTGGGGGTGGAGAGATTTTGAAGCTTGCAAAGACCACATCGAGACCATTGGGCTGAAGGGTTCCCAGACGGAATATGACATGCTTGACCTCCAGCCTTCAGGTGGCATCGTTGTGGCACTGGAGGAGGCCCAGGACAGACATGTTATCCAAGGAGTGGGAGGGGAAGTTGAAGTGGTTCACGACTGGGAGGTGTCGCGAACCGAGCGTAAATGCTCCACAAAGCTGTCTCCAAGCCTCCACTTGGTTTCCCTGATGTAGAGGAGGTCACATTGGTAATGGCGGATATGATATACCACGTTAGCAGATGTACAGGTGAACATCTGTTTAATGTGGAATGTTTCGTTGGGGCCTGGGATGGAGGTGAGGGGGGGAGGTGTAGGGGCAGGTGTAGCACCTCCTGCGGTTGCAGGGAAAGGTGCTGGGGTGGTGAGGCTGGTGGGGAGTGCGGAGCAGACGGATTCGCGGAGAGAGCTGTCCCTCCGGAAGGCAGGTAAGGGTAGGGGAGGGTAAAATGTCCTTGGTAGTGGGGTCAGATTGCAGGTGGCCGAAGTGGCGGAGGATGGTACGTTGAATCCGGAAGTTCATCAACCTCTAGATTCAACACATCATCAACGTCCGGATGAAAACTTTCCACACTAAACACATGTTCACCTGTACATCTGCTAACGTGGTATATTGTGTCCGCTGTTCCTGATGTGGCCTCCTCTACATTGGGGAAACCAGGTGGAGGCTTGGAGACTGCTTTGTGGAGCACCCACACTCAGTTCATGACAAATGACAACACCTCCCAGTTGCGAACCACTTCAACTTCCCCTCCCACTCCTTGGACGACACGTCCATCCTGGGCCTCCTCCAGTGCCACAGCGATGCCACCCAAAGGCTAGAGGAACAGTACCTCATATTGCGCCTGGGAATCTTGCAACCCAATGGTCTCAATGTGGATTTCACAAGCTTCAAAATCTCCCCTCCCCCTACCTCATCCAAAGACCAGCCCCTCTCGATCTGCCCCCTTGACTTGTCTGTCTTTTCTCCCACCCAACCACTCCTCCCACTTCACTGACCAACTCCCACCCCCACTTCCTACCTACTAGCCTCATCCCTGCCTCCTTGCCCTGTCCGTCTGCTCTCCACCTATCTGCTCCTCAATCCACCTTCTGTCATCACCTCCCCCTCTCTCTATTTATTTCAGAGCCCCCTTCCCCTCCCCCATTTCTGAAGAAGGGTCCTGACCTGAAACGTCAGCTTTCCTGCTCCTCTGATGCTGCCTGGCCTGCTGTGTTCATCCAGCTCTACACCTTGTTACTTCTGGTGAAGAGTCATCTGGACTTGAAACATTAGCTTGCTCACTCTCTGCATGGATGCTGTCTGATGCGCTGTGATGTCCAGCATTTTTTGTTTTTAGATTTAAATAGAGATGCTTGCAAAGGAGTTTCTGGATTAAGATTGTAACAAGGACTGTGCTGCAAAGATACAATATTCAAAATTCTGGAACAGAATAATTACCAGGTACAGATATGTATATGGCAGATATGCAAAAAGGTTGTGCTGATATAGGAAATTTCTGAAGAATGCAGAAGGAGATGCACAGATGTGTCAGACAGTGGAACTCATGAATCCCTCTGCTCGAGTTCAAACTGATTGGAAATTAATTATGGAGAACACTGATTTCTACCTATAAAACAACTTGTCTATATTGGGACCGAGCCATGGCCAGGGTTTTATTTGTGTAGAGTGGAGGGGCATCCCCATGTTTTTGAGATAGTGCCACATTTTTTGGTCACACTACTGTAGGAATTCTTAACATTCTTCCAACTCCTGAACATGCTATGATTATGTTATTGACATATAGTTCAACCAGTAGTTTGCCCATCGAATATTGGTCAATCCAGAGAACATTTCAGATTAATTTAACTAATTAGGTTTGCATATCTGTCAAACTGCTCTTTCTGAACCCACTAAAATATTTACATTTGGTGTCCTGTTCAGCTGGGAATTTGTGGAGTGCACGGCACTGGTTATGTCTGTTGTTGTTGTGTTTTAGATATCGCTGAAATTGAATGCTTATTTTGTGTAGGCACGATTTAAACTAAAATGTGAACAAAATAAAAACACGCTGAAAAATTAACACTCAAACATGAAGTGAAAAGGCCCAGCATGAACTGATCATATGCTGATCCTGTATGAGGTTAAAATTGTATCAGAGATAATGGGAACTGCAGATGCTGGAGAATCCAGGACAACAAAGTGTGGAGCTGGATGAACACAGCAGACCAAGCAGCATCTTAGGGGCACAAAAGCTGACGTTTCAGGCCTAGACTCATGAGGTAATGTCTGGATCTTCAGAAATGTTAAATAAAATAGGAAGCAACATATTGATGGACAAAGAGTAAACCTGTAAGCAGAACATCAAGACACAATTACCAAAGGACTTCCTCTCAGCTTCATATTCTTTCCAAAGTTGAAGAAAGGGGAGTCAAAAAAGTCATCAGGTAGTTAGATCAGCAAAGTGATTCTTTTCTCCTCTATTTCTCATGCCCTCGGTGTCTGTTTAATAAAAGCATTAACTTTATCTGAGCAGTTTTTGAATGTCGTCCCTCCAGCTTTTTAAATAACTTTGAAAAGGCAATTTAGCTAACCTGAATTTAGAAGCTAAAGTATATTCAGTCAGCTGACTAAACTGATGCATTCTAGAAAATCAGGTGTTGTACGGAATCTATTTTGACTGACCACATCTTAGAGATGAGATGAGGTACATCAGGAAAAATCTTGAACAGAAGTCATGGGGAGGTCATGTGCAGCTATACAGGACATTGGTAAGGCTATTTTTGGAACACTGCATTCAATTCTCTCCTTGCTATAGGAAAGATGTTAAACTTGAAAGGGTTCAGAAGAAAATTACAGGGATGTTGCTGGATTTGGAGTGTTTGAGCTATCGAGAAGATGTGAGTAGACTGGGGTTATTTTCCCTTAAGTGTTGGAGGTTGACAGGTGATCTTATAGAGGTTTATAAAATCATGAGGAGCATGGATAGGTTGAATAGGCAAGCTCTTTTCCCCAGGTTGGTTGGGGGGGGGGGGGGGGGGTGGCTCCAAAACTAGAATTCATAGGTTTAAGGTAAGAGGGGAAGATTTAAAATGGACCTAAGGGATAGTGTTTTCATGCAGAAGGTGGTGTGTGTGTGGAATGAGCTGCCAGAGGAAGTGGTGGAGGCTGGTACAATTACAACATTTAAAAAGCATCTGGATGGGAATATGAATAGGAAGGGCTTAGAGGGATACGGGCCAAATGCTGGCAAATGGGACTAGATTAATTTAGGATATCTGGTTGTCCAGGACAAGTTGGACCGAAAGGTCTTTCTCTGCGCTGTACATCTCTATGATTCTATGTATGAACAGCGTTTAGCAATTTGGCTCCAAGAGGCTGCTTCACCAGTGAGAAAATGGTTGAATACAACCGAACATCATTTAACAGCGTCTTAGGTTTGTTTAATACATCCTCATTAATGGTTTGAACCTTTCATCTTTTACTTATAAATTCTGTGTCTGATACTACCTTTCTCACTAACACCTGAAGGAAGACTGAGGCTCTGAAAGCTTGTGTTTTCAAATAAACCTGTTGGAGAATAACCTGGTGTCATATGATTTCTAACATCATAATGGCATGAAGAGTTTAAAACAAAATCAGTAAGTTATTGTGAAATGAGCAGTTCAAATGCTGCTATTTCATTCATTAGAAATTTCATTTACTGAGAAAAAGTGCAGCAGAAAACTGTTCAGACATCAACATCGATATTTAAAGGAAGGTAATAATTAACATAGCCCCACCTGGTGACTAGGGTTTTCCATTACAGAATAACAGGACCACTCTCTCCGTGACTCCCTTGTTCGCTCCACACTGCCCTCCAACCCCACCACACCCGGCACCTTCCCCTGCAACCGCAGGAAATGCTACACTTGTCCCCACACCTCCTCCCTCACCCCCATCCCAGGCCCCAAGGTGACATTCCACATCAAACAGAGGTTCACCTGCACATCTGCCAATGTGGTATACTGCATCCACTGTACCCGGTGCGGCTTCCTCTACATTGGGGAAACCAAGCGGAGGCGTGGGGACCGCTTTGCAGAACACCTCCGCTCAGTTCGCAAAAAACAACTGCACCTCCCAGTCGCAAACCATTTCCACTCCCCCTCCCATTCTCTTGATGACATGTCCATCATGGGCCTCCTGCACTGCCACAATGATGCCACCCGAAGGTTGCAGGAACAGCAACTCATATTCTGCCTGGGAACCCTGCAGCCATATGGTATCAATGTGGACTTCACCAGTTTCAAAATCTCCCCTTCCCCGACTGCATCCCTCAACCAGCCCAGTTCATCCCCTCCCCCCACTGCACCACACAACCAGCCCAGCTCTTCCACCCCACCCATTGCATCCCAAAACCAGTCCAACCTGTCTCTGCCTCCCTAACCGGTTCTTCCTCTCACCCATCCCTTCCTCCCACCCCAAGCCGCACCCCCCGCTACCTACTAACCTCATCCTACCTCCTTGACCTGTCCGTCTTCCCTGGACTGACCTATCCCCTCCCTACCTCCCCACCTACACTCTCTCCACCTATCTTCTTTACTCTCCATCTTCGGTCCGCCTCCCCCTCTCTCCCTATTTATTCCAGTTCCCTCCCCCCATCCCCCTCTCTGATGAAGGGTCTAGGCCCTAAACGTCAGCTTTTGTGCTCCTGAGATGCTGCTTGGCCTGCTGTGTTCGTCCAGCCTCACATTTTATTATCTTGGAATCTCCAGCATCTGCAGTTCCCATAATCACAGAATAACAGGAACAGGTTTTCACACGGTTTCCATTTTAAATAAAACAGCCAGGATTTTTATAATGAAAAGGTGACAATTATGCATGGACAGGAAATACATTTTTACAGGCAGGAAGTGCATGCAGCATGAATTGTTCAACAGGATACTGGTTGAACGCGTATGAATGTGCAAATTGAGAGACAAAACAGGATTCAAGTCTATTCCAGACAACACATAATCTGGTTAAATTCTTTGTATAGAACTGTCAGATGTGACTTTCAGCTCCAATGTGAAACAGATCAACAAATGGATTTCAATGATTTGATGATCGACAAGGGTTTTTAACAATGCAGTTTGCATTTATATAGTGCCTTTAATGCAATAAAATGCCCTACACAGCTTCAGAAAATGTTATCAGTCAGAATTTCACACAGAGCCACGAGGAAAGATGAGCAGATGACCAAAATCCCAAAGGTGTGAGCTTTAAGAAGTGTCTGAAAGAGATGAGAGGGATGGAGAGGGGAGGCAACACCTTAGAAACTTGACAGCTGTCAGAGGTCAAACTATTAAAATTGATGATGTATGGAAACCAGAATTGGAAGAATTCAGGCATCTCTGAGGTTTACAGGACTGGAAGAGGCAAAAGAGGTCAGGAAGAACCATAGAGGCCATAGAGAATCACAGAAAAGAATGAGTATTTTAAAATCAAGACGTTGCATAGACAATACAGGTCAGTAAATGCAGGGGTGGCGCGTGAGTGTGATGTGATGTGAATTAGAATACAGGCAGCATGCTTTTGGATGAGAAGTTTAAGAAGGTTTAAAGACGGGATGCTAAAGGTGGGAATAGTGAAGCCCGGAGCTAACAAAGTTACAGATGAGATTTCAGCACCTGGTGAGCTGAGGCAGGGTGGAATCTGATGATGTTACATATGGTGGTTTTATTGAGGTGGATATGTGATAAGTTGGCATTTGAAAGACCATTCGAGGAGATTATCTGGTAACTTATATTTTAGGGACCTTGGTTGACACGTTTACCTACATTATAAGAGTCAGTATGATTCAAGAACACCTCATTGAATGTCTCACAAGCTTCAAAAACAAAGCTAAAATGTTTTATATAAATGCAATCTACTTCTTATTGTTTATTATATGATTAGAGAACTTGAGAATGGTTAAGTCAGGATATACAGGTCTAAAGGTGTTAGTGTACTTTAATAGATTGCTCTTCTGGATAACTTTCTAAGTGATTTAGGGATGAGAGGACAAATCAGAGTAGGGTTGAAATTACAATGCATGATAATCTTGAGTTAATTAGTGAGATTATGCTCAATATTTCTTTTGTGACATGTTGAATTCTTCCCAAAGGTAGTTTTGGGAATATTAATTCAGCAGTTCCAAAAATAGAAGCCAATGCAAGCATATTATTCATTTTAACCAGAGCAAGGACAGAAAGGCCAGGCAGGACATCTGAGTAACCATGGAAACGTGCAAACCCAGGGCCGAATGTTGAGATAATGTTGGAGCAGTGGGGGCAAGCTGCATAAAATTAAAAATTACAAATACGAGCTTCAACCTCTGAATTTTAGAGAAGTTATTTTGGTAACTGAGACCTTCTCCGCTTAATATGCTCAACTAAAATCTTTGCTTCTTTGTCTAACACACAACTGATAGCAGTGAAGGGTCTAGGCCCGAAACGTCAGCTTTTGTGCTCCTGAGATGCTACTTGGCCTGCTGTGTTCATCCAGCTTCACACTTTGTTATCTTGGATTCTCCAGCATCTGCAGTTCCCATTATCTCTGAACACAACTGATAGCAGACGTTTTCACCATAATTACAAGAAACATTAGTTTTTTAATCTGTTCACAAGATTCCATACTGTAGGGATTCTCCGAGTTCTGTGAGTCTATAAGTGTGTGGGTGACACCCACATCCGAACAATGAATGAAACCATTAATACTACTACCATAATGAGCAGTAGTGTTAAAGTTTAACTGCAATGTGTAATGGTTAATCTTGCTTAAAGTAGACCAATATATATCTGAAGTTGCTCACAGAGCCATAAAAGGAAGTATATCAAGACTACTAGGCTACAGGGGCAGGATACTGATAAAATTAACCAATGTTAAAATTTCTAGCCCAAAAAAGTAGAAATCATACCAGCTATCACCTGCTGCAAAGAGATTTGTAAGAACTCCCTTATTAATTTCAATCTACGGGATTCCAAGACATTACTCACTCACTTTGCTAAGGGACAGCTTATGGAGCATTGACTGCACTGTCGTTGTAGGTCCCGTGAGGGCATGTCATTTTTGTGTTGCTGATATCTGCTGTTTCACAACTTACACATGCAAGTGATGGGTGGAATCTCGAACCCGGAGCATCTGTGGATGGTGTTCAGCAGCTAGAGGACAATCTCAATGTTTGGCAAGTGCCAGAATCTGGGCAACAGAGAACACTAACAATGTTTCGAGCTGAATACTGTGACATGTTTTTAAAACGGTTTTTAAGGACAAGTTTCAATTCTGCTGGCCAATAGTTGCATCTCTTTACTATACATATCAATGCCAAGCATTTTTCTAAAGCTTTGCACCTCTTATTTGAATTATTGTTTTCTATAACCAAGGTACTGTATTGCAAAGGATTGTGAACAATGGGATGTTCATTGACATCTGCAAAATGTCAATGGATTGGTGAAACCACAAGGCTACAGTAATTGTTTCGTAGTTAGCAAAGTCTCAAGTAAAACATCTGAACAGGGACTTTTGCAAAGACTTGTTTAGACAAACAAGTTAAATGTGTGTGTTGGCAGAGAAAGAGACTATAAACTGAATCTCACAATTTATCAGCTGTTATTCAGTCAAGTATCACATAGGGTTTTTCTTCACCAGTCTTACTAGGTTTTCTCACCAGATCGCAGTAAACTCGCCTCATTTAGGGCAGCACAGTGGCTCAGTGGTTAGCACTGCAACCTCACAGCACCAGGGACCCGGGTTTGATTCCAGCCTCAGGCAACTGTCTGTGTGGAGGTTGCACATTCTCCCTGTGTCTGCATGGGTTTGCTCCCGTTTCCTCCCACAGTCCAAAAGATGTGCAAGCTAGGTGGATCGGCCATGCTAAATTGCCCATAGTGTTCAGGGTTGTGTGGGTTATAGGTGGATGGGTCTGGGTGGAATGCTCCAACAGGCAGTGTGGACTTGTTGGGCCAAAAGGCCTGTTTCCACACTGTAGGGAATCTAATCTAAAAAAAATTATTTACCAAAGCTGCTTCTGTGGCGTTCGATTCTAGCCCCATCACCAAACCAGGAAAACGTCACCGCTGTCAGAATATCCTGAATTGGTCAGAAGTAGCAGCTGTGCCATCCACTCTCATCTCCCATTACACCTGCCTCTGTCCCTCATTCCAGCAAGAACACAGCCCCCAATAGGGCAGAATGTGTCATGATGGGAGTGTGCTGCCCCATGGTCAGCTCCTCACCCTTACCAGGATTGGATCCAGAGTCAGTGGCCTGTTACGAGAGGCTGCCCTTCACTTACTTTGCTGGTAGCCCTTAAGCAAAGGCTAACTCCTTACACTTGACTGAGGACTGCTGACCAGCATGACAAGCTTCACTCCTTTGTGTCAGCAAGAAATGACAAAGCAACGCAAGGGAAGGCAATGATGTTAGCATCGAGATAGGATCAAAATGAGTGAGTGCTGAGAGAACAACCGGCCAGAGATGGGCCAGTCTATGGACTGGGTGCATGTCGCTGAGCACAAAATGTCATTGCTGTAGCATTACAATGATAGTTGTTGCTCCTCAAGGTGTAGCAACCCATAAGTGGATCAGAGATGTGCCATGAAGGTTTTTAGGACCTTCAACAGGTCATATGCCAATGTCCATGGAATGCAGAATCATAGAATAGAATCATAAAATCCCTCCAGTGTGGAAACAGGCCATTCAGCCCATCCCCCACCCTTTCCCCATAACCCTGCATTCCCCATGGCTAACCCACCAAGCGTGCACATCACTGGACACTGAGTAATTTATCGTGGCCAATCCACCTAGCCTGCACATCTTTAGAGGAAACTGAAGCACCTAAAGGAAGCACACGCAGACACAGGAGAATGTGCAAACTCCACTCAGACAGTTGTCCGAGGGTGGAATTGAACCCGGGTCCCTGGCACTGTGAAGCAGCAGTGGTGCCCTGGATTGCACGTGGGCGGTGCCCATGCAGCATGCCCAGCAACAAGGTGAGGTTGTCAGGTGCTTGCTCTGACTTCCATGTTCTCAGTGTCCAGTTTGCTTGTGCTGGGTAGTACAATAGAAAAATTGCAATATTAAAGGGGTGAAATACGTTAATTAATAACCAATAATCCCCCTTAGAGGGCAACTGCATTCTAGCAATGATTTAACCTTAATGCCTGGAACGTGGTAGGAGATATATGAGTTGCTTGTGATGTCAAGATAGGCCTTGCTGGGCTTCTCACATGATTCAGGCACATTTCCTGCATGGTCCACATCCTTCAGGCCCCTATGAGATTCCATACAATGGTAGAACGTGGGACCAATTCATTGCAATAGTATTAAGACAAATCACAGCTAAATATGGCAGGGTAAAGACCTGCTAAGAAAGATAAAGGAGAATTTGATAACTCAAAGACAAAGGCAGAAGATAGATGGTGATGGTCAACAGAACACTGGTAGAGGAAGAATGCCCCAGCAACTTCAGGAAGCAAAAACATTCATAATAATGAAGATTAATAATTTAGGTGGGGAAACTAAACTCAATATCTAACTTTGCAGATGACACAAAGCTGAGTGGCAGGGTGAACCGCAAGGAACGTGCAGAGACATTCAGGTGGTCTGGACATGTTGAATGAGTGGACAAATGCATAGCAGATTTATGTATAACAGGGATAAATCTGAGAACACTCACTTTGATAGCAAAAGCAGGAATGCAGATTATTACCTGAATGGTGATAATTTGGGAAAAGGGGAAGTACAAGACCAGGGTGTCCTTGTGAACTAATAGCTGAAAGCAAACATCCAGGTGTAGCAGGTGGTGAAAGCAGCATGTGGAATGCTGGCCTTTAATCAACAGGATCTGAACGCAGGAACAGGGCTGTCTTGCTGAGACCATACCTGGTGTATTGTGTGCAGCTTTGGTCCCCTTATCAGAACAAGGATGTTCTGGCAATGGGAGGGACAAAGCTTTACCATACTGGTTCCTGGGATGGCAGGACTGACATAGGAACAGAGACTGAATCGGGTGGGACTACATTCACTGGCATTTAGAAGAATGAAGGTGGGAATGTCATTTAAATTGATGAAATTCTAATAGGACTTGAAAATGGGAGTCCAGAACAAAGGGTCAAAGTTTAAGGATTCAGGGGACGCCACGTAGAACTGAGATCAGGAGGAACTGTTTCACCCAGAGATGGTGAATCTGTTGAATTCGCTGTCACAGGAAGCGATCGGGCGAAAAAAAAATTGAATGTTTTCAAGAAAATGTTAGATATGGTTCTTGGGCCGAACGAGATCAGAGGATATGAGGAAAAAGAAGGAACAGGGTATAGAGTTGGAAAATCAGCCATGATCATTTTGAATGGCAGAGCAGGTTCAAAGGGCTGAACGGCCTACTCCTGTTTCTATTTTCTATGCTTCCACCTTTGTAAGCTGTGAAGATGCCAGTGTACGACTGGGGTGGGCGAAGTCAGACACTTTAACCTGACAAAGGAGCACTATTCCGAAAGCTTGTGATTTTAAATACACCCGTTGGGAAAATAACCTAGTGTTGCATGACTTCTGATTTTATCCTCCTTTCTCACAAATACTCCTGTATAAACTACTGTCATTGTTAAGTATAGTGTTGGATTTCTGAAGTTGAGCTGAACAAACACATTCTGATAATGAAACCATCTTAATCTGTACATTTTGGGTCAAAAATCATAATGATCCATCTGTTCACAAATACACAGACACCTTACTGATATTCCATGAAAATATGGAGAGAGCATAGGTAAAATTGCACCTGGCTTGTGTTACTTCTTTCAAGGAAGTGGGTAAAGGAAAGTGAAATGTTTTAGCATTTGACACCTGATTTTCCAATAAATCCCCTGTTTGTTATCCAGCTGGATAAGATAATCGTCTCTGGACTGATTGGAAATTGGGAATTAGAATAGTCAACTTTAGCTGCTCGAGTACTTCATACAGGTTGACCAAACTTCATAACCCACTTTCACAGCTACAGAATTATTCACACCATAACGGTTCTGGAGAAGAGGGAAAAAAAGAGAAGATTTTAAGGTTCAAAAATAATAAACACAGCAAAGATTTTGCGACATGCATCTGATTGGATTCAGATATTTCATGATTCCTTCAGGATGATGTACTACCCGTTTTTTTTAAAAACAAAAAGTATATTTTGCATTTCAGTAATTAAGAAAGCTTTTCTATACATCTTATTCTGGCCCCTTGGTAGTAAATTCAGTTATTTGTCAAGACCTTTGTTACCACATCCACCAGGTATTAAACAAATCTATCAACTTAGACAGGGAGGTTGCACAAAGTTCACATTCTCTTAATGCAATTAGTTTGTGAGCAGTTGTTTTAACTTTCAGTGGTTCGGCTTGTACTTTGAAGATGGCCGCTGTGAACATTTATATTTTATGATTTGGGGTTTTAGTTTCTCCTGTCAACACGTGTCGCGCAGCTACACTTGGGCAAGCACAGCTCCCTTTCCAATGCTAGGCTATTTCAGTTCTTTGCATAGGACATTATTTTCTCATTTGGTAACTGAGCTACAATTCAGTATGATACTTTGACAATCACGGCTCAGGCTGCCCTTTGTGTGGTTCGGTTTCAAGCAAGACTGTGGCCACGGCAACAAGATCTCTTTGCTTCTATTCAATACTAATCATTTCTGTTCAAAATGCAGTGACCCATGATCTGTAACCTGAGCCTCTCTGGAAGTTCATACACAATTAAAGGAAGGATTTGCTTCCCCCTTCATAGTAGAAAAACCTGCAGAGTCACTTTGCGAGCTCTCTTCCACCCACCCTCGTCATAACAAAGGATGGTAATTTAAGAGTAATCTCAGAAGGCAGAAGACACCAAACTCATAAGAGTCTGCCTTCAGAAGTGAAGGGATCAGCAAATGAAAATGGCCACAAAATTTGCCAAAAAATGTCGATACCAGGGCACATTTGCTATTTTTTTAAAGTTATATTGAAACCATTTTCATGTTTATAAACTGGAGTTGAACATTATTTGTTTCTCCACTGTTAGTAATGGAGTTAATACATTTTGAGAGAGTTAATGCAGGAGAGAAAGTATATAGTAAAAGGCAGAACCCTTAGAATCATTAACATAACAGAGGGATCTAGGCGTACAGGTCAACAGTTCCCTGAAAGTGGGAACACAAGTGGTTTAGGTGGTCAGGAAGCTGTATGGCATGCTGCATTCATCAGTCAAGGTACAGAATATAAAAATTGGCCTATCACGTTGCAGCTGTGTAGAACTTTACTCGGAGCTTGTAACTGCAGTTGCTGGAGTCAGAGGTAACAGAATGGAGCTGGAGGAACACAGCAGGCCAGACAGCAGAGGAGCAGGAAAGTTGACGTTTTGGTTCAGGAGGTCCTGACCCAAAACATCAACTTTCCTGCTCCGCTGTTACTGCCTGGCCTGCTGTGTTCCTCCAGCTTCATACTGAGATCACATAAGGAGCATGAGCTGAGGGGTGACCTGATATAAGTTTACAAAATCATGAGAGACATGGATAGATTGGATAGTCAGTCTTTCTCCTCAGGGTGGAAACACCAATTATCAGGGGACATAGGTTTAAGATAAAAGAAGATCTGACCTGCAAGTTTTATATTACAGATGGTGGCGAGTGCTTGGAATGTGCTACCAGTGGAGGTAGTAGAAGTAGACATAATAGCAATATTTAAGAGACGTCTTGACGAATACACAAATCGACAGGGAATAGAGATACAGAGCACATAAAGTTTAGTTTAGAAAGGTGTCATGGGTCGGTGCAGGCTTGGTGGACCAAAGGGCTTGTTCCTGCACTGTGCAATTCTTTGTTCTTAATTCTGAATGTAGTTAGTGAGCACTGATGCCTCATCACAGGTGACAATGTTTCCAATATTCTCAGCACTTAACATCCTGCAAAAAGAGGAATGAAACTCATAGAAGTAGGACTGCCCATGTAAGATCAAGAAATGTTAAATAATCTGCCCTCATGTGTATCAAAGGTTCTTCTTATATATGTCCTTAAATTCACAGAATGAATCCACATGCATATTGGTTGCATTTGATTCCAGGTCATATACGTGAAAGGTTAGAGTGCAGATAAATGCATTAGCAGGTGCACAATCATGAGAAAAAGTGATTTCCACCTGTCCTTGTTTCAGGATTTGGTTTTCGGTGGCTAGTGTATAGTCTTGGGCCACCTTCCAATCACTTCTTGGGGTCCTAAAATATGGCACTCTTGTACACGATCTGACCAGTTTTCTCATTCATGGTTGTGCTGACTTAAGGCTGATTGCAGGCAATGTTACAACATCCTATTTCAGAAAAAGGAAACAAGGATGGAGGAATCCTACAGTGTCAAAGCAGGCCAATGGGACCATCGTGTCCACATCGACACTCTGCAGAGCATTCCAACCAGACCCACACGGCTACCCCATTCCTGTAACCCTGTATTTCCCATGGCTAATTCATCTAACTTACACATCCCCGGACACTATTGGCAATTTAACATGGCCAATCAACTCAACCTGCACAACTTTGGAATGTGGGAGGAAACGCCCAGGGAGAAAGTGCCAACTCCAGACAAAGAGTCACCCGAGGCTGGAATCGAACACATTTCCCTGGGGCTGTGGGGCAGCTGTGCAAATCACTGAGCCACCATACACCCCTGAGATCTACCTCAAACCCAACTGAAAAGCCAACAGTCAATTCAAAGAAGATAATCAAGACAACTTCTTCCGTTCAAGAATACTTGAAAACAAAAACAAAAGACCTCAGATGGATTGGATCATTCCGATTTTTTTTAATTGCTCACAGTTCTGTCTGCTACTGTCTCAAGATATTCAAAATTTTCTCAGTGATTTGACCATCTTCCTCCACCTGCAAGATTTGCAACAACCTTTGCAAATAATCCAGATGTTTATACAGATGAGACTCCTTGGCATTAGATCAAACGAGTGACAGGGCATCTATCCACATCATCCAGGATTAGTACATTGAAAATATCATTGAAGAAGCTGGGGTGATATTTGCAGGCTCTGGCACAGTCAGGGCTAAAATTCACCTCTAAAATTTGAGGCTGCATGATTGGTTTTCCTGTTAAAAACAAATATCGATGCAGTATTTTAAGTGTTTGATCAGTAATTCAAATACAACTCAAAATTCACTCCATTACAAAGAGATAATAGATTTACATGAGAGACACATGAAACATTTCTAGCAAAGTTAGTTGAATTATTGCAAAAGCACTTCTTTGAAGACACAACTTCTGTTTTCTTAAAAAAAAAGAGATTTTAATAGAATCAAAAGTTTCCCACTTGGGAAGAAACTGCACAAAGTGGTCATGTGTAAAAGGAAAGTGAATACAAATTTTGTCACAAGTGTGGCCTGTTTATAGTCACGAAATATAAAGCCTAATTGGGAACCATTTGCTCAGCCTAGAACTGGAAAGACAAATGTAATTCTGGAAGTCACTTTATATGAGGAATAAAAGTTCTGTTTCCTTCAAATCAGTCACTCCATAAAGGATTGAAGGATGGGTCAGCAAGTTTGCAGACGACACAAAGGTCGGAGGTGTCGTTGATAGTGTAGAGGGCTGTTGTAGGCTGCAGCGGGACATTGACAGGATGCAGAGATGGGCTGAGAGGTGGCAGATGGAGTTCAACCTGGATAAATGCGAGGTGATGCATTTTGGAAGGTCGAATTTGAAAGCTGAGTACAGGATTAACGATAGGATTCTTGGCAGCGTGGAGGAACAGAGGGATCTTGGTGTGCAGATACATAGATCCCTTAAAATGGCCACCCAAGTGGACAGGGTTGTTAAGCAAGCATATGGTGTTTTGGCTTTCATTAACAGGGGGATTGAGTTTAAGAGTCGTGAGATCTTGTTGCAGCTCTATAAAACTTTGGTTAGACCGCACTTGGAATACTGCGTCCAGTTCTGGGCGCCCTATTATAGGAAAGATGTGGATGCTTTGGAGAGGGTTCAGAGGAGGTTTACCAGGATGCTGCCTGGACTGGAGGGCTTATCTTATGAAGAGAGGTTGACTGAGCTCGGTCTCTTTTCATTGGAGAAAAGGAGGAGGAGAGGGGACCTAATTGAGGTATACAAGATAATGAGAGGCATAGATAGAGTTGATAGCCAGAGACTATTTCCCAGGGCAGAAATGGCTAGCACGAGGGGTCATAGTTTTAAGCTGGTTGGTGGAAAGTATAGAGGGGATGTCAGAGGCAGGTTCTTTACGCAGAGAGTTGTGAGAGCATGGAATGCGTTGCCAGCAGCAGTTGTGGAAGCAAGGTCATTGGGGTCATTTAAGAGATGGCTGGACATGTATATGGTCACAGAAATTTGAGGGTGCATACATGAGGATCAATGGTCGGCACAACATTGTGGGCTGAAGGGCCTGTTCTGTGCTGTACTGTTCTATGTTCTATGTTCTATGTTCTAATAAAGCTGTAGACATGTTCAAACAGGATTAGGACAGTAATTGCAAACTTTTTCCAACAGCTTTTTTCCACATTGATTACTCGTTCTGTTTTGTAGTGCCCGTCTCATGACCACTACCAACAGTCTTAACTGGTGCCACATTCAACTGCAACAAGAGTATTACAACAGACTGCCTCCATTTCTATGCCATCAAGCAGTCACCGTCAGCAGAAGGGCCTTACAACGTACTGCATTGATTTGGAGAAGATGGATCACAAAACCGTTACACTTGGGACTTGAATCTTACAATAAAGTTTTAAAATATCTGATTAAGCAACTGTCATCAGATTGATGCAGGCTCCACTCACTAGATTAACCTTGTTGCCAATCAGAAATATATTGATAAGAACTGCATACTATCATCATTAGATCCAGTAGTGACTATTATTGAACAAATCAAATTATTTCCAATTTGATGCCCATTTCTGAAAACTGACAAAACACAACCTCAGAAAGCAAGGAGCATTTTTCAGGTGTAAATGTGCTTAGCTCTTCTCCTGATGTTAGGGTGAGTGGACAGTGCAGTGTTATGGTGCCTGTGCTGATCACAAAAATGGAATTTCTTGTTGCAAGTCACTGCCATGATCTGACAGATCCGGTGCAACTCGATAATGGGATGAATTCGGTATGTTTTAGCAGACTGCATGCGTTGAAATGGGTTTGCACTGGGTTGCTCCACTGTCCACTCCAGGGCCAAACAAGGCTCCTTAATGACTCAGTGGTTCTCAATCTTGATTCATTAAACCAACTGAATAGTAATTAAATTGTTCTTTTTTTCCAAATAGCTTGTTTTTTTAATTTTAAAAAAAACTTTTATTATCTTGCTCCCCTGAAGACGGTTCAATTTAAAAAAGCTTTTACTTTTATCAAATGTTGAAACTTTTGGTCTTGTTTGTCATGATCATTGACATTTGAGTAACAGCACTGCAAATCCTAACAGGCTTCATTTTCAAACATTATGTCTTAAATGTTATTTTAGTTAATCAGGTTGCTGATCTCAAAACGATGTATTCCCCAGGCCTTCCTTCTCTCTTCAGGATCACTGGAACATGGCCTCTAGTCTAACTTGCATTGCCAACTCTGCATGCAGCGTGTCCTTGTGTGCTATCTCTATTAAATTGGCATTTATCAAACCTCCAGCAAGGAGATGATTTTCAGCTACGTCAGAGGAGAGCGTGTGAAAGTGAAATCACAGGACATTACATCATTAAAACAGGACATGCAAATCAAGAAGGCACCAGTTTTCTTTGCATTCTCAAAACTTCCCTGACAGAGAAATGATGGGTTGAATTATTCACATTTTAAAGTAATCACTGTTGACAATATTCACAACTTTCATCAGGCCCAGGCTCAGCATTTTCTGCACTGCTGAATAACCCCCATCTTTCATGCCTCTCCATAAAGTATCCTCTCTTTTTTAAAATGTGAGGCTGGATGAACACAGCAGGCCAAGCAGCATCTCAGGAGCACAAAAGCTGACGTTTCGGGCCTGGACCCTTCATCTCTGAAATGTCAGCTTTTGTGCTCCTGAGATGCTGCTTGGCCTGCTGTGTTCATCCAGCCTCACATTTTATTATCTTGGAATTCTCCAGCATCTGCAGTTCCCATTATCTCTCTCTTTTTTAGTCACATTTGTCAGAGGCATTTACAAACCTGCTTAAGAACTTAGAACAATCCTGCATGGTCACTAATTACTAGCTTTATTAATTCACTTCCACAAATTGGCACAGAGGGATTTGAACTTTCAACCCTTGGATGGGGGTGAACTATCGTCATGGCCTGCCTTAGGTGGCAGTGTCTGCTGCTGTATTCGTGGTCTAATTGCAAAACTGCAGCACAATACCAAGGGGATGCTGAATTGCCCAATCTGTTGAAATTTTGAAAGATAACCACCAATTTATTTATTACCTAAAGCTTCTTCCTTCATCACTCTGGGATACAGCTCATCTGGTCCAGGGGACGCACCAAGTTTAATTCAGTTAACCTTTTAATTACCACGTCTTTACTAATTGTAACTTTGTATGGTTCCTCAATTTCGTAAGTCCCTTCGTCACCTAGTACTTACAGGAGATTTTTTGTATCTTCTTCGATGAAGAAAGATACAAAGTAATTGTTTAGTTTCTCTGCCATTTCCCTGTTCTCTACTACAAGTTCTCCTGTGCCCACCTGTAGTGAGCCCATATTTTTCCTGGTTAATCTTTTCCTTTCACATATCTAAAGAAGCTTTACAAACTATCTTTATAGTTATTACTAGCTTGCATTCATATTCTCTTTTCCTTTATCAGTTCCTTGGTCTTTCTTTACTGGGTCCTAAATTGCTTCCAATCTTCAAACTTCCACTTTTTCTGGTGTTCTTACAAGATACTTCCTTTGATCTGCTTTCTTTGTGGAGGGAAAAATATATAATATTTACTAATGCGAATTTCTTAGTAGTCTGCCTGGAAACCCTTGTTCATAGGAACAAATTTTAGCTGATACCAAAACCTCCAAGGAAAAATAATGTTTGTTCACATCCTGGTTTTTATAATTGGCTTGGTGGCTGTCTGCATCCCATCTCAACCACAGAAATTCAAAGGGTTAAAACACTTACCATCACTGTCTGTGTCCCATTTCAACATGAGATCAATAGCATATATTGCCCGGGATGATGGATAATTGCAGATACCAAAAGGAGCATCTTTGGCTGTAGCCATTCGAAACAGTTCAACAAATGATTTATGTATTTCTTCCTGTAACACGTCAAAAATTATATCAGTAAAACCATGAAGAAAGTTAATCAACTTTACAATAAGTATAAATATTTCTGGTTCATTGTGGATTTCTTGTGATTTTGCCCATATTAAGTCAGAGGCTACCTGATTTTATGACAGAGGTATTACAAGTTAGGTTTTAATGGGCTACTTGTTGGAGTTGGGACTCTCATAATGTGTCAACCTGGCAAGATTTTTTCCTTCAGTTTTTAGCCCAGAATATTTTTGTCCTGCAGGTTGCTAGGGGTGTTAAAGGGCAAAGATAAGAGATCATATCTGACCCACACAGAATAATCAAATCAACAGTATACCTCCTTAACTTATGAATTTGCAGGATCGAGGGAAAACATGGAAGTAAGACTGTGATTGAGAATAGCTGAATTCAATGTCATTCAGGAAATAAAGTGAAGGATAGAGAGAAAAGAATTACAAAATTAAAAAAAAACAAATGCGACTTCTTTAAAATTTCTAACAAAATCATTACCCGAAGGAATAAAACTATACACTTTAAAGGCTGCCACTTTCAGCCCAAAAAGAGCCAAGTCTACCTCAACCTTTTAAATCTGTAACTTCAAAGTGTCCCTACAGTGTGGAAACAGGCCGTCTGGCCCAACAAGTCCACACCAACCATCAGAGCATCCCACCCAGACCCATCCCTCTATAAACCCACCTAATCTACACATCTCTGAAAACTACAGGCAATTTAGCATGGCCAATCCACCTAGCCTGCACATCTTTGTATTGTGGGAGGAAGCTGGATGGCCTAGAGGAAACCCACAGACACGTCGAAAATGTGCAAACTCCACACAGACAGTTGCCCAAGGGTGGAATTGAACCCAGGTCCCTGGCACTGTGAGGCAGCACTGAGCCTGGTGGAAATAGCTCTTCACCTTTGCCTGGTGTGGAGGTTCCTGACCCAACCAAACCTGTTATTCAAATTAAAAACCAAAAGGACTGCGGATACTGGAAATTCGAGAAAGGGTCAATGGACCCGAAGCATTAACTCTGATTTCTCTCCAGAGCCGCTGAGCCTTTCCAGCAATTTCTGTTTTTGCCTCTGTGGTCAAATTAACTGCCCTGAAACAAAAACATACAAGGTAGGAGCAGAATAGGATCTGACTATGATCTCAAATCCATATTCCTGTCTACTGCTGATAACCTTTCACACTCTTACTTACTATGAATGGATCCACTTTTGTCTTAAAAATATTCAAAGATCCACTTCAACTTTTCAGGAAGAGTGTTCCAAAGATTCATGACGCACTCTGAGGAAAGAAATTCTTGCCATCCCTTTCACAAATGGGCAAGCCCTATTCTTTAAATGATGACCCACTTCCCAGTCTAAATTCTCCCACAAGAAGAAACATCTTTTAGTTTTAAACTTTCATCATGGATGTAGATGTTGTTGGCTTGTCCATTTATAGATCTTCTCTAGTTGCTCTCGAGGAGAACATGGTGACCTGTCTTCTTGAACTACTGCAGTCCATTTGATGTAGGTGCAACCACAATGTCATTAGGTATTGGGAATCCACATCCACCCCAGTCAAGTTCACTCAATACCTACATGCTTCAATCAACTTGCCTTTTAAACTAAACTCCAGCAGACACAAGCCAATCTATCCTCATGAGACAACCTACCCACTGCAGGCACCTAGAGTCTGGCGAATCTTCTCTAAATTGCTTCCAATGCATTTACATCCATCCTTAAATAAGGAGACCAACGAAAATACACAATAATAGAATGTCATAATATCCTTTACAGTGAATATACCAGTGCAAAATACCTATTCATCTGCCATCTCCTTATTTTCCATTATTAGTTCCTCACACACACTAATTATATTTGTGCCCACAGAAACTCTTACTATCCGCTTTTAATTTTCAACCAACTTTGTCTCATACCCTAATCTTTCCCTTCTTATGAATTTTTAAGTCATTCAATGTATTTTTTAAAAAAACAAGTTGTCCGATCTTCTGGAAATAACAACCATCTTTGTGCCGTAATGTGGTTTTTGTTTAAGTTTGACACTATCTTTAATTTTTTTAATTAACTGCAGAAAGTGGGCAATCCTCTTGGAATTTTTATTTCTGATTGGAACTATCTATTGTGTGTATTCTGCAATATCCCCTTAAATGTCCACCACTGCATAACTATTGATCTATCTCATAAACTAACTTGCCAGTTTCTTTGGCTAGCTCTGTTTTCAAGTCCTCGCAAGTGCCCTTATTTATGCTTAAAAGGCTAGCCTTGCGTCCACTCTCACTCAAACTGATCTGATAGTTTAAACATATTATGGTTGCTGCCACCTAGGGGCAGCTTTGGTATTAGGTCATTTATTATCCACATCTCATGCACAATACAAAGTCTGGTATACAGCACTCTCTGATAGACTCTAGAACATGTCATTCTAAGAAACTATGTCAAAAACATATTGTGAACTGTTGGCCCTTATCGTCCACTGGAATTTTCCAGTCTATGTACAAGTTAAAAATGCTTATGTTGAGGACTACTTTTCTGACAAGCTCCCTGAAAAAGCCCAATGAATATATTTTTAAAACATGTAACAGTAATAAAAATAACAACAAATGCAATCACAGCAACCCACCTCTGTTTTCTTCCAGGAACAGTTGGAATATTGCTTCTCAAACATCAGAATAAATTCATTGTAGTGTACCTGTGAATAAGTAACCATTCAGTAACTAAAACCAACAGCTCAAAGCCAGTGTGTTAATGCAATAAAACATAAAGAAAGCAAAACATTGATGTTGTGAAGAAACCTCTACTACACCGAATTGGATTGTTTTAAAACTGATCAAAACATGGAAAGATAATTGTTAATTTGTCTCAGGTATTTCTACTCTCTGATCATAACATTATAGAGATTGAAGCACTGTCAGCACAGAAATATCAATGATTGGTGGAAGCCTTGTTTTTCCTTTTACTTTTCCCCCTTAAAGCTCAACTTGTCTCTTAAATAATGAGCAACAAAGTAGCACTAGTACTTAATAGAAGCTTCTAGTTTGACGAAATCTGCAATTATTTTTGCAACAGAACCAGCTGCTGGCAGGCCACTGCACATAGTCAGAATTGCTTTACAGCAGATTACGTTAATCACCCCAACAGCTACGAAACCTATAAGGCACCCAGTCACATCACATAAGATTATAGGCATCACTTCAGGCATACAGAAATGTAAGACGACAGCAGAAAAGCATGGAACATGTAGTAGTTGAGTCAACATTATAGAGAGAACTGATAAGTCTCCTCCTCGGAGTTGTAAAATGATACTTGAAAAGATAAATGGTGTGAAAATAGCCAAATGTAGGAGGCTGAGGAACCTGCAACAAAATGGAACAGCTGCTGATGTGTTGTGGAATAATACCAGTTTTTAAAGAGAAAATGTAGCTAAAGTTTAATGTTTCTGAAATCAGTCTTCAAGTCAGAGGCTTCAAAATTGAGTGGGGAGAAAGAAATATTAGTATTGAAGCTTAAGCTGAGCTTTGTTGAAACAAACGAACGTTCGAATGGAAAATAGAAAGGGATTTAATGAATCGTAGGGACCTCAGGGCTGTACTGGTGAACAAAGTACTTGTGCTTTGTAAATAATCATCCCACACAAGTTTGGCTCGTCAAGTAAAGGCTATTGCACTGCAAAAGAGCCAACATACTACAGCAAGTGAAAAACGATTCACAAACTGCTGTTACACAGAAGGACTGGCGCTTAAGGTGACGAATGAGCAGCATTGTGCATGGGAACAGACCAAGCAGAGGTGAGTTGGCAGACAGGATGGTGAAAAAGACGGGATGCAATTTCCAGGAGAGAATATGGGATTGTGTTGCACATGCGGTAGATAATTTGGCAAACAAGAAGGCAGACGGGGTGTAAAGTGAGAAACCAACAGTGGATTTGTCGTGACTGCCTGTGGAGGTGGAGGGGTCATGGCAGAATCACAAGAGATGCAAGAGACCTCGTCAGGGGTCCTCCACAGAAGGTAATAGGAACTCATTTCAGGAGCTCTTGTATGGATAGAGTAAACAGGCAAATTTGACTGAGATGAAAAACTGCAAGAACAAAATGGGAATCTTCACAGACGACCGAGTGGGAAGAAGCAAACTCCTGGTAACTGTGCAAATCTTTGGACTGGCAGATGTCACTGGAATGCCCACCCTTTTGTGTTATACACCAAGGGCTTAGAAAGGTCGGACAGCAATCGAAAGGGGAAGTAAATTCAATGAGATTCTCAAATACAGAATTGAAACAAGCTATACCACCTAAATCAGTGGAAGCAAAATTAAGCCCAGGAAGTGGCCTAAGCAGAATAACCACAGGACTAATAAACTTATGAAGATTGGTATATCTGAGGAACAGCACCGACTTGGAAACAGAATACAGTCCAAGTAAAAGTTTAGAAAGATGGAAGAAGTGGATTGCAGAAGAGAATTGGAGGGACAGATTGAGGGACTGTCTGAGGAAGATGGTCAGGGCACCCAGAAGGAGAAGTGCAACATAAACCACCAGATGGGGCCTTCAAGGCTCCTAAAGGTAAACACTGTAAACTGCCTAAATGTATGCAAATAGGGTTCTATCTCTAAAAGTTAACCATTCAATATGGAGTTCAGGTATTGAACTGAATGATGGAAAAAGCACAGCTTTCATAGTTTGTTAAACCACAGGCCTTTAAGCTAATAAAGGCATAGTGCATCCAGCTGATTGAAACATAAAGTCTTACATACAAACAAGGTGTTCCTTCCTGGGGATTTAAAGCCATTTGGAAGCGGGTGGGGGGGAAACAAGCCTGCACTGAGTCACAAATATGTTATGTGCCCTCATAATTCTGTGAAGGATTGGTAAGGAGGGTTATAAAATGGAGACTCCCTGTCTAGTTTGGCTGGAATACTCCGGTCACCAATTCATGAAGGGTCTAGGCCCAAAACGTCAGCTGTTGTGCTCCTAAGATGCTGCTTGGCCTGCTGTGTTCATCCAGCTCCACACTTTGTTATCTCAGAGCTTTTCCAGAACCTTCCACAAGAAGTCATGGACAGAATACTTCTGGTATACTCAAATAAAAGTGATTTTCTTTTTCATTTTTTGTCGAAAACAGCTGTGACAGTTTCCCTTTTCAGTTTGTTGCTGAAATGTTAATGTAGTGAGCCAAGAATTGTTTCCTTATTTATTTAATTTATTATTGGAAATAGTAATTAACATTGCACCACAAAATGATATTAGCAGTGTCGTGCATGTAGCAAGATTTTTCTAAGTCTCAGATTTGCTGATGACAATGAACCCCAACAGATTTGCAGAGACTGACTGACACAGTATATGCAGCAAGGAGAACCTTTCAAGTATGCATTAGCATAATAACAGCAGCAACCAAGTAACTTTGGAAGCATCAGGAAAACGTATGTATCACTGTTGAGAAGATGCAGTTTAACAGTTCGGCACATGTGTGTATCTTCATGAGTGAACATCAGAGAACCGGAGACACGAGTAATAAATCAAATAAAAAAACTGGACTTATTTTTGTTGCTTTAGGAAAATTAAATGATACAGTGCAGGCTAAAGATATTTTGGATAAGCAGAGGTAACAGTATATGAAGCAATGACTGTCCATGTTGTTAAAAGCATGATTGTTGCAACAGGAGATTATTTGATGAACAAGAAGTACTAACAACAGAAAGGAGTTTGTTTGGATTGTCCAGATGCAAAGAATAAAGCACGATAGAAGAACTTACGAATCAACACTCAGCTAAATGAAAAGTTTCAGAAAGAAGGCTGTGATGGCCCAGCAAAAAGCATTGTTTTTTTACTCAGCATTGCCATCTAGCAGTCCCTGCTGCAGATAATGTGTATTAGACCTCAGTGGGAATAGATGCACTTTATAAATGTCAGTTTCCTCACTGTATTTACATAATGATCCAATGCCCTTTTGATTGCCTCGACTGAACCTGACTCCGCCACACTTCCACACAGTGCATTCGGATCTTTTTCTCACCTTGCATTTGTTTCTTTTGCAAAACCATGCCCTCATGTTCCAGACTGTTTGATGAGCAGGAACAACTTCTCCCTGTCTACTCTATCCACACCCCTCATGATTTCGAAAAGTTATATTAAATATCTCTCAGCCTTCTTTCCTCTAAGTCCCAACTTCTCCCATCTTCTTAAGGGTCTCTTCACTGGAACCACTCTCAAAACTCTTCTGCACACTCTGACACATGCACATGTTTTTCCTTTAGTGTGACACTCAGAACCCTCTTTTGACCTCCAACTTTCCTCATAGATATGTTACGTGGCCCTATATTGAAAACCTTTTGGAAGTCGATGTACAACACATTGTAGCTTTCCCCTCTTCAATCCTCTCTTACCATTCAAAGAAAGTCCGTGTTAGTGAGACATGACTTTCTCTTAGCAAAACTCTTTCAAATCAACCCATATTTTTCCATGTGAATATTAACTTTATCCCAAGTAATTATTTCTATAAGATTACCCACCACTGAAGTTAAATTGACTACTCTGTAATTGCTGGGACATTATACACAGCCTTTTGTTTGGAATGCAGGTGTAATGCTATGTTCTCCAAACTGCCAGCACCAACCCCCGAAGCCATAGAAGATTGAAGGATCATTGCCAGCACCTTCACAGCTTCTACACTCATTTCCTTTAATATCCTCAGATATATTTCACCCAGTCCCATTCCTTAGCAATTTTAAGTACTGACAGCTTCTTCAATTTGTTCTCCTGGTCAATTTGCAAGTTTTCTTGTGACTGCATTTCCCCCTCTGTCAGGTAATTAAAGCCCCCTCATTATAGATACTCTACGATATTTACACCTCTCTGTAATTTCCTTGCAGATTTGTTCCTCTTTACTAGGTGGTCAATAGATTACACTGAGAAATGTATTTGTACCCTTTCCATTGCTTATCTCTAGCCAAGCTGATTCTAACCTTGAACCCTTTTGAAGCATCTTCTTTGTCAAAGTACTGCAATCATCTCCTTAATCAAAAACATTACCACTCCTCCTTTTATTCCTTTTCTATCTTTTCTGAACACCTCGTAACTATGAACATTTAATACCCAGACCTGGCATACATCAATGTGGTATTTGTCATCGCAACATGAAAATCACACAGTCTGTACCTGTTAACTCTCCGATGTTATGAACTGTACACTGTGTACTCACGTGTAGTGCAGTGAAACCCAGATTTTGGCTCTGTTACTTTCTGCTACTTGTAACTACCCCGATTAACTTCCTATTCTCTTATTTTTTATATTACTTTTCAACCTCCTGCAGCATTTTGTGCTCTTCTGTATTACTTTCTAATATTCCCTCCAGATTCCCACATTTCTGCTGAGTTAGTTTATCCTCCCCAACAGCACTCACAAAACACCCTGCAAGAAATATAGTCCCAGCTCCATTCAGGTGGAATTCATCTGTTCTGTACAGCAGTCATCACTCTCAGACCCAGTCCCAGCATCCGCAGAATCTAAAGGCCTCCCTCATGCACCAACTTTAAAGCCATTCATTCATCTCTCCTATCATCCTAATTCTGTGATCACTCACACTGGGGGTAATCCAGGGATTACTATCTTAGGGGAGCTGCTTGCTAATTTCTACCAAGCTCCTTAAATTCCAATTGCAGAACCAAATCTCCCTTCCTACCCATATCATTACTATCAGTGTGGACCTCAAATTCTGGCTGTTTACCCGCCCCCATTAGAATGCCCAGCAGGCTGCAAGATCCCTGACCATAGCACCAGGGAGACAAACCATCCAGGAGTCACACTGGCCACAGAAACATCAGTCTGTTCCCCTAACCGAAGAATCCCTTATCAGTACTGACCTTCCACTCTTTGCCCCAGCCAAGCAGTTAGCCACCTATAGTGTTGTAGTGTCATGGGCTTTTGCTCTTGCTACCTTGTACCAAAGATTGATTGCCCTCTTCGAGATCCAGAACTGTCAATTACTGTGCAAGACTTTAGAAGGTTGAGAGAGGGGTCTCACTGAAACTTACAGAATACAGAGAGGCCTGGATAAAGTGGAGGTGAAGAAAATGTTTCCACTAGTAGGAAAGACTAGGGCCTGAGGGCACCGCTTCAGAGTGAAGGGATGACCCTTTAGAACGGAGATGGGGAGAAATTTCTTTAGCAAGAGGGTGGTTAATCTGTGGAACTCAATGCTGCAGAAGGCTGTGGAGACCAAGTCATTGAGTGTATTTAAGACAGAGATAGACAGGTTCTTGATTATTAAGGGGATCAAGGGTTACAGGGAGAAGGCAGGAAAACAGGGTTGAGAAACATGTCAGCCATGATTGAATGGCAGAGGAGACACAATGGACCAATTAATCAAATTCTGCTCCTATACCCTATGGGCTTCTGGGGAGTATGCTGTGGTCTATCTTGGAGTGCCTGGCTGTCACACATCCCTATCAGTCTGTGCCTGTTCCTAACTTGTAGTGTGATTCGCCCTTCAACATGCTATCCACATTGTGCTCGACCAGACAGATAGACAGCAGTGACTCCTGCCACTGCCTGAACTCTGAAATCCAGAGCTCTGCTTTGTGCAACTATTGACAGATAATCCACAGCGATTCACCCTGGTCATGCTAAGTTTCCACAACTCCCCAGATGCCAAAAGACAACATTCTGCTTGGCTGAGCTATCCTGTTAGACCTTAACCTTTGAAATAACTTTAAAATCTTGTACTTTGCACTAACTCCCAGTTTATAGCTAAAAGTATTTCTTGCCCTTACCATCAGCTCCCTCTCCCGCGCCTAGGATTTCTTACTTTTGCTACCTTTGTTTAGGAATTTACATTTTTTCAAAATTACTGGAATTGAAATGCCATCCGCAAAAACAGCTGATTAACACGCAGTTCTTAACTGTCCTGCAATGTTACTCAGATTTCCTTCCCAAGCTCAACCTAGCTCCCTGGATCCCTTGTAGATCCCACTCCTCTCAACCCAGAAGGGAAGGAATGAAATGAGTAGGTTGCCAGAGAACAGTGGCAAGAAAGGGCGGGAGAAACACAAAAATTCGTTAAATTATCAAAACTAGTATTTATTATCAAAACTAGTATTTACATTGAAACTCAAAAAGAACTTTACTTGCCTGCTTAAGTTGTGTTTCATCAACATAGTTCATCACAGTAAAGTGCTTTTGATAATCATCAAAATGATGCAGTGAGAAAGGCCTATAAAAGTAACAAAAGATTGTTTATACTTAAAATAGCTCACAAAATTCATAAGGCTTTTGGCTTAACTGTACTGCAAGCAGTGAATGAAGTGCAACCTGTAAGGTCTGTTGCTGTTATCTACGGACATGTACGTCAAAATAAACTGTTCCATTACATTTACATCATAATACTGACCATTGTTGCAGTCCTTGTGAAAACTAATTGTTTGTGAATTTCCCAGCAAACAGCAGAAAGAATTGCAGGACTAGATTTCACATTTTAAGCTTTGACTGTAAGCAATAAAACAAAAACCAATGTATGCTCGACAATACTTTGGTGTATTAGTTGCATGTTAAGTGGAAAAAAAATCCAGTTGTGACAATGGTAAGCATGGATTATCAATAAGCAGTTTCCATCATCTAATATTAGTACCAAAGCCCTTCATGGAGACTGTAGCAATTACAAAAAAAAGACAAATACTCACTAAATGCTATGATCTCCTGACTACAGATTGACATATATGCTAAAGTAGCTGCATTGAAATTACCCTTTCATCCAAAGGCAATTAACCATACAAACAAGATATTATTAGAAATTAGCATCTCCTACTTTAATTAGCATGCAGAATATTGGATGAAAATATGCCCGCAAACATTCAACTGATAAGGACAATGAAGCTGGGCTCAGGAATATACAAATGGACTCTACTTCACCTTCCAGCAGCAAAGCAGAAAGAATATTTCAAGAAGTTGGGTGTCTGTTTCAACCTGTGCTTCGTCTTCTCCTGAAGTCAGTACCAAGTGAAACAGCATTGGGAAACAACCATTCAACCAAGATGTTGGAAATTCTACACTTTTCACTACTGCTGAGGAAACAAGGTGACAGCTAAACATTTGTGGACTCAAGTTTCACTCTCACACTTGAAATAAATTTGAAGGACATTTACATTTTGGAGTTCTTTTCTCCCTGTCTGTATAACTCATTTAAATTTACAACCTGTGTTGGTTTGATGTTGTGCTGTATTATGTTTTCTCAGGTTCATAGGTAATAAAATTTGTCTCCCACTCAAACTTGCGCTTTCTTCATACCTCAGGCCTATTAACATTGGCTGCAGTATCTTAATGGTGCCCTACTGCCTCTTGTTTTCTAGCGTCATATTTTCACCCCATCTCACACCTCCAGTTTAATTGCATCTCTAAGGGAAATGTTAGCCATCATACAGAAGTGATCAGGTTAAACTTAATTGAAACAATGAATGATTATTGTTTAGAAATCTTGTCTTCAAGTGAAGACATTGCATTGAGATACCATTTGCTGATCCCAATATTTTAATAAGGAAAGATTACAAAGTGCTTCAGAAGTCATCTATCATTTGTTAGGATATTTAAGGAGATCCTAAAATGTGCATAAATGCAAATACATTTTTGCTTGCTGCATAAAAATCTGAGCCAATGGCCTTCATCCATTTCCTTCCATTCATATGATGTAGAAACTGCATTCACAGTCGTAATAGGCAATTGCCATCATCTTCAAATTGTCTACAGAACAGCAGAACATGACAGGACTGCCAAATGGTACACCGTTGTTCAAAAAAGATGCAAGGAAAAGCCAACTACAAGTCAGACAGTTTAACCACACCGATGGGAAAACTGTTTGAAACCAGAATCCAGGACAAAACGAGCAGTCACTTGGACAAATGTGGGTTACTTAAGGAAAGTCGGCATGGATTTTTTAAGTGGCCCTGCCCCTCAGTTAGCCCCTGCCTCCAACTCCACAACTTACTTGTGCTTCTATGATTCAGATGGTTTGTACATTTACAATTTTAATAGCTCGCCCATCGGTAACTGTCTGAAACTGTCTTGGCCCCAAAGCCTCAGAATACCCTTGCTACTGCTGTCTGCCTCGCCTTCCTCCTTTGGAACATTCCTTTGATCGTACCTTTTTTGTCCAAGATTCTGGTCATCCAGATGAATAGCTCTGTGTCAGCTATGGGCTCATGCTTTTCTTTTCAATGCACTTGCGAAGTGCCTTGCGACAGTCTATTACTGAAAAGGTGCAATATAAACATTGCTGACTTTGTGTTTAACGAATCTGAATGACGTGTTTGATAAAGTTACAACGTATTTGAGGATAATGCGGTTGACAGTGTAAATGGATTTGTAAACCACGTTTGATAAAGTGTCAGATAACGAGCTTATCAACAAAATTAAAGTCCATGAAACACAAGGAACAGTGATAGCAGAGATACAACACTGGATGAGTGACAGGAAACAGCATTTGGAACTGGAAGGAGGAATATAATTGGTTCTCTAGGATGTCAGTATTAGGATCACAGCTTTTCTTCATCTATATCTTAAGACTTACAAGTTCTGGGACATCTTTTGGAGGGACAAACAGTTCCCATGGGAAAAAGAGTCAAGCGTTGACTTAAATTAATTGAAGAAAGAATGAAAGGGAAGTGTGGAATGCTTTTAAAAAAAAAACACACCAATTGGTGAAATTCAATGCAGGGAAAAATGAAGTGGCATCTTTCTAGAGGAAGAACAAGGAAGGATAATATAAAACAAAAGATGATTCTTAAAAGAGAGTGGATGTAGACTAGTCGACTATACGAGTGAACTAGTCGAGATAACAAACCTCCCCCTCCTCCCCTATTTATTTCAGAACCCCCTTCCCCTCCCCCATTTCTGAAGAAGGGTCTAGGCCTGAAACGTCAGCTTTCCTGCTCCTCTGATGCTGCCTGGCCTGCAGTGTTCATCCAGTGCTACACCTTATTATCTCAGATTCTCCAGCATCTGCAGTTCCTAATATCTCTGAAGTGATCTAGTCGGTTGAGAAAGTGTATTACAACATATAAAATCCTGAGCTTTATATGTGCTATGATGAACCTTTACAAAACATTGGCTCACTCTCAACTGGTGGACTCTGCCCGATCCTGGATACCATACTTTTAGGAAAGAGGTACAAGTTTCATTAAAAGTATAGATTTACAAGAATGGTAAGATTGAGGTATTTCATTTATTCGGATAATTGGAGAAGTTGGGTCTAGCCTCCTTAGAGAAGACAAAGTTGAGGGATTTGATAGAATTGTTCAAAATCTTGAGGGTTCTGGGACATCGTTTGGAGGGAGAAACTGTTCCCATTGGAGGAAGAGTCAAGCACTGACCTAAACTGATTGAAGAAAGAATGAAAGGGAAGGGAGGAATTTTTTTTTAACCACACCAAGTGGTTAGTCACAGAAACACGTTGCCAGTGTGATGGAAACAGATTTGATTGTGGATTTCGAAAGGGAATTAGGCAATTATCTGAAAAGAAACAATCTGCAAGTCTGCATGGAAAAGGCAGGGAATGGGGCAAGGTGAGTTGATCTTGCAGGGAGCTAGAATGAAGTTATCAGTACAAATGGTTTCCTCCTCTCCTGCTTTTCAAGTTTAACTTTGAAATCTCCTTCCTGACCTGCTTCATGTCCACCATTTCCATCAAGGACATGTCTCTCCCAATCATTTTCAAGCTTGACTAACTCAAATTTTATGTCTATACATGCAAGCATTTTAGTGAATAGCTCCAGACCCAGCTTCTGTGCTTGCTTCTATTTATTTTAACCTTTAGGTGTCTCTTGCATGGGAATGAGGTGGGGGAAAGTGTGATGAAAGCAGAGGATGAAAAGAGATGAAATTGGGAATAGAAGGCTTGGGTGGAGATAGAGAACAGATTTCAAGTCTTCCAGAAATGTAGCTAAACAGAATCTTCAAATGACCAACAATAACCTCATCTGATTTTGTTGTGGTCATGTAGGTACAACTTTCTTATGTATAGTGTTATATTTCGAGGATACACACAATGTTTTCGGCAGGAGTTTGGGCTTGTCTTAGTTAAACAGAGTATGGTTTACTACATATTACTACATCTAAGTAGCTAAAATACTCATCAGTATATATATCCAGGATGCATCAGTATCTCTTGCAAGTCCTCAGGCAAGCACACATTACTATGACAACATGACTTTCTAGCATACAACTTAGAGACATCTAAATAGCTCTCCAGTACAACTCGCTGAAAATTGGCTAGCTCCTCCCAGGAACAGAGATTTATATCCTGATATCCACGATGTGGAGGTGCTGGTGTTGGATTGGGGTGTACAAAGTCAGAAGTCATATGACACCAGGTTATAGTCCAACTGGTGTATTTGAAATCACAAGCTTTCAAAGCACTGCTCCTTCGTCAGATGAAGACTATAACTTGGTGTTGTGTAACTTCTGACTATAGGCAGTGCCTATTTCATAATGTCAGTTAACCTTGTCAGCTCCTAACTACTGTGCAACAATATAACAGAAAAAGAAGAGGTTGGTGAGAGGCCAGTTCGTGAGAAGAGGAATTTAGAGAAAAGGATGACACGGGAACTGAGACTTGCATCTAAATAATGCTTTTCTCTACCAACAGATAGGTCAAGCCATTTTACAACAACTAAGTATTGAAGCATAGCCACTGTTTCAATGTAGGAAACACAGCTGACAATTTACACACAAACTCACAGAAACAGAAATATGACCATTACCAGACAATTTGCTCGAGAGGTTTATAAGGGATTACCATTATCCAAACAACATAATTCCAAACAAACTCATCTCCAAACTCCAAAACCTAAACCTCAGTGCCCCCTCTGTAACTGGATCCTCGATGTCCTGACCCATAGAGCGCATCAGTAAGAATGAGGGCATAGGTTTAAGGCGAGTGGGTAAAGATATAAAAGGGACCCAAGGGGCAACTTTTTCACAGAGGGTGGTGTCTGTATGGAATAAGCTGCCAGAGGAAGTGGTGGAATCTGGTACATTTACGGCATTTGAAAGGCATCTGGCTGTGTATATGAATAGGAAGGGTTGAGAGACTCCAGGTCAAATGTTGGCTAATGGGGCTAGATTAATTTAGGATATCTGGTCCACATGGACAAGTTGGCCTGAAGGGTCCATGTCCACGCACTCTGGCTCTATGAATTCAGTCATAGGTGACAACATCTCCTCCGTGATAATCCTCAACACCAGTGCTCCACAAGTCTGTGTACTCAGTCCCCTGTTGTACTCGTTATACACCCATGACTGTGAGGCTCAATTCCATCTCAAAAATCCATTTACAACTTTGCTGGTAACAACCACCGTTGTGGGTCAGATCTCAAACATCGAGATGGAGTACAGGCAAGAGATTGAGTCCTTCGCAGTGTAAAGACAACCATCTCTCCAGCAATGTCAGAAAAATGAAGGAGCTGGTTATTGACTTCATGAAGCAGAACCAAGGGAGGGTCACTTTCTGCATCAATGGTGCTGAGGTGGAGACTTCCTGGGAGTGACGATCACAAGCAATCCATCCACTCAGGTCAACATGACAGTCAAGAAAGCACAACAACACATCTACTCATGCAGGAGGCTAAGGAAATTCAGCATAACTACAATGACTCTTAACAGCATTTACAGACGCACCATAGAAAGCATCCTGTCTGGACGCACCACAGTATAGCAACTGCTCCTCCCAAGACCGCAAGAAACTACAGAGAGTCATGAACACGGCCCACCCTATCACACAAACCAGCCTCTCATCCACTGACTTCATCGACACTTCCCACTGCATCAGGAAAGCAACCAACATAATCAAAGACACCTCCCACCCCGGTTATACTCTCTCCCACACTCTTCCATCGTACAGAAGATATAGAAAGTTTGAATAAACCTACAAACAAATTCAAGACCAGCCTCTTCCCTGCTGATACCAGACTTTTCAACAGACCTCTCAAATGTTAACGCTGAACCCTCTCTGTCTCGGTGCACCTTCTCTGCAGCTATAGCAAAGTATTCTGCACTGTTCTGCTATCCCGAAGTATGTCGTAACCTACAATCTGCCTCTGCAGCATGCAAAACAACACTTTTCACTGTTTCCTGGTGTGAGACAACAAGAAATCAAATCAACAGGATAAATCCTCTGCTTTTCTTTAAATCCCAGCTGTGGGAACAGTTCAGTCAACTGAGATGACAGATGGTGTTAAAGTGAAGCCCTATCTCTCGAGACGATGCTTCAGAACATGCAGCGCTACCTCAGAACCACACTGGAGCGATAGCATTGACTTTTCTTTGCTCAAGTTCTAGGAGAGAACTTGCAGGAAGAGCAAAGAGGAATGAAAGAAGAGGGATGATAAAAAGAGGGGTGTCAGCTTCCATACGCATATTAACAGCATCCATTCAACTTCCATTACTGTTCTTGCCCTATCTTATTGTCTTTGTGTCTTTTAGGCCAGTTGGATACTCTGTGCTCTTTTCACCTGTGAAGGTGCCCTTTCCCACCAAGGTGCCACCATCTCTTGCACAAATTAAAAAAAAACAGCAGCAAAGGAAAGGCAGCAAGAGAAAAAGATCACAAGAGGAATGAGAGGAGCAGCAATTATATGACAAAGTAGCATTAGATGCTTACATTTGATGCATTATAGCATAATAAGTCATTTCTCTATTAACATTTTATAAACTTTCATACTTTGGATTTTCTAAAATGACACAGACATATCCAGATTTACGAGCCATGATAGGGAAAAGTATAAAGACATTAAACTGGAAGGCACAGACTCTCCAACCACACAATGCTCCACAGCCAGAAAGTCTGCAATTTTTATTTGACCTTTATATCAACTCAATGAGTGATCGATCCATTAAAAATTGCAGCCTTAATGGAGTACACATTAAAACTGTACCATCAGAATAATGCAGAGTTTCCACGGTATGATTGTGGCTACAAATGCATACCATTTTTTAAACTATTATTAATCAGGCCTTAGGAAATACAGTCATATAAAAATGATTAACACAGAGCTAAATATCACAATTTAAGTATCACACACAAATTTATGGTCTACTTCAAACAGAAGTATAAAGGTATTTCTAGCTCTAAAACAAAAACTAATGCTAGGGCATGAAAGGTCTTTTCACTGATTATTACGCGACCTCAGCCACTTACCAAATTATAGCAGCAAAACTGACCAAATATTAATCATATGTATACTTGTAGCAATGTGACTCTGAAAACTGAATAGTGCACACACTATGCATCTAAAAGGCACAATGCTACTAGATGGTACAACAAAATCAAAGGTGGATTCCGAGCAGCTATGCAGGCAATAAATTAGATTTGAGCAGAAATACTTACACAGATTAAAACAGGATACCTCTCAGGAGAACAGGGTTATGTAAATAAAGCACAAACTGCTACCAGTGCAACCAAGCAGACAGTTTAATATTTTATAAAGGCAGTATGTCGATCCAGGAAATTTCAATTGTAAATGGGCAGCACGGTGGCTCAGTAGTTAGCACTGCTACTGCACAGCCCCAGGGACCCAGGATCAATTCCACCCTCGGGCAACTGTCCATGTGGAGTCTGCATGCTCTCCCCGTGTCTGCGCGAGTTCCCTCCGAGTGCTCCGGTTTCTTCTCCGTCCAAAAACGTGCAGGCTAGGTAGAATAGCCGTGGGAATGCAGGATTACAGCAATGCGGTAGGGGTTGGGTCTGGGTGGGATGCCCTTCGAAGGATCGGCAATGGCTAAATGGCCTGTTTCCACACTGTAGGGATTCTTCCATAAATGGGATTGGTCAGGTTAAAATCACCATTTGCAGTTTTGACCAGCTGACCTTGTAAAGTGACAGTCATTATATATTTGTTCCTTTTGCTCATATCCTTCAGACTTTAGTGCTACATATTATCCTTCCCTGCCATTCACACTCCCTTCTTCAAAAACGTCTATCAATATGTGTGTGCCAATTCTAAGTGTAGTTCAACTACTGACTGCAAAATTGGCCAAAGTGTTTTGATATTAGTCTTAATGTCTGTGAAGTAGATGTAAAAGGAACACGATGACAATCATCTCCAAAAGACAGGGCTTCTAACTACACCCCATTAATTCCCATCAGGCTGAGGGATTAAGGCTGGAATATTACTAATAAGTCACATATGTTACTAACACATCATTGCACATTCAAGTAAAAACATCGCTGGAATACAATTTAGGTACAGTTATATTTTGTCTTCAATGTCCTACTCAATTTGGAGGAAAACTACGTGCCATTAGGAAGCTAAGATTAAATAAGTAGTGAATTCATTTGGAAACAAGCCTGTTTATGCATATTTTCATTTTTCAAAAAAAAGTAGGCAAATAATTGAAAAAATGAGTTTTCATGGCCGTTCTAAACATGAATTATTCAGTACAGCCTAGCTACAGAACAGCCACAACCCAATCTGAAAGGTATGTCTCTGTTATAGTGCCCCAGTCTCCTCTCCACCATCAGCAAAGTGAAGGACAGTGTTACTGACAATGCAACTTAGTTGCAACAGCTTGTATCCCGATTCGCAGTTTGGGTTCCACTTGGGTCACTTGGTTCAAAATCTACGACAGCCTTATTCCAAAGATGGACAAAAGCTGAACTCCAAAGGTGAGGTGGCCTTGAGCGAGTGCAGCATCAAGGAGCCCAAGTCAAATGGAAGCGAATGGGAATCAAGTTAATGCTCTTTACAGACTGGAGTCGTATTGAAAACACTGAAAAGGAAGGTTGCACTAGTTGGAAACTGTTCATGTCAGTTCCAAATGTCACAGCAGGATTTCCACACTGTGGCGTCCTGGGCCCACCAGTCTTCAGCTGTTTCATAGACCTTACATTATACGTCAGAAGTGGAATGCTTGCTGATGACTGCACAGTATTCAACTCCATTTAAAACTCCTCAGATACTGAAGGAGTCCTCGGTTGCAGGCTTGGACAACTTTTCACTTCAGGTTGATAAGTGGCAAGTGACATTCTTGCTACAAAAGTGTCAGACATCAACCGTATTTGTGATAAAAAGTTACTATCTCCACTGGATTCTCAACAACATTAGCAATGCTGAACCTAGCACTATCAACCTCCTGGGAAATACCACTGACCAGAAATTTATTTTAATGAGCTAGATGAATACAGTGATTTTGTATTCCGATAGGGAACGGCCAGGAATTCCGCCACAAATAATTCATCATCTGATTCTCTAAATCCTGTCCACCACGCTCATCTGTAGATGAAATACTGTCTAATCTCCCAGATGAGTGCAGCTCCAGCAACCATCACACAGCTCAACATTATAAAGGACACAGCAGCCCACTCGATTGGCACCCTATCCAATACCTCAAACATTCACTGTCTCCACCAGTACTGACACTGCAGCAGCAAAATGTAATGCAGTAACACCCACAGCTCCTTTGACAGCATATCCCCACCCCATGATCTCTACCACCTAGAAGGATGCAGGTAGCAACTACACAGGAACACCACCAATTGCATACCCCTCTCCAAACCACATACAATCCTGCCTTAGAAATGGTTTTGATTCAGTCATGGAACGCAGGTGTCGCTGGCCAACCAGCATTTATTGCCTGTCCCTAATTGCCCTTGAGGGGTTGGTAGCAAGCTGACTTCTTGAATTGCTGCAGTCCGTATGTTGTAGGTAGAATCACAATGACAGGATTCAGAGCCAGTAACAGTGAAGGAATGGCAATACATTCCCAAGTCAGGATGGTGAGTAGCCTGGAGAGGAATTTGCAACTGATGGTATCCCATGTACCAAATGACCTTGTCCTTCTAGGTGGAAGTAGTCGTGGGTTTGGAAAATGCTGTTTAGGGATGTTTGGTGAATTCTGCAGTGAATCTTGTAGACAGTGTACACTGCTGATACTGAACGTCAGTGGTGGAGGGAATGAATGCCTGTGGATGTGGTGCCAGTCAAGCAGGATGCTTTGTCCTGGATGGTGTCAAGCTTCTCGGGTCTTGATGAAGTTGTACTCATCCAGGCAAGTGGGAAGTATTCCATCATACTTCTGACTTATGTCTTGTACACAGGCTTTCAGGAGTCAGGAAGTGAGTTTCTCACCACTGTACTCTTAGCCTCTGACCTGCTCTTGTAGCCACTGTGTTTATGTGGCCAGTCCAATTGAGTTCCTGGTCAATGGTAACACCCCAGATGCTGATAGTGGGGGATTCAGCAATGGCAACGTCATTGAATGTTAAGGTGTGGCGGTCAAATTGTCTCTTATTGGAGATGGGTATTGCTTGGTATTTGTGCGCAATGAGTGTTATTTGCCACTTTTTAGCCACTGGGGAATATATCCCTGCTTCTTCACCGGTATTTCATTGGACTCCTGCAACTCCCTCCCTAAGCACCGTAGGTAGACCCATACCATATATACTGCAGAGGTTCCAGAAAAAAAGAGTCACCAAAATCTCTCTCAAGGGCTAAACATGTTGGCATTACTAAGAACGTCCACAGTCAACAAACAAATACAAAAAACAACTGCCTCAATTTTAAAATTTCCAGACATTGAACAGGTAATTTAATCTTTTCATACCTGTTGGAAAAGCGAAGCCAGAACACATTGTACGCATACAGCTGTAATGGCTGGACTGAACGAAGTAGGACAACGTATCGAATGTCAAACTTAACCAATCCTTCTACATCTTCTCTACCAAACAGCACGGGATTCTCAATGTACTTGCATACCACCTGTGAACAATGAATAATGCATCATTATTGGAGAACTACTAAAAAACAGGTTCCTCCCTCCTCAACTGTCTTCTCTCATCTCGAAAGTGGTTACCTCACTGAGGCACACACACTTCAGTATCTCTCAAAGTGGCCAGAAAGTACACACGAATCAAAGTGAGTTCAAGTACTGACTGCTGAACTGAGAAGCATGAAGCACATCACAAAGGCACTATCCAGCACAAATCAGTGGTAGGTGATCCAACATCAGCTTGCTTTTAGATACTAATTTTAACGACATGAGACATCCTAAGATTCTTCAAACAAAATTGACACTGGGCACACGTAGGAATATTGGGACAGGTGACAAAAACTTGGTCTAGAGATAGACTTGAAGAAGAGGGAACATATGAACCTACTCACAAAATAGGAGCATGAGTAAGCCATTCAACTCCTTGAGCCTGCTCGGCCCTTCCATAACATCACGGTCAATCTGTTTGTGTTTTAAATTCTACAGGGGTCCACGACTTTTGAATGTCCAAGTTACAGATGTTCATACTTATGAACAAGGTCCCAAAATACCTTTAATTTTAAGGAACCAACATGCGAATGCTTGGTCGTACTTATAAACGGATTTTTATATTATAGTGTATTGTGCTCCAACCCGCTTACAAGTCGACTTATGAACGTTCTCAGAAAAGGAACCCATTCATAACCTGGAAAGCTGCTTGTACATTCCCATCTAATCCCTCTAACCTTTGATTATTTTCAAAGCAGGCAGGGGTAGATTCTTGCTAAACAGGGTAAGCAATGTCCCACCTCCACAGCTTCTGAGGCAGAGATTTCCAAAACTGCATAATCCTTAGAGAAAAGAAATCACTGCTGTCTTAAAGGGCGAGCCCTCATTTTAAAGCAGTGTCCTCAGTCCTGGACTCAGTCTCAAGAGGAAACATCTTTTCCACACCTACCTTCTCAGGACTATTGAGGATCTTGCACACCTCAATCCAATCACCCCTTACTTTTCACAACTCCAGCGAAAATAAGCCCAGTCTGTCCAACCTCTCGTTGTAAGTTTGCCTTCTCATCCCAGGAATCAATCTAGTCTAGTCTAATCTAATCAGACCTTTTCTGCATTGGCTCCAATACATTTTCCTTACATAAGGCAACCAAAATCATAACGTGTTTGAGATGTGGTCTCACCAATGGCCTGCTTACCTTAAGTATAATGTGCTGATTTTAATTCTTCTCATAATAAAATGAAAGCATTCCATTAGCTTAGTAATGACGTGCTCTATCTGCCTAACTTTATATGACTTATGCACTGACAATCACTTAGATTCCTCTGTACCTCAGCACTCTACAGTTCTTTAAGTTACATGCTGCTTTTTTTATTCTTCCTGCAGAAGTAAACGTCAGTTCGCACATTATACTCCACCTGCCAGATTTCTGCTGTCTCACTCAACCCATTTATATCCATTTGCAAACTCTATGTCATCTTCACAATTTACTCTCCTGCGTATCTTTCTGTGCTGTGAATTTAGTTACTGTGCCTTCACTCTCCTCATGTAAGTAATTGATGCAAACTGTGAAAAGCTGAGGCCCTAGCAAAGACATCTGTGGGACCCCACATGTTTCACAGAATCATAGGATCCCTACGGTGTGGAAGCGGGCCATTCGACCCATCAAGTCCACACCAAACACCCCCACGAACAGCATCCAACCCTGACCAACACCCTACCCTATCCCCGTAACTTTGCATTTCCCATGGCCAATCTATCTAACCTGTACATCTTTGGACTGTGGGAGGAAACTGAGCACCCAGAGGAAACCCACACAGACCAGGGGAGAATGGGCAAACTCCACACAGACAGTCAGTCACCGGAGGCTGGCATCAAACCCAGGCACCTGGCATTGTTACATGATGCCAGTGAAAAATGTATTTGGGCATACTCTGTTTCCTCCCAGCCAGCCAAAATTCGTGGCGTTTCAATGTGTTATCCCCTACACTGTGAACTTTTATTATCCGCAATAACCTTTGACCTAGGAGAGGATAGGGTCCACGATTCGGAATGGAGGTTGTAACAGTGGCTGAAACTTTGTCCTTGGTCTTTCCAACAGTTGGCTTGAGGAAAACCCAACTCATCCAGAAATAGATAATGAGGAAGCAACAGGTACGATGTTGACCTTTCCCATCTTCCGCCCAGGCAACAAAGAGACAATCAGAACACTGCTATCACTACCCTCTTTTAAACAGCACAGAAACAAAAAGATGTCTTGGTGTGTTTAATAGAGCATCACCTAACTTAATCTAGACCTTTCAGCAGGCTTGTGTTGTGTAAATAGCTTCACAGTTCTATAACGGAGCATACCTTTGGTGTACCTTCTCTTTGACGAATGATGTAGGTGAGGTTGTTAGTAATGTGTGTGTCTAGACCTCGAGCAAGATTCCAAGGCTTGCAAATCCAGTGGTTGTCCTCTCCCCTAAGAAACAAAATGCGGGAAATGGAACAAACATTTGTCCAATACACTGACCGAGCAAATTGTAGCAGCAACTTCACATACAGGTACTGGGGAGATGAGGATCTAGTGATATTATAGCTGGACTGTTAATCCTGAGATCCAGGAAATGCTCTGGGTATCCAGGTTTGAATCCCGCCATGTCAAATTACGGAATTTGAATCTGATAGAAATGTGGAATTAATAGCCTAATAAGTGACCATGAATCCATTATTGATTCTCAGAAAAAGAAACCTTTGGTTCACTAATGTCCTTAAGGGATGGAAACTGTCGTCCTCATCCAGTCTGGCCTACATGTGCCTCCAGACCCACAGAGACGGTCAATAAATACTGGCCTAACCAGTGATGCCCTCAACCCGTGAATGAATGAAAAAAAAACATGCAAACTGCAATATCAACAACTATAACTCTGTGGTAGTGTTTAAGATACAAGTGATATACATCAAGGTGCATCAGGCAAGTAATACACTACTCCAAATTGTTATTCATACTCTGAGCTAAGCGGCAGTCTCAATATCATTATAATTGTCCAAATCTCTAGTGATTTGAAGGGGTTAATGCATGAGATTACAGATTTTGCGTTTCCTTACTGGATTTGCACAAACAATTTAAAACTAACAGATTGATTAAAGCATGGACACAACTCTAAGTGTATAAGTGGTTATATTAGTGAGTTTAGTTTTCCTGACACATGCAATGTTACATGGATTGGGACATAGCTTTTTTGATAAATTACTATTGTTGATTAAAAGGGTACTGAAGGAGGCAAATGGAAAGCTGAAAAAAATAACCAGAATAAAGTGGGACACAGGAGGAGAAGGAAATAGGAACAAGGTGGTGTGTGGTTTATTTATACATATCTATTTAAATGCAGAAATGAAAGCAAGGACACATGATCTAATTACCGTCAGTGCTGAAATGTTACGGAATCTTTTGAATGTATATGGCACACTTTGTAATGCTAAGATGTATCTTCGAGCAAGGTGATGGTGTTCTCCCTTGTAGGAACACTTATGCTGATCAGTCAACTGTAGCTTGATTCATTTTAGAGCTGTTGAGCATCTTTAAATACTTAACACAGAAACGAGGAGGAGGAATAGGCCGTTCGGCCTTTGAACCCACTCTGCTAGGTATTATGATCATGTCTGATTCTCTATCTCAATATCATATCTCTACTTTCTCCCCATATCCCTTGATGCCTTCTTTATCTTGTTCTTGAACATATTTATTCTTTATTGAATATATTCAGCACCATCACTTGATACAATGAGTAGTGTCATCCCCCGCAGGCAACTGAAAAACCAACCTGTCAGATGCATGGTGAGCATCAATATCTTACAATCCATTGTTCAAAAGTAAATCTGTGATCGCGTGAATGCTTGAGAGAAACTTTGGCCCACATTTTATAATCAGGGTTGGAAACTATTTCTGGACAGGTGCCTCCTATTACAAATGTATGTTGGAACCCATAAATCCAGCAGCAAAGAAAAATCACTGCAGAAATGACACCTCCTTTTATAACACTGCGTCCTGTATGCTGACTTTAAATATCCTGCAGGTACTTTGACAATCACTATACATCAATTAAGAGATGTGTGTAGCGTGTGTCCGCTACGTGGCTGTCTGCGTGTGTCTGTGTCGCAGGAGGGAGGGAAGAGTTCTGGTCAATTGTCCGCAAGCCTGCATACTTTTCAGCGCAAATCACAGTCTGTTGCATATTGAAACACCAACATCATTTATACCGGCATGAATCAGTGGTAAAAATGGGTCTGTTTTGTTCCATTCTGTCCCGGTGGAGCTGTCAGGTAAAGGCTACACATGGCGCACTGTGATGAAAGACATTTTTAATTGGTTGGATTTCAAACTGGTGGCATGTGTGTGTGTTGGCTTATTTTTGCAAAGGTGTTTACAGAAGAATTAGATCAATGTTTCTGAAACCATTATTTTAAACCAGTATGTGCCAGACAGCATGTGGCTGTAAGCTTCCCAGAATGTTAACAGAAGTTTGTTGATACTGCGGAGGTTTACAATGAGACAGAAAAAACACTAAGCTTTAACAGAATCTAGAATAAGCCTTTTTAAAATATTCAGTTCAAAGGCTTTTGGGTTCAGCTTGAAAGAGACTTCAAATCAGATACGAGTATTGTCCCTCATCAAAAAGGAGATTGTTCAGAACAATGAAGGAAATAATTTACCTGTGAAAGTGTGTAATCAGTGAGCCTTCCAGACCACGAGTATTTGGTTAGCACTCTGTGGATTGTTAAAAACTGAAAAAAATCTAAGCTCTCAGCTGTGTGAATGCTCAAGAAAGACTTCATGGTTCATAGCACAGGAAATGCTATAAAACAGTTAAATCTAACTCCAGACTTGCAGGGAAGGAGTATCTTGCTGGGTTTTCATTCACTGTAAAGCAATGGTGTTGGGAATAGATGGGATTTTTTGCTTCGCTGTACATTTTGCAATCTTTTTATTATACACTGATGACTGAACCCAAAAGCCTAAGTTTGATTTGGTTATTTTTAATAATGTATCTTGTGTGATACATTCCTGTCTTATTGATAAAACCAAATCTGCAGCCTGGTACGCATATGTTTCAATGAAAGACCACCATATTAGAGTTGAAAGAAGATATGATCTGTCAGGCTAGAGTTCATTCTGGGATCCAACTTGTATAGTTGGAAAATCAGCTGGAAACATAAAAGCATCTAATAATTTGCATTCACTCTTCCAACACATTAATCAATAAATGCACACCCAAAGCATTAGGTGGCAGTCCTAGATTTATTATGACATGCTTATGGGGCTAGTGGATCTCAAAGTAGCAACCCATAGACTTGCAACATCCAGCTGCAATGATCCTGGGTTAGGGAAGGAAGAAATGTGAAATCCATCAGATACAGCGTATGTCAAATTTCAAACTTTCAGCATTTTTCCTGCTTTTACAGATCACAAAATGTAAAAGTCAACCTTCACAAATGTCTAAATATAAACAAATGGCCAACAGCTTTCAGAACGGCAACAGGATCATACTTGATTGTGATAAGTCATATCCTCTAGGATTTAACAGAGGCCAGGTGAACAAAACTAGAAACTTACTGAAAAAGTATAAATGTTTTAATTTGACAGCAATTTGTTTTTCTCTATTAGTCACAATTTAGCTGTGAATTCAAAGAGGAGTCTAAGTCTCAGGAAATAGCTGTAAACTGTGATTCAGCCACATTCTTGCCAGTATTGTCGTAAATGTCATAAAAGAAAGTTTGGAGCATTGCTTACCTGTCTTTGCGTTGTTGATAGCAGCTAATAAACTGAGGCAATTCTGTGCAAAGGTTATAGGTAAGGGGTAGCCACTTTGGGCCATTCACTCCTCCAGCGCGCCTCGACACAGCAGCCAAGCAATCCTTCACTGTCACCAGGTTTTCACAAGGAAACTGATTCACTATAACGTGGGGCCTCTGCTCACTCAAAGTCCTACAAATATTTAAAACAAATGTGTAAAAGAGATGATTTGGGAGACAAGCAGCAAGTCATCTACCTCATCGAGAAGTGTCCCATTTCTAGGGCTGGTACCTGAGCTTGGACATAATCCCAGATCGCAGAGGTCACAAACATCAAAGAAAAATAAACCAAACATTTGTAGTTTTAAAAATCATGATCATTTTTCAATTAATTGGGATCACATTAATATTTCTCCTTTGCAGTAAGGCTATTGTTATGGTTAAATTATCAGTAAAAGAGTCTTTTCTCCACTCCATCCCTTCTCGTATCTTTGTATTTTTGGAAAGCAGTTTAACTGAAAGCATCAAAGATAGTAAGAACTGCTGATGCTGGAGTCAAAAATAACAGTGTGGCGCCGGATGAACACAGCAGGTCAGGCAGCATCAGAGGAGCAGGAAAGTTGACATCTTCTATCAGGACTCTTCTTCAGAAAAGAGCATTTCTGACAAAGGGTCCCGACCTAAAACATCAACTTCCCTGCTTAACTGGCAGCATTTGGCTTTCGGCTAGCTCATCCAAGTGAGAGCCTAATGGTTAGTTTCGTCAGGCTGTCTGAAGGGAGACATCGCACTGAAACACAATCCTGTCCTCGCTTTGTACACACACCAGCACATTCCCACGAGGGGGTTGTGATCAGACTTCACAAACCGGAGTTGATTTCCTTCCATGGGGAGACTGCAACATACCAATGAGAGGGCAAAGATTCCACAGATGCCAGTCTGCAGACCATTTTATTCACTCTGTTCAATATCAAGAAATCAAAGGTGGTACAGTGGCTCAGTGATTAGCACTGCTGTCTCACAGTACCGGAGGCCCAGGTTCGATTCCACTGTCGGGCAACTGTCAGTGGAGTTTGCACATTCTCCCCCAAGTGTGTGCTGTTTCCTCCCACATTCCAAAGATGTGCAGTTTAGGTGGATTGGCCCTGCTAAATTACCCATAATGTCCAGGGATGAGCAGGCTAAATAGATTCACATGAGAGCTTTAAGCAAGGCACTCAACATCACCAAATACTATCCTTTAGAACTTTGCACTTATTTATAGTCAATGACAGGATCATCTTCCACTTGCTAAAGGCTGTCTCTTCCAACTTCAGCACTGCTTAAACAATCTCCAGCAAAAACTGGAACACACATGCTCAGAAAGATGCGCAATCTAATCTCCAATTTTTTTCTTAGAAGCTTACTCCCAGGTTCCTTCCCAACCTCTTCCTCCTTGTACTTAGACTTTTTTTACTTGTCAAATCAACCGAAGCAAAGAGGTATAGCTTACAACTTACAGGTGGGAAAATAAAAGGTTACCCGCTGCTCCTAAGCAGGACACTAACATCTCAAATCTTACAGTCATTGAAGCATGCAGCATAGAAAAGGCCCTTTGGCCCATCACGTCTGCACCAGTCAAAAAAACACTATATAACTATTTAAATCCCATTTTCCAGCACTTGGCCCATCACCTCGTAAGCTTTGGTGTAACAAGTCCACATGTCAATACTACTTAAGTGTCACGAGGGTTTCTGTCTTTACTACATTCACAGACAGTAAGATCCAGATTCTCACTAGCGTCTGGGTGAAAAGAAATTTTCTTACATCTCCTCTAAATCTTCTGCCCCTAACCTTAAAGCTGTGTCCTTTAGTTACTGATTCCACCACAAAGGGGAAATGTTCCTTCCTGTCTACACTATCCATGCCTCCTTAACTTTATACAGCAATCATGTCCCTCCTTCAGTCACCTCTGCTCCAAGGAAAACAACCACAGTCTGTCCCATCTCTCTTCATAACTAGAACTCTCCAGGCCAGGGAACATTGAAGTAAATCTCTTCTGTGCCCTCTCCAGTGCTATCACATCCTTCTTATAATGTGGACACAAGAACTACATATTTCTTAAGGAGATTCTTTCCCTGCCTCCCCTCAATCCCAAACCTCAGGAACATATGATATGAGATTGGTCTAACGATATATGGAGGAATGCTCCCTTCCAAGAAGGGTGAAGGTGAGTACCAGAGATAGTTAACTTCATTTTCCTCTGTTGTTCTGCAAAAGCTCATGAAAGAGTACAGGGTGAGAATGGAGCCTTGCACTCTATCAACCCGAGGTGGATTCAAGCTTTAAGCCAAGATCAGCAATATAGATGTCAGACAATCCAATGCACTAATCTTCTTAGTTCATTCTGCAAATCTCTGCACACCATCAAAATCAAATTGGTAACACATCCGTTTTCCTGGAGAATGAGTTGAAAATGCTCCTCCGTTTGAATGAGACACTGACCTGTAGTCTTTGAAGTGGCGGTACAAGTAAAGCACATCGGCTTCATTTTCATTTTCTGTGAACACAAAGCGTGGGGAATTTAAATTGTCCAATACTTGCTTTAATTCTGTGTACACCCTGTGCAAAGAAAGTGGAAGAGACATTATAAATATACAAACCAAACATGATCAGCGAATCTGAATGAAGTGTTTCAGACTAGAACTATAAGAGAACTAGTTTCCATATAATATATACATGTTTGATAGGGTTAATGAATTTGAAACAAAGATTAAATAAAAAGTATAGAGCCTAATATACTTGATCTATATCAGACCTGACTGTTACCTGCAAACCATCAATCCCACAATCATATCCATACAGGAAGAACATGGGGTTATAGGAAGGATATTATTATTAGGCTTCAGAAGAGATTTACCAGGATGTTCCAGGAATGGAGGGTGTGCGTGTTATGGAGCGAGACTAGATCGGCTGGTACTTTTTCCCATGAGAATGATCTCATAGAGGTTTATAAAATCATAAGGGAAATTGCAGGTGTCTTTTCCGTGGGGTGAGCGACTTCAGGACTAGAGGGCATATTTTTAAGGTGAGAGAAGAAAGATTTAAAAAAGACATGAGGGACAACATTTTTTAACCTAGAGATTGGCTCATGTGTGGAATGAACTTTCAGAGGAAGTGGTGGATGTGGATACAATTACAACTTTTTAAACACATTTGGATACACACAAGAACAAGGAATGTTTAAAATTTCAATTCAAAAAATTTCAGAAAGTAAGGAGTCATGGGATTCGGGGAAACTTGGCTGTCTGGATACAGAATCCGCTGTCCAATAGAAGACAGAGGGTGGTAGCAGATGGAAAGTATTTAGCCTGGAGCTCGGTAACCAGTGGTGATCTGCAGAGATCTGTTGTGGGACATCTGCTCTTTGTGATCTTTATAAATGACTTGGATGAGCAAGTGGAAGGCTGGGTTAGTAAGTTTGCCAATGACACAAATGTTGGTGGAGTTGTGGACAGTGTGGAGGGCTGCTTTAGGTTGCAATGGGGCATCAACAGGATGCAGAGCTGGACAAAGAAGCGGCAGATAGAATTCAACCCAGAAAAGTCTGAAGTGATTCATTTTGGAAGATTGAATTTGAATGCAGAATACAGGGTTAACGGCAGGATTCTTAGCAGTGTGGAGGAACAAAGGGATCTTGGGGTCCACATCCACAGATCCCTCAAAGTTGCGACCCAAGTTGACAGTATGGTGTTGGCTTTCATTGCCAGATGAATTGAGTTTAAGAGCTGCGAAGTTATGCTGCAGCTCTATAAAATTCTGGTTAGACCACACCTGGAATATTTAGTTCTGGTCACCTCATTGCAGAAAAGACGTGGAAGCTTTAGAGAGATCGCAGAGAAGATTTACCAGGATGCTGCCTGGACTGGAGAGCAGGTGTTATGAGGAATGATTGAGGGAGACAGGGCTTTTCTTAGTGGAGCGAAGAAGGATGAGAGGTAACTTGATAGAGGTGTACAAGATGGTGAGAGGCACAGAAAGAGTGGATAGCCAGAGTCATTTTCCCAGGGCAGAAATGAATATTATGAGGGGGAATAAATTTAAGGTGATTGGAGGAAGGTGTAGGGGAGACGTCAGAGGTAGGTTCTTTACACAGAGAGTGGTGGGTGCACGGAATGCAGTGCCAGCAGTGATAGTGGAGTCAGATACAACAGGGACATTCAAGCAATTCTTGGATAGGTACATGGACAATAGTTAAATGAAGGGTATGCAGGTTAGTTTGATCTTAGAGTAGGATAATAGGTCGGCACAACATCGTGGGCCGAAGGGCCTGTACTGTGCTGTACTGTTCTATGTTTGGAAGGATATGGGCCAAACACAGGCAGGTGGAACTAGTTCAGTTTGGGATTATGGTCTGCATGGACCGGTTGGACCAAAGGGTCCGTTTCTGTGCTGTATGACTCTAGATGATTCAATGTGAGCCTGCTTCACCAATTCAGTGAGATCAGGTGGATCTGTACCTGCTTTGGCTCCATAACCCTCAATACTGTGGTTTGATGAAAAATCAAATAGTTAAGGAACGACAGTAAGCGTGTCACTACAATTACTGGGACACATTTATACATATTTATTACGTGAGTAATTTAAGCCAAGACAAGCAGATAACATTAATAATACAGGCTTTTCTCTTCACCCAGAGACAAATGAATTCTCTGCCAAAGAAAGTGGTTGAGGCTGCAAGATTGAAGGATTTTGGAGGAGATATGTATAGTTTTTGGTGCTAGAGCAATCAAAGAGGATGGAGAGAAAGCAGGAACAGGGTATTGAGTTGGGTAAACAGCCATGTTCATCACTGAATGACAGTACAGGCTCATAGGGCGAAATGGCCTACTCCTGTACACAAACTAAGAGTCTGGTTGGTGAAGGGGAAAGGGATTCCTCGTGAATATCAGCAGCTTTGCAGGGAACCCTGTCCTCATTTATGAAGGACATGGGGGTAAGAAGAGTGTTTTCAAGAAAAGTGACCATGAAGTGATCTTTTAAGTAGTTTCTCAAACTGGAGTGCTAGGAAACTAAAAATGGTTGTTACAGTTCTGGAAAAGCTCAGACAAGAGATAAATGAGGGTCTTACGACTAGCAGCCATTTCCAATTAAGAGCTAGAGCTAGGTGAACTCACAACTGTCAAGGATATTTAATAAATTAGTCTTGTTATCTGGAGGGATTTGCAACAGAATTTAGAATTGCAAAAATATTTATACATACTTGAAAATTTTATCTTTCTCATAAACTGATGGCTCTGTTGGAAGTGGCAAAACTTCTTTATTGTCCGTGAAAACAGTCTGAAATTCAGGAAGTGCACTACGTTACGCTTTGGAAAATGTAAACAGTGAATACCGCTGACAACTTATTCAAAGTCAGTTTACAAAGAACTAACTGCTACACTCGTGTTACACTGCAGAAGTAGGTTGATCTACAGTAATTGGGATGGTTAGAGTTTTCAAAGTAAGAAGTCACCAGGTTAAAGTCCAACAGGTTTACGTGAAATCACAAGCTTTCTGCTCCTTCATCAGGTGAAGCGCTCCAAAAGCATGTGATTTCAAACAAACCTGTTGGATTATAACCTGGTGTCGCGTGACTTCTGACTTGGTCCACCTCAGACCAACACCGGCACCTCTAGGTCACAGATTTTTCAAGCCAGTGAGTGAATAAATAAGCTTCAAATATCACTCTCAGAGCTCACAGATTGGCTCAGTAGACAAGGTATGAAAGTGAAATGAAGACTTGGTCAAACATAACCCTGCAAGAAGCCAATACTTTCAGAAGTGAGCGGAAATGTTAGGCAAAGATTTCATCACATTCAATAATATTTATGCCAGTAGGTAAATAGTACAGCAAAACCTGGAGGTTGATCTATAAAAGATTAAATGCAGCATTAGAACCACACTATGTTCAGTTTGCCAAAATGCAAAATACCAAAAGGAATTATTTCTCGATTTACCGATTGATCAAACAGTCATACTAATCCAAGTGCTTACTTTGTAATATGCCTCCGGAGGTTCACAGACACTTGCGTTAACATCCCTCAAATCTGCTGGCTCCCAAGGCAACAGCCTACATTTTCTGATGAGTGGATTTTGCTCGCCATGGGCATGATCCCATGTTACCTCTTCTACAAGAAATGTTTAGAGAAGAATTCAAATATGGCGCAACGCAGCACGCATGCAACCCATTCCGTTTACATCTTATTTCCAACATGTTTGTCATGCCTTTTTAAAAGAATATCACAATGTGAATACTTATCCACCAACTAAGGACAATATATACAAGCTTTGTTCTGCATGTTAACACTGGATAATGAATTAAATAACATTAACAATCATATCCAAGGCACCTATCGTTTACACAACAAAAAACAACATGCAGATAAACAGTATAAGATTTGACTGGATTCTGTGACAGCCTCAACCTCTCTTTTGATTATGTCCTGCATCATAGTTTGTTTCCAAGTGTTTAAACTTCTTCAGCGAGTGTTCTTGTAATCTGAAGTGCAAAGTCATGCTGGCCAAAAACCATATTTGGGTCCATTTGGTTAACAAGTTATTTGGCAATATGTTGGGGAGTAGGGTGCATGATAGCCGGCCCTCATCCTTTTAATTCATTTTTTTGTTCATGGGATTTGAACGTGACTGGCTGGGCCAACATTTATTTTCCCATCTTTAAGTGCTCTTGAGAAGATGGTGGTGAGCTGCCTTCTTGAGTTGTCACAGTCTGTTTTCTGTAGGTACATCCACAGTGCTATAAAAGAGACCAAGGTCCAGGATTCTGATCCATTGACACTAAAAGAATGGCAACGCATTTCCCAGAAAGGATGGTGAATGGCCTGGAGGTTAGTCTGGAGGTGCTGACGTCCCCAAGGCACCTGAAGTATACTGTCACAAATTCAGGAGTAACTTCAGAAACTCTTGGTATTTAACAAAGTGTGGCTTTGTTCAGATGGACACATAATAGTAGAGGTACAGATGTTGTAACAATGTAGTCCAACCCCACTTAAGGCAATCCAAAAATCAGGTACAAAAGCAAAGCAAACAGATTGTCAAGAAATCTGAAAGTGGAGATGGGAAGATAACAATGTACTTGTTGCCTGGTGACTATATTAATTGTACATGAGGATTTTGATTCAATTGACATAATCTCTCATCAGCCACTGAACACTTAACCCCAATAAAGTAGCAGCATGGTGGGCTCAAATCATTTCAAAGAACAATAGTCAGCTGGTCTCTTACCACCATGTTCGAGATCTCTCAATGGCCATAACAAATTGAAGGCGGTCTGTCCTGGTCCATAAAAGAATGGCACAGTCCGAAAAGTTGGTTCATCTGAGTGTTGGATTTGAGATCCAAACTCATCCATAACGTACCAAATTGGCACTTGTTCTTCAGCAGACTGTAGACAAAATACAGAGACAAAATGAACAACAGTAAATTGCACTCCTATTTGTCCACATTTGCGACATCAATTCCCCACTTTGTCTGCTCTAGATATTTTTAAACAACCTCTTCAGAGACGCCATGACACAGCTCTGGAACAGGTGGGGCTTGAATCCAGGCCTCCTGGCGAGGAGGTTGGGATATTGCCACTGCAACATAACAGCCTGACTTTCTCCATTCTGAAGATGGCAAATAAATCTGCAACACTTAAAATCCTAAATGTCTTATTCCTGAATTATCAGTGTGATAAAATGATACATCACAGTTCTCTTTTCACCAAAAAAAAACAGCCTTTTAACTCAACAGCAAAAACCTTGTAAGCACCAAAAGCTTTAAAGTGAATAAACTGAACTGCTTACCCTTACAACAATCTAATTAGATGGGATTTAATATTATTCCGTTCCATTAGTTTCTCGCATCATAATTCAGGGACATGATGCACTGGCAAAATTTATATTGTTCAACGATCTTCTCTACAGGAAGCCAGTTAACTGCACAGCTTCTTTAGCAGACTGGTCATAAATTATGAGACAAATAATTTTTGTACAACACTGGCAAAACTTACTTACCCCCTGAGTCAGCTGGTATGTGTGGCTGAACCTCCACATCTCTGCCATCACCTCATCAATTATATCATCATCAGGAACCTCTCCGTGGAATTCGATACCAGTGAGGTTGGCCATCCTGTGGAGTAAGCCAGGAATCTCCCATAACTGCTGGCGAGCTTGATCCACTCGGTATGTCCAGGCATGATCAATTAAGAAAATGCTGTAATATCAGAAGTGAATATGGAAAACACCACGCAAAACCTTAATGTAATACAGCAAAATACAGAATATCCTTCTAAAAAAAATCAATTTCCAACATGCCAAACATGACACAACAGTCCAATACACAGGTTACAGACCACACGCTTACATCTACAATGAGGCACCTAAAGAAATTCACTGATAAAGGTTTTGTGCTGACATGTTTATTTCATTCATTGTGTTCATTCAAGTTAAATTAATTCATGTCCATATTGTAGCTGACCACTTATAGCAAAATAAAGAGCACATTCATTTCATTCTTAAATGATCCCCTCCTGTAACAACCAATGTGCTATCAACACCACTGCTGTCTCTGGGCTTGACTGTTCTACTGTCCTCAGCTTGTCGCTGTGCAACCACTAGGAACCTCAGCTCATCCAGAATACTACTGCCTGTATCATAAGTTGTACCAAATCCTGTTCACCCATCACTCCAACACTCATTGACCTCTCCTGACTCCGTTTGATAACTGGTCAGTTATGAAGTTCTCACTTCTGTTTTCAAATCGCTCCATGGCTTTATATCTCTCCTTCTGTCTAATGTGCTTCAGCCCTACAACTTTACAAAACCACTATGCTTGACTATTCCCTGTCACTTGCACATGCTGAGTTTAATACTTCCACCATTAATGACGCTACCTTCAAGAAATATCTTCTAATTCTGGAATTTTCTCCATGAAACTTTACTCTTCCCTAATATTTTAAGATTTCCTCTTAAAAACTTAATTATTTTACCAAACTTTTGGTCACCTGCTCCAATATCAATAAAGATTCTAGAAAGCACTATGCGACATCTTACAATGTGAAAGACGTTTCTACAGTTAGAAGTTGCTGTTAATTCCTTAAAGCAAGTCCAGAATTATTGCACTAAGTGAACACCTATTGTGCAAATGAGTAACATGAACTGCAAAGTGGTTAGTTTGTCAACTGATTTTTTTCTCATCACTGCGATAACAATGGTATGATTTGTACATTGGTCTTGTTTCTTATTTTAAAAGGCAAAGGCCGAGATGTACCAAAAATAGATATGGGGACCGAAGGGAAAAATCCTGTCCAAAGGACGGGCCGAGGAGGCAGATGTTGAAAAAGTGACAGGAAGAGAGAGACAGACAGGCAGGCCAACAGGGAATTCCAATCAAAATGCTGGAACTACTCAAGGGAAATTCGAAGTAGTGAAGTTGGTGGGGGAGAAAGTAAAGAATCAGCGATGGCAAAGTTTCTGACAGAGGAGAGGTGAGAAGTGACCTACTGAAGTGAGGGAGAGAGAAGATTGGAAAGTCATAAGCGGGGGGTTAAATCTGAGACAGACATAGAACTAAGGGGTTCAAACTCCAGGTGCACAAATAATAGACACAAAAGAAATTTGGCTCTGTAGAGAGACATGGCAGAGATGAACTGAAACATGCAGTCCTCATTGAAAACAGGAAGAGAACAGTATGAAACAGTCTAAAGCACAAAACAAGGAACATAGGACCCTGTTGCACGGAAGACAATCTTGTAGATACTGACACCGTCTTCGCAGACAGTATGGAATCAGCTTAGGACAGCCACTGTTCAAGACTGGAGGCACAATTCATGAGTGAGTGAATTCCGGTGGTCTCGGTTTCCCAGATGATTCAAAATCTGGGAAAATGCCTGAGTGTCCTTGGAGAGGGGGCATGAGGTGTCCACCAATACTCTTGATGTTTTTAAGACAGGAGGCCACCACAGGGGAGAGAGTGCTTTATCTCCCCTTCTAATTACATTTTGACTTAGCACCCACCCCCTCTCCCTCACTTCTGATCTTCCGCACTGCCTTTAACTAGGCTCTGCACATAAATCAATCAATTGGAGAGAAAGGGTGATTTACTGGTGGTGGTTAATAGGTGAAATGATCATGGGTTCTTAAGTGGAAAAGCTTACCACATCTTAAAATTAAATGAGTAACTCTTGAAAGGATGATCTCACTCCTAAAGTCAAGAAGTTTACCACAGTAAAACACTGATACAACAGTTTTCGCAAAACTTTCACAAAACAACTCTATAATACATGATAACATCATTTTGTACCAGTTCCCTGAATTTGTGACAGATCGGTCAGAGTCCAAAGTGAACTATAACTAACTCCTGGACCCTGAAACCGAGTTAGATGTATCATGAAAACTAACCATCACAAGTGCTAGGAGTTCACTGGTGCACTTACTGTGTCATGAAAATATGTATGTGGAATATGATTTTATCATGGCATTGGCTGGGCACATATGTATCCTCAAGACTGTGAAAAGAACATTGTTCAAAACAAAGATCATTACACGTAGCAACTAACATGTTGCATATGTGAAGAACATTAGCTGTTTGATGGAGGCACAGTGTCTGTAAAGCTTTGAGAGACTGGGGGCATATGAATCATTTTAGAGGTGTAAAAAAAATCTACTGGATTTGAAGTAAGAAACAGCCAAGCCAAACTTTTATAGCACCAACAGCTTTGTCCTTTCTCCATCAGAAATATCTCAAAGTTTGAGATTTGAAAACCCATCAGGAGACTCCATTGCTGCAAGCTGAGAGCTCTTAAAGGGATAACTCTGAATCAGCTCCAGGGGAAAGAAAAAGAGAGAAATTAAATCAGCCATGAAATGTTCAGCAGGAAGTCCCAAGACCAGGCAGTTACTGTGCTAAACAATCCATCAGCTGTAAATAGCATCCAGATAATGAGATATTATTGCTGACCTTAAACTTTACTTGGCTGCTTTTTAAGATCAGGAGCTCTGTGAATTCCACTGTGCTTGTTCTATGCCTGGGAGAGGGGGGGAGAGAGAGAGAGAGAGAGAGAGCGCGAGAGAGAGAGAACGTGTACATGTATTTCTCGAGTGCATTCACGGATAATCGGAGAAATCTGTACATTTTGAAGCACTTGTTTTTTCTTGATTCTCACAAGGAATCAAGGGCTACGGGGAGAGTGCAGGAAAGTGGAGTTGAAATGCCCATCAGCCATGATTTAAATGTCGGAGTGGACTTGATGGGCCAAATGGCCTTACTTCCACTCCTATGTCTTATGGTCTTACACAGTCTTGTTAATTTCTTCATTTAAAAATATAACTACCCTTTTACTTGTTAATCTAAGACGTTTTTCAAAACTATTTTCTAATCAACCTGTTCAGAAACGTTATTACACAGCTCTGGTTGGGACAGGTTGGGACTTGGACCTTGGTCTTCTGGGTCCAAGGTAAGGAAACTACCGCTGCACTACACAAGCCCTTGTTAGCCTCAGAAATAAGCCATTCAGGTTTCTTACACCAGGTGATACACAATGTAGTATCTGCATTAAATTATGCATTAATTGGGCAAACCACATTTCTTTTAAATTCACAATCAGTTGTCACCAGCTCAGAAGAGAAAAGTGGGTTCACCCCTGTTGACTTACTCATTACATTTGGGCCACTGCAGAAATCAAAAGGAAGGACACATTGTAAATTTAGATTCCTTTTTCTTGCTTAAGAGTCTTTCGAGGTAAATGATATTAAAGCAGACCAATGATGATTCTCCCTTAAGTAGTTCACAGGCACCTCAACAACTCTATGAGCTTCTACCAGTTTGGGCATTTAAGATAAATGTTACTTTAATAAGCAACAACAGCTATCTGACTTAATTATTTGACCATAACACTTGGATTTAAGAACTGGATTCATTACCCTAGACAATAAAAGGGTATTTCCTAACTTTTCCTTGAACCTTTCCTAGAATTGACGATAGTATAAGGTAGGGGTGGAGGTTAGATAGACCTTAGGTTTAGCGTAAAAGTTCAGCACAACACTATGGGCCGAAGGGCCTGTACTGTGCTGTACTGTTCTATGCTCTATTAACTATTGATGTTACAACTGACTACCTCACCAACTGTGAATTATGTACGAAGTTAAGAATTTATACTGTCTCACACAGACTTCTGTATTACTAATCCATGAATCCCTACTCCACACGTACTTTGGTGGAGAGTACATTATTGATGAGCGATCCCAGGGCCATTATAATCAGTCTGAAACATTTTCAGAAGACCATGTGCAGGAAGGAAATATTCTCAGCTTGTCCTTTCCACTGAGGAGTGTTAGACCACAGGTTTACAGCGATTCAGCGTCTTTAGGATCTGGCTTTCTTAACTTTAAACTGAGAGTGAAAATCTGAGAACCATGCCTGATTTAGGATAGTCCCAAAAGTGGGGCTAGGATTAGAATTCACTACAGATGGAAATACAGCCAAAAAGCAGAAAGCAAATAAAACCATGGCCTGGAGGAATTGCTCTCATCCAGTTCGGTAAAAGGATAGAACCAAATTGACATAAAACAGAAATGCAGTGAAATTTTCACTTGTAAACGGAGGCAAAAAAATGTTGAGTCAACATTATCACAGTGAGGTACAGTGAAAAGCATGAAAGCAGAAAGGGGCAGGATATCTCTCAGGAGCCTATTCAACCATATGCTGACAAAACGTACAGTAAAACTTCAACCTGGAAGATTCTTTACTCAGAGAGGTAATTTGTATGCAAAGTAACTGATCTTTGAAGCAGTCCACAGATTACTTTTCATTTACTGCATTCTGGAATGTTTCATTTATTGTAACAAGGTGGAGCTGAATTGCTTTTACGAACACTACAAACAGGTGGCTTCATTCTTGGCAGTGGTCAGTGCAGGAAGGATGTAAATGCACTGGAAGAGGTTCAAAGGAGCTTTTTCAGAATAGTGCCTGGAATGGCTAAGTTGAGAAAGGTTGAACAGACCAGACTTATATCGACTGGAGTTTAGAGTAAGCAGCCACTTGATTGAAACATATAAAATCCTTCAGAGTCTTGATATGATGGATGCATTGTGTGGATGAAGCCAAGTTTTCACACAATGCATTGTACTTTGAAATTGTTCCTTACCTATTAGCATCTGCAGCCTGCAGGCCATCTTCTTTGGTGATAATGACTTTGTAAACAGGTGGTGTGCCAGGATTGTGTGTTATCTGTTCCTCTTCAGCATCTTCATCACTCTCATTTTCAAACTGCATAATCCCAAACACTTCACCCGCATCAAATACCTAAAAATAGAATGTTATATTAACACTGCAGAATAGAGTACGTAGGTGTAAAACCTTTAAAGAACTGTTACTGTTCTAAGCAAAGTCAGTGAGATTGGCTTACTTTTCCATTTTAATTTTCCTAAATTAACATTACTGAAGTAGAGTATCTGGTCCTATATCTTATTGTTGTTTGTTGGTCATTGCAAATTTCCTACATTACAACAATAACTGCAATTCAAAAGTATTTAATAGGCTATAAAGGGCTTTGGGGTGGCACATGGCTGGGAGTGGCGCAACATAAATGGAAAACATTTCATTCCCTCACTAACAATTTATATTTGAATCAAGAGCAGGGCTATGCCATTCAGCCTCTCAAGACTACTCTGCCATTTAGTGAGACCATGCTGGATTTAATCGTCCCCCAGCTTAACAAGAATCTACCTACCTCTACTTTAAAAATATTCAAGTACTCCGCTTCCCCAACTTTTTCACTGAGTTCCACAGAAACATGACCCTCTCACAGAGACAATCTCGTAATGCCAGTCATAAGTGGACAACTCCTGATTTCTAAATTGTGACTCCTAGTTCTAGATACTCTCAAAACAGGAAGCATCCTGTTTATCTACCCTAACTAAATCATTAAGGTTTTATATGTTTCAAGTAAGTCACCTCTAAACTCCTGTGGATACAAACCTACTGGTCTGACCTTTCCTCATAAGACAAGTCACTCATTCAGGCACTATTCTGATAAGCTCCTCTGAACTGCCTCTAATGCATTTACATCTTTCCTTCATATAGGGGGCCATAACTGTACATAGTACTCCAGATGTGGTCTCACCAGTGTCCTGTATAATTCAGGCACAACTTCCCTAATTTTATCTTCAATTCCCCAAGTGATAAATGTCATAAATCTGTTATTTATATTATAATATGGTATACAATTATATTTCTATTAATCTATTTAGTATCAGTTCAATCAAGCTTATCTAGATTTTTACAACTGACAAATTGGACTCAAATCCTACTGGCACGTCCATTATTTAAACAAGCGTAGAGTGAGCTAGTTCAAAATTCGCTTGACTTTGTGACTCTGATTCTGAATGATCAATTAGTCAGGCAACATGTTTACTGAAGTAGTTTTAAACCCCACATGGTAATTAAATTGAGGGGATACCCATCAAGTTGAGCAAATAAAAATTGTAGAAGTGCATGAGAATGTTTATCCTCCATGCCAATAATATTAACAATTACATTTCCCATGCGTTGTGAAAACAACCACTACCTCCTAATGAGAGATAGTAGGAGTTGGAATCTGAGATAACAAGGTGTAGAGCTGGATGGCCAAGCAGCATCAGAGCAGCAGGAAAGCTGAAGCTTCGGGTCTGGCCCCTTCTAATGATTGGAATGCAGCCACCAGGCCTCACTTCTGCACTAGGTCTATGGGTGTACGGGAGTAATTTTAACAATGTACTTTAAAAACTTAGTTTGTTAACCTAACTTACCAGTTGCTTTACAACGTTTTTGATATCGAGGAATGAGATGAAAAATGTATATGTCCAGTCAGGTCTGCAATCTTATCAGATTCTTTGGTCTATTAAAAAGCTAAGAGTGAATTACCAATGGTTTATCATTTCACTCCTCTAACTCTTTTCACTCAACTTGGTCGACCCTTTGAATGGCAGTTGTCTTAGTGGGAATGCTAGTGTCTCAAACTTGGGTATCTCCCCACCTATCCCTGTTTATATTACAAAGGAAAATATTATTTTAAAAGTTTCATGGTGACTTTTGTTTGTAGCGACCAACTTAATATAATCTTAAAGCAGTTGTGAAAAATGCTATGCTCTTTTACATCAGATCTTTTTAAGCTACAACTTTCAACATGAAATTTAACCACCAATTCTACATCACCCACATACAAACTTTTCTCCACTACCTTGAGGCAGGCAACAATGTACCAATGGATACTGTGACAACAGGGAGAATGGTGAACAGCCAAATCAATCTTAGATTGTGGTATTACTATTTATTTACTGTAATATATCTTCAACTGAAAAATAAAAAATAATTGCCAAAAAATACTACTGGAATAACTCCAAAATAAATCATTATGTCCCAAGTTCAAATCAAACATGTCGAACAATTTCAGACATTAATTAAACAATTTATCAGAACACAGTATTAAGAAAATCCAAATGGAAACAATCACTCAATTTTCAAACTGTCATCCTCATTTTCAAATCCCTCCATGAGCTCGCCTCTTCCAGTCTTAATAACATCCTAAAACTCTTCAGCCCTGAGATTTCTGCACACCTCCAATTCTGGACTCTAAGTCTCAGTAATTGCCCACATCCTTGCCCCCTCTTCTCCTTTAAGTTGCTGCTGAGAACCACACTTCACTAAGCATCTGTCATCTGCCCTCCCTGCTCCTTAATTAGTTCAGTATCTTTTTATTTTGACAAGCTGCTTGTGACATTTTAGAACGCAGAACAGTACAGCTCAGGACCAGGCCCTTCCACCCATCATGTCTGAGCTAGTCAGAATGTAACTCTGAATAAATCCAATGTGCCTGCACATGGTCTGTAACGTTCTGTTCACTGCCTGTTTCTGTGACTATCTAAATGCTTCAACCACCTCCCCTAGCAGCACGCTCCAGGAACCTAACAATTTTTGTGTAAAAAAAAACAACCTGCCCCACATGTCTCCTTTAAACATTTTCCCCCACTTCAGGTTAAATTTGTTCTCTACTATTTGACATTCCCACTCCGGGAACATCCATCCGTCTCCCCCTCTCTCTATTTATTTCAGAATCCCCTTCCCCTCCCCCATTTCTGAAGAAGGGTCCAAACACAAAACATCAGCCTTCCTGCTCCACTGATGCTGCTTAGCCAGCTGTGTTCATCCTGCTCTAGACCTTGCTATCTCTATGCATGGAGGATGTTTCCCCTAACTGAGGAGGCCGGATCTAGGGAATATGATCTCAAGATGGAGGACTGAACTGAGGAAATGGTAGTGAATCTGTGGAATTCTCTACCACAGTAGCTTGTAGAGGCTAAGTTACTGAATATACGAAAGAAAGATGTAGATACATTTTTAGATTTCAATTCTCTGTGCAGAGAGATCTTGGTGTCCAGGTACATAGATCCCTGAAAGTTGCCACCCAGGTTGATAGTGCTGTTAAGAAGGCATATGGTGTGATAGGTTTTATTGGTAGAGGGATTGAGTTCTGGAGCTGTGATGTCATGCTGCAACTGTACAAAACGCTAGTGTGGCCTCATTTGGAATATTGCATGCAGTTCTGGTCGCCCCATTACAGGAAGGATGTGGAAGCATTGGAAAAGGTGCAGAGGAGATTTACCAGGAAGTTGCCTGGTCTGGAGCACAGGCCCTATGAAGCAAGGCTGAGGGACTTGGGTCTGTTCTCATTGGAGAGAAGGAGGCAAAGAGGGTATTTAAGAGAGACATACAAGATGATCAGAGGATTAGATAGGGTGGACAGTGAGAGATTTTTTCCAAGGATGATGACTTCAGCTTGTACGAGGGGGCATAGCTGCAAATTGAGGGGTGATAGATTTAAGACAGATGTCAGAGGCAGGTTCTTTACTCAGAGTGGTAAGGGCGTGGAATGCCCTGCCTGCCAATGTAGTTAACTCAGCCACATTAGGGGCATTTAAACAGTCCTTGGATAAGCATATGGATGATGATGGGATAGTGTAGGGGGAGGGGCTTAGATTAGTTCACAGGTTGGCGCAACATCGAGGGCTGAAGGGCCTGTTCTGCGCAGTATTGTTCTATGTTCTATGACTTCGATTATCCACCCTATCCAAGCCTCTCACTTGAGTTACTTACTTCTATCTGGTCACCTCTCAGCCTCTATACTGCATTAAGTTACGCAAAGTATCTACAGCAACAAAACATACCAACAGCTCAGTACTGGTGTTTTTGCTTCACAAGCCTCTTCCCATTCGTTTCCATCCAGCTTTACCAATCTCTCCACCTATTCCCTTCTCCCTCCTCTGTTTACTTAACTAATCATAGAATTACAGAATCATACAGTACAGAAAAGGCCCTTCAGTCCGTCAAGTGTGTGGTTTGCTGCACTAGGCCCATAGCTTTGAATGTTATGACATTCCAAGTGTTTGTCCAAATAACTTTAAATACAGGGGTGTAGATCTAGGGCAGATGTCAGAGGTAGGTTCTTTACTCAGAGAGTAGTAAGAGCATGGAATGCCCTGCCTGCAACAGTAGTAGACTCGCCACGTTTGAGGGCATTTAAATGGTAATTGGATAAACATATGGATAATAATGGAATAGTGTAGGTTAGACGGGCTTCAGTTTGGTTTCACAGGCCTGTACTGCGCTGTAATGTTCTATGTTCAATTTAAATGGATGTTCAAAATTCACCTCAACTAATCCCTCTGGTAACTGGTTCCAAGTTCTAGATGAAGGATTCTGTCCTGAATTTTCTTCCAAATTCCTTACTGCAGGACCGTGCCCAAATTTATTTTTGGCTGTGTACCACATTCAGAGTTACCACTTTCTTTACTTTTTGAGGCAGTTTCCTTTTCAACTAACCCTCCAACAACCACACATTTTTCCAAGTCAGTGTAATCATGTTACAGGCGAACGTGTGAGATAGCAAGAATGGCAGATGCTGGAGTCAGAGATAACGCAGTGTGGAACTGGAGGAACACAGCAAGTCAGGCAGCATCAGAGGAGCAGGAAAGTTGACGTTTCTGGTCAGGACCCTTCATCAGGCGAACATATGCCTTTCTTAAACTTTCCATTCATGGAATGGATAAGCTTATTTGTTGGAGGCACATATTTGAAGTTGAGGGAAATATATCAATTGTTGCCCCACCTTTGAATCATTAGCCCTTCTTTCCAACACCACCCCGCATTCACTCATCAACGCCACTTTCTAACTCTATTCCCACCAAGTCACACGTCAATTTCTCCAGCTCAGTCACTCGTCGGTGCTTTCTCCTGAATCCCCTTCGTAGCACAGACTCCCGGCGATGCAGAAAGAGACCAATCAGGCCATTGACTCTGCACCGACCCTCTGAAGAATATCCTACCCAGACGCAAACCTGTAATCCCGCATGGGCTTGTTTTTTTTTAAAACCATGGCTAACCCAGCCAACGTGCACATCCAGGGACAGTGGGAGGGAACCGGAGCACCAGAAACAAACTCAGGCAGACACTGGGAGAATGTGCAAACTCCACAGAGACAGTTGACTAGGGGTGGAATCAAGCTCAGGTCCCTGGCAGTTGAGGCAGCACTGCTAACCACTATATCACCCCTTGACTTTGGGAACCCCTGGGCTACGAAGGGAGTTGCTGGGAGCATAGCAAAAGTCAAAAAATGCTTTCATTCCCAAATATCCACCATTGTTTAAAACCCTTCTAAATATAAAAATTGCACTTTGGGAACCACTACAGTAGTATATTTACAGCCTTAGTTCTGGCCTTCTCCCCAACAAACCCATCAAACTCTGCCATAACCTTTAAGGCCTCTGAGGTTATCCAGCAGCCTTTCGTTTTATCTCCCTGTCTCAATGTTCTGTCCTGAAAGAACTGAGAGGTCATATATCATTCCACCAAATTGTCATTTCACTTCTCTGGTGGCTTTTTGTAATGGGGCAAAAACAGACAGTTTATAGCACTCAAAATATGGTCTAGCCAAGCTTCTACACGAGTTGAAGTACTTTCCCAGTTTTTCAATTCTATCCTCCAACAACTCCAAAGCTGTGTTTGTTTTTTTTAAAAAAAAACTCAGTCAGCCTGCACCATTCCTTTGAGCGATTTATATAACTATAGGTGCTATACAAATGCACATTCAACAGTCGCCCGGTATTCCAGCCCAAATTTATCCCCCAGCTGCCAACACCAACAGACGAAGCAATCATCTACTTCGTTTAGCTATCCAACAAATAACTATGTTTGAAAAGGTTCTGAACCAGCGATGAAACCTTTTGGGACTACAGCACGTGTGATAGGCGCGATATCAATGCAAGTTCATTCATTCAAAAAGTTCCCTTCACCTGTACCCCACCCCCACCGCGCGCACACACACAAACAAACTAAAGACCGTACTCCACAAACCGGGGAAACCTAGCATCCGCTGAAATTCTAGGTTAATTTTTTTTTGCAACAGGAAACCACGTCGAACTATGTTTCTCACTACAGTGGCCTCCTCGGAAAGACAGCGAGTTGCAAATACAAACTAGAGGTGTAAATAAAATGCTACTGTTCCCAATCCGTGCATTAAAAGTCTCTCGGAAGAGAACCCAGCAACGTTTTAACAGTTTAAATGATTAAACATGCAATTAAAAAGCAGATCGTCTAAGCCGAGTGCTTTTTCAACATTTTGCACACTGCACCGGAAGAGTTTGAGAGACATCCACACCCTCCCCACCATCTGGAAATCTACAGAATCCGGTGCTCAGTGATGAACGGCATCGACCTCATGTGCGAGTTTGCGGTGCAAACTCTCCCAGTAAAGCGGTGGCACCCCCGAGGTTTCCAGGGCCACTCGATGAGTCTCTGTGAAAAGCTGGAAATCCGCCGCTGTCTCCCCTGCCATCCTCCCAACCCAGCAGCTACATACACCACACTCCGGCGTGAAGCCAAGTGTCCAAGGCGCCGCCTGCAGGGCTCCGTGCACGCCCACAAACACTTCCACTGTCATCGCAACCTCAAGCCCGACCCCACTATTCAATCAACAGCACAGCAGATCTGCCCCAGGTTTCAACTCCTCTTTCCTCACCTTCTTCAACCTATTTTCAAAAATCTACCTGCCTCCTCTCCAAATGCTTTCGGTGAACTAGCCTCCACGACTCAGGAGCAAATTACTGCAGACGCTGGAATCTTCACTGAAAACAACAAATGCTGGAAATCACAGCGGGTCAGGCAGCATCCATGGAGAGAGAGAGAGAGCAAGCTAACAGCTCTGATGAAGAGTCACGTAGACTCGAAACTTTAGCTTGCTCTCTCTCCATGGACGCTGCCTGACCTGCTGTGATCTCCAGCATTTGTTGTTATCAGTAGTCTCCACAGTTATTTGGGCTAGAGAATTCCAGACATTCACCAGCCCCTGGAAGAAGAAATTCCTTCACACCACAGTTTTAAAGGTGCATCCTGTTATACTATAACTATGTCCCTTAGTTTGAAATTCCCTCGAAAGTACAAACATCTTCTCAAAGTGCATCTCAGGCTCTGTGGTTAGCACTGCTGCCTCACAGCACCAAGGACCTGGGTTTGATTCCACCCTCAGGCAACTGCCTGCGTGGAGTTTGCACGTTCTCCCCATGTCTATGTAGGTTTCCTCTGAATGCTCCAGTTTCCTCCCACAATCCAAAGATGTGCGAGTTAGGAGGATTGGCCATTCTAAATGCCCATAGTGTCCAGGCTAGGTAGATAAGTCATGAGAAATGCATGGTTACAGGCATTGGGCGGGTAGTGGGTCTGGGAAGGATGCTGTTTGGAGGTTCGGTGTGGACTCAATGAGCCGAATGGCCTGCATCCACAACTGTAGGAATTCGATGAATCTTCTATGATAATCCACTCTGTTAGGCCCCTCAGAACCTAATATGTTTCAATAAGCACAGTCTCGTGCTTCCAGACTCCATTGAATGCAGGCCTAATCTGTGTAAACAATTCTGATGATTCAGCCCTCCATCCCAGGAACCAGCCCAGTGAATCTTTTATTGAACTACCACCAAAGCCTTCCTTAAGTACTGACATCAGAAGTGTACACAGTACTCCAGATGCAGTTCAACAAAACCTTGTACAGTTCTAACAAGACTGTCCTATTTTTAAACTCTAACTGCCTTAGCAATAAAGGCCAAAATTCACTTTGCTGTGTTAATTAATGGCACTTACATGCTAATCTTTGTGTTTCATGCACAAGGTCACCCACATTCTTCTGTGCTGCACTTCTTTTGAAATCTTTCTCCATTTAAGTAATGATCTGTCTTTTGATTCTTCCTACCAAAGTGCATGACGTCACACTTTCCGACCCTCAATTCCTTCTGCTAAGCTTTTGCCCACTCACTCAACCTACCTGTATCCTTTTGCAGATAAAAACGTGTAGGGCTGGATGGAATCAGGAGGCCAAGCAGCAAGAGAGGATCAGGAAAGCTGACATTTCGGGCTTGGACCCTTCTTCAGAAAATCCCCTTGCAGATTTCTTGTCTCCATATTAGAATATGTCCTTTCACTTAGTTTTGTATTTACAGCAAATTTGGAAACATTACACTTCCCCTCCTCCAAGTCATCCATATGTGCCAGAAAGGATAATGTGAAACTAGAAAGGGTTCAGAAAAGATTTACAAGGATGTTGCCAGGGCTGGAGGGTTTGAGCTACAGGGAGAGGCTGGGAATTTTTTTCTTGGGAGCATTGGAGGCTGAGGGGTGAATTTAGAGGTTTATAAAGCCATGAAGGGCATGGATAGGGTAAATAGGCAAGACCTTTTCCCTGAGATGTAGGGGTCCAAAACTACAGGGCACAAGTTTAATGTGAGGGGGGAGAGGTTTAAAAGGGACCCGAGGGGCAATTTTTTCCCATTGAGTGTGATGCATATATGGAATGAGCTGCCAGAGGAGGTGGTGGAGGCTGGTACAATTACAACATTTAGAAGACATTTGGATGAGTATGTGAATAGGAAGAGTTTAGAAGGACATAGATCAAATATCGGCAAAGAGGACTAGATTAATTTAGGATATCTGGTCAGCTTCAATGAGTTGGACTAAAGGGCCTGTTTCCATGCTATACAACTCTATGACTCTAATTGAAGTTTCTCATGTCTGTTGAGACTAAGGTTATGTTTTAGAAATGTTCTCCATTATTTCCCTATTCCAAAGCACAATAAAAATTAACTTTTGAATTTTTAATAACAAAATTTCAATCAATCCAGTTATATCAGCTATCGCATTTCCATAGCATTATCCTTGATACATTGGGTAATATGTAAAGAGATAATATGAGTATCTGTTGTCAGCACTCCTACAGAAACTGCACTTTTAATTTGACAGGGGACTTAAATTGCTGGGGGGCGGTCCTGACCAACTGCATTCTACACCATCCAGACCAATGAGCTAAATAATGGTATATTAAAACAAAGGCCTGCGGATGCTGGAAATCTGAAAGAAAAACAAAAAACAGAGAAACTCAGCATCTGCGGAAAGAAAGCAGAGTTAACATTTTGAGTCCAGTGACCGTTCTTCAGAATTAATAGTAGCCAGGAAAAGGTGGTATGTATATTGACGACAGGTATTGGTTGGGGGTGAGGTGTGAGGTAAAGGAGTAATCAGATAGGTGGAGATGGAGTGCAGGAAGAGAGTGCGACTGTTAGGCAGACACGGAGATGGAAGATAGAATACCTGGGAAAGCCAAAAAATGGCTGGCTGTGCGTTGGAACATGGTGAAGGGTAATTCCAGCTGTTCTGTTATGGGTTGACATTTATTTTAGAGGGGTTACTAGTTAGGACATACAAGGCACAATTGCCTCAATTCTAAATTCCTATTAACACAAGAATTCTACACTGATAAAAATGTGCAGTGTTTGGAGATATGAGAAGAAATTTGTTCACAAAGTAAGTTGAAAACACTACATGAAAGGGAGCTGGAAGTAGAATCAAGGGAACAACTTTCAGAAGGAGATTTGTTTTAGAATAGAGTGGGCTCTGTCAAAGTTCTTTCACAGACATATGTGTGAGGTTGTTGACTTGTTCGCCGAGCCAGCTTGTTCCCGTTCAGACGTTTCGTCACCGTGCTAGGTGACATCATCAGTGAGGCCTCTCATGAAGCAATGTTGTTTTACTCCACTTGGAATTTATACTGTCTGGTCCATAAACGCCAAGCAGAGAAGAACGACATCACTTCATTTCAGGCCCCACTGATGATATCACCCAGCATGGTGATGAAATGTCTGAACTAGAACAAGCCGGCTTGGCGAGCAAGTAAACAACCTCACCCACAAGCCAAGCTACAGATCTTTATGTATACTTAGACTCAGTAGCACCTCTGAAACAACACAAAGCCACTGAAATTCAAGTTAGTGGTATTCTAATATCCCAATATTATAAAACAATAACTCCAGCTTCTACACACTGCTTTCTGAATCTCTCTGCTCAAACAAAATAGAAATAAAAACAATTTGGCTATTATAATTCCACTTCCATCTCTTTGTTACAATGTAATAGAAGAGCTGACATTTGAAGTTATCCTTCTTACATTCCACTGAGGTGACTTGTCAGTTCTCACTTGCTGTTTGTCTCCTGAACTGCACTTCCTGCTTGCTCCCCTTTGCACTGCAGTTGCTCCTGTGAAGTGGTCTGATTCAGATCGCTGACTTCCACACTGATGTTCCCAGCTCCCGTTTGGTCAAACGATTGATTTGCTGTCATTTTTTAAAAAAAATTCATTCACAGCGTTGTGGCAAGCCCAACATTTTCTTATCTGCACCTATTTGCCCAGAGGGCAGTTAATACTCAAATACATTGCTGTGGATCTGGAGTCACAAGTAGGCCTACAGGTGAATAATGAACCAGATGGCCTTTTCCAGACTATTTTTAATTGAATTCAAATTCCACCAGTTGCCATTGCGGAATTCAAGCTCGGGACCCCCAACATTACTTGGGTCTCTGGATTAATAGCTCAGCGGTAATACCACTAGGTCATAAATTCTCACTCTCTCAGATCATTGTGTAGTGTCAAAATCTTTCTCTCCTCATTATTATACCTTTCTTCCAGGAGGTGCGTTGTAGCCCATCGGGAAGGATGAAAATGAAATATTGACCTTTAACGTCTGACCCATAATATTGACCCATTATTAAATGAGAAGTGTAACGTCCCCATTTTGGATGGTTTTCTAACAAATTTAAAGCTCTGAATGAGGGATGGTACAGATGGATTGTTTAAAATTTGGTATCATATTGAATTCAGCAAAATAATTCCATTCATTGACTTTTTATAACCCAGTGGGATTATGCCTTTCTTCCAAAAGTTCAATAATACGTTGATGCTGCCTGTCTTTTTCTAGCTGCTGCTGCTGTTGTGTTTATCATCCCTGGGTGTTGTTATTTTGAAACAACTGCACAAAGGCCAGTGTCCAGTCACCAAGTCAACCTTTGTTTATTAGTGCACAATACATGGGCCATGGCCAGTCAGTCCAGCCTCTTGGTTCTTTTGGTCAGACAAGGCTTTCCTGATTGGGGTTGTTAATCTGGGCCAATCAAGAACCTTGTAGTTAAGGATGTCCACCTGGTCCCAATCATTACATGCCTCCCCTCCTAAGTCCAGGGAAGTAGGCTTTCGCTTGTAGCTTCACTTGCAAAAGTTTCATCCCAGGTCTGGTTCCTCTGACTCACACTGAGAAACAGGTGGTGCGTACCTGACTGTGGCCCATCACTTGCATCTGGAACATATCATGACAGTTTTGTCCTCTTCCTCTGGTGGCAACAGTATTGAGGCTGCATCCATTTCAGCCTCTGAGATTCCCTCAACACTAGACAGAGAGGGGTGCACCTGCAGTTTCTGACAAGCCTTCTGGCTGTTCAGAGGAGCCAGGTATGTTTTGCTCCAGCCCCGTTTGTGAGCTAACAGCTTTCAGGTGATGGACACGTTTGTTCAGGACTGTATCAACTACGTTAACTTTGTATGTCATAGGGCCTGACCTTGCATCAACCTCGCCTCATACCCATACGAGGCCATTTCCCTGGTCCTGGCACCAAATTTCATCCCCTGAATTAAATTGTTTCTCCCGCTTAGAGTGTCGAAGATTATATGACTGGGTTCTTTGAGGACCACACAGGCACATTCTTATAAATCAAGCAATAACTTTTTACTTGTAAAAGGGCTGGTTTTCCTACTGACAGCAAGTTATTGATGCCCTAACTATCAGTCTGAGAAGAGCAAAGAGTTGTAATACACACACAGTAATTATGTATATCTCTGGATAGATGCAAATCATTTCATTTGGCAGTTGGATCAGGCGATGGGTGTGTGACATCGTCACAAAATAGTAATAAGATTTACAGAAAACGAACAAAGAAGATGTGGTCAATGAGATTTCAATTTCAACCCATTAGCCCTTAGTTAACAAGGCTCAGGTAAGCTACAATAATAGTCACTGCTGCTTGGCCTAATGAGATTACAATTTCAATGCATTAATCCTTAGTTAACGGGTATGCTCCCACACTTCCCCACTTTGTGCTGACCAAAGCACAATAAAACAGAAAAGTAGCAGTCTCATCATAAGCAAAATTAAAAACAGTAGGACTACCAATACAGTTTCTGGTTCAGTCCATGCATCATGATTGACCTGCGACCACTGCTTGATCCAACTTCGTCCACATTGGGGTTTCTGTTTTATATTATGATGACTTTGGGCACAAAGTTAGGCCACAACAAGGTCCAGCAAAGTAGGGGAATAAATGTTAGGTACAAAATCCAAGGAACACACCAATTCCACAAAAAACTACAGTATGTGCTGACTGTGGACAGGACTAGGAATTACGTTCTCCTTTTTTTTGTTTCTGGATCAAGAGTAAATAATGCCCAACTGTTGCTACACTGGAGGATTAAGGTCAATACTATATTCTATAGCATACAATTCTACAACAGCAAAAAAGGCAGTCAACGAGTAACACAGCCAACTTGTTAAATTGAATTACTGCAAGACAAAAAGACAAAGGTTAGCAAGTTCCTTGACGCCATTATCTTTACCAGTGCTCAATTCAGCAGGCTGTTCCCTATCCAGTACAACCATTTGTTAAATTTGAAGATACCTTCTTTCCCAGTTTAGAGGCATATCCCCATTGCAACAGGCCAATCCAAATCTAATGGCTACACATTCCTAATACAATTCCATCTATTTCAATATTGTTAGAACTGTACCTTTAAACCAAATATTTAACCAACGAAATTGGTCTCAGCCATATCCACCACTGTCTGATACCCCTTTTTGCACATCTTTCCCATCTTGCTCAATCTGCTGAGTGGTGTTGTCAAATCGTTTTTGAAAGTCGTCAATCCATGAACAACACTCAAGCCCAGTAATGGCACAGGCACCTCCTTCAGCGTGCAGCACATAGTCCAACATCATCTAATTTTGTAAGGCCACTGTCCTTACTTCTGATGTTCCCTGGTTCACCAATCCTATTGCAATCACTGTTTTGGTCGCCGTCTTGGCAAATGCGTGTGCCAACTCACTTTTTTTGTAAAGAGCTGATACCACACCGTAATTGTGTAGCATAGCAGCAAAGAAATACTGCCATCTAGAGTGTTCAAATATCAGACTATGCTTGCTTCTCTTTATATAGTGGTACAATGGTCCATTCAGTTGATGGAATTGGGGGGACATTCCTGTGAGTCGAAAGGGAAGGACATAATGCACCAATATGCAGTCTCCATTAAAATCAACAGGCAACCAGGAGTAAGCTGTATGGTTACACACCCACATGGCCATTTCCATAGAGTTCAGGGTTCATTTCTCATTATATTGGAACATGTGTAGCAGGGTATTCTGGCCTTGATGCTAACATTCATGGGGCTCTCCATCGAAGGTAGTTTCATTCTTTACCCATCTCTGGCTGGTTATTTATGCATGTCTTAGTCTGTAATTATTTAATGACAGTGGCTAGGGTTAGACCTTCCTCTTCCATCTGTCCACTCTATAAATCAGTCAACAATTGCATGTATGGTGAATGGTATTCCTTTGGGTGCCTCCAAGATAAGAAAGTGTGAAGCTGGATGAACACAGCAGGCCAAGCAGCATCTCAGGAGCACAAAAGCTGACGTTTCGGGCCTAGACCCTTCATCTGATGAAGGGTCTAGGCCCGAAACGTCAGCTTTTGTGCTCCTGAGATGCTGCTTGGCCTGCTGTGTTCATCCAGCTTCACACTTTCTTATCTTGGATTCTCCAGCATCTGCAGTTCCCATTATCCCTTTGGGTGCCTTCTGGCTTCTCATACATTCTTAGTTTTTCTCATACATTTCTGAGTTCCACCCTTCTGAGTTTTTCCTCCACATTTAATTTGGTGCATCAGCAGTTTTTGTCTTGTGGCATCACAATATTGATAACCATATGGATCATCTATATGAAGATGTAATAGTGTACACAGAGTACAGTGTTAGATTGGAGTCCCCTGAGTAGGGAAGCCTGCTCCCACTCATCTAGGATGAGGAGTGCACAGGATCTTGTGTTTCTCGGGGTCAGATCCATTGTTCTTACTCCTTACTGCTTGATGAATTTGCAACAACCATTCACTGTATGGGTTAGGTCTTCTAGATTGTAAACTAGTCAATTGCATACTTAGCACCTTCCTCCTTTGGTTTCGAGGGATGGTGAAATTAAACTGAAAATCCCTTTGTTGTACATGACCTGGCCCTTGAGGGTAGTGGAGGAAATAACCACTAATGGTTTGCTGGGCTGCAAAAGTTCCATTTTTGCTTGGTGGACCACGAATTCCATTTGAGTGTTCTACCAAAATATCGCATGCATATCATTACAAAGATATAGTGCTTACTCCAAATTTGTTTTAATCAGGGTATTATTGGTATTCATGCAGAAGATTGTGGCATTTTTAAGGGCACTCCAGTTTAACATATGCATGCAATAGGTACGGTTGCTCCTACAGATGTCAGGGGCTGGTGAATTAGTGGAGGACCCGTGGGTAGTAGGTTTTGGGACAGTGTTATCTGTGTCTGATCTGTATAGAGTCCCACCTCCACTCTCACTCATGCCCAGCATGAGGACTAATATCCTGATAATGTAGAACAGTTTTACCTTCATGAAGGCACCTTTTTACAATGACTCAAATGTATCCGCTTAAGTTTTCCTTTTATTTTAAATGCAGTTGGTGTCATTAGCATATGGCCCTTCCCACCAGGGCATCAAAGGCTTCCGGTTTAATCTTTTAACCAGTACTTGATCCCCTGTTTGGATGTCAGGATTAAATAATTCTGCAGTTAGTGATGTCTCCTGTACCTCTGCTGCCTGTAAATGATGCGTTACAAGAGCATGGGTTAAATTCACCAAGTAGACCTGCACTTCATTATTTATTGCATGCAAATCTCTAAACTGACTAGGCTTAATCTGATAGGGAACCCCATCCCAGCCTTCCTTCGACAACTTCTGCTGGAGTAAGTTTAGTTTGCTTATGGGGAAGGGTTAGTATTATCATCAGAGCAAGCAGTAGCATCTCCAGACAGAGTCTGCCCAATTCTTAAGTCAATTTAGCTAACAATGCTTTTAAGGCACCGTTCACTGTTTCCATCACTCCCACCAGTTGTGGGTGATTACTGCAATGCAGGTTTTGCTTAATTCTTAAAGCTTTGCAGATTTCTGCATTTATCTGCTCAGCAAAATGAGAACCATTGTCGCTAGAAATTGTAGAACACCAAGCTTAGGTATAATATCTCTCAACAAACACTTGACTGCTGTTTTCGCATCTGTGTTTCTGCAAGCTTAGGCTTCAACCCATCTGCTAAATAAATCAACAATAACTAACACACATTTATAACCATTATTATTGGGAAATTGAATGAAATCTAATTGTAAATGGACAGAAGGTCTCCACGTCAAGGGAGTATGGTATTGTCTTGCCTTAATTGCTTTACTGGGATTATTCAACTGGCATATACGGCTTATATTTTTGCAATCTGGTCTGCTTCTAAACGTAAGGACCCTCCCAGGCAATACCAGGAAGATAGACTTCTGTCAACTAACCCCCTCCTCCACCTTTGCCAGTGGACATCCATGTACGGAAAACCTTTAAGAGGATGGGTACAAGTGTAGGTGGCACAACGATTTGCCCATCCCGATGGTGCCAAATTCCATCAGAATTCTGCAGGCAACTGTCCTTCATCCAAGACAGATGCGAACCCGTAGCTTAATTTTGCAATTCAATAACTCCTTCCATAGCCAGAATAGATAGGCATTACAGTTGTGGGGCCTGTAAGGGATAGTCTTCAAAGGGAACTCATAAACTGCAGGAGACAAAGGAGCCGCTTAAGCTGCTGTATTTCCTTTGGTTACTTGATCAGTTAATGTATTGTGAGCTGCACACTTAATAATAGCTATCTGTTCGGGTAAAAATTATGGCAGGTAACAAACATAGGACAAGATCCCCGTGCTTAATGGTGCTACCTGATGAAGTCAAGAATTCCCTAACTTTCCAGAGCTGTCCGAAATCATGAGCAACTCCAAAGTCATATCTACAGTCAGTATTAACCACTTTCCCGCTGTGAGTATACAAGCTCTATTAAGGGTAAATAACTCAGCCTGCTGTATTGGCAAATGAGAAGGCAGTCATCCCAGCTCCAGTATTTTGAGATCTGAACAAACGCTCTATCCTGTCATATTAGTGTCATCAGAGCCTTTGGTAGAACTACCACCTGCGTAAAGGATTAAATCTGGATCCTGCAACAGAGTGTCCTTTAAGTCTGCTCACAGGGATGTTTTGAATTTAGCATGGTCTAAACAGCCATGTAGGGCATGAGAATCATTTTTATAACAACAGGTAGAGGAGTTCAGGAATGAAGGATTTACAACACCAGAATGGACAATGGTAATGGCGGGGTTATTAAACGGGGCAAGTTCATACTTAGTGTGTCGAGCTGTAGTCAAATGCTGTGCTGCAACATTGAGAAGCAACTCCCTTACAGCATGACCTGCATGTATTACTAAAGGGTGACCAAGGGGAATATTTCGAGCAGACATAACTGCTTCAGGGGCAGCAGCCACCACTTTCAGACAGACTGGAAGTCCCACTGCAACTGAATCCAGCTTCAAAAACAAATATGCTATAGGGCATTGTCAGTTGCCATGTTTCTGAGTTAGGACAGCATGGCTAAAACCAGTTTTGGTAAACACAAACAATTCAAAAGAAACGTTGTACTGTTGGAGAGTCTATCATGTACAAACTATGTCATCCTCATCATCTGCAGCTGATTCGGAAGGTAATTGCGGGTATATATTTTGTATTAATTGTTTTCATTGTTTCTGATCTATCTCATCTTTCTTTTTCTCGTTTTTGTTTGTTGTGATTTTTTACATCTATTCTTAATTCTTCTAACATCTTAGGTAATCCATTTAGGTGACATATTCTTAACCCTTTCCCACTTGCATTATCCCTCCATGAGGCAAGCAAAGACTCACTTTTTCTATCCATAGTTACCTCCTTCCAGATGCACTATGCCCCATATTCATCAGGCTCAACTCGATTTTTCCCATATTTTCCCTTCCACTCCGACTTATTATGAACCACACACAAATCTAGACTAAATTCTTTTGGAAAAGGGTGTAGACTGTCCTTTGGTTCCTTAGATCACTTAGGACAAAATTTTATTGCCAGCTTTTCACGGCTTTCCTCAATTATGTCTTTTGCAGTTCTAACTGCTGTCGTGACTTTTCTGTTTGTACCGTTAGTCTGTAAAATACAGATATTTGAAAGGGAATTTACCTTCCCAACCTGGGTCAAATTACCTGAGACCTAATTGTGTGTCCATTTACCTGGGATGCCATGAACTTACAGCACCCCAGAGCGAGGGAGGAGTGACAATAGTCAGCAAAGGAACTGAGAAGGTCGACTTACCTTGGTGGCCATTTAATTTGTTTGCAACTTTGTCAATCCACTTTGTGTGCTCCCAGATGTTGTTAGTCTATTGGGATCCCACTCTCGTTGCCAAGTTTATGTCAAAGATTATATGACTGAGCTCTTTGAGGGCAACACAGACACATTCTTGTAAATCAAACAGTATCTTTTACTTGTACAAGGGCTGGTTTTTCTACTGACAGTAAAATTTTGATACCCTAACTGTCTGAGAAGAGCAAAGGATTATAATACACACGTAGTATTTCTCTATATCATTGGATACATGCAAAATGGTTCATTTGGCAGTTGGAGCAGACGATGGGCACATGACACGTAGTCATAAAATAGTAACAAGATTTACAGAGAACTGAACAAACAAGATGCAGTGACTGAGATTACAGTTTCAATCCATTAGCCCTTACCAGTGTTCAGGTAAACTCTAATAATGGTCACTGCTGCTTGGCCTAATGAGATTACAGTTTCAACCCATTAACCCTTAACAGATACGTTCCCCACAAGAAGAGGCATTTGGCAGGCATTGGCGATCCTGCTGCCATTTCATCCTCCACCACTCCCAGGTCTGGGAATATCGGGTTTAACCTGGTGGAGAGTCTTCTTCCCATCAGCAACTCTGCTGGAGCTACCCCTGTAGTTGTGTGGGGAGTGGTCCTATAAATAAACTGGAAGCAGGACAGTTTGGTATCAAATGACTCCTTAGGCTGTCTCTTTAACATTTCGGCTGCTCTTTCTGCTAGACCATTGGATGATAGTTGGTATGGAGCTGTCCTCATGTGTCAAATGCCAAATAACTTTCGGAAATATTGGAATTACCTGCTGGTAAATGACGTCCCACTGTCCATGACCAGTGCTTCCGGAAGTCTATGAATCACAAATGATGCTCACAGATTCTCAATCATTATCCCTGAATTTGCCAATTGGATTTTATGAACTGAGAAGATTTGTAGCTTGAGTTGTGGATGAGGCTTCATGGGAGGTACACTGATGATGTTACCTAGCAGGGTGACGAAACATTTGCAATCAAACGCACCAGCTCGGCGAACAAGTCTACAACCTCAAACTTTATGCATGCCCAACCACTTTGAATGGGTCCCCACAATGGCCAGGAACATTGAGCCCATAAAAGGACTGGCTGAGTCAACATGCAGCCAAGTCCAGGATTTACCCAGCCATTCCCATGAATGTGGGGGTGCTGCTGGTGGCAAGTTTTTCCCTAGTTGGCACTCAGGGCACTGCCCCATAAAGCAGCTATGGTGGCATCTAATCCTGGCCACCAGACATAGCTTCTTGCTTGCATTTTCCTCTTGGAAACCCCAGACTGACCCTGGTGGAGTTTGCCCAGTTTGCCTGGTGATGACCTTTACTTGGGACAGTCACCCCTCCTCCCCACAGTAATATGCCATTCTCTGCAGTGATCTGGTCTTGCCGGGTCCAGAAAGGTTTCAATCCTGGTTGTGATTGCCTTTCTGTTTCACCCATTACCACCAGCCATTTCAGTTTCATTAGGACAGAATCTTTGGCTCCACAGTAAGATATTGACCGCACTGACTGGAAGGGTACCCAGAACAGAGACTTACAGGGGAGGTACCGCTGGTAGATGTATCTGCCAGTAGGAGGTGGCTCAAGGCATCCCCACATTAGTTACTTGTCTTCCTGGATGGTGCTCCAGCTTGTACTTGTACACGCTGAGAATTTTAAAATTCATTCACAGAATGAGTGCATCTTTGGCTAGGCTGCATTTATTGTCCATCCCTAACTACCCAGAGGGCAGTTAGGAGTCATCCGCATTGCTGTGGGTCTGGTGTCACATGTAGGTCAGATCGAGTAAGGATGGCAGCTTCCTTCTCTAAGGGATATTTAGTGAGCCAGATGGATTTTTCCAACAATTGACAATGGATTCACAGTCATCATTCGATTCCTAATTCCAGATATTTATTAAATTCAAGTTCCACCATCTGCTGTGGCAGGATTCAAACCCAGGTCCCCAGAACGTTATTTGGGCCGCTGGATTAACTGTCCAGCGATAATACCATGAAGCCATCACCTCCTGCCAATAAGGGCACAACACTGAATTCGACTGGAAGCTACGGGCGGCACCACCTTATCTTCCTTCAGAAGCTGTTGCAGGGGTTTGTGATCTGTTGCTATGACAAACTCCTATCTGTAAAGGCATTGGTGGAACGTCCTCACACCAAAAAGTGACTGCTAAACCTTCCTTCTCTATATGGGCATACTTGCATTTGGCATCAACTCAAGTTTGGGAAGTATATGCTATTCCTCTCTTTGGGGCCACCAGTGAGCCAACATTCCCCCTATGTTGTACATGTCACCACTATTTTTCACTTCAGATTGTAGCAGGCCAACACCTTTTCGGCTTCACAACCATTTCCAAGGCTGACCCTTTTTCAACAGCAGGTGTAAGGGTGCCAAGTTGGAGACCAGGTTATGTTGAATTTTCCATGATAATTCACTAGCCCAAGGAAAGACCTAAGCTCCGGTACAGACGTGAGAGCTGGGGCTTCTTTGATCACCCTCTCATTCTCTTCCAATGGCTATAACCTGGTTTTGTCAGCTTTGTAACCCAAGTAGGTCACTTTGGTCACCTGAAACACACGTTTGTCTTGCCTAATGTGTATGCCCACCTGGAAGAATAGTTTAAGCACAATGTCCAAGTTCTCTAAGTGCTCTTTATGGGTCTTATCCTAATATTAGTAGGTCATCCAGATAAATGCCAACCTTGGATAGCCCTTGTAAAATGTTCTCCATAGTTGGATGGAAAAGTGCATAGGCTGATGATACCCCAGATGGCAGTCTTGTATATTGATATAAATCCTACAGGTTGGTTGGCTCGCTGAGCTGGTTTGTTGTTCCACAGACGTTTCATTACCATGCTGGGTAACATCCTCAGTGCAGCGTCTGATGAAGCGTCGGTGTGTTTTCCCGCCTGGTTTTTAAACTCTGGGTCCATTGAGCTGGATTGCCTCACTTCCGGTTTTCCTTCGTCATGGAGTGTATATGGGGTAGAGTTCTATGAGTTTATTAATGGCTTGCTTGGTGGAGTGCCAGGCTTCTAGGAATTCCCATGCCTGTCTCTGCTCACCTTATGCCAGGATTTTGCCTTTCCAAAATGCAGCACCTCACATTTATCTAAATTAAACTCCATCTGCAACTCCTCAGCTCATTGGTCCCTTCTAATCAAGTTCCTGTTGCTCAGGAGTTTTTCAGGAAGGATTCACCAAAATCCTGGGACAAGCTAAGCAGAGACAGGCACGGGAATTCTTAGAAGCCTGGCACTCCACAAAGCAAGCCATTCATAAACCCTTAGAAATTGACTCCATATACACTCCACAACGAGGGAAAATCGGAAGTGAGGCAATCCAGCTCAACGGACTCCAGAGTTTAAAAACCAGGCGGGAAAACACACCAACATTTTATCAGAGGCCGCACTGAGGGTGTTACCCAGCATGGTAACGAAACGTCTGCAGAACAACAAACCAGCTCGGCAAGCCATCCAACCTCAACACCCACAACCCGAGCTACAAATCTACTCCAAACCCTTAGATATAAATTCTTATGGGTATTATTTGTAGCATACTTCTGGGACCCTTCATTAAGTCACAATTGCAAGTAGGCGTGGCTCGTGTCTGGCATCTAAAGTACAGCCCCTTCCCCAACTTTGCACACAAGTCCTTCATGTGAGGGATTGGGTATTTTTCCAGCTGTGAGAAGCAGTTTACCATTTGCTTATAATTCGCACAAAGGTAAACCGAGCGATCAGCCTTCACAATCAGTACAACCCGAACTGCCCATTCTGCACTGGTCTAATGATTCCGTCACTCTCCAGTCTCCTCATTTCCGCTTCTACATTTTTAACAATGATGCAAAGGCGAGCCTTGCAGAAGCCTGGAATTGCATCCTGGTCTACATGTAAAGTGGCCCCTTTTATAGTCTCAAGCCCTTCCTGAAAAACCCCTGGGCAACAGGAAATTGATCAGTTGGGCCAATGGGCTGAGGAGCGGCAGATGGAGTTTAATTTAGACAAATGCGAGGTGCTGCAATTTCGAAAGTCAAATCAGGGCAGGACTTATACACTTAATAGTAACGTCCTGGGGTGTGTTGCTGAACAAAGGGACCTTGGAGTGTAGTTCATAGTTCCTTGAAAATGGAGTTACTAGTAGACAAGATAGTGAAGAAGGTATTTGGTATGCTTGCCTCTTTTGGCCAATGCATTGAGTATGGAGTTGGGAGGACATGTTGCAACTGTACAGGGCATTGGTTAGGCCATTAATGGAATAGTGCATGCAGTTCCGGTCTCCCTGCTATAGAAAGGATGTTGCAAAACTTGTAAATCTTTTCTGAATGTTGAATTCTGAATTCAAGGATGTTGCCAGGGTTGGAGGGTTTGAGTTAAAGGGAGAGGCTGAATAGGCTGGGACTATTTTCCCTGGAGGGTTGAAGGCTGAGAGGTGACCTTATGGAGGTTTATAAAATCATGAAGGGCATGGATAAGGCAAATAGACAAGGTCTTTTCCCCAGGATGGGGGAAGTCCAAAACTAGAGGGCACAGGTTTAAGGTGAGAGGGGAAAGATTTAAAAGGGACTGAAGGTGCAACTTTTTCATGTTGACGGTGGTGTGTGTGTGGAATGAGCTGCCAGAGGAAATGGTGGAGGCTGGTACAATTACAACATTTAAAAGGCATCTAGATTGGCATATGAATAGGAAGGGATATGGGCCAAACGCTGGCAAATGGGACTAGATTTATTTAGGATATCTGGTCAACGTGGACAGCTTGGATGGAACGGCCTGTTTCTGTGCTGTATGTCTCTATGACTCTATTTCAGTAGGTCGTCACTGAGGGAACCGTTTTCCCAATTGAAAACTGTTGAGCCAATCTCGGTGAATCTTTCTCAACCAATTCCATCCCAATAGGCTTGGGCCCGAGCCTTTTACTACCATCAGTGGTAACTGCACCAGCTGCTTCTCACAGGAGACCGGAACCAAAGCCATGCATCGATTTGCAACAGTTCCCCAGTGGATGTTCTCATTGTGGCTGAGGTCTTGCGCAAACTTAAAAGGTTGGAGTCCCGAACAAATCTTGTTGAAGACAGATTCTGCAACCACCAATACAGCTGCCCGAGTATCAACCTTCATGGGAACTAGGTGACCATTTAACCAATCTTTAATTTTACTTGGCTCCAAATTGGATGCCATGAAGCAATTTGATTATTCCAATCCACATGTTGGTGGACTTCAAGCTGTGCATTCTCCTGGGTATTGGCTTATGAAATATCCTACTGAAGTCAGGCCTTGTAGGACTCCTTTGCTGTCGAGTCTGCATATCATCAGCAGCTACAATGTTTGCCGGCCCAGATCCTGAAGAACATTTTAGCCACTTGGCCAAGGGATGGCTTTTTGGGGTTCTCCTGTGGCCTGGCCTAGGGTCCCTCTGCTCAGGACATGCCCTGCGCAAGGTTCTGTGATTGCCTACACTCGAGTGGTGTTCCCCAAGCTCAGTTTGACAGGTGAAGGTGTCCCTTTCTTTTGGGATGCCCTGTAGTTCCCATGTTCCACTTGCCGCAATTCCTAAAGGCAAGGCCGGTGGCAGTGTCTGTCTGAAGTCCAGTTGGGCCTCAGCTTGTAGAGACTTCTGTATTGTTACATCCTTAATTCCACATGCCAAATAGTCTCTCAGCATCTCATTCAAGGTTAACCCAAAATCACATGCCTCTACCAGTTGTCATAACCTCATCAAAAATCACAATACGGATTGCCCCAGTTCAGTAACAGCTGAATAAAACAGATAGTGTCTCTGCATTAGAGGAGGTTTGGGGCTGTAATATTCCTTAACCAATTCTGTCAAATCTTGGAATGTTTTAGTGTCTGGTGCCCCTGGGGAAAGTCAGGTCCCTTATAACCAAAAATGCTGCAGGTCCACATGCAGTCAGAAGGATTACTCATTGCTTTTCATCTGCCACATTGTAATTCGCCCAGAAAAAGTAGTGCTTTCTTTCCAGATACTGGGCCCAGTCTTCAGCCGCAGGGTCAAATGAGTCAAGCTTCCCAAATAGAGGCATGATGCCAGAAATGCTTACCCCAACCACCAGATCTCAGTGGAAAGCAAATATTTTTCATGTACGTCCCATTGCCGCTGAAGTAACTACACAGAGACCAGGTCCCATCACCAAGTCATCCTTTATTTATTTGTACACGGTACCCTAGCTGCAGCTCGCCAGCTCAGAGTCAGTCCTCAGCTGAGGAGATTCTAATATCCTGGTTATATTGGCCAGTGAAGGCTTTCCTGACTAGGCCAGGTTAACAACCCCAATCAAGAATGTTATAGTTAACGAGGTCCATCTGGTTCCAATCACTATATAATGTTTCTCTTTCTTCAGTTTGTGCTGTTTCTTCTTTGCCTTCAAGTTTGAGTACTTCGTGCTGGTAAACATGTTCCTTTCCTTCTTTAGCCAATTGGATGGCAGTATGGTGTAATGGCAGTGAACTCATAATTCCAAATGCTCTGGAGGTATAGATTCAAATCCTACCATGATAGATGATAAAGTTCCAGTTCAATAAAATCCTAAAGTTAATGAAACCAGTCTGTTAGAAATACCAATCAGGTCACGAATGCCATAAAAAGGGGTGATTCTGACACAATCGTAGTATCCCCACCTTTGAATGAGGAGGCCTCCTGAATCTATGACTCTAAATTCATCATGACACTTGTAAATATTGATAGAAAGACTTGGGTGCATTCTTGCACGAAACAGAAAAGATTAGCATGCTAGTACAGTACAGCAATTAAGAAAGTAAACAGCATGTTGGCCTTTATTGTAAGGGAGGATAGAATAAAGAAGACCTGCTACAAATGTTCAGTGTTTTCGGTCTCTGTAGTTAAGGGTATTCTTACCTTGGAGATAGCAAAGTTCACTAGATTGGACCCCAGTTTGAGAAGGTCTTAAAAGAGATGCAATAGTAATTGCTCTGGTTTAATTTTCCAAAATTTACGAGATTCTAGAAAGGCTCCATCAGTCTGGAAAATGGCAAACATAACTTTTCTGTTCAAGGAAGAAAACAGGAAACTATAAGCCAGTTAGCCTGACAACTGTCATTGGGAAGGTATTGGAACAAATTATTAAGGAGGTTATAGCTGACCACTTTGGAAAACCCCTGTTAATTAGGAAAAGTTTGTATAGTTTTGTGAAAATCCAATGATGTTTAATGAATTTATTGGAATTCTTTGAATGTGTAACAGGTGCAATGAATAAAGGAAAACCTGTAGACAAAGTGTACCAGGATTTCCCTGAAGCATTTATCAAGGTGACAGATTATTGTGTGAAGTAGGTGCTTATGTATAAGGGGTTAAAACATTAGGACTGATAGAATCTGTCAAAAAACAGTGTATGCATAAGTGGGTCTTTTCCTGATATAGATATGATGAGCGTATCTTGCAGCAGCCTCTATTAGTTCTTCAGCTTTTAACAATTTATGTCAATGCCTTTGATGAGGAAGCAAAGCAATGGTAGCTACATTAGTAGATAGCGCAAAGATAAGTGTGAAACCCTGTTATTCAGAGAACATAAGCAGGTTGCAGACAGATATAGAAAGATTGAGTGAGTGGGCAAAAATCTGGCAGATGGTATATAACATGGAAAAATGTGAGTCGTTCACTTAGGCAGGAAGAATAAAAAGGCAGAGTATTACGGAAACAGGGAGTGACTACACAATTCTGAAGTGCTGTGGAATCTAAGTGTTCTAGTGCAAGAGTCTCGAAAACTTTGTCTGCTAAGTACAGCAAATAATTAAGAGAGCTGATAGGATACTATTTTTCATTAGAAGAGCAATTGAACATAAAAGGAAAGTTGTTATGCTTCATGTAGAGCGAGCACATAGAGGACCACAACTCTAATACAATGTGCAGTTTTGACTTCCTTATTTAGGGGAGGCTGAAAATGCTGTGGGGACAGTAGGAGGAGAGGTTTGTCTAGAGTAATGGCTTGTCTTGTGAGGAAAGGTTGCCGGACTGACCTTATTTCCATTGAGGGGTGACTTGTTTGACATTTGAGATCCCGAATGGCCTGGACAAGGTGAATAAGGAAAGGGTATCTCCTTTCGTTGCTGTGTCCAGAACCAGTGGACACTGTTTAAATTTAAGGTATGTTGTTTCTGGACAGGTTTGAGGAGGAACATTTTCTCTCAAAGGGTTGAATAACTTTGGGACTCTCTGGTTTAGAAAGCGATGGAGGTGGGGTCATTGAATATTTAAGACAGGTCAGGCATAAATGTTTTTGTATGGTGGAGCAGGCTGAAGGGATTGAATGGTCTCTTTTGCCTCCTGATTCGTATATTTGAATGGTCATATGATGACATGCTGAGTACACTGGGATTATACTCTCTGGAGTGCTGCTGGAAGTGGCAGAAATTGTGGACGACAGCAGGTTCTTCTCCTCCAGTCCATTGTCAGTATTCTGCAGGGACTGTTCCCTCTGTGGCACCTTGGGCAATTCTCTTTCATCACTCCTAACACTTCCTCACTCCTCCAGGATGTAAAGGGAAGTATTCAGGCCATATTATACTGGCAGAAGTGTTTGGCCTATGAAACTTATCTTCATTGTTCTTCATGTTATATCTCCTCTACCATGCACTTGCTAACATTTGTCCTTGGCCATTTTAAACTTTTTTAAACATCTGACTCTCCTACTGACCTTTGAACTGCCAGCAAACCTGGATCTGTTATGCTTAATCTCCTTCACCATGAGTTGGAATCAGCTTCCTGATGCATTGCCAAATTTATCAGGATTAACCCATCCATCCATCCACCACCACCACCCAGACCCAATCCTATACAATTCCCGTAGAGTACAGTTCATCCCATTCTTTCAGGAATCCAGGTTATGATTCTGGTTGGCACCCCTGTGTAAATTCCATTTCTTTCTCTCAGATATTCACCAGGATGACACCAGAAAATTTATTGCCACTGACCCTCTGCTGAGGCCCTTTCAGGAATGGGATACAGATACTCACAACATTGAGCTGTTTTGCAATGACATTTTTTTGGATGCAAACAGGGGTTTTGCCCACAATGGGGAATGCCAATGTTCAATTGGGATTAAATGTACCTCAACCCAGGGCCTGCTCTTAGACTTTTTGGGGATCTCTTACTGATGTTAGAGCAGACTTAATGACCACAGTTTTTGGAAGAATTGAAGGAGGAAAACAACTATGCAGACCTGTAAGTTGGGAGATGGTTTTAAATTCCACACATAAACGGTGGGCTTCCAGAAAGCCTTAGAATCTTCAGGCATTAGAAATTATTTGTGAGTAATAATTGATCATTTATTACGGCTGCAAGTAACCAACAGAACAAGCAAAGGACATTTACAAAAATGCTGTTTTTTAAAATGCATTTCATAGTACAGTGGGGAAGCAGGCTATTTTATAAGATATAGAAGCAAAATTACACCGTTTAGCCCATCAAGTCTGCTCCACGATTCGATATGTTTCTCAACCCCAATCTCCAGCTGTCTCCCCAAAGCCCTTGATCCCCTACTAATCAAGATCCATTCTATCTCTGTTTTAAATTCACTCAATGACTTGGCCTTCACAGCATCTGTGGCATTGAGTTCCACAGGCTCACCACCTTCTAACTAAAGAAATTCCTCCTCATCTCAGTTCCACAGCATCATCATCATTCAGTAAGGCATTTGATAAGGTTCCCCATGGAAGGCTCATTCAGAAGGTCAGGAGGAATGGGATACAGGGGAACTTAGCTGCTTGGATACAGAATTGGCTGGCCAACAGAAGACAGCGAGTGGTAGTAGAAGGAAAATATTCTGCCTGGAAGTCAGTGGTGAGTGGGGTTCCACAGGGCTCTGTCCTTGGGCCTCTACTGTTTGTAATTTTTATTAATGACTTGGACGAGGGAATTGAAGGATGGGTCAGCAAGTTTGCAGACGACACAAAGGTCGGAGGTGTCGTTGACAGTGTAGAGGGCTGTTGTAGGCTGCAGCGGGACATTGACAGGATGCAGAGATGGGCTGAGAGGTGGCAGATGGAGTTCAACCTGGATAAATGCGAGGTGATGCATTTTGGAAGGTCGAATTTGAAAGCTGAGTACAGGATTAAGGATAGGATTCTTGGCAGCGTGGAGGAACAGAGGGATCTGGGTGTGCAGATACATAGATCCCTTAAAATGGCCACCCAAGTGGACAGGGTTGTTAAGAAAGCATATGGTGTTTTGGCTTTCATTAACAGGGGGATTGAGTTTAAGAGTCGTGAGATCTTGTTGCAGCTCTATAAAACTTTGGTTAGACCGCACTTGGAATACTGCGTCCAGTTCTGGGCGCCCTATTATAGGAAAGATGTGGATGCTTTGGAGAGGGTTCAGAGGAGGTTTACCAGGATGCTGCCTGGACTGGAGGGCTTATCTTATGAAGAGAGGTTGACTGAGCTCGGTCTCTTTTCATTGGAGAAAAGGAGGAGGAGAGGGGACCTAATTGAGGTATACAAGATAATGAGAGGCATAGATAGAGTCGATAGCCAGAGACTATTTCCCAGGGCAGAAATGGCTAGCACGAGGGGTCATAGTTTTAAGCTGGTTGGTGGAAAGTATAGAGGGGATGTCAAAGGCAGGTTCTTTACGCAGAGAGTTGTGAGAGCATGGAATGCGTTGCCAGCAGCAGTTGTGGAAGCAAGGTCATTGGGGTCATTTAAGAGACTGCTGGACATGCATATGGTCACAGAAATTTGAGGGTGCATCCATGAGGATCAATGGTCGGCACAACATTGTGGGCTGAAGGGCCTGTTCTGTGCTGTACTGTTCTATGTTCTATGTTCTATGTTCTATCTCTTCATTCTGAGGCTTTGCCCTCAGGTCCTAGTCCATCATATGACTGGAAACATCTTCTCCATGTCCATTCTATCTAGGCCTCTCAGTATTCCATATGTTTCCTGTAAATTTGAACAATTTCGTTTATTAATGTCTTGGGTGGGGCTCTGGAGGCAGAAGGTCACAAGATGAAATTTCCAGGTCCACATTTAATTAAGAATTGGGAAACTTAGCTCTCTATCACAATCGATTCATCATAAATTCCATTGAGTTCAATTTAACTCAAACACATTGAGTTAGGTATAGTTGTTAGTGCTAAGGGGATTACAGGGTATGGGAGAAAGAGGGAACAAGGTGCTGTATGGATGATCAGCCATGATCATATTGAATGACAGAACAGTCTCAGAGGGCCGAATGGCCTACTCTTGTTTCTTTTTTCCATTTTTCTAAATTCCCAGCTTGCAAACCTCTGTGCTTTCCATTTTCTGTCACCAGAGGGAGCTGCAGTAAGGCTTTTGCAACAAAACTTTCACTATGTTACAATTTATCACTAAGGTTGTGTTTACTTTATTGTGTAAACCATCTTCAGCTTGTTCATTCTGTTTGTGTTTTGCTGCAGTTTATTTTGGAGATAGGCTTCATGAAATGTTCATGATCTTGCACATCTCCTGGAACATTGTTTAGGGTTAGTCAGCGGTTAGCAGCACCATGATGTGGTTGTTGGGTGAGCATCTTAATATGCCTGTCTGCCTTCCACAGTCTGGCTCACTCCCAGGCGATATCAGAGAAACAGGCAACATGTGTTGTATCCACCCGTGTGCTTCCGGCCTTCTGTAACTGATGGGGACTGCAATGCATCTTAAATGATATTAATATCACTACTTCAAGGTTAGTTTTCTTCTGACTTTATTAGTTGTGGTCCATTTGTTGACGGTTGCATTATTGTTTGGTCTGTTTCAAGTCTGTCACTTTAATTTTAGAAAAAAATCCACATGCAGCTTGGTGCTCAGCAGTAAAGTAACACTTTCATATAAATCTCTCGCTAAACTGGAGTAAATGTCCTGCCGAGATGTGTTTTCCCAAGTGACAAATAGGCTTGATGGACCAAATGGCCTCTTTCTGTGCTCTATCATTCTATGAGACCGATATATTTGCCCTGCTCACTATAATTTTAAGATCCATTTTCACTGTATTTAAGTACGTGACAATAAACAAATCAAATCAAATCATATTTCTGCTGAACCAATTTACTGTTCGTTCCTGGATGTGTCAATTATTAATGGTCTGTTCAGGAAGACAATCGTGTCAGTTATCTTTGATTCAGGGTGAAGACTGCTATTGTTCTTTTGGATCATAGGTTTGTCACATATGTTTGAACTATAGATTATGCCCATAGGACCTTCCAAACACTACTGTGAGCCTGTTATGTGAACCAAAGGGATGTGCGATGACAGCTTTCTGCATTTCGATGGCGAGCACTTAGGAAGCTGTTATTATTATAACAGCCCTCTGTTGCTGAACTCTTCAAAATATGAAGGGGAATTTTCTAACAGAATTCTTGGAGACAATATATCTTCAATCCTACCACAGGCTGCTAAGGTTGAGAAGAATTACTACAATAAGTCTGGAAATGTTGATTCCTGAGAACAACTGGATTCGGAAGGTGAACTTCCTGGGACAAGATAATATATGGCATGAGGAGGGCCCATCAGCACCACAGAAAACAGCAGTGAGATGTTTGTGATATACAGCTCTGACAATATAACTGTGGGACATCTGGAATGAAAACTTGCTCCTTATAATTTCTATGTGCAACCCCTAGAAAATTCAATTTATCATGCACTGAAGGGGTTTGCAAGAGCTCATAGTTTTTCATGGTACTGATAAAGCTTTAAGTTTGCAGCAAAAATATAATCATAAATCATTTGTTTGATACAGCAAATTAAAAGTATCCATGATCAAAAAAAAGTCTGGTTCAATACTGTGCTCTTCCCCATTTCTTATCTAGTTTTTCTTTGCCCTACTCAAGCTGAAGGCAGGATTTTGGCTGCAATCTCTCATGGAGGTTGGGACTGGGGGAAGGGCAGGCTTTATAATGCTGCTGACTGCAGTGCTGGTTGATCAGTTTTAAAGCTATTTCCTTCCAGATAGGATCAGCGAGCAGCTTGCGAAGCTAATTGACAGATCAATGGAGGAGTCTAGGTTCCAGTCAGTCAATGCCCCCATTTCTCTCCCCTTGTTCCCTCAGTGTCAGTGGCATGGTAGCTGCTTTAGGAGCACTATGAGGCCTCAATCTTCACTGCCCACCAGCCAAAGTTGTGACCAGATGCTTTTCTGGACAAAGACTAACCCTCTGTGATGGAAGCCCAGCAACTTTGCCCTTATTTTTGTTTTAATTCATTTTCAGTTACCAAGAAGACATCTAATAAAGAAGACTCCCTCCCTGTCTCCTGTCATTGCAACAGGTTATTGCAGGATTCCTCTGGGCCCTTCAGTTTTGAGAGCTTGATCACTGACAAGGACACACTCTGGTTGGTAATTGGCAACCTCGGCAAAATTTAGGTCTGTGCCCAACAGTGTGGGGTCAGGAGCCATGGTTGATCTGAATATCATGGTCCTGAGCCATTGTGCAAACTCCTAGGCTAGTATCCTGTTTTCAAGTCACCCTTGATTTACAGATATACAGTACATGGATCCTGACAGGTTAGCTCAGAGCCAATCCCCAGAGAGCAGAGTCTCTAACACTCCTGTTTATATCTGTCATCTAGGGTTCCCTGATTTTCCCAGGTTAACAGCCCCAATTAAGGAACTCACACTCAATGGGATCCATCTTGGCCAACCTTATTCCAATCACTGCACTGTTAAAAATAGATTCCATGAGGGTTTTTGTTCCTCTCAACCTTTGAGGAATGTGACTGAGGAGCCAAGCCTTTGTTTCAACCCTAGCAGATGGGCATAGTTCCATATGTGATGGTGCTGTCACTTTAAGCATTGTAAAGCAGAGGTAATGAGCGGTCTTTGTGAGGCCTTGGCATATTTTCTAAAGTTGGAACAATGGAAGCACCCTGGGCATGGCCAGCTCTCACAGACCAGGCTTCCAGCTCTTGCAGACCAGGCTTGCTTATTGTTTTTTACTTTTTAGTTTTAAGAAGAAGCCTTTGAGGTCTGAAAAGAGTTAGAAGCTTCACAGAATGACTCCTGGCTGCTACTTTCCCTGAATTTCTTTTGATGTATTTTTCCTCCTGGATTGGAGAACTGTATGTGAGAATCTGTGTCTGAATTTACCTTTTTGCCATGGTTTATGTTTATGAGATGTTATTATATTGGAACATTTAATTTTTAATACATACTGTATCTATTATTTGCTTAAGTTCTTCAAAGGTTAAGTTATTCTAAATTCCTCGATCTTTTGTTTGCATTTAACTATAGTGTTTAAATAAATTGTGTTTTGCTTAACTTTGCGTAGTTTGACCAGTCACATTGCAACTGGAACATGCACTTCACATCCACCTCTGAAATAAGACAAACTTAGGGTATAGGCTACCTTCTTAAAATATTTTGAGGGGGCCTGCTCTGGTCCTTCACATGTGCCACTTGCTATGTGTGAAACTTACTGAGTTTGCAGCAACATATTTGGAAAGTGCAAAAATTGCAGGCTTGGATTTCTCACTAGACATAATTTAGTTTGGGAACATGGTAGGCATGGGCTAGTTGGACCAAGGGATCTGTATGACTCCATGATTCTATGAAATAGCTGCTGGAAAGCAATTTTCAGGCATTTCTAACTTAAGAAATCATACTGTACTTCTGAATTTAAGCAAATTTAATGTTAATCTAAAACAAAATCTCTGGCCTGCCTCATAAGCACTGAGGTTTCAGGCAGAGTACTTCACTTAAATCTGCATGTATACTTGGAGAGATGTCATGTCCTTGGAGTAGGGGAAGGCAAGATTTACCGGGGGCAATATCAGGGATTAGTTGTGTGGAGGGATTAGTGAAAGTGAAGTTGCTCCCCTTGGAGCAGAGAAGACTGTGGGAAGTTTAGTGTTCAAAAGTGTCAAGTGGTTTTGACAGCTAAATGAGGAGAATTTGGCATGAAGGGTGGTAAACCAGAGGACACAGTGAACACTGAAACAGTAAGTTATAATATGGAAGGCTGCTGCCTGAATTAATGGTGGCAGTATTTCAAAGGTAATCTTCCGAGAGAATTAGATTCACACAGATATGTTCAGAACTATAGGGGATGCTGCAGGAGACTGGAATGGATCAGCTATTTTTGATTTTCAACGTGATCCTTCTGTTCTGTGCTGTGAACCTCATTGAGAACTGTCACCCAGGAAGAAGTCAGTTTGAGATATGGAAGCATCTATACATCTTAATGGTTTTAGAAATAAATCTGTGCATCACTGAAATGGGAAGTACCATTTGGATGGGAACGAATCTTACCAAATGCCAACAATGAGTTGATGGGGACATGTGTGAACTTTTCCTCCTGTGCTTCAGTTATACCGTATTTATATACTGTATCATTCGTTTTATTTCAATGTTCATTTAGAAGTTATTTTATTATTAAGCTACTGTATAATTTTGATCTTGTTTGCTGTATAACTCAGTCAAATTGAGTTGTAATTATGCTTATGTAAATACTTAAAGGTGATCTGCCAGTTGGAGTTTAATTTAGATAAATGCAATTTGCTGCATTCTGGAAAGGCAAATCAAGACAGGTCTCATACACTTAATGGTAAGGTCCTCGGGAATGTTGCTCAAGTGTGCGAGTTGATAGTTTCTTTGAAAGTGGAGTTGCAGTTAGAAAGGATAGCGAAGAAGACATTTAGTATGCTTACCTTCATTGGTCAGTGTTTTAAGTATTGGAGTTTGGAGGTCATGTTGCAGCTGTGCAGGACATTGGTTAGGCCACTGTTGGAATTCTGCATTCAATTCTGGCCTCCATACTATAGAAAGGATGTTGTGAAACTTGAAAGGGTTCAGAAAAGATTTACAAGGATGTTGCCAGGGTTGGAGAGTTTGAACTATAGGAAGAGGTTGAATAGTCAGGGGCTATTTTTCCCTGTGAATTTATAGAGGTTTATAAAATCATGAAGGGCATGGATAGGGTAAATAGATAAAGTCTTTTCCCTTGAGTTGGGGAGTTTGAAACTAGAGAACGTAGGTTTAAGGTGGGAAGTGAAGGATTTAAAAGGGATCTAAGGGGCAACAGCTTCATGCAGAGGGTGGTGTGTGCAGGAGTAAGCTGCCAGGGGAAGTGGTGGAGGCTGGTACAATAGCAGCATTTAAAAATCGTCCCGATGGGTTTATGAAGAGGAAGGGTTTAGAGGGATATGTTCCAAATATTGGCAAATGGGACTAGATTTATTTAGGATATCTGGTTGGTATGGATGAGGTGAATCGAATGGTCTGTTTCCACGATATATATTTCTATGGCTCTAGAAAACTTCAGGTTTCTACTCCAAAATGAATAAACTACTATCATGGTTGATGTTATCGGAAATGATGTGGACTGCACATTTGACAGAACTTCCTTTTTGCATTTATAATTTCTTTGAACAAATAAAATAATGCAATCTTTAGATGGTGCTTTATAAACGCTTTCCCAAAAGAATTGCCCTCCTATTGGTAAATATACACTGAGTATGTTTCTTCAAAAAGCACATTGGCTAGTGCAGCGGAATGGTTTGAGGGCAGATTGAAAGGGTTTACAAGTCCTAAAACATGGAAGTGAATCGTCCCAGGTTTGTTTGCATGTGATCAAATTTCCAGGCATGCTTCTTCACTAGAAACATGTTGGGGCAGTTTTCCACTTCATAACTAGTTCTTTACAATGAAAGAGTGAACACGACCGACAGCTGTACAGAGACACAGTCAGGTACTCACTAATGCCTGAGGTGACAAGATGGACTGTCAATTATAAGTGTAAATCTGATAGAAGGTGACTGGGGTTATGTTCCAGTGATAGACAGAAGAAATCAAAAGCTAGCTGTTGTGTCATTGAACACTCTGATGCTGGGACATAGTCAATCAGTTTGGACATCTGTGCCTGTGCCAGGGCAGTACAATCTGGCAACATATTCTGACCTGGATTCAATGGAAAAAAGCCATGTTTCTATGAGGATGTCAATTCTATTTTATATTTAATATAAACTCAAGTGCAAATTGAAATAAATTTGAAAACTGACAGCACAGTATTTAAAACAATGGCACTCCTAAGGAATGTGTTGCTTGTTGTGATTTTCAACATTTGCAGTTCCAAGATGAAAAGACCAAAGGGTTAAGGTTCTAAAGCCCATGGCTGTTCAACGCAACTTCATTCCTCATTCTAGATGTAAAAACTGCAATAGAATTGACTTCTAACACTGTAAAAACTAATAACAGCTAAAAGCAAGATTTATATTTTCCACAGAGGTTAACTTTGAATGGACAAATGTTATGAATTTGCAAATAACTCTGTTAATTATTTAATTTTAATTTGTTAGAAATCTTGTTTTGATTCATCAAATTACAGCAACACTACTTCCTTCAGTTATGGCATTCACTCTGATCTGTGATATCTGCTTTATTTTTGTAAATTTCCTATGTACCATCAAATCTGTAACCCCTTAAAATACGGATATTTAAACAGGGAGCTTCAGAAGTCACCAATGCTCTTGTTCAATTAGATTGAAGCCTAAATCCTCTAAAGACATTTAAATACAAACCATTCGGTGCACATCAGCCACATTGATTGAGCCACAATGGAAGCCAGGAGCCTGAACAAAAGGGCTTACACAATTGAAATTCCTTTGAAGGTGCGCAGTACTTTCTTAAAGATGGAATGTGCGCTGATCATTAGTTGATTTCAACTGAAACTTGCCAGACATATGTCTGGTCACCTTGACTACAGTTTATGCAACAGATGTGCAAATAAAGTTAAATATTTATCAAGTGACAGATTGGGCACATTTTCCCTTAATTGAATAGAAAACATATCACAGAATCACAGAATTGTTACAGTGCAGTAGGGACCCATTCACCCTATTATATCTGCACTTGCTCTCCGAATGAGCAGTTCACTTTGTGCCATTCTTCCTTCATCTCCCCATAGCCTTGTACACCCTTTTTTTGCAGATAACAGTTTAATTCCATTTTGAATGCTTCAATTCAAACTGCCTCCACCAGTTTTAAGCAGTGAAATCCAAATTTTCATCACTCTTTCTGGGTAAAAAGGCCCCTCTTCTTGTGTGATCCTTATATTAGTGCTGTCAAAAACTTTTTTTTAAAACGGACTTCAATCCAGTTCTGTGCATTGATTCCTTGGATTGTATTTTCCGTGAGGAACCAGCAGAATGTTTTTGCTGCGAAATGCCTTCTTTCTTGACAATGCTTATAGCTGAAAAATATGCTCAATATACCAACTTCAATTATATATTAGACTCTATGAAATGGAACATGACTCTGAGAACACATTTGAAGCATTGCTGAACTTACTAAAAAATGACAACAAATTACTAATAACAATGTGCTGAGAGTGATGTAAATATGAAATGCACTCGGCTTATCTCAATTATTTGACATCTGCAGTTCAAGGTCAGGAGTCAAAAATAGGGGCCGAATATGTGGCTGGTTACAAAACTACTAAATGTGGGATACAGAACTTAATGTTGGGTAGGAATATTTATGTCTGGAAAACATGTTACAAGCGACGTGCTCTGGTTGTCTTTAAGTCTGTGGTGTTTTGAATCTAGTTTAATTAATTGATAAACAGCTCAGCTATGGGTATAATTAGAAAGATTGCTAATTTTTTAGATGATATAAAAATAAGAAATTTAGTAAAGTCAAGAACTTTGCATCCAAGTGAGGGGTTTTGATACTTCAAGCATGGCAACACAGTGGTAAAGTGGTTAGGACTGATGCATCACACTGCCCAGGGACATGTCGTCTGAAGAATGGGAGGGGGAGTTGAAATGGTTCGCGACTGGGAGGTACAGTTGTTTATTGCGAACCGAGTGGAGGTGTTCTGCAAAGCGGTCCCCAAGCCTCTGCTTGGTTTCCCCAATGTAGAGGAAGCCACACCGGGTACAATGGATACAGTATGCCGCATTAGCAGATGTGTAAGTGAACCTCTGCTTAATATGGAAAGTCATCTTGGGGCCTGGGATAGGGGTGAGGGTGGAGGTGTGGGGGCAAGTGTAGCACTTCCTGCGGTGGCAGGGGAAGGTGCCGGGTGTGGTGGGGTTGAAGGGCAGTGTGGAGCGAACAAGGGAGTCACGGAGAGAGTGGTCACTCCGGAAAGCAGACAAGTGGGGATGGAAGAATGTCTTGGGTGGTGGGGTCGGATTGCAGATGGCGGAAGTGTCAGAGGATGATGCGTTGTATCCGGAGGTTGGTGGGGTGGTGTGTCAGAACGAGGGGGATCCTCTTTGGGTGGTTGTGGCGGGGGTGGTGTGAGGGAGGTGTTGCAGGAAATGCGGGAGACGCGGTCAAGGGCGTTCTCAACCACTGTGGGGGGAAAGTTGCGGTCCTTGAAGAACTTGGACATCTGGGATGTGGGGGAGTGGAAAGCCTCATCCTGGGAATAGATGCGGCGGAGGCGGAGGAAGTGGGAAGAGGGGATGGAATTTTTGCAGAAGGGTGGGTGGGAGGAGGTGTATTCTAGGTAGCTGTGGGAGTCGGTGGACTTGAAATGGACATCAGTTACAAGCTGGTTGCCTGAGATGGAGACTGAGAGGTCCAGGAAGGTGAAGGATGTGTTGGAGATGGCCCAGGTGAACTTGAGGATGGGGTGGAAGCTGTTGGTGAAGTGGATGAACTGTTCGAGCTCCTCTGGGGAGCAAGAGGCGGTGCCGATACAGTCATCAATGTAACGGAGGAAGAGGTGGGGTTTGGGACCTGTGTAGATGCGGAAGAGGGACTGTTCCACGTGACCTACAAAGAGGCAGGCATAGCTGGGGCCCATGCGGGTGCCCATGGCCACCCCCTTTGTCTGTAGGAAGTAGAAGGAATCGAAAGAGAAGTTGTTGAGGGTGAGGACGAGTTCGGCTAGGCGGATGAGGGTGTCGGTGGAGGGGGACTGGTCGGGCCTGCGGGACAGGAAGAAGCGGAGGGCCTTGAGGCCATCTGCATGCGGAATACAGGTGTATAGGGACTGGACGTCCGTGGTGAAAATGAGGTGTTGGGGGCCAGGGAATTGGAAGTTCTGGAGGAGGTGGAGGGTGTGGGTGGTGTCACAGACGTAGGTAGGGAGTTTTTGGACCAAAGGGGAGAAAATGGAATCCAGACAGGTGGAGATGAGTTCGATGGGGCAGGAACAGGCTGAGACAATGGGTCGACCAGGGCAGGCAGGTTTGTGGATTTTGGGAAGGAGATAGAAACGGGCCGTGCAGGGTTGGGGAATAATAAGGTTGGAGGCTGTGGGTGGGAGGTCCCCTGAGGTGATGAGGTCATGAATAGTGTTGGAGATGATGGTTTGGTGCTCGGGGGTGGGGTCATGATCAAGGGGGCGGTAGGAGGAGGTGTCGGAGAGTTGGCGTTTGGCCTCGGCGATGTAGAGGTCAGTGCGCCATACTACCACTGTGCCGCCCTTGTCTGCGGGTTTGATGGAGAGGTTGGGGTTGGAGCGGAGGCCTGCCCATTCTGCAGGGGAGAGGTTGGAGTGGGTGAGAGGGGTGGAGAGATTGAGGCAGTTAATGTCTCGACAGCAGTTGGAGATGAAGAGGTCAAGTGAGGGGAGGAGGCCTGGGGGTGGTGTCCAGGAGGAGGACTTGTGTTGGAAGCGGGTGAAGGGGTCAGTGGATGGAGGGTTAGGCTCCCGGTTGAAGAAGTAAGCGTGGAGGCGAAGGCGGCGGAAAACAAACCCAAACAAACAGACAAAACAGGCCCAGAAACCATAACCACTGTCCCCTACATCAAAGACATTTCGAAAATGACTGCCAGACCACTCAGACCTCTTGGCATCAGGGAAGCCCACAAACCCACCAACACACTAAAACAGCAGCTAATGAACTTAAAAGACCCGATACAGACAACAAGCAAAACAAACGTCATCTACAAAATACCTTGCAAGAACTGTGACAAACACTACATTGGACAAACTGGCAGAAAGCTAGCCACCAGGATACATGAACATCAACTAGCCACAAAACGACATGACCCACTATCACTCGTATCCTTACATCCAGATGAGGAAGGACACCACTTTGATTGGGACAACACATCCATCCTAGGACAAGCCAAACAGAGACATGCACGAGAATTCCGAGAAGCATGGCATTCCAACCGGAACTCCATCAACAAACACATTGATTTGAAGCCAATCTACCATCCTCTGAGAAAAAGAAATGACATCACCAACGCAGGAAACGACATCACCAACCCAAGGAAACCTAAACAGATAATTAGAAAGCGGGACAGAACACCAGCGCTTTGTCGGCGGCTCACTGTTGATGTTACCTAGAATGGTGACGAAACATCTGGGAACAAACCTTCCAGCTCAGTGAACCAGCTTACATCCGGAACAAAATAAAGACCCACTCTCTTGTGGACTGAGAGGAGGAGAGCGCAGTGCTGGAGGTGAAAGGAAGACGTCAGGTTGGCTGTGCACCCTTGCAACCGGTGGATCTTAATGCTGGCTTCGGCCTAACGCTGGTTCAGGGTAGCAGCCAACCTGCAACGATGGCTCATGCCCCAGGTCAGGGGGTCCGGAACACCATCCGTGTTTCCGTGAAGAAGGTGGATGAAGGTGCACCTGTGGACCGCACCTTCTTCGTGAAGAGGGTCCTGTTGGACTGTTGTGGGTTCGCTGCTGCGGACATTTACTGCCTGCAGGATTTCCCCGGAGGAGGTTTTTACGATGTAACCTTCAGGAGTGCCAAGCTTTGCGAGTGCTTCCTGGAGGTTTTCAAGGAGAAAGGAGGTGAGGGCCCCCTCTCTGTATTGACCGCTGTCCCGCTGTTTGTGATGCCAGCACAGAGGAGCCGTATGGTGACTGTACACATGTACAACCCGCATGTGCCAGCAGTTGATGTCCTGACCTTCCTTGGAAGGTACGTGAAGGTGGAAGGGGACCTAACTGACTTCATGGACCCCTTTGGCATCTGGACCAGTAAGAGGCAGGCCAAGGTGACACTGAGGATGGGCGCGGACGGGAACGTCGTACACCCACTGTCCAGCTTCGCGATCGGCGGGAGCAAGGGCTACCTGACCTACGCAGGGCAACCTAAAGTCTGCCATGCCTGCGGTAGGTCAGGTCACGTGGCGGCCGACTGCAAAGCCCATCTGCAGGAACTGCAGGGAGGAGGGACACCTTGCAAAGGATTGTCCACAAGAGAAAAGCTGCAACCTTTGCGGGGAAGCGGGCCACCTCTATAGGGCATGCCCGCAGCGGGGGACCACCTACGCCCAGGTCGCCTGCAGGGGTAATGCGGGGCAAGCCCCCCCAGAGGAGAGGAAGGCACCAGGGCCCTGCAAGGACCCCACTAATGTGCAGGAGGGCCAGGTCATGCAGGAGGGCCCAGCCCCGCAGGATGGGCCCGAGGCCAGCAAAGCGCCCCTCCAGGCTCCGCTCCCCGCCGACAACCCGGAGTTGATGGAGGCGGCGACAGGTGACCCAGGGGAGTGGACGACAGTCCGGAAAGTGAGGAGGAAGGTGGACCGGCGGGTCCAGGCACCGCAACCATCAGGCGGGAAGAGGCAGCTACACGGGGGCAATAAGAGCTCCTCTGATGAGGGAGATTCAGATGAGGCCCGTCCAAAGCAGAAGTTAAAGATCTCAAGGGGGAAGGAAAGCAGCACCACGCTTCCAGGTGACGGGAGGCGTCCTGAGGATCCCTCTGACACCCAGCCACGTGCCACTGGGGCCCGGAAAGGCCCCCCCGGAACTTCCAGGTGGGAAGGAGGAAACAGCGCGTCCCCAGCCTGACCCAGAGCCGGACCCTCCTGCCTCCGTACCCCCGACGAGGGGATGCCACCCGGAAGGCAGCACAGATGGTTTCCTAAGCCCGGAGAGCGTCCAGCAGTTAGCCCGGGCAATGGGCATGAAGGGACAGATGGAGGGGCTGGACCTTGGACTTGGGGAGGGTACTGCGGTCACTGCCCACAATGGGGGTACGAGTTGCGAGCATTAATGTGCGCAGCGTCAAGTCCACCGCAAGATGTGCGTCCACGTTGGCCTACCTGACCACTGTCAAGGCGGACCTCCTGTTTCTGCAGGAGTTCGGGATACCGCACCTCGGCAGGTACGGGAAATGGTCCAGCGCCTGGACCTGTGGGCCTTCAATCTGGTCGGGGGGTAACGACTGTCGCTCCTCGGGCCTGGCTATTCTGCTGCAGGGGCGCGACTTCACCATCTCTCAAGTTCAGGAGGTGGTGGGGGGGGTGCCTCCTAGTGGCTGACGTCACCTACAGGAGCGCTCCCCTGAGGATGATCAACGTGTACGCCCCAGTGGTATGGAGTGAGCGGTTGGCCGTCCTGCAGCGGCTTCCACCCCTGCTGGCTACGTCCAGGCCGGTCATCCTAGGCGGAGACTTCAACTGCATCATCGATGCAGATGGAAGATCCAGCGTGGGGACAGCGGGTGGGGGGAGTCAACTGGACGTCACGTCCAGATCCCTGATGGGCACAGTGAAGGATGCCAAGCTGCTCGACATCTTCAGCACCCCTGCAGACGGAGCGCAGCGGAAATACACCTGGTCGCAGCCAGACGGGTCTATTCGCTCAAGAATAGACTTCCTGTTTGTGTCACGGGCGTTCTCGGTCAGGTCCACCGGCGTCGAGCCGGTGTTCTTCTCTGACCACTGCCTCCTGCTGGCCAACTGTCACTTACAGGACGACCGGCCGGCCGGCAAGGGGACGTGGAAGCTCAACACGACTCTGTTGACCCCAGAGAACGTCGAGGAGTTTAAGAGGGAGTACGCCGGTTGGAGAACTGTGAAACCCCGCTTTAAGTCTCCGGGCGACTGGTGGGAGACGGTGAAGGAGAACATCAAGAGGTTCTTTGTCCTCAAGGGTGTTCGGAAGGCGAGAGAGAGGCGGGGAAAGCTGTCGCGACTCCAGAAAAGAGTGCAGAACCTGCTCTTTCTGCAGTTGATGGGGGTCGATGTCACGGAGGACCTCCAGGAGGTGAGGGGTCTGCATGCCTCGCTCTTCGCCGCGGAGGCGTCCAGGATAATCTTCCGGTCCAGAGTCTGCTCCGTGGAGCAGGACGAGACGTGCTCGCGTTTCTTCTTTCAGAAGGTGCACAAAGGGAGCTCTGTGCTTAGCCGGCTGAAGGAGGACGACGGCTCGGTGACGTCGTCTCGGTCCGACATTTTGAGGATCAACAGATCCTTCTATGCCGGACTGTACGACACGAGGACCACGGACGGCACAGCCTCTGAGTCGTTCCTGTCGTCTATCACGGAGGCCTTAGACGACGGCACGAGGGAGTGGCTGGACTGGCCGATATCCCTGGACGAGCTGACCAGAGACCTTAAGTCCTTGGAGAGGAATAAGACTCCCGGGAGCGACGGCTTACCAGTTGAGCTGTATTCCACTCTGTGGGACCTGGTTGGCCAGGACCTGCTGGAGGTGTACGATAGTGCGCTTCGGGCAGGGGAAATGTGCAAGTCCATGAGGAAGGGCATCATCACCCTCATTTACAAGAGGAAGGGGGAGAGGGAAGAAATTAAGAATTGGCGTCCCATTTCACTATTGAACGTGGACTACAAAATCCTTACCAAGGTCATAGTCAACCGGGTCAGGTCTATCCTGGAGTCGGTGATTCACCCTGACCAAACCTGTGCTGTGCCGGGCAGGAAGATCGCTGAGAGCCTCGCGCTCATCAGGGATACGATCACCTACGTGCAGGACAGGCGGGTGGACACCTGCCTCGTCAGCCTGGACCAGGAGAAGGCCTTCGACAGGGTCTCTCATGCTTACATGAGGGACGTCCTCTCCAAATTGGGGTTCGGGGAGGGCATCCGCAATTGGATCCGGCTGCTCTACACCAACATCGCTAGCGCAGTCTCGATCAACGGGTGGGAATTGGACAGTTTTCCCATCAGATCTGAAGTCAGGCGGAGCTGGCCGCTCTCTCCTGCCGTGTTCATGTGCTGTGTGGAGCCCTTCGCCGCATCCATCAGGAAGGACGTGAGCCTGAAGGGCGTGACTATCCCAGGCAGTGGAGGCCTTCAGGTCAAGACCTCCCTGTACATGGACGATGTCGCCGTCTTCTGCACCGATCGTCAGTCGGTGAGTAGGCTGTTGGACATCTGCGGCCAGTTTGAACTGGCCTCGGGTGCCAAAGTCAACGGGGTAAGAGCGAGGCCATGTTCTTTGGGAACTGGGATGACCACTCCTTCAGCCCCTTCACCGTCAGGACAGACTACCTGAAGGTGCTGGGTGTTTGGTTTGGTGGAGCTGGGGCGTGCACTAAGACTTGGGAGGAGCATATCACCAAACTGAAGCAGAAGCTGGGCAGGTGGACGCTCCGGTCCCTCTCCATCGCGGGTAAGAACCTGGTTGTCAGGTGCGAGGGGCTTTCGGTACTGTTGTATGTGGCGCAGGCCTGGCCTATTCCCTGGACCTGCGCCGCTGCGGTCACCTGGGCCATCTTCCACTTCATTTGGGGGTCAAGGATGGACCGGGTCCGCAGGGACACCATGTACAAAGGCCTGAAAAATGGGGGAAAGGGAGTACTGAACGCCACCCTCGCCCTGATGGCTACCTTTGTGTACGGCTGCATCAAGCTGTGCATAGATCCTCAGTACGCAAACACCAAGTGTCACTACTTACTGAGGTTCTACCTGTCCCCGGTGTTGCGAAGGATGGGCCTGGCCTCGTTGCCGCCGAACACTCCGAGTAGTTGTCCTTCGTGGATTTTTGAAGGGAAACACTTTTGACCACAAGGCCGTCAGGCAGTGGTCAGCATGTAGTATCCTCGAGACCCTTTGGGAAAAGGAGAGGGTGGATCCCTCGTGTGGCTCCCTACGCAGACTGCCAAAGTCGTTTGGCAGAATGCCTCATTGTCAGAACTTTCAAACAAGCACAAGGACATTGCTTGGCTGGTGGTGAGAGGGGCTCTGCCAGTGAGATCCTTTCTGCATGCCCGGAATCTCTGCGCCACCGCACGCTCCCCTCGAGGTGGCTGCGGGGGGTCGAGACTATTGATCACCTCCTTCTGGAGTGTGCCTATGCGGAGGTCTGGAGGGGGATGCAGTGGTATTTGTCGAGGTTCGTCCCGAGCAGTTCCGTGACGCGGGACTCCATGCTCTAGGGGCTGTTTCCCGGGACGCGCACTGAGACCAACATCGACTGTGCCTGGAGGACCATCAATGTGGTGAAAGACGCTCTTTGGTCTGCCCGCAACTTGCTGGTATGCCAGCTGAAAGAACTGACCCCGACCGAGTGTTGCAGACTGGCGCACTCCAAGGTCCAGGACTATGTGCTGAGGGACGCGCTAAAGCTTGGGGCAGCCGCCGCCAAGGCGTGGTGGGGAAAGACCACCGTATGAAACCCTTCGTCCAGAATGGGAAAAAGTGCCCTATCTGCTAACTGGGCCCAGCTGGCCAGGGGACCAACTGGGACTGTGTGGGGTGACAACTGCCAGGTATTTTCTTTGCTTTGTTTTTTTTCTTCTTTGTTTGTTTTTTTCCTTTAGTCGGTGTACGTACCCCCTGGGTAACCCGGAGCGGCTTGCATGACTGGGTAGGTGTATAAACATGTTTTATTTTTTGTACATCTTATGAATAAAGTATATTTTTTCAAATAAAAAAAATGACGAAACGTCGGAAAACTAACCTTCCAGCTCAGCGAGCAAACTCACATCCAGAACCTCAACCTGAGCTACAAATCTTCCCAAAATGGAAACAGGCTCTTCAGCCCAAACTGGTCCAATCCAGCTAGGGTGCCCGCTTAGCTAGTTCCAATTACCCACATTTCGTCCAGATACCTCTAATCCCTTCTCATCCATGTACCTATCAAAATGCTCTTTAAATGAATGTCCTGCCTCAACCACTTCTCTGGCAGTCCATTCCATAAACACACCTCTCTGTGTGTGCAGAAATTGCCCCTCCGGTCCTTCTTAAAACTATCCCCTCTCACCTTAACCTATGCCCTCCGGTTTTCAATTCCCCATGCCTGGGAAAAAGACTATATGCATTCATCCTATCTGTGCCCCTCATGATTTTATACACTTCACTAAGGTCACCCCTGAACAAAGAAATCTGTTATTGGGAAAATGTTACTGACTATTATAACAGATGTAATAACAGAGCACTTTGAAGTACGTCATATAACCAAGCAGAGTCAGTATGATTTCATGAAGATTAAATCATAACTGACAAATTTATTAAATTTTTTTGCGTAGGTAACAAGTGGAGAGGTGATGGTTGTGGGTATTATCGCTGGACTGTTAATCCAGAGACCCAGGTAATGTTCTGGCGTTCGAATCCTGCCATGAAGATGGTAGAATTTGAATTCAATAAGATTTTGCAATTATAAGTTAAATGATGATCATGAATCCTTTCCCAATTGTTGGAAAGATCCATTGGTTCACTATTGTCCTTTAGGGAAGGAAGCTGTCAAACCTACCTGGTCTGGCTTACTTGTAACTCCAGTCCCAGAGCTGTGGTTGACTGCCTTCTGGGAAACTGGGGATGGGCAATAAGTGCTGGCCTATGAATGAATAAAAAAAAGGCCGAGTAGATAAAGGGAAAACAGTAGATGCAATGTATTTGCATTTACAGGAGTATTTGATAAGGTACATTGCTACTTCAGAGCCCATGGTGTTAAGGGTATTATAACAAGGATAGAGGAGAGAGTTGAGGTAAGGGAAACATTTTCAGAATGGTAATCTATAACTCATGGAGTGCCACAATGCAGCAGCCCCTGATATTTTCAATATATAAGAATGAATAGGACGAGGAAAGTGAATGTACTGTAGCAAAATCTACATATGACACAAAAATACAAGGAAAAACATATAAAGAGGATGACATAAAGAGTCTGCAATGGGAAATAGATAAGTAACAGATCATAGATTTAAGAATGGGATGAAGAATTTCTTCTCTGAGAGTAATTAATCTGTGGAATTCTTTAACACAGAGAGTTGCAGAAGCTGAATCATTAATTGTATTCAGTGATGAGATAGAATAATTAGAAGGGGAGTCAAGGGCTATGAAGTTAAGGCAGGAAAGTGGAGTCAAGATTATCAAATCAGCCATGATCTCATTGCATGGTAGAGGGGACTAGAATGGGCCAAATGGCCTACTTTTCCTCCTGTGGTCAAATAACAGTGTATTTAACTTAAGGTAAGATTTTGAGCTATAGAGAAGGACAAAAGTAATGAACTCTGCACATTGGAAATATGGGTCAGTCTTACAGCAATTTATTACCAGGAGCATGTTTTTCTGAGCCATTCCAGACATATTACGACATAGAAAAGGTCAGCAACATCTGGAAACATCTGAAAATATCAAATTCTTAAATCATGTCACATTATCACCTGAGGCAATGCCTGTACAACAAGAATGTTAACTCTCCAGGCGTGATGAATGAGAATTTGGTTTCTATGCCTGTAGGACTCAATCATATCAGGAAAGCACTTGTTGCATGAAAACGTGAATTGACAGTCAAATGTCAATTTGTATCATTAGCATTGCATATTAGAAAGCTCTCAGATTTAAATTCACATAAAAGACTTGCCAGAAGTCACTGCGCCCTGCTCCAGTCCCTATTTACTGTTCCAGAGCATCATACAAACATCTCAGTTAGAACCAGCAGTTTTCGCAAAGTCAACAAGATCATTTCCAAATATAAAGCATCCACAATGCCTAGGCAATCAACCACACACTACAGCCAGTTCCAGTGTCTACTATTAATCCTATGACATACCTAAATATGCATGTAGATGGTATGCAAGCACCGGAAGAAAAATGTAACATTTGCAATTGTATTTCTTTAATGAGTTTTTAATGAGATGGAACAACAGAACAAATTGATAAAGGTAGTGCACAGACAATTCAAAAATCAACCTGTTCAGCAATGTTATTACACACCTCTAGACCAGGTAGGGCTTGGAACCCAAGCCACCTGGCTCAGAGACAGGGACACTACATTCCACCTCAAAAGTCTTCAAGATTTATATTTTTTGTATGGACTTTCAAAAGGTGTTTGACCATGTACTGCCTGACAGACATGTTAGAAACATTAAGGCATTGATACAGCATTGCCTAAGAGGTAGAAAGCAAAGAATAGCAGTAAATAGTTGTTTCTCTAACTGGAATGAGCACACAATGTTATTTCTCAGAGATCAATATTTAGGCCACTTTTCTATTTGATGTTAACTGGTAGGTCCATTAGTCCATTGGATCAAAGTTGGGCTTTCGATTTTTACTTTAATTGAGAGCTATTATCACTGCTGATTAGAGGTGTCAGGGATCACTTATTGAGATTATCATTGACTGGGAGCAATAGTTAGTGATGCTCCACTGAAAGCTTCTTTCATCATGGACATAGTGAAGCACAAGCCAGTTAAAAAAAATGCGAAATGATCTCCAAACCTGTAATGGGAAGATTAAGTTGTTCAACAGCAGCAGTGCTGCACAGTCCTGGGTTTGTTGTCGCATATCTTTCTCCACTGTCATCTGGAAGAAGACTTTAAGTATCCTTCACTAGCTCAAATGTTGATTGAAACAAGTTATCAGTTTGAAGAAGCAAATGATGCTTTCCATTCCCAGCTTTCTGTGCTTCAATAATTTCAAAATTGTTTGATTTTTTTTACCTCTCCTAAACCATTCCTGCACTCAATAATGTTGCAAGTGCTGTTCAGTAATAGCTTATGCAGTGCTAAGAAGTTAATGCAAAGACAATTCTTTTTAACAGCGGTATTACGGTAGCTGAATTCTCACATGTCTCATCAATGTAGGAACTCATGGCAATTGGTTTGGATTTCACTCTTACAGAATGCCCCAGTAAAGCCCTGTACTCAATCATTGTTGTCATTGTTTCTTTATTTAAAGAAATATGGCATTAGCCAGATCAATTCAGGAGGTCATGACAATAATTTTGGTGTGTCACACTCCATCAGATAGCTCCAGGTGTACTCCGCAAACATATCTTGCGTGCCCACACACACAACCTTTCCAGTTATAGTTAGAGATGATCTACAGTTGGGTATACAGGATATAATTTCATGTTTGCAGATGTTATAAAACTTGGAAATGTTGTTAAGAGAAAGGAGGATATTGATAGGCTGCAAGACATAGACAAACTGAAAAATTAGACATTCATGGAAGATGAAACTTAATGTACATAATTATGAAGTGAAACAATTTGGAGGAAAGAATTAAAAAACACAATATAAATTAAATGATACAATTCCAAAGGAATGCAGAACTATAGAGACCGGGGGATATTTGCAGAAACCTTTGAAGTTGGCACGACAAGTGGAGAAGACTGGTAAAAACTGAGTATTTTTGGCTTTTCAATAGTTGAATGGAATACAAGAACAAAGTGATTATTCTGAACTTTTAAAACCGAGTTCAGCTCAAGCTGAAGTATTGTATTTAAATCTGAGAACTGCACTTGAAAAAGATGCCAAGGCCTTGTAGAGGGCATACAAGAGATTTATTAGAATCGTACCAGAGATGAATAAATTAATTAATGTGAAAAAAGCTTGTGAAACCTGAGTTGTTCTCCATGCAGCAGGAACCATAGGAACATAGGTACAGAAGTAGAGAATTTAGCACCCTCCCCCTTAACTCCCACTGCTCCCCCCCACCAAGCCTGTTCTGCCATTCAATTAGGTCATAGTTCAAATGCAACATTACTCAATACATCTAGCTTTGTCATAAATCCGTTGATATCTCTAGCTGATAAGAATCTATCAATCTCAAATTTAAATTCTACAGACAGAGGAGAAAGGGGGACGGAGTTCCTTTCTTCTCCTTACCCGTAAACAGAGTGGCTTACTTTTGAAAAGTCTGGGGAGTGTTTCCCAAACCCTATTCGACAACTTGCAACAAACTCAAATCAGGTGTATTGTGTATTTACACATTCAAACATGGAGTGGTCTTCACACTTCAAGCACACAAGTAAAACACAGGAAAGAAAGGAGTTTTAAATATATGATTATTTAAACCAACATTATAATTAACAATTCATGTGCATATTAAAGTCCACTGTGACAGGTTGTCTGAACTCAGGATTAAAGTCCAGGCGAGTCCAGATACCTGAAGACAAGAGTCGCAGAATTCTTTCAGATTTGGAGATGACACAACAAGCTGATGCTTGTACACAGGGAAACAGCGTGCTTGCCAGGAAATCAGGAAGTCCTTCTAGAAAAAGAAGCCTGGTGCCATGCTCTCTGTTATTGCTGTTACATAGATTGGAATGGATATTAAACACTCACTGATCCAAACGTTTAGTAATACATAACTGAAACTCTTCAAACTTCAGTGGAGTTTCATCATGCAATGCTGCCATGAGCCATTTTGCTCAATGAAGGAGTTTTATTTTATTCCCTCTAATCAAAACCCATTGACCATCTTTGGGGGTGAATGATGCTTTTTACCTTTTTGCAGTCGTAATGAGTATTGATATGCCACTTTTGTTATCAATCCTAGCTTGGAGTCAGAGGGTTGATGCTCCGTTATATTGTCCACACAATTAACAGTTGAGAAATTCCCAAAGGTGATCTGTCTAACCTTGGCCATCTACAATCTATGATTAGAATTTTTGCCCAACTTGCACATCAGGTAATGTGTAGCCATCTTAAAAGTCTTGCAAAGTCAGTTTTCAAAACAAGAAGCAACTATGCTTTTTGAACAATTTATAACACCTTTTATGATAAATTTAGTAATGGATTTATCATTAATTGTTTCCAAACTTCAACCAGCTTCTGTGCATTTGCTAATTTCACATGTGAATCGCCAAACTCTTATATTTTTGTCTGTGGATCTAGTGGAAATATTTATATAGTATTATATTGTATAGCTAGCAGAAATAATCTATCCTATCTGTTCCCTTTAATGTCATGTAAACTTTTATCATGCCTCCACGTATTTTCTAAAGGCAGGGACAGCAACCCTTCTTCATGTAATCTCTCCTTTTAATTTAACACTTGAGGTCATCTCAGTGAAGGTACAAAACTGTCCTTCCAGAACCGGTATTTCCTTCCAAGTGTGCAGTGCCCAGAACTGCTCTAGACGATCTGATCTGACTGGGGTTTTGTACATCTGAACGATGATTTCTAAGCTGTCGATTTCTACTCCTCTACTTGTGAAAGCCAGCAGTTAATTAGCATTCCTGATAATTCTCTGGAAACATTCATGACATTTTAATAGCATGGATCCCCTGGTCCCTTTGTGTCCCCACTATCTCCAACTATTCACATCCACCTGGTTTTGTTTCATTGCAAATTGGGTATGGAATTTTACAGCTTATAATTTAAGTTATTAAAGAAAACAAAGAATAGCTGAGGCCCTAACAATGATCCTTGTAAGCTATCACTAGTCACATCAGGCATATGTGAGTAACTGCACCATTATCCCGATTCTCTGCTTAACCAATTTCCTAACAAGATCAATATTTCTTCTTTAATTCCATGTGTTTTAATTTTAGGTACGATCTCTAATTAGGGAATTTTCCAAATGTTGTCTGGTAGTCCCAAAATCAATGTTTACAGATACTCCATTATTATGTACTTTGGCCACCTCTGGAATTCCATTCCTTCGCTATCAGTGGGTTATAACTTGAAACTCCCCTCTCAACAGCACCATTAGTGTACCCACACCTGATTTCAAGAGGGGGCTCATCACCACCAGGGGGCACACCACTACCTTTTCAAGGGGAACCGAGAATGGGCCATTAATACTGTGCTTGCCAGCGACGGCTACATCCATCAAGAATAAAAAGAAAATTCAATCAGATTTGCCAGGAATGACCAATCTTTTACAAATCTATCAAGGCTAGGAAGAGATTTGATAAAAGAATTCAAAACATAAATGGCTAATAGTACAGTGGCACAGAATCAGTACAAGAGGTTATTAATTTAAAATGATTCACAAAAACACCCGAGGAAGCAAAAAATCCTTTTTTTCTGAAAGAGAGAGTAGTTTTATTCTGGAATGCACTGCATGAATGAGAAATGGAAGCAGTGTCAATAATAATAATCTATCAAAAATGGATAACACTTGAAAGGAAAAAATACATGACTATGAGGAAAAAAGAGGGCAACTTAATCAGTCAGATAACTCTCAAATCACTATTAGGTTAAATAGCACCTATCTGAACCATTCCAAGGTTCTATAAGTATGTCTTACACTCTTATTTCGAGGGAATAGGAATGGGTAGATGCATGACTAGCCTGAGTCATATCAAATACGAGATGCAACCTTGGCCTGATATCTCTGTAAAACTCGTATTAACTTGTGATGAATTCTCCCATCACTTTCACAGATGAATGTTCAGCAATAGAAAAGTAAAAGAAAGAATGTTTTAGTTTGATGTCATCCCATGTCTGACATTAGGCCAAGCCTTGATTGCATAACGAAAAGCAAACATTGTATGTGAAGTCATTGTTGGAGGATAGGTGGAGGCAGTGGCTTTGTGCCACAGTTGCTTGCCCTGGAGATACTTGACAGTGTTCACTCTCAATTTTGAAATTGCCTGATGACAGAGACTTGTCTAAACTAGCCTCCCCCAACCACTTGCTCCACAGTCGCTGAGATTGACTTTCAGATTGTCTTTATAACCTAAGGGTGGCCCAGTGGCTCAGTGGTTAGCACCGCTGCCTCAGTGCCAGGAACCTGGGTTTGATTCCACCCTTGGGTGACTGCCTGTGTGGAGTTTGCATGTTCTACCCGTGTCTATGTGGATTCCCTCCAGGTGCTATGGTTTCCTCCCACAGTCCAAAGATGTGCAGGCTAGGTGGATTGGCCAGGCTAAATCACCCATAGTGTTCAGGGATGTGTAGATTAGGTGGGTCATAGGGGAGAGTTTCTGGGTGGGCTCACTCTGAGGGACTTGTTGGGCCAAAGGGCCTGTTTCCACACTGTAGGGATTCTATGATTCTAAGTTGGGGATGTCCTGGAGTGCAGGTTCCCACAATTACTTATTTAAAGAATTATCTTTGTGTAGAGTCTCATTAACCGAGGATGGAACAATTGTTAACACATTAGCTAACCAGGCTGTCAATGAGCTGATTTACAGAATGTCTAGTATGAATTTTAGAATTTTGTGTTGGTGTCCCTGAAGTGGAATTTCTATCCGTAGTCTTCTGGCCAACTACTCTATGCTAGTCATGACCAGACACCACTTCTTTTCTGTGCATGTTGACCTTTGTGAATATAGAACAGAGGCTATGTATGATATAGTTGAATCTTTCGACTTTGACTTGCTGTAAATATTTTTATGGTTAGCTTTTTTTTATTCACTCGTGGGATATGGCATCACTGGCTGGGCAATCATTCATTGCACAACCCTAGTTGCTCTTGGGAAGTTGGTGGTGATCTGCCTTTTTGAACTGCCGCAGTCCATCGGTAAAACTCCTCATGGCTGTACCTAAAGGTTTTAACAAGACTTATACAAGTGAAGTTTCTATTACAAATCTCACTGGTGTGGTCAGGTGATCTCATACTCTGTGCTCTGCATGACTATAGCTGCCTCGTTCTCGATCTTCTTCACTCTTGGCAGTAGTTCAATTATCACACTCCTACCCACTGCAATTCTTCACCCAGTTCCTCACATTTGCCAGCTTTCACCACCAGACTCAACTCCCACAGGTGGCACGTTCAGTTTCCCATTTGAGCTTCAGCGCTAGTCAGGATCAACTGTAGTCCTTTCCTACTTATCTTAATACAAAACAATATTTTCTGTAGGCAAGATATGCTGCACACCACAAATTGCTTGTCCAGTGACCTATTACTGCTCTTTTCAACACTGACCAAGTGCTTAGAAGCCGATCATTGTCTGAGTGGCATTTTTACACTGCTCTTGAGCCAGTATGTTTTTCAAATAGGGTGTGCTCCAAAACTGCATTTTTGTACTTTAGATAATTTATAGAGACTAAATGGCACATTAGCTACTTCAGAAGAATAAAAATGATTACTATTGCAGATGTCCTGTGAATTACTAATACTTTTACTGTGGCTAACTATTCCAGAGGGCGCTTACGAAGCTGTATGATTCACAGTTTCAAAACAGACACAAACATTACTCTGCCCAATGTTCTAAGAGACTTCATTTATAAAATTAATAACGCTGGTGGCACGTATAGCAGAAACCCGGTTTTCAATTTGAATTTGAGTTCCCAGAAATAAAATGGGACGGTAAGGGAGCTGGGGGGAGTACAGATATCTAATTTTTTTTAACAGTTGGACAGTGACCCGAAGGCACAGTGGTTTTGCTTTTCAATCAGGAGAATGGCTATTTCCCTTTTTAAAAGCTTAAAGTGCTATTAAGATGGACAAATCACGGGTTAAACAGTTGGAAATGTAAATAGCAATTTAAACAGCTGATTGCTCTTCATTGAAAACGCGGATTGTAGGTCGGGGGGAGGAGGAGGAGGAGGAAAATAAAACAAAACCCTTTCTAGCCTGTTTTATTGTACCGTCATTGGTATGGGGGGGGGGGGGCTTTTCCGAATACGATAGGACTGATGAATGAAGCCTGATATGTCTGAGCCCTCCTGCAGCCTTCCATTTAGTAAATCCACACTTTTTTTTCTCAAAAGTGAGCAGACGTTTCTGTGATTTTCACGCCTTTCTCCCCGGGAGGACTCTTCAATCGCGCCATTCTTCCTTTGTGTGGAGGTAATGAAGTGCTCTCTCTGAAAGCGCCGATCTCGATGGGACCCATCACGGTGCTGATACCCAGGCCTGATACAAAGCGTTCACTCAATACATATGTATTTATATGTGTGTAGTTAGATGGATGATAAAACGGAGTTATAAAGAGTGTGTCGTTTATATTGTGGATTTTTTCTTTTGGTTTTAGAAACGGGGCTATGGGAATGTAACATACCATATGTTTGAAGTTTTTTTTTATGTAGGACACATCCTGTAGAATTCTCAATCATCGTTCAACAGATGAATCGAACTCTTCAGTGCAAAAGTTGTGATTCAATGGCTTAAGGTTGCATGTCTCCAAATTACCACTATAGGGGTTCATTCTGTTGTTAGAACGACCACATAGAACGTGTATCATCGCCAGTAGAAAAAGGGGAAAACAAATAGATTTTTCTACACCCGCCCCCCAGTTTAAAAGCCCCTTTCGTGACTTCCTCGCCGTATCAGGGTAACAGCTGAATGAGGTGAGCCAGGAGGGGGAAAGTGCCCAGGGGAGCGTATGTTTATCTTATCCAATTAGGGTGGCTTCATTATGATAGAACCTTTTATCAATACGAGTTCCATTGGCAGACTTAAAACCTCTGTCTTTCTCCCATCCCACGCCGTTCCATCTGAAGGCGGCTCTATGTTCCTCCAAAAGCTTTGATCGATCGCGCGCGTATTTCCGTTCGTTCTGGTCCCACCTGGAGCTGACTTGAACCGTCCTTGGGTCGCCGGCAGGAGGCGCAAGGTTGTAACAGTTGCGAGACGGGGAGACCGCTGCCGGCGTGGGAAAAGCAACAGTGGGAATGGTTGATTTATTCATTCAACACGCATTCTTCAGTAGTTGACACACACACACACACACACTCTGTCCGCATTGTGTACACGTCGCGCAATTAAAATTAATACCTTATTACCGGGACGTCGGTTGCTATGTACATGTGTTTTTTTTTAACTTGCTTAATAAAATAGGGGCATGCAGAGTTGGCTGATGTACAGAACTGAAGTTGTCTTTTTTATTTTAAAAGGCATGAGGACGGCGGAACAAAATCATGTCCAGCTAAATTGCTCTAACGTTTATGTTCGCCGGTGATTTCTGTTGTGTTTTGCGGGGTGTATCAGTTTTAAAAGCTTCAGAAATGTCATGCTTTTTTTCTATAACCCTCCTGAAAGCATATGTGTAAATGGAGAGGAAAATTATATTTTGGTTGAATGGTGAAAGGCATTGCGGAAGCACCGGCACGGCTTGTGTAATATGGATGCAATTAGAGCACCAGAAGTTTTTTTTTCACCCCTCTAGCGCTCGACACGCTCCGAAGGAAACCTGCAAGACTTGTGAAAATAAACTGAAACGGCGACTCCCTCTGATCTCTACAAGGACTTGAAGTGAAACAAATACGCTGGTGCAATTTTCCATTTCAGTAAAATAAACAGGCTGTAGTTCCACCTGCATGTGGAAACCGCTCCAGTTAAATGGATAATGAGCCTTTAATGACAGGCAAGAGGATAATATTTATTATTTGCGATTTCACTTTCCAAGCCATCCCGTTAATTGGCTAGGAACAGAATTGCGCTCACCACGAGATGAACAGGAACTCGACCCTTGGAAACCCAAGCACAGAGCTCCTTTTCATTTTAGGACCATTATTACCGCTCCGTATCAGCAGTGAATGGTCATGCAAATTGCATACTACTGCAAGCAGAATCTCTTCTTGCTATTTTCAACTAACCAGTGATCTTCCACTATGGCCGCTTGCGTTTTGACTTGGTTCACCAAAGGATTTCCTACTCAGCTCTTCCCTTCATCAACCAGCTCAGGGGAAGATCCTGGTTTATTTAGACGGCTGGTTATAATTCAGTAGCCAGACTACCTGAGGACCTGGTTTCTCCTCCTTTTGCCCACTTGGCCAAATTTCCATTCTGCTGTCTCGTGGACATACAGCGCCCCATTGCCACGCCTAAATTCATTAGGTGAGATGCCACGAGAAAAATAGCGATACGCGCATTCGTTGTGCGCCTTCTTGCCTGTACATCTCAGCCATGAGATTTGAAAAAGCTACGTCCTCCTTTGGTTAAACATTAGCCTTACCCAGACCCTCAACTACTACTCCCAGGAGGAACTGGTGTTCTTAGCATCGATTCAACCCGCTCCTCGCCACTGCCAAGTTCAACCAAAGTGCTTTTGCAATCTCACTATTATTCAACACCAAACCGGGCTTCCGATTGCAATCGCTCTCGCTCTCCATTGAGAAAATGCTTTCACCTTCATTCACGCTGCCTCAAACTGGGCAACTACAGCTCATCCGTCTCCTGGCCTCCCATTTCCCACATGTGAAACGTCAGCCCATTAAAGGAATGTTTTGCTGATACTCCAGGGTCAGCTTCATTCTTTTCCCTCACCATCCGGTATGATGCTATAGACACCTCGGCATTCCACTCCCCAACACTACCACCTCTCCAATGTTAATACGAACGCAGAACAATCCATTTGGCCAAATGTTATTGGTACATCTATTAATCTTCTCCGTCTCTACGTGGCTCTGTTTATTTATAAGGAAACCGCCAGTCCTCAAAAGCCTCGATCCAAATCGTCTTTCAATTCACTTTGTAGCCAACAGGTAAGGTAACACCTGGATGTGAAAACGAAAACCGAGGTCAGAACACTTCACCGGTTGAGACTAACCTGCTCGCTTATACCTCAATGGACTTTAGACTAACAGGAGACCCTTTAGCAACTTTAGTAGGTTGGAGAAAGGGACTTTTTAATTTCTGGTTTATTTACAACTGAGCGGTTTTTTGTTTGATAAGAAGTTTGAGCTGAAGTTGTGAATTTGAGACAATTGTAACTTTCACCAGTTACTGGAAGATGAGAGAAGGCTTGCTCTTGTTTAGTGACCTAATTTGTAAAACGCAATGAATATATCAATATGCTCACAAGCTAACATCCAAACCGGCCAGTTCTGAGCAAGGGTCACGGGACCGAAACATTAACTCTATTTCTTTTTGCCCTTCACAGATGCTGCCAGGCCTGCTCGGCTTTTTCCAGCAATTTCTGTTTTTGTTCTAGTTTCGGTGAACCTGCTAGCAGTGGTCAATTATTATGTCCACAGAGAGTATAAAATTAATGACTTTAACTCTTCGCTAAGATCAGTGGTATAATAGTTTCCACGGGGGAAATAAGTCGCGTTCATCTCCCGACTCTGCCCTCCCCCCTGCGGCAAAAAAACGCAGCAAATAACGAACTTGGTCAATGTGTCTGTTCTACCAGGACCAATTTGGGTTCAAAAACATTTCATTCATCCAAATTATTGGAGATTTGATTGGAAGCTAGCAGAAAGCTCTGATCACTGAAATAGTAACCAACATTGTCACTTTTTATTTGCAATGCTATTACACAGCTTACCATTTTGCATTCAGGAAAAAAACACTTAATGCATCTCTACATGGCTGCTTGTGAGAGTGTTAGAACCTCGTTATTAGATTTGTTTCCAGTTGAGCCACATCCCTTTGTTCTGACCTCTAGGATAAAAATCACCCTTTTGGTTGTCAGGGAGATCGGAGTTGCACACTGACTCCTGTCGACTCGAAATGGCTCGGCTCTGGAAATTCCTCAAGGACGGATTGAGAAATCCCAGCAGTCGTCAAGATAACGGGGAGGAATCACAGGAGGGAAATACCAGAAGAAGAAGGTGATAGTGGAGAGGTTGTGGAGTAGGGGATAAGCTCGGGGGTCTGGCTCTGGTAGCAGTGGGGAGCTACTCCTCCATCACCACAGACCGCCCAAAGCCCATTCACCTCCCTCCGCGCGTCCCCGCTCTTCCTCCTTGCTTCTGGCGCGCGGGTCCTCCCACTTCCCCGGACGCGCGCACAGGGCTTGGAAACTGGGGTGGTGCACTTGCGTGCGCGTGTCCAGAGTGCGATCCCTTCTCCCTCTCCAGTTCGAGAGCCCGAACTCGCACGCGCCCGCCAGGAGCTGCGACGTGACCGTGCGAGCGGGTCCCCGCGGCGAGCCCGCGCCCCCTGACGCTCCCGCATGAAAATGAGGCTGTCAGCTGGTCAATGTCTCAGTCCAAACGCGTCTTATCAAAGAAACACTCAGCATCGAATCATATCATTATGGGCTCTGTTTGTTTTTCATGGCACTTTTGTTTGTTTTTCATCCTCTTAAATACTTGTCGCTCCTTGGGAACTGGGGCGCTTGTCGGTAAGAGTTCTGAAATATCTACCTTCTGGCTGCGTGTGTGTAACCTTTTTCTTTCAGAAAATTGCAAAAGAGACATTTCATTCTGTTTAATTTCAGCGAGGAGAGTGTGAGCGCCTGTCAGTTGTTAGACACTGGGGGGAAAATGTGAGGAGCTGCTAACGAATGCAGGTTTGCAGTCTTCCTTTGATACCGTGGGCTTTTGATGGAGTTTAGCAGTTACGTCTAGTAAATATATTCAATTCTGCAGCTAATTACAATCCCCTTTGCTCTTTGGCGAGAAAACGTTTGTAACGTTCAGAGGTGCTAACGCTTCAGCCAGCCGCGATAGTTTACTTTTATTTCTTGTAAAGGAACAAACTAAAATACCTGAGCGGGGACATGGAACAAAGGAAGTGAGCATTTATTTCAGCTGTGGCCGTTTCGCATTTTGATGCTAATCTGCGACTCCTCCAAGTTTTAAACCCGTTTCAGCGTCGTCGAGATTAATAAAAACATTATTTTGTGGTAAACGCGCTGTGTATGTTGTGGAAACCAAATGTGGAGATTTTCTTTGGAAGTTTGTGCGGTCGTTGAGATTTGTTGAGTTTCTTTTTTCTGCGCGGTTTGGTTAATTCGCAAACGCCGGGGACAAGATTGGTTTCACCTCTTTCTCTCTCTCTCCTCCTCCCCCCCCCATAAAATGTAATCATTTAGAAAATGACAGACCTGAATGACACATCGCAGCTCCCTGCCAATGCGTGCTGTGGTATCATAGTTGATCAGATGTTCCGTGTAAAAGCCTTCGCTAAAGTTACATTAACTCCATTGAGGAGTAAATCTGCAAGCAATTCCTATATTGCGATCATTAGAGGAATTATTCCCCGAAGAAACAGGATTTTCTTAGTTTGCTTAACACATCGTGGAGTGACCCCCTCAAGCCCAAATGAAAAGCCCCCTTTAGACTCATTTAAAGTAATTCTGAAGGCGGCGGTAGTGCCAAGGAACCCAGCTGTCAAGTCCCTTATGAAAACAGCACTTTTAATGAGTCAAAATATGACAAGGCAGTTTTTCTTTTCTACTTCACTGCATACGTCTCCTGCTGGAGCCCACTCTCATTTAGCTGAGACTAGGTTTAGACTTGACTGAGTCGGCAAATTCAATTGCTTTCTTCTCTCCACCCCCCTCCCCCCCCGCCCTTTTATATTTTTTTTTCCCGGGTGGGGGGGGGGAGAGAAGGAAAGTGGTTGTTTCCGTAAGGGCTTTGAATAATTGTCTCTGAATAAATGAGGTCGTACCCATTCAAGACTCGCGTAGCGTTTTAACGCTCATTAAGTTGCTATTATTGTCATGTAATGGGCCATTGCATCCTACTAAATGTGGCATCAATGAAGCCTACAGACAGATCGAGGCTATCTTTTCTTTTGAAACATCCACTGCAGCATGACTGAGAGACATAGTAGAAAACGTGCGTAGTTTCGTGTCGTCTGTCCTGTTTCTCGTATTTACTTTGGTGAGCAGACTCGGGGAGGAACTGTCTGACTGTCCCAGACACAGATGGATCATTCTCCCGTGAATAAATCGATTACTGGTCAAGTGCCAGTAAATAGAGCCGCCTTATTGACAGCAATCCAGTAATCAATAGCATTAGGTACATCAAGGCGCATGCCGTAATGTGACAGCTCTCCGTAAACTTATAACTCAAATCAGAATCGAAAACGTCTCGACCTTTTACATTTATTTTTAAAAGCCAGCTCCCAAAATTGGAGGCTGTGGAGTATTTACTTTTCACGGAAATACTTTATAGTCGGTTTGATCGTGCTTTTTATTTTGACTTAAAATCGATGCTCAAAAAAGCAGGATTGTTTGAGATTTTCTATCTAATTCCAAATAACTGGCCCTGGGTTTCTTTAGTATACCAACTCGAGTAGGAATAATCGTATCAAGTACCTATAATAAACATCCACCTTTCTATATGATCACGTATAATAAGGGTTTGAAAATGTTAACCAACTCTGTGGGATTGTTGGAACAAATTTAGAAACTGGGATCGATGGCAGTTGGTAGGTTAAGACAGTAGGTGGGTCAGTCTAATGATATGAAGAAAAATAGTTGGAGCAGTTCTTGGTAATTTATCACCGTCCCCGGCAACCATAAAACGGATTTAAACAAAAACAAAAGTCACCATTTAACGCAATATTGCCTCGATTAGCCCCCACTTCCTTCAAAAGTTCAAGGTACGGTAGATTTGGCCAAAAAGAGGCGACCTTTGCAAGAACAAGGATTTTTTTTCACTGACACGCAGCCCCAGGGCTTGCTGCTGGTTATCGCTGCTTCCCTGGCCTCCTGCAGCTAACAGAATGACATCGAGCTGTCACAGCGATCACTCACAATGCACACATTTGTTCCGCCCATTCGTTTGCAATATTGGCCCCATGGGAATACTCGAAATTGGACAAGGAGCAGATTTGGCGCATACAAACGACTTTTTTTTTTCTCGTTCTTTCTTCCCACCCCCAGCAGATTTGAATTGTTAACCGAGGTCGGACAAACCAGAATTTGTAGGTCCGACTGTCATCAGCGATACTTCTAACTGAGAAACAGCAGAATGTGATTCTCGTGATTTAGTCGGCGCGCACACAGTTATTTTTAGTCGCCTTTTTCTTAAATTCAAATGCATGTAAATTTACAAGTTCACTTAAGATTCATCAGGCAGTTTTTGATTCAACCCCAGTTCTTTTTTTTGAAAAGAACAATCCGATATACGCAGTTTCCAAGCAGCTGTTGAGTGTAAATTCACTTTTGTAGGGATTTCTGTGCCAAATTGCGTCAGGTATATCTAAACGTACTGGAAACCAATTCTTGTGATGTGATGCCAAAACGTGATGTGGTTTTGGTGAAACGGTGTAAAATTTTCAACGAATCTTTATATCCGCCCAGGGTAGGAATTTGGGGCTTTTTGTTCATTTAACGATATAGGGTGAAGTTTTCGGTTTAAGTAGTTTAATATCCGTTTTGTGTGTTGGACTTCCTAAAGTGCCTGCGACTGTATCAGCGACCTCGTAAACAGAGCCCAAACCATTTGTTCACTTTTGCCGGCTTGCTACTGAAATAGGGCGCATCAAAGCCATTCTGCGCGATAATGGCTGCTCCAGCTGATCACTTCTTGCTGTATGTCGCTCAAACCCGTCAACTAATGCTGTTCACTGTTAGTCCGGGCGAGTGCCCGCTCTATCTCAGAATGCAGCCGAAGGCATCTGAAAGCTGTTCAAAGCAACTGCGGCGCCAGTGTCATTCGCCATCATCGGGAATGCTGCGGCCAAGTCAGAAATATGTTCTGCTGCTTGCACAATTGATACTGTATGTGAATTCCGTATAAGTGTGATGATAAACCACGCATCTCAGAGTAGCTGATCACATCAAGCGGTGTATCTCTTTTTGGCCGCTTACAAAAAGCGACCACCAACCAGCCTGGGCTTTCAAAACCCGAAATGCAGTAGACATAATTCTACAATTAGACATAATTGGCCGGACAATCCTGAGTAGTGAAGAATTATATTGACAACGGTGTGGAATTGTCAGTTGGGTTAGTAGTATGTCGACATGCATGTACTTGCAAGTACATAATAATAGCTAGCGACCTATTGTGTTTAGATGGGGGTGTCGGGGGAGATATGTGCATGCGCAATGCTTGTTTTAACTCAGGTCGCAACCGTTCACCTTTCAGGGCGATGCTTTGACGAACTGGTGTCGACCTGTCTCGTTTAAAATTTAACAAAACCTGGCAGTTAGCTTTCAGTCAATTTTAACTCATGCAATTTTCATGGCAGCCCTTCAACGAAACCAAGTCTACTTGCCAACCAACCAGCACACTCCACTCTCTCATTTGGTATAAATGTTGTTTATGCCCTTGAATTAGTATTCTTCCAAGTTGTGCTGAGTACAAGATGAAAAGCTTCAATTTTTTTTCAACAGTTACAGGAACGTATTGAGATGAGGTTGTTTTATTTCACACAACGACTAATCATAAATGCTTCTTTTGCTTTAAGGGCAAAGGAAGTTCGTCAAGTATGGAAGGGAGAATGAGTTAGTAAGATATTGTGACACAGTAAATTGGCAGGTGGTTTGTTATGTAAATACTAGTGAAGGTCGGGTGGGTGAACTGCCCCCCCCCCCTCTCAAAATCGCAGAAATAATAGAGGTCAATGTCAGCATGCTGACTGTACAGAACGCGTAAGCATTTACCTTCCCGCCCGCCTTCTAGGATTGAGAATAATTTTGAGTTCTTGTAAAAAGGTGGGGGTGAAGTCAGTAATGCGGAGAATATTGCGCGTATCGCTTACTCAGAAATCAATATGGACCACTGTCTTTGATCTTTTCATTTCATTTTGTTAATGTCATGCATGCGCCCCAAAAATGTGAGTAACTAATCTTGTCACTGTGTCTCTGTAGTGAGTTTGATTTACATCTGGACGTTTGTTTCTGGTTTGGTTCTAGATGTCGATGAATGTGCGGTAGGAACAGACGACTGTCACATCGATGCAATCTGTCAAAATACACCCAAATCCTACAAATGCATCTGCAAACCGGGCTACAAAGGAGACGGGAAGCAATGCGAAGGTAAATTGGAGACTAACATCTTGTTCAATTCATTGCCTTCATCACCTTTCCGTTCAAAATATTAAAGATCCCTCTAGCCTCCGGGTTTGCAAATTATTTAATTTTATTGGTTGTAATGTAAATCTTGTCCTGCAACCATTATTTTTGCATAATCTTAATACTTGGGCTAAAACGTTCGCCTTTGTCAAAACATTTTACAGCCTCTTCCTTTAAAGCCTTCTGGATATAAGACGAAGCATTTTGCTTTGGTGTCCGCTGTGAAATTTTAGAATCTATCTCGCTGTATTTTGGAGGATTCAGGAGCAGTCCCCTTCGAACACGCATGTCTGCGGACAAATGCAGAGTTCTTGATCCAGGTGAAGCTGTCTGGGGGAGATGGAGAGGAAATGAGGTATTTATCTGGTGATCCAGAATAATGCTTCAACTGTCTCGACTCCCAACATTCTTAGTTTTTTTAGTCTGAGAATTACGCTGACAGTGATCGCTAAATCAATGACCCATCAATTGTCACGTTTCCCAAATTTGTGTTATGTGATATAAACGTTTCAAAAAACTTTCTGATGTGATTTTCCTTGGAGATTAAAAGTTTTTAATTTTGAAACGTTCCTTCCTCTTGATCGCATTGCACGTTCAAACATATTTTAGGAACTTTATTTTCTAAATGCAGTGCTTCATAAATTATTCGCTTGCACTCCATGTACAGAAGAGTTCCAGTGGTTTTATAATCGGAAAGAATGCTGAATTGCATGAGAACTGGGGACCTGAAGAAATGCCAAGCTGATATGTTTTCAAAAGTTACCAAGGCCAACTGACTGAGCGTTTGGAAGAGCAGGAGAGTGGAAAAAAACTTTGGTGTCTTACAGAGAAGTGTGGAAAATTTTACAAAGCTATACATAGTAAAACCCTTCCTGATGATAGGTGCACGGATCTGCTTTCTCCACTGCATTTCTTCCCTGGCAAAAGTTTTTATTTCCAATTTTCCAGTTTCATCGCCCTTGTTGTTTTAAAGGTGTTTTAATCAAATCTGGCTATGATTGGGTAGATGGGAATAGAAGCAGCAATGTTAGCTGCATCCAGAAGAGTTGGGTAGTAGATGAGAGGTATTTGGGAAGATCGTATCATTGATCAGCTCTAAATTTGTAGAAGGGAGAGAGGCGGAATGCAGCATGGTCACAGAGGACATAGCTTGTCATTTTGGCTGTAATGATTTTAATTCCGACAGTTGCAAATCCAAGTGGTGACATTGCTTTTGGGAGGTATGGAAAAAGTAGGCAAGAATTCGCAAGATTAGCGTGACATGTTCAACTTGAGAGTATCTGAAGGTTGGAGATGGGTTTATATTTTGCAAGGACAAGAGCAGGTATTTGGGGGGCGGTGTATTCAGTACCTACTAGCATAATTTTGGCTTGTTTTCAGGCAGAATCAGTGGGATTATAGCTACTCTTCTCTCTGGTATTAGGTGAGGAATCAGTAGTGATTTTGCTTAATTTCAGAAGGCACATCATTTTTCTTCATGTTATTTTTATATAAAACAACTTTCAGCATTCACAATGAACATATTATTGACCCCAGGATGACACTTATTTAGAACACCTCCATATAAGATGTTGGAAAGTGCTCAACAACTCAGGAGACGCAGATCTCTGGCCACTTGTTGTGCAGTCCATTTATTCATTTGAGTAAAGGTCAAGAAATTCAATTATACCTGAATGCATGAGATTGTAGTCTCCTCTATAGTCTCTGTGAGCTTTCTTTAATGAAGAGCCACCATAAGCCTCAAACAATGTCAACATGCTTTTTGGACTGGAGGCCTGTGACTAGTGGTATTCCACAGAGATTGGTTCTGTGTCATCTTTTGTTGGTCATTTGTGGTTTTAAAAATAGGTATTTGGGATGTTTGCCTTCATTGCTCAGTGCTTTGAGTATAGGAGCTGGGAAGTCACATTGAGGTGGCTTACGACATTAGTGAGGCCTCTACTGGAATATTGGTGTTAAGTTCTGGTTGCCTAGTCATAAGAAGGATATGATCAAGCTGGAGAGGTTCAGAAGAGATTTACCAAGATGTTGCCAAGTATGGAAGGTTTGAGTTATAAAGAGAGTATGGATAGGCTGGAACTCTTTCACTGGAGTTTAGGAGGTTGAGAGGTGACTTTTATGGAGGTTTATAAAATAATGAGAGGTATAGAAAAGGTTATAGGTAGTTGTCTTTCCCCAAGGATGAGGGAGTTTTGAGACTAGGGACACATTTTTTAAGGGGAAAGGAGAGACATTTCAAAAAGGCATGGAGGGGGGGGTAAATTTTTTTTTAGACTGCAGTTCCTGTGCAGAATGAATTTCCTGAATTTCACTTAATGAATTAAGTGTTGAATTTTGGTACAATTAGTGTTTAAAAGTGGGTATGTACAGGAATAGGCAGGGTTTGGAGGGATATAGGCCAGGAGTCGATAGGTGGGATAACAAGGTACAGAGCCGGACGAATACAGCAGGCTAAGCAGGAAGGGTGACGTTTTGGGCCTCGACCCTTCCTCAGGGAAAAAAAAAATAGATAGGTGGAACTAGTTTAGTTTGGAATTGTATTAAGCATGGATTTGTTGGACCCAAGAGACTGTTTCTGTGCTGTTTGGCTCTGCGAGGAGTGTAAAAAAGAAGGGAATTAACCTATTCTTGGCCAGTGGAACAGCAAAGAGCTGGTACAATAAAGCCTTGCGAAATGTTATGGTTGCCTTCCTGAAAATCACAATTTCAAGTGAAACATTGGTTCTCATAGGAGTCCATGTTAGGTATGCAGTTGTTCATTTGTGTAGGACCCTCCCTGTTTTTATACTCCAAAAGGTAGCTCTATTTAAACAGAATTCAAGTCCACACTTCCATGTGAGAGCTTTATTTCAGTTAACTAACTCTATAAAACTCACCCCACCTACCACTAGCTCCTCATTTATACAAACAATTCACATCTAATTAATTCTTAATATCCATGTCCTGTACCCTCACTTGATTAGGTCTCGGACATTTTTAATGGATACATTTTAGATTATATTGTCTATCAGAAACTTAAATATTGAAATATAGTGCCTCTAAGTTTAAAATATTCGATATTGCTGAATTCCTATGTTGGTAACTGAAATTGTGTTTAAAATGTTTAAAAATATGAAAGACCAAGTAACTTGCTACTTACAAGTTAAATCTCACCAGTGACCCTGCCATTTTCTTCTCCTGGGTTTGTGTTCCCTTCAAGTTCCAGATTCAATCCAAAGCTGGAGTTCCGAAGTACAAGTCCTAATGGCTCAAATGCTGGAGCTTTTGCATACGTGTCTATAAAATGCTCTTGCCTACCATTTTTCTCTCCTGAACATTAATGTGGATTTGGGAGAAGGGTACTGGGTAAGACCAGCTTTGAAAGTAACTCAAGCAGGAAGAGACCATGACTTCAAGAGTTTAGCAAGCAGTCCTTAAATACATCTTGCAAAGTTCAATTACAAGCCCCTTTAACTTAACAACATTAAAATGAAACAATATTAAATGGGCTTACTTTAAATAAGGACTTTGTATACGTCACATGAGAATACATGTCAGTTCACAGAATAGGAGATGTTGGGGCAAACCTATTTCTGTGACTGACCTGAACCCCAATTGGCACATGCAGGCTCTTGGTCTGAATCTGAATTGAAAGCTTTTTAGGCATGAGTGCTTGACTGACTCCAATTGTATTTTTGTGATTATTGTACAGAACACATTAAGCTTAGATCTGATTTAACCACAAGCCACATTTGAGTATTAGAAAAGGAGCATCTTGACATAAAGAGAAAGGTGTAGAGCTGGATGAACACAGCAGGCCAAGCAGCATCAGAGGAGCAGGAAGGCTGATGCTTCAGGCCTAGATCCTTCTGAAGGAAGGTCTAGGCCCGAAGCATCAGCCTTCCTGCTCCTCTGCTGCTTGTCCTGCTGTGTTTATCCAGCTCTACACCTTGTTATTTTGGATTCTCCAGTATCTGCAGTTCCTACTATCTTGACATAAACTCTGCTGTCAGCCTAGTGAACTACATCCAAATGCCAAGTATGTCTTTATTTAGATAAGAGGACCAAAACTGTTTGCAGTACGCCAGCTGTGGTCTGATTGGTGCCTTGTTACAGTCTTAGCAGTCCCTTTTGAAATAAAGAACAGCATTCCATATGTCTTGTTCCCCAGTTAACTTAGATGCTAGTTTTTTTGGGATTCGTTCATGAGGAACCAAATTCCTCTGTGTTATAACTTTCACAGTCTTTCTTCTTTTAATAATATTCAGCTCCTTTACTCCTGCCAAAGTGCATAACCTGACATTAGCCCACATTTATATTCCATCTGCCAGTTTTTGCCCATTCACTTAAGATGTCTATATCTCTCTCATCATTGTCACTTGCCTTCCTGCTTGTTTGTGTTTGCCCTGGAAATTTTGTCTTCAGTTTTTAACCTACCCTTACTCAACGGGGTGTGTGTGTGTGTGTGTGTGTGTGGTATAAATAATTGTGGCTCAGCACTGATCCCTATGGCTCTTCACTAGTTACAGGTTGCCATTTCTGAAATGTCCCCCCTCACTTTATTCAAACTGTATATGCTATTAGATGCCAATTCTCTATCTATGCTAACACCAAGGACATATGTTAAGTAAATAGCCTAATGTGTCCTATCAAATACCATTTAGTAATCCAAATACATTGCATCTACTACTTCCCTTTTTATCTTTCCTACTTGTTACCTCCTGGAAGAATTCTGCTAAATTTGTCAGGCACAATTTCCCTTTCACAAAGCCATGCTGACTCTGCTTCTTCATATTATATATTTCTAAATGCTGTACTTATCATTAGCCAGAAGTAGTGGTAGATTTTCTGCCACTTAACTGTGTGATCAAGTAAAATCATAACGTGAAAAGCTGCTGTTAAAGTTACCAACCACTCCCGCGGGTGCTCATCAATAGAAGATGCTTGTGATAAACCAAAGATCGAGATCGGTAACCCCAGATTAAATGAACCTGTGCAGTTTGTCATATGGTCATGTTGGCTGATTGGGATGGAGTTAGGCCATGAGGCAGTCCAGGCAATCCGTTGTTTAACATCGAGATCTCTCTGAAACTGTGCAAGTATGGCTAAACCCATTTCAAAGTTGACTTCTATTGATTGGAGACAAAGTGAAGTCAATAGTGCAAGTGGAATGCTTGTGTAAAATAAAAAGTTTGCATCAGAGTAGTGGGAGATTCCACCATTGACAATGTCAAGGTGAACATCTAGGAACGGTTTGACAAGCAGACATCTTCAAATGAGGAAGGGGCTGGAAAGACTGACTATACAGATATCGAAGAAACTCTGCTCATGTAGTCCAAAGCAGCTCAAGCAGAGAATGTTCCATTCTCTGGTCTAATTTCACAGGAAAGGGAAATATTCCATTCATTCATGGGATGTGGGCATCGTTGGCTGGGCCAGTATTTATTGCCCAGCTGTATTTGCCCTGAAGAAGGTGGCGGTGAGCTGCCATCTTGAACCAGTGCAGTTCTTGGGATGGAGAGACTCACATTTGCAATTCAATTGATCATTTTATTGTAGGTCGATGTGAAGAAGAAAAGGATACTTTTTTTCTTTTTCTCCTGTTCACTATGTTCCTCATCTGGCATTTGGGTCACATAGGTTGAATTTTGTCAGCCAAGATCTAGATGGTGTCTGGTTCTTACTGCAGATTGGTACAGGCTGCTTTATTTGCGAATTTGTTGGTGAGGCATTGTGAATGGATTTGGACCTTGGAATCTATGGGTAGAAGAATGCTGCTATCAATTCTCTTTCCTTCGCTGGATCTGAGGCCTGTTTGTTTTGCAGCAGTAGAGGAAACACCACGGGTGAGCCTGTACAAGTGGGTGCTTTTGTCTTTGAGATTTAGTTAATTGCATGATCACGCCAGCTAACATGACTTAGTTCAGATTAAGTGCAACTTCTTTGCAGTCTTCAATAGTTCTTACAATTCACTTATGGGATCTAGGTGTTCCTGGCTAGTCAGCATTTATTGCTCATTCCTGGTTGCCCTGGAGAAAATGGTGCTGAGCTGCCTCCTTGAATTGGTGCAGTTTTGTGTAGCAAGATACGGATTGAATTGAAGGCAGGTTTCCAGGATTTAGACCCAGTGACACTGAAGGAATGGTGATAAATTTGCAAGTGGGATCGTGAATGCCTTGGAGGGAACACCCTTTCAGAACCGTTACATTGTACAGAATTCTGAATTAAGAACGACAGACCTGTCCTAACGAGATAGGAATGCCATTGATGAAATAGCTAAAAGTGTTGTCATCAAGAGCGCACCCCTGAGCAACTATTATAGTGGCACAATAACGTCATCGGAAGCATCAAAACCAGACCCCAGTGATCACAAATGTGTCCCTTTGCAGCTGATATGTCTCCAGCCACCTGGAAAGCTTGTTCCCTGACACTATCCAGTTATGTATCACATTGTTAATGGTCACTTGTGCTATTATCAGTTACTTGCTGTCATGATGTCAAGGTCATGTACTGTCATTCCTTGTCAGTAATGTCTTCATTTGCCTCCATGAGGCAACATGGTAATTGTCTACTCGCAAGTTAAAACGCTGATTTTTTTTCTTTTGTAATCTTCTCAATTCCATATTCTGACACTATAATTTATGTGGCTTGTATGTACTGTCTTCAAGATGTAGGCTTTGCTTTACTTCTTTTGACATGGTATTCAAGGTATTTGTCTGACTTGAGCACTGTATACTTTAAACATGACTTTGATATGCACGTTCTTTTACAGCTTTATTTGTAATCTTATTTACTTTTATTGTTGCTGTTGCAGTTGCATAAAGGGATGTGTTGCATTGATCTTAAAACTTGGAACAGCATTCTGGGCAGGTACAATAGAGCTGAGGCTGGCAATTTCTTCAGAACTGACTCTGATACTCGGGACGCGCATGTTATGTCTGTTTATGTGGTGGTGCTGCTGGAACACCTTTTGGTTCCAGGCTCTATGGGAAGGGAAGTCCATCATCCATCGCTTACCCTGATCCCTGCAAAATCTTCTCTTCAGTTTGGACCCCACGTACTGATCTTATTAGAAAGATATCTTGAACATCTTCAATGGCCCAGGCTTTTTCTGTGAATTCTGTTCCTTGAGGTTCACAAGTATTTCAAGCTAGGCTGAAGAAGTTTTGAACCTGGGTGGTGTTGATCTGGCTACACCCATCGTCAAGTCTAGCTCTGTAACAAACGGGCTGAGATTCTTGACAAAACTAAGAAAACAAGGAGCACACAACTTTGACTATTAAGAAGCAAATATAACAATGCTTTTGGATCTGTTTTAGTGCAACGTTTTGGCTAATTTAACACAAGACATGGAGTGTGTGTACAAAATGCTTTTTATGCAAAAGAAACCTTATGCTATATTGCCACTTCTTGATTCACTAACAGGCTTTTTAAAACTTTATTTTGCAGTTCACTGGCTGCCTCTTAGGTGTATGCTCTTTTTTTTTTCTCTCCGCAACCCACTCCCGAGAAGAGAAATTCCAGTGTTGTCTTCAAAAAACATTCAGCTTGTGTTATAATTTGACAGTTTAAGTATGAATGTAATCTTAAAGTGGGGCCTGTTTTGGAGTTGCAAAAACTGTAGATGCTGGAGACAGATAACACAATGTGGAGCTGGAGGAACACAGCAGGCCAGACAGCATCAGAGGAGCAGGAAAGCTGACGCTTCAGGTCAAGACCTTTTTCAGAAGAAGGGTCCCAATGCCAACCGTCAGCCTTCTTGTTCCTCTGATGCTGCCTGGTCTGCTGTGTTCCTCCAACACCACACTGTCATCTCTGTTTTTGGAGTACGGCCTCAGTTTAAATTTTACTTGGAGATGAGCAACAATTTTTTTTTTGATTCCGAACAAACCAAATTTCCTTTTAAGTGCTTTCATTTTGCACTCGAAATTTTCAAAAGGGCACATGGAAAGGGTGCAACATTTTATACTGTAAGAGAAGACAGTGCTGCCTAATTAGCAGGTAGACTTTGGGCCTTACTGATTAAATCAGAATTTTTGCTGCCTCTTTGATTTTTTTTTTAAAATTGAAATCTGCCTGAAATTTTGATAAATCAATATTTTATTTCAAAACACCCAATTAATATGTTCCTGTTACTAATCATCTTTTAGTTTTCATAAATTTTTTTTCTAATCCTAAGAATCTCATTCTTGGGTTAGGCTTAATGTACGAATTTCTTTGTTGCGAATCCAGCATAACTTGGTCATATTCACTTCCACAGCAATACCAGTGAATCATTGTATTTCCAGAGTTTTTGAAATTTGGTTCATGTTGGTTTGCATTGTTAAACAAACTTTCTGCTCCACTGTTCAGACGTTTCCACAACTAATTATTTAGCAAAGTGTAACTTGTAATAAGGGATAGGATTGTATCAAGTTTCACTTCCTAATGAATTAGTATGAAAAGGGCCAACACCCACAAGTTCACCAAGTTTATTTAGGATACTGTATATACACAGAGGAAATGGACACAGCATTGTTACTAAGTGCATGAGCTGAATTTGTAAGCGTGAGCTAAGATTTATACAGATAAAACCACAATGCAGCTGAATGCTAAGATCAAGACAATGTCCAGTGAAAACTGTAGATTGGGGAATCTGGCATATAAAACGTTGGGAGAAGTACTGAAGACTCGGTAAATTGTATTGCAAAGAGGCTGGAGTAAACAGTTTTTCTTGATCGATGGGGTAGAAGTAAAATGGTTAGCAGAAATTCCTAAGTGATTTCTAAAATGATTGTAAACATCAAAATATACATTTATGATTTGTCCAGAGGAATTGATTTTTTTTCCAAGACATTGACCTATAAATTGCAATGAGCAATGCTATTGCATGAATGCTTAACATATTTATGGAGAAAGGAAATGCATGTTGGTTTCAATGGATTAATGAATCCATTAAAATAATGGAGGGGGCAAACTAAAACAATCCAAGTTAAAATCATTAAGCATTTATATAAAGGGAGCAAACAGTAAATTCCAGGCTACTGGTTTTATCGGACAAGCATGTTTTGCAAATGTATTATGATGCTGAAAATATGCAAAAACATTACTACAGAGCAAAACTACTATGTAGAAACAGCATTTCTAAGTTCGTTCTTGCTCCTCATCATGATAAAGACATTTAAGAAATGAGTTTTCTTATTTACTGAGACAATTAGTATAAGTACCAAATGCTTTTCTGCTTTTGAACTAATGCTGAATTTCCAGCAGAAACAAATGTATCTTTGTATTCCTCAGGCCTATTCGCCCATATTTTTCTAGGATTCCACTCCTGTTCATGTTAAGCTAAAATCAATGTTTGTCTCTGTCTGATCTTGCTGGCAAAAAATTAAGCTGAAATAATCCACTCAGCTCATTTTGTTTGTTGCATAAAATAGTGTATAACAAATGCAATCAGAGATAATGGGAACTGCAGATACTGGAGAATCCGAGACAAGGCCCGAAACGTCAGCTTTTGTGCTCAAGATACTGCTTGGTCTGCTGTGTTCATTCAGCTCCACACTTTGTTATAACAAATGCAAAACGCATTGCCACACTCAGAGAATCTTGGTTTGTAGTTGTCCTGTCCAGACAGGGATTGTTCTATTTAGTATTTATTAATTTTTACTTTTATGCAAGTGGCAAACATGAGCTGTAGTCTCGTTTGTGAAATTAACAGCTTGTTGAGAGGACATTAACTGAGCAAAAATGTGTTATCAGCATAAGAATAATGTTCTCATTGGATTCATCAAGGTTCCTTCAAAGACTTGGTTTGTTTTCATTACAATGTTTGGAGTGCCCCTTTCAAATGTGCACTTGATTAACTCTGTCACTGAAGATGGGTGGAGATAATATTCCTCTCCCTTTCCTCCTCCTGTTCAGAAGAACAGGAATATAAGCCTATGGTTAGAACTTTTGTAGTGCCTCTCTTGTTCTTCCTGTTTGATAGATGGTTCTTTATTCAACATGTCATTATGTAAATGCCCTATGATCACTGATGGTTAGGCCAGGGATAGTTGGCATCCTGTTATAATCACATCACAATTTGAGTGCCATTATGCTAAGAATCATTAACATATGTGGGCTTCACTGGCAAGGTCTGCATTTATCATTTATCCCTAACTGCCCTTGGTGGCTCCCCATTGCCGCCTTTTTGAATGGCTGTGGTCAGTGTAGTGAGGTGTTCCTTCAGTGCTTTAAGGTAAACCGTTCTGATGGTACACCAGTGAAGGAATCATGATGTATTTCAATCGATCGAATTGGAGGTAAACTGGCATGGTGGTATTAACATGTACCTGCCAGCCTGTCTTCTAGACAACAGACTTTGAGGGTTTGGAAGATTTTGTCAAAGAAGCTTCAGTGAGTCACTGCAGTGCATCTTGTAGGTGGTGCATACATCTGCCACAGCGCACCTCTGGTGGAGAAGGTTTTTCAAAGGTGGTGAATCGTGTGTTTTTTTCCTGGGGGGTGTTGAGCTGTTTGTGTGTCAGAGCTGCATTCCTGTAGCCAAATGGAACAAATGTCAACACAGTGCTGAACAGGACATTGATGCAACTTTAGGAAGTCAGGATGTGAGCCACTTTTACAAGTCTTTGAGATGTTCTTATAGCTAAAATATTTATGGCTGACCAAGTTAAGTTTCTTGTCAATGGCAAAGTCCCCAAGTTGTTAAAGGTTGGGAATTCAACAATGGTAAGAAATGGTCAGAAGTAAGTGGTTCGATACTGTCTTGTTGAAGATGATTGTCTGGCACTTGTGTAGCACAAATGATACTTGCTATTTAGCATCTCCAGTCTGAACATCCAGAGCTTTCTGCTTATGTGATGAACTGCTACATTGTTTATTGATTTGCAAATGGAATGACATAGTGCAGTCAGCAGTGAACTTCCTCACTTCTGACCAATGGGAGGGAAGCACTGAAGCAACTGAAAATATCTCCCATGTTCAACCAATGTTCAGGACCTTGTGCAGCCTGTCTCTGAAATGATTGATCCCCATAACCACTGCCATCGACTCTTGTGACAGGTAAGACACTGCACAGTGGAAGAGATTCCTGATGTCCGATGGAATTTAGCAGTAAAATGGACATCAAGGCAACATTTGGCAGTCACTTTGTCCTTGCCTCTGGAATTGAGCGCTTTTGTCCATCTTTTGATGAAGGCTGAGCATCTTTATTTCGTGAGTAAATGTCATTTGACTGCATCATCGGTAACAGCTTCTATCACTTCCCTGATAATAGGGATTGATTAGATGGGCTGGTAACAGGTTGAACTGAATGTGTCCAGCTCTCTCTGGACAAGACATACCTGGGCAACTTTCCACTGCAGGCAAATGCCCATGTTGTAATTGTACTGGAACAGCCTGGTTAGTGAAGAAGTATAATCTGGAGCTCGGGTCTTTGGTGCCACAGTGGATGTTGTAGGGAATTGCTGCTTGGAACTTAATGCTCCCCCCCCCCCCCCGCCCGCCCGCCAACCACCAACCAACCAACACGATGAGCTGGGAGGTGGGGGAAATTTCACTGGATGAGATGTTGTGAAGTGTAGATTGCAATGAAGGCAATCCCCACCCATCCCTGCCTTTTCAGGCCATCAGGCAGGTTTTTCTCATGTTGTGGTTCTCTCTCTCTGCTTGGTGTGGTTTGGACTGCCAACAAAATCCCTTGTACTTACTTGTTTGGGATGCTGCCATGACTTTTTGTGACTGGCATTGGAAAAAGTAAATTGTCAGAGGGCTTCTAGGTGATGCAGGTGACACTTGCGTGCAAATAGAAGCTTGTGCTCCTAAATTTATTGTCACTTTGCAGTCACTCAGACAAGTGATGATTTAATTATCGTTGCAGCTCCATGGATCAAGCTATACACAGGGTACGCATCTTCAGGACTGTACTATCTCAGACCCCTGTATTTCCCAGTGCCTGGCATATCATGACGCAGTGTACTTGTTTAGAACTGACTGCAATCCACCACCAGGATGCTGCCTGGTCTGTGAGATTTTAGCTGTGAAGAAAAGGTTGGATAAACTAGATTTTGTTTTCCCTGGAACATGAGAGATTGAGGGAGGACCTCATAGAAGTTTATAAGATTGTGAATGGCATGGGTAGAGTGGCAAGTTTGAGGCTTTTTCCTAGGGTGGAGGGGTCAATTACTCGGGGATAAAGGTTCAAGGTTCAGGCCAGGAAGGTGAAGATGAGAAGGGATATGTGAGACAAGTGTTTCTCTCCAAAGGGTGATAAGTGCCGGGAACGCACTGCCAGAGGAGGTGGTGGAAGCAGACACGATAATAGCATTCAAGAAGCTCCTGGACAAATACACGGGTAGGATATAAAGGAAAGGAAAAGAGGGATAACGATCCTGTAAGTGAAGACAGTTCAAGTATGGAAAGGCAAAATGTGTTGGCTCAGGCTTGGAGGGTTGAAGGTCCTGTTCTTATGCTGCGTTGCTCCTTGAAAATCATACCTTGCATAAGTACATCAGGGTACTAGAACAGAATCCAGAATATAGTGTTCCAGAGAAAGACCAGCTCTAATATGAGATGCACTTTATAAGTCTGATAACAGTGGAGGAAAAGTTGTTTTTTAATCTATATGCACGTGTTTTCAAACTTTTGAGTCTTCTGCCTGGTGGAAGAGTGGGAGGGCTCTTTGATTATGTTGGCTGCTTTCACGAGGGAGGGGGAAGTTTAGACAAAGTCAATGGAAGGAAGGCTGGTTTTTGTGATGGCCTGGGCTGGATTCACAACTGTCTATAGTTTCTTGTGATCTTGGGCAGACCAATCGCCACACTAAGCTGTGATGCATCTGGATAGGATGTTTTCTATGGTGCATCTATAGACATTAGTCAGAGTCATTGTGGTCATGCTGAATTTCCTTAGCCTCGTGAGGAAGTAGAGGCATTGGTATGCTTTGATCGTAGTATCGACATGATGGGGTTTGGCTTGCAGCTATTTACACTGGATGCAGAACCTCTTTCCTAGTTCCACTTACATTTTTGATATCTGTGTATACAATGACTACAGGGTATGCCCAGTGAAAATATCCCTCCTTCCAGAGCACATGACCCAAACCCTGGCACGAGCAGGCAACATACCCACCTGGTCTGTCAGACTGGTCATGCCTTGATGACGCCAACACCACTCTTGCTAGAAGGGTTCCCCACATAGATTTCTCTCTCCCTGAGAGAGCTTCAGCTCCCACTGCTTTTTTTTTAACGATAGCTACCAAAGTTTTTGATGTGCTCAATTTCTGGTGAACAGTTTTTTGTTGTTGTTTTTTCCAATGTGTTTTGAGCAGACTTTTTTTCTTTGTAATCTCAATCAAGTCATGTTCTGTTTTGCTAAAGGTCATTCTCCCTGCTGTACTTCATACATTAATACCCCAACGCCCCTGGTAGCTCTCTTGTACGATGAATATTGTGAGACTTCTTTTATAGTACATGACCTTCTGCTGAAGAAAAGATTTCCATCGTTATCAGGGCAGTCAGCAATTCTAATGAATCGCAGTCTAAATGGGCTGAGGAACAAATAATTCAATGTGCTTCTGGCCAGGCTTCCTGTGGTGAGCTTGTTGACTTGGAGGGGGAAAGAGCTAGTTTTGCAAGGTTTGACATTCGGGTATCCCCAACATTGCCATAGGTTCGTTTGTGATGTGGGCAATTTGAACACTTTTATATTGCTGTCAGTGTTAATGCACTGTTAAATGATACATGGTGAATCGCACAAGATTTTCACCAGACATCGACATACCTAATTTTTCCCCTGTCATCAGTTTTATTGAATAGATAAGTCAAATAATAATGAGAGCAGTGTTTCTGCCCGCATGATTCAACAATTGTTCAACAGGATGCTGTGAATGATATTGTGCCTGTTTTGCTGGTCAGTCTGGTCATTTGTAGATTTTCCATTCAAAAGTAATGATTTTAAAATATGGTTCTACACACTCTCTAATTTTCAGATTGAGTTGTACTCAACAGGAAACTGATTTTATTAATACTTAATTTTTATTTTTAAGGGTGAAGACATGAAATATTGCACAGAGCTGGATGAGCACAGCAGGCCGGGCAGAATCCGAGGAGCAGGAAAGCTGATGTTTCAGGCCTGGACCCTTCTTCAAAAGACAGGAAAGTCGACAACTTGGGTTTACTGCGTCCTGATGAAGGGTGTAAACCCGGAACATCAGCTTTCCTGCTCCTCTGTTGCCTGCTCAGCTGTGTTCCTCCAGCTCTACACTGTGTTGACTGGGACTCCAGCATCTGCAGTTCTTGCTGTCTCATAATTTGCAGGGTAGTTTCCCATTAATTCCAGTGTGCATTAGTTCCAAATCTCAGGCAAAAAAACACAGCTCTCTTGAATCGAGAATCATGAAATAGTACAGTGCAGAAAGCCACTATGGAGTCGATCATACCTATGCTGGTATTTCCAAAGAGTAAAACAATTTACCTCAATCCCAAGTTCTTTTGCTATAGCCTAACAAGTTTTTTCCTTTTTCAAGGAAACGTGCAAAATTGGATGAGTTATTTACCAGACTTTGACTTCAGATCAAAGTTTGATTCAAAACTAATCAATGGTACTGAATGGGTAAGGCACATTACTGATCCAAAATTGAATTCCTGTCCCATATTAAGGATTAGCATTATCTTGGGAACAGAAAAGAGTTCAATACAATGAACTTGTTTCTTTTATTGATGTAACCGTTTTTGAAAAACAAATTGTAAACAGCTTCCTAACTATCATGCTCAAGATTTGAACTCCTAACTTGAAATGTAGTCTTCATTTACTTTTGTGGGAGATTACCCTGTTAGCAAAAGCTGTACCAGTCTCAATTGATTGTCTGTCTGGGTAGGGAGAGGACTGACAGCAGAAACTTCTTGGTCAACTGATCCACGTTTGATTAGTTTCTGTGGAGATAGATATTGATTGACTATGCCTTCGCTCCTTCCAACCAAAGACAATTTTTGAATTCACTTTACTGAAGTGGAGAAGGTAAAGAAGCAAGAGAATTTCTTGGTAAATAAATGAGTTAATACGAAATAGCAGCTAAGAATCTTACTGACGGATTTATTTTTGTTTCTTGGGAGTCTAGATTTTCTTTCTGTTTTACAGTTGAAATTCATGTGTTCCAAATGCTGATTTTTCATTATTTTCATTTGCTGCATTGTTTTGACATGAACAGAAAATAATAACTTGTACTGATGTTAATTGGATGTTTGAAAAGCGGTAGCATTAAAGCAAATTGTGTTATGACAGAGATAAATAATTGTTATTGTGGACTTCAAATAGGCTGAGTTGAGGCAAAGAACCCAGGATGTTGAACTGTCTGGTTTGCAATAACCTACATAGTGGCATCTGTGGGCTAGAATAATATCCAAGAAGGATTCAGCATTTTTAGGAATAATTTAGTATTTTGCTAATTCATTCTTGATATGTTGCATAAATACATTGCATAGTAAATTTATTTCCTTCCCCTCAACATATTTTCTGTTCCCTTGTCTGTGTTGTGAAGTTTGGCAAAGTGGTATGCAGTTCTTCAGCCATCTGGTGTACACAAATAGCATCCCTGGGTGCCATAGAAACCCAAGTTACTTGTACCTTCTCTTCATTATAAACTTGATGGAATGAAAAACAACATTGGAAGTACAGTTTTAAAATTGAAGAATCCTGGCAAAGGTATTGAGATTCAAAGTGCCAATCTTTCCACTGTTTTCTGGCGATGCATTCTGCTCCAGTATATTATCTTGCGCTTCCATTTATAATCAATGATTTGCATGTATTGTGCTTATTTTATTCTTGGTGTGTCATTGAAATTCATCTGGCTGAAGAATGGAATTTTGCTGGTTTATGTCAATGATTTGGCAACATATGTGAATAGTCATAGCAGTGAAAGATCTGGTAATTTGCTTATCATTGTGTTCTGTGTTTGTGATTGGGGATTCTCTCTTCAAGGCAATTCAAGAATGCATAAGAAAATCTTGGTCTTGACCCCTGAATTATTCTGCATAAGCAACAGGAAAAATATTTAACTTTTTTTTATACTTGGAATCCACATGGTTTTGAATTAGTGAGTTTTTAAAATCCCTTTCCATCACTCTACAATTTTGTGTATTTTATAACAATTTTCAAATGTTATCAATTTTAATAAAACTTCTACATGGATAAATGGAATTGTGATCAATGTTATCCATAAAAGGAGAACTTTTCAGATACTATAGCTTATTGCCCCCAGTCAGAGAACTCCTGTATTTCTGATTGCTCTGTAAACTTGCAATTTTCTTTTACATGAATTCTAAAATGTGCTTTGTCGGTTGAACCAGCATTTAAGTCATTGCCAATGAGAAGGACATGGTGAGCATCATCTTGATTTGCTGATGGTCTTGTGGTGTAGGAACACACACGGTGCTGTGAGGGGAAGTCAGGATTGTGCTGGCTTTGGATGGCAAGGGGGTGGTATTCCCATGTATCTATTGCCGTTTCCTTTTGAGACAGCAGCATTCATAGAATTTGAAGAAAAAAAAGAAATTGCTGGAGAAACTCGGCAAGTCAGGCAGCATCTGTGGACTGCAAGAGTCAGCACTTTTTGGAACCAGTAACCCTTTAGGTTTGGAAGATAGTATCTAAGGAGCGTTGGTGAATTTCTGCCCTGTATCTTGTAGATGGTGTGCTCTGTTGCTGCTGCTGATTGGTAGTGGAAGGAATGCAGTGGTGATCACCAAGAAGGCTGCTTTATTGTGCTGGTTTTAAACTTTTGTCGGAACAATACTCATCCAAGCAAGTAGAATATTCCTGATTTTATGCCTTATGGCATTAGGATGGGAGTTACTCACCACAGGACTCCTAGCCTCTGACCTGCTGTTGTAACTAAGCAATTGATATGTCTAGTTTCTGGTCAGTATTAATGCCCAGATGTTATTAATTGGGGGAATTCAAGCATGGTAATATTATTGAATGTCAAGAGGCAATGGTTATATTCTCTCTTGGATATGGTTATTACCCAGCCACTTGTATGGTGCAAATATTACTTACGACTTATCAGCCCAAATCTGGCTTTTGTTTGGGTCTTGCTACATTTGCATGTGGACTGTTTCAATGTCTGCAGAGCCGTGATTTGTGCTGAACATTGTGCAATTGGCAGTGAAATTCCTTGCTTATGGTGCTAACTTTGTTCGGTGCACATTAGCAAGGGCTAGTGCAAAGTATGTGGAGAGGATATTTCTGTTGAGTACAAATGCTATGCAGACCCATAGCATTGTAGATCTACATTTTCTGCTCTTTGACAAATAGATTTGATTTCCTACTGGCCGTACCAGTAAACTTTTTAAAGGCAGATTGAGAAACGACAAATGATGAAACCATCATCAAATTTAATTTTTTACGCAGCAAGGATGACTATGGATAAAGGTGGGAAAATGCCATATCTGAAAATTGTTTCATGGCATGTGGGTGTTTTTGGCAAGGCCAGCCATTTGTTGGCCATCCCTGATTGACCTGGAACTGAATGGGTTCATAAGAGTTCAGAGTTAGCCACAAGAGTGTGATAGACTACTTCCCTCTTGCCTGGATGTGTGCAGCTCCAAAAAGACTCAAGAAGTGTAATCCCATCCAGGGCAAAACAGCCTGCTTGATTGGCAAAATATCCATAAACATCCACTCCCTCCATCACTGATGCTTAGAGGTAGCTGTCTGTACCATCTACGAGGTGCACTGCAGAAATTCACCAAAGGTCTTTAGACACTGTCTTACAAACCCGCAAGTACTCCCATCTGGGACAAGGGCAGCAGATACGTGAGAACACCACTGTGCAAGTTCTGCTCCAAGCCACACCATTCTGACTTGGAAATACATTGCAGTTTCTTCAACGTTGCTGGATCCAAACCCTGGCATTGCCTCCTCAATGACGTCGTGGGCTGTCTATAGCATACTGACTGCAGTGGTTCAAGAAAGTAGCTCACCACCCCCTTCTCAAGGGTAGCTGGGGATGGGTAATACATGCTGGCTGACAAGGACACCAAATCCCATAAGTGAATGAAAAATAAAGACATTGCAATGGTCTGGAGTTGCATGTAGGTCAGACCAGATGTGGTTGGCACATTTCTATCCCTAATGGAGTTAAGTAATCCAGATGGATTTTACAACAATCAATAATAAACTCATGGTAATATTACAAATATTGCATATTTGATTTTAAATTTCACCAGCCACTGTGGACAAGAGTTCAGATTGATGCTGCTAATTAAGTTACAGTGAGAGAAATATTTACTTTTGATAAAAATATATTTTACTTTTACGCTTCCACAATTTTGTTTTGTTTCTTTTATCCAGCTTTAACCTTGTTAGTACCATGCATTGGAAAAGGTGCAGAGGAGATTTACCAGGATGTTGTCTGGTCTGGAGAGAAGCTCTTCTGAAGAAAGGCTGAGGAACTTGGGTCTGTTCTCTTCGGAGAGAAGAAGGCTAAGAGGGGATTTAATAGAGTCATTCAAGATGATCAGAGGGTTAGATAGGGTGGACAATGTGAGTGTTTTTCCGAGGATGATGACGTCAGCTTGTACAAGGGGGCATAGCTACAAATTGAGGGGTGATAGATTTAAGACAGATGTCAGAGGCAGGTTCTTTACTCGGAGAGTGGTAAGGGTGTGGAATGCCCTGCCTGCCAATGTAGTTAACTCAGCCACATTAGGGGCATTTTAAACAGTCCTTGGATAAGCATATGGATGATGATGGGATAGTATAGGGGGAAGGGCTTAGATTAGTTCACAGGTTGGCGCAACATCGAGGGCCGAAGGACCTGTTCTGCGCTGTATTGTTCTGTGTGTCACTAGCACAAAGGCAACTGTGACACTGACCATGATACTGTCAATAAACTGAAATTATAATACTTGAACAGAAATAAATGACAGATAATACAAATTTTGACAAAATATCCATTCAGTTGAAGAACTTAGGGGACTGCTTTATCTGGAGCTAGTACAAAGATCTTTTACTCTTGTCTGGTCATTTTGTTATTTACTAATTCTAAATTTGATGCAAGTTTGGCTGTGAAATTGTTTGCAGAACACTTACATGAGTTATTTATTTATTCACTTATTAATTTGTAAAACAGTGCCAAAGCTAAAGCATTTCACGCTTTCTTTGGCAATGTTTAGCTTTTGACAACATGAAGGGTGGGGGGTGTTAATGTTGCAGAGTGAGTGTGTGTGTGTGTGTGTGTGTGTGTGTGAGAGAGAGAGAGAGAGAGAGAGAGAGAGAAGGTAATCACAGGATAACTTGTCCGCTTTTAGTTTGACATTTTGTTTTCCAATTGCTCCCTCAGGGAAAGCATTGAACACCTGCCCTGCCAGGAGCTGTAGCCAAGATCAGAAACTCTCTTTCTGGGAATTGTGGTGTACATTGGTTTCCTACTACTCTATGCCAACTGTCGGATTTTGAAGCCCATGAAGGAATAGGAGAAAACAAGTAGACCTTTGGCCTAAATGCAGAGCTCAGTCGATTCCCTATTTCTACATATCCACTGCACCATTTCTCTTTTGCTGATGAACAACTTAAGTTTATGCTACGGCAGAGACAAAAACTAATCCAGCTTTTACTTCTGTTCTGCAATTATCCCAATAATTTCCTTCACTGTTTTTGCACTTCAGTGAGGTTACCCCTTGACCTTTTGCATCTGAAGGAGATTCAGCCCAACTTGGTTTAATTTCTCATCATAGTAAATCAGTTCATCTGAGGTGAATTTCGAACAGTGTTTCTTCAAAGCCCATGTTCCTTTATATCCATTTTACATTTATGGAAGAAGTAGTAGTCTTCTTTTTGCCTTTTTCCCAGATCCTGCTCTTCAGCGTATCCCTTTCCTTAAAATTCTTTGAAGGCACGCAGGATGTGTTAGTCTCTACATTTGATATCTCCTCAAGGACGTCCTTCTCCTGCTCAGTGCTGTTCTCCCTTATAAATGTTTTGAGTGGTTGAACGCCATATGCCACTTCAGCAGAAATTTCTGATTCTGCAAGAGTTCATGCCCATCATGTTCAAACTCCTGCCGTGTGAATGTTGCTAATGGTGATGCTGAAGAGGGAAAGCTTTTGTCAACGTTGATGGTTTGAAGGTGGAGCTGAGTATTTCCAGCCTCTGAATGATGTGGGCCACGGCCTTAAATTTGGGAAAATGTGGCAAGTTTGAAAAAAGATTCTTGATGCAACAGAGAAAGCCCACTTCATGCTTGGGGGTTTAACAGCTAGACAAGAATCAAATGTTTTGTTGTTACCTAGTCTTGTCTCAGTTTGTATGCCAGTTGCTATTGAGAATGCACAGCTCATGTTTTTTTTCTTTTTGCTCCTGAAATTTGGAGTGAGAATTCTATAATTACCATGGGACACCTATTGCCATGTTAAAATACCTTTCTGTAACCAACCAGTGAACGGCCCTTTCCTCAAGTTAAATAGCCTGAGTCTGTGGTGTCAATAAGATCACTGAGGTTCCTACCCACTTTTAAATATTGGCAACGATGTGCTTCTGAGGCTTTATAAAGCTCTAGTTAGGCCCCATGTAGAATACTGTGTCCAATTTTGGGCCCCACACCTCAGGAAGGACATACTAGCCCTGGAGCGTGTCCAGCGGAGATTCTCACGGATGATCTGTGGGATGGTAGGTTTAACGTATGATGAACGGCTAAAGATCCTGGGATTGTACTCATTAGAGTTTAGAAGGTTGAGGGGAGATCTAATAGAAACTTAGAAGATAATGTATGGCCGAGAAGGGGTGGACGCTGGGAAGTTGTTTCCGTTAGGCGGGGAGACTAGGACCCGTGGGCACAGCCTGAAAATTGGATGGGGTAAATTTAAAACTGAAATGAGATGACATTTCTTCAGCCAGAGAGTGGTGGGCTTGTGGAATTCATTGCCACGGAGTGCAGTGGAGGCCGGGATGTTGAATGCCTTCAAGGCAGAGATCGACAAATTCTTGATCTCAGAAGGAATCAAGGGCTACGGGGAGAGTGCAGGGAAGTGGAGTTGAAATGCCCATCAGCCATGATTTAAATAGCAGAGTGGACTTGATGGGCCGAATGGCCTTACCTCCACTCCTATGTCCTATGGTCTTATGGCTTTCTTTTCCAAGAAAGTGAAATCATGACCAATTTAAAAATTGCCTCCATTATTCTCTTAGGCAAATTTAAGCACATCTTTCATTTGTTCAATTTGAATTTACCTTTTTAATCTCCAGGACGTTTCCTGTAATGTTATGAGGGACATAATGTTTTCCTTCCACTTACAAGTGCAATGGCTTTGAGATGTCTGCTGTTTAATGTTTCAGTCTCTGGTACTGCTTTAATTCGTACTGTTGAGATTCTTTTTCTTTTTGCTCTGAAATAAATACATCATAATCCGAGAATTGGTGGAAAAGTGCCTCGCAATTTAAATTTAACGTAGATCACTTGTGAAGATGCATTTTGTAATACTTGATAAGTGTTCAATGTAAAGTAGGAAAGCTTCTTTGAGTGGGCACTAATGCAGAAGGCTGATATATAGGATAAAGAACTTTGCATATGAGATATTCTGGTTCCCATTTATTGATGTGTAGCGATGTCTACACAGGGCAGTAGTGAACTGTGAGTAGCAATGAAGGAATCCAGTGTCTTTTTGAAAACCTGCTTTTGGCTTTGTCATCTTTTCTGGCAGTGGATAGGAGGAACTCTTCTCAACAGCTGTTAATTAATTGTAGGCATTGTTCTAACAGTGTAGCTGATCGGGTGTTTTACTGTCTACTTCATATTTGGCTGCAGTAATCCAGCAGCTATGGTACTGGATTAGGAACATCAAAATTGAAAGTTCAAATCTCAACTCAACAGACTTGGGGAGTGGAATTCAGTAACCTTTGTGCAATGTGCTAAACACCATGAAAGTTCTTGGGTTTTGGAAACCAACTAATGTTCTTCAGGGTAAGAAAATGACCTTTCCTACGTAGTTGGTCTGACTTGCAATTCTAATGCTGTACTGCTTGGTTGATGTGAAGTAGCCTCAAGCCAGTTCCTGATGGCAATAAAGGCTGCCTTGTTAATATTCCAAGGACAATTAGAAATATGCTTAAACTGGAAAACTGATAATGCTACTTGCATAGCAATGTGAATGGGGTGTTAAATAGACTAGTCTTTCTTTGAAAAAGTACTTGGAGAATAATGGATAGCTAGGAATTATAGTGAGTTGAGGTTAGTTGATGTCATTAAACTAAAAAGAATTTATTATTGTCACCGAGACTCAAAGATTAGACTGTCTTGTACTCATTTTCTTTGCCCAGTTTCTAGCTTGACATCGTATTTTTCTTTGTTAATTGCCAAATGAATGTGCTTTTAGCATGTTATGTTTTAAATATTTTATAAATAACTACTGAAGTTTTTTTTAATTACAGAATCAAAAGTTGATCAAGTCTCAAACTGGAAATTATTGATGAAATAATTTTAATAAATATTTAGTGCATTACTACAGAATTTTTTGCTGTTTTGATCAGAGGTGTTAACTAACTTAAAATTGATTGGCATCTGTTTATACAGTATACAGAAAAACATCTATCAAACTGGTTTGAGTCTTAATTAGCTAATATTGGAAATAATAATTCTTGGGGAGAGGCTGGTTACCAAAGTGGTTTTGACGCCTACTGTGTGGCACAGTGCTAGCCCTAATGGAATTGCGACCAACTTCTTCCTTGTCCTGCCTGAGAATGACAGACAATGGCAAACCACCACTGACAAAATTCCAAGGATTTCACTCGTGAGGGAGGGCTCTTGTAGTGCAGAAGTAGAGTTCCTGCCTCTGGACCTGAGGATTTGTGTTCAAGTCTCACCTCCTCCAGAGGTGTGCCATGATATCCCTGGACAAGTGAATTTTAATTTACCTGTAGCTCAGGAGGAAACATCCGGTGATGATTTCACTTCAAGGAGACCACAGGTGACGTGACCATTTTTAGGCACGAATCAGTAAATTTGAGATGATGCGAACATAGGGACAAGTGACATACTAGACCATAAAGTGGACTAAGGACTGTAAAAGGATAGCTTTTCAAGTAATTTACTAGACGTGTTCAATGTGTATTCCACTTATTCAATACCAAATTCTTGATATGAACTTTATTTAAAAAGAGGTTTTAGAATAAGGTGTAAAGTCATAAGACAGATTTCTCCTATTGTACCACATATCAGATTGGTATGGACTGAAGCCTCATTTCTGCAACTCCAATCCATTTAATGGCCTGGGTTGAGATCTCTCAGAAAGTGCCCGTAAACATGCTGGGATTGACTGACTCAATAGCCTGGTGCATTCCAGATGCTAGTAATGCTTTATATTAAACCTCTCTTGTGCTTTTAGCATTAATCCTAAAGTTAGTCTCCCTTCTTGCCTATTCAGTGTCCTTTGAAAATAATCGTCCAATATTTACTTTCTTAATCCTTTTCAGATCTTTGAATTTTTCCATTAGGCCAGGCTCTAAGCTTCTCTGCTGTGATGAATACTGTTTTAGTTTTTCGAGTATCTCTTGTATATCTCTCATCCCAGCATTCTCTAGAGGTCAACTGCTCTTTTCGATTGCTCCAATATCCTTTCTAGAATGGGATACTCAAAACTGCTCATGTTTCTGTATGAGTGACCAGGTTAAGAATCATTTGCTTGTTTGTATTTATAATCAAGCCCCCTTGCATAAAATACCATTTTATCCTTGTCTTTTTCCATTTAAAATCCTGCTTTGAAAGGCATACAAGTACACTCAGATTTTTCAGTTTTCTGCATTCCGTTGTATTCTTACCCTCTGTGCCAACTGCTGCCTGTTCAGGTGTAGATAATTAGAAACATTCTTGGCATTGTTCCAGTTCAGAGCCTTTCTCGGTCAATTTTCCTTCCATGAACAACAAGATAGAATTAGCTACTCTTATCTTGTTTTTGCTGTTGTTTGTAAAATATACTGGTCTGTGTGTCTGTTGGACCACAAATCACTCAATAAATTAATTGGCTTCTATTTCCCTCAGTTTAGCGCACGCCTGCTCACTTTTTTTTTGGTGAATCCATCTATATTCCATTATATTCTCCAACATTGTTCTTCACAGTTTGTGATAGCTCAAAACTTAACAAGAAATAATCTAAAGCACACAAAAAGTAAATCAAAGTGACCAAGAGATAACTGGAAGAGAGAGTAGCTGTGGATACTGGTATGCAATTTGTCTAACTGACTGTTAGGGTTTGTTCAACACCCATTAACTACATTTCTGTGAGTAAATAAAGGACTCCAACACACCAGCAATTTGCTGAAAGAGTGAAGCCACACAATTCCATGATTTAGACAGTTTACTAAGTAAAATCAAACAAAACAAACACTAAATACAACCTTGGGTGGTGACTGAATTCTAAAGTCAGGAATCGAGAAAAAATGAACTCTAATTAACAGAAGTTGCAGTTGATTCTGAACTATACATTTTATGCCAAATGGTAGAGTTAAAGAAGGCAATCTTGAGCCTTTGCTAAGCCACCCACTCAATGTAGAGGTCATCAATCCCAATCACCAACTCTTTCAAAATTCCCTCCTTCACAAGGGATTTCACGAACACTTCTAGGCTTTAACTTGTTCACTGCTATTCATTGAGCATCAACTAACTTTAGTTCCACTGATAGTTGTGGGAAGTAGGTAAATAGAAGAATTAGAAAGCATTTAGGGCACTCAGAACAGTGGAATAGTCAGCAGGCATGTGCAAACCAGACAGCGTTGCCACTCTAGGTGGCTGGAGGTCACAACAATTGGTTGGAAGCCACGTCGAAGAGGAATGGGAAATCAGTTTGGCTGCACAAAACTCGAGAAGAGAATAAAAGACTTGTCAGGATTTTATAGAGCAACAAGAGTGAGTAGTAAACCTGAATGTTTGTTTGTTTGGAGAGAAATTCAGAATTCTACAAGTGAGGACCAAGAAATTAGAAATAAAAAAGCAGCTATGAGAGTAGACCAGCTAAGTGCATTTAGAAAAAAAATTGTAACAATTTCTATCGGTACAGAAATGAGAAGAGGAGAGAAAAAGCAAATGTGGGCCTGTTAGAGGCAGTGACCTTGAAATTATCGATGGGAAATGAGGAAGTGGTAAAAATGTTTAATGAGTATGTTGTATTTATCGTCTTGGACAAGGCATAAAAAACATTCCGGAAATATTAGGGAGCCAAGGGTCGAGAGAAAATGAGGAACTTAAAGAAAATCTGTGTCAGAAATAGGGTCCATGCCAGGACTAGTACTATGAACCAAATGATTTTTTGTCATTTTAAGAATGGAAAGCAGTGTATGGCATTGTGTGGTAATGAATCGCCCTGGACCTACAGTTGGAGTTTTGAGAAAGCTGAGGAAATGGTGGGAGTGTTGATTTTGATCTTATCGACTTGTTGGATTGTAGAACAGTACTCAAAGGTTAGAAAGTAACAAACATAACCCTATTATTTCAGGAAGGAAGAGGACAGCAAGCAGGAAATTACATGTCCATTAACTAAACATCAGTAATAGCCAAAATGCTTTAATCTATTGTTAGGGCACCTTGAAAGTCACAACATGGTGAAGCAGCATCCATTTGAATGGAGGAAAAGGAAACTAACTTTGACAAATCTATTTGAGTTATTGGCGATGTAATAACATATGGGTGAACTGGTGGATATAGTTACTTAAGATTTCCAAGAAGCATTTGGAAAAGGTCCACTAATGTTTATTCTGTAAACTTTGGACTTTTGGAACCAGGGACAATACAGTGAGATCATAGCCAATTGAATTCATGGGATTTTCTCCAAACGTTTGGTGTGAAGCAGAAATTCAAAGTAATCAAGGAAGCTCCTATATTACCTTAGTAGCCTTCAAATGTGCTCTGTCGAAACAAAAATCCCAATATGCACTAAGTATGTGAAATGTCTTCATTTCCAATTGGGCCACACTTTACAATGGTCTGACCTTTGTAGAGGTCAGTAAATGGCATTGAAAAATGTTGGAAGTTAGGTCAAGAAAAACGTGTAATCTTTTTCTACTTAGTATGTTGTCTTTGAATGAGGTTGACAGTCTGCCTATTGCAGTGTAGTCAAATGTACTTTTCCATGTTTCCACTGCAATGCGAAACCCGAGAGTATCTCTGCAGGCTCGGGCAGGGGACACAGGTGGGTGAAGAGAAACACTGGACTTTTCAGTGTCATTGACTTTGAAGAAAATGTACTGCACATTTAATTGCTCCATCTGTCAGATGCATTGTGAAGTGTCCAGTTTAATCTCCACCTCTATAAGAAGCAGTAGTTTTTTGGTGCCATCCTGTTGGCACAGAGCAAAGCAGTGATACATTCTTTCCTTTGTTTTTGAGCATTAGATATTTAAACATTGAGGAGTGATCTGGTGAAGAATGGAAGAACAGTCCTATATCATCTCCTTTTAAATATCCTTTGTATGCACTTAGGATGTGGCGGAAGCCATTTTGTAATCTATCGTATCTACTGTAACTGCCAGACCATTGCTGTTTACAAAGTGGAAGATAATGCTGAGCCTTGTCTTGAATCTGTCCAGCAATCTATCACTGTAGATAAACTGCTTGTGGCCCAGCCCCTCCAAGGCAACTTCACTATCTTGCAGGAGTGCTTCTGAGATGGAAACACCCTCTGCCTGATCAGCTCAGTAGCACAGCTGCTTCACAACAACTCTGTGACTCTGGGATATGCATCTGTTCTAACATTGAACCACAGAAGATAGGTGCAGGAGCAGGCCATTCGACCCCTTGAACCTGCTCCTCCATTGCATGTGACAGTGGCTGATCGTTGAGCTCAATACCTTAATTCCACCCTTCCCCCATATCTCTTGATCCCTTTAGCTCCAAGAGCTGCTTGAAAACACAATATTTTGGCCTCAACTACTTTTTTGAATTCCCCAGGCTCACCACTGTCTGGGTGAAGGAATTTCTCCTCCTCTCAGTCCTAAAAGTTTTACCCCTTGTTCTTAAACTATGCCCCAGGTTCTGAGCTCTTCCACCATCAGAAATATCCTTCCTGCATCTAACATGTCTCCCTCTTTGTTGGAAATTCCAGTGAATACAATTCTAACTGACTCAATGTCTGTTCGTACGTCAGTCCTGCCATTCCAGGAATCAATTTTGGTAAATGTTTGCTGCACTCCCTCTATAGGAAGAACATCCTTTCTCAGATTAGAAAACCAAAATTGCACAAAATATTCCAAGTGTGGCCTCATCAGTGACTTGTATAATGGTAGTAAGACATCTTTGTTCCTGTACTTGAATCCCCTGACTATGAAGGCCAACATACAATTTGCCTTCTATACTGCCTACTGCATCTGTGCACTTACTTTCAGTGGCTGGTGCATGAGGACACCCAGCTCTTATTGTAAGTTCCCCTCTCGCTATTTAAAGCCATTCAAATAATAATGAACTGCTACTAAAGTGGATAACTTCACATTATACTGCATCTGCTATGAATTTGCCTACTTACTGAGCCTGTCCATAACACTGTGCAACATCTCTGCATCTTCCTCACAGCTCATCTTCCCAGCCAACTTTGTGTCATCTGCGAATTGAGATATTGCACTTAGTTCCCTCTTCAAAATCGTTAACATATAACTGGAGTCCTAGTAGCAATGCCTGAGGTACCCTACTAGTTGTGACCTGCTACTCAGAAAAGGCCCATTTATTTCTACACTCTTTCCTGCAGCTAACAAATTTTCTACCTACCTCCATACGCTACCCCTAATCCCATAACCTTAATTTTGCAGACTAATCTTATCCTCTTCTTTGCTGGAGTGAATGACTGCTTGTGGATCTGTTCCAAGATATTGCCTTGTGCTTCAGAATGATTAACAAACTCAATGGTAGAATCTCCTGAGCTTTAGCAACAAGAACTTTTAACTTTTTTTTGCTGTAAAGATTTCCAGTGAATCAATTTAATCGTCTTTCTGACCGTATTCTTAAACTTCTCATGGGTTGAGCTATACTTGCAGAGTTTGTACCTCCTTTTGGAGAGATCTTGATGTCAAATGGCAGTTTACCTAGAATGTTGTAATCTTGTGCTCTAACGTGGCCTAATCCCTTCTGATGGTTTGGCACCTTGAAATGACAATCTCGCATGATTTTGGCTAATTTAGAGTTATGAGTCCAGAACGTGGGTTTCTCATGGGCATTATTCTATTACATTTGCTGTTCTGCAGCCAAGGATGGCTGGCACTTTGAATGTAACTGGAATTTCGGGTGGTTTTGAATTCAACCTGATTGCAATTTCTCTGTATATTAGTGCAGATAGTTGATTGGCTAATGGAATGAAAATAAGAGGTATGAGAAACCTGGGACAGATTCTGGTTTGGCGGATCTCTTGGCCTCCCTGAATGTGCCGTCTCCCCTGTCTATTTGTTTAATATGGTTGAAAAGTCTGAGCTGATGAGTAGGAGTGAAGAGAGGATTTCTGAGCCCCTGTTTGCTTAGTAGATCTGCCAGAAAGGAGAGTTTAAGCATGGATGAACATTATCCCTTAGTGAATGAGACAGCAAAGGGAGCGGAAGTTTGTTTGTGTTTGGTGCTCTGCAGGGAGGGGAGTTTGAAGGTTACCATGTTAATTCTTTTAACCTGCTATGAGCGATATGCTTTGGCCTTGTCATCTTGCATGGCTAGAATAGATGCCTCTTCCACAATCTCCTGGGCCCTCTCATGGGTGAAATGTTTTAAAGAAACATATGCTGGCCCAGGTGCTGTCCCTGCATGCTCTGTAGAAACGGGAAATCCTAAAAATCTAGTGTATATTATGTTTACTGGAGGAGCTGAAGAGACAGTATATATGTTAATGCAAGAATAGGTTTTAGGCTTGCCTGTAAGTAAGTCATTACTGTTAAGGGAGTTGCTTGAAGTAGAGGTTTGTTAAGAATTTACTGTACTTTTTTTACTTAGAAGTCGTTGGAATAAAACAGATGCCTATTGTATCTTAAGGAATGAGGCACTTTGAGCTTTGGTAGTCATATTGCAGCATGTTGAGAATTGAAGGCAAATGTGAAGAAGTTAACGCTGTTTGTCAGAACAATATATCTGAAAAATATCAACTCAGCCTTCAGCTTACCAGACTGATTTTTTTCTGAATAAAGCTGACTAGCATTTTATTGTCATGCTTAATTATTTCATTTGAAACATATGTTAACCTCTCAAATCTGCATGATTGGTGAAGAAAATGATTTTCTAAATTTGAAAGAAAGTAATAATTCTATTTCAGATGCGTAATTTAGTAATTACACAATTAATCCTAGTCCATGGTCTTTCACATGAAGAATCAAAATTTGATTGATCAAAGTGCCATGCCTAAACTTTCATGATAATACTGAAACAACAAAGTGTGATGTTGAAATGCGGTGCCTGTACGTGAAATAGAAGCATGAAGTGCTGCAAACAAATTAAGGAAGATTACACGCAATAACTCCTGTTAGATCTACAGTTACGTTGCTGGTGCTACAGAGCTGTAATGGGGAAAGGCCACTTTTTAAGGCCTCTCAGTCACAGTACGCTGAGGGACTGCAAACTGTGCAGAACTCTTCAGGCTGTATGCTTGACATGGAATGCATTTTGTAAATATCCAAAGTATTGAACTTGTATTGAGGCACCTCGGGGTGGAACATGCTGTACGTAGAAATTTTGAATGCTATTGCACCCTCTTAAGTTTCAATCTGAAATATTTGGGTATGTACTTTCCAGAGTTTATGAATAAACGTTGGAATGCTTTATTGCTTAGAATGGGGTCAATTTTCATTGTTTGAAGATTTTGGGGTATTGGTTCAGTTCAAGAATTTGGAACAAGTGTTTTCTTTTGAGTAGCTCCAAGAAAATTGATTTTCTTTTATAGCTCGTATCGATTCTTAATAAAAAAAAAACAGAATGAAACACTGCCAATATCATTCATTGTGTTCTTTTCATTGGCCAACTTATTTTAATTTTAAGAATAATTAATTGGTTTCATATTAAATTCTGTATTGAATCTCTATCTCAACATTCCCTTTTGGATAGGGCTTTACCTTTTTAAGTCTGAGTTTTGGAGAAATCTTTTAACTTGAAGGGTTGTGGATGGTTATTCAATGATTGATTGTGTTCAAACTGGAGTTTGGGAGAGTTTACAACACCAACATTGTGAAGGGAAACCAGGACTTGACACAAAAATGGATGTGATGTAGAATTGCTGAGCTGGTCTAAGGAACTAATTCACCTGCTCTTCCTTTTTCCCTCTTCTGTTTTTATTTTGTATTTGGAAATATAGAAGTGTTGTACTGAAAACTTACACTGCTGCATACTGAGAAATTCTATTAATTGCATTGGTGCAGACTGATGCATCCATGTAATTGTAGGCACAAGGGGCATTAGTAATTTTGTTCAGCTGATGGTGAAAAATATTGGAGAAATAGCTCAAGCTTTTTTTTCAGGAGGCCTGGGTTCAAGCCCCACCTGCTCCTGTTGCGTATAATAACATCTCTGAACAGGTTGATTGAGAAAATATATAACTCAAGCCTTTAAGACAGACTTACGCATCCTAATATAAACTGTAATGAAAGGACTCGGGCATGCATAAATATATTCATGGAATCTTTGAATTTTTGTGAAATGGTCGATGTAAAAATGAAACATGGGATCAGCTTTACTTTTGAATCCTGGGTTCAGCAATTAAATGGGGGGGGGGGGGAAAGAGTAAATAAGTCAAATGATTTTGAGCCTAGTGATTGGTTTGTACTTTATGACTGTGCTTTGATCGAAACAGACAGCTTATCTGATTTTACAAACTGCAGAAAACATCATATTGTAGATTTGGGAATTTTTACCTGTGCCAGAATACTGCAAACAATTGACAGGAAATTCTACTGTGTTTATATGGCAGTATTATTTTAGTGAAGGACATTAATCTGCTTGAAATAATAGTTAAAACAGCCACAATAATTTATTAACGGTCACTTGATGATGTTGGCAGCAATTTGTGTAGATGATACATGGGACAAGTTCAACCAAATGACTTGTAATTTCTTTAAACTAAATAGAATTCAAAAAAATTTGAATCTATATCCATGAATTTCAGATTTTTCCAAGTTAGGCATCTTTTTGCGAAAAGAAAGTTTGCCCCCCTACTTTGCCATGGTAACACCAGTTTTGTGACTGCTGCCTCATCTGTGAACTTTCACCCCTTTCCATTTTTATTTCCACAGCCATTTACTTGTGATGTTTGCTGTGGGTTGTTTGTACTCTTGAATTGGAAACTCAGCTTCACTGGGACTAACAAATAACATCACTATGGTGCTTGTCATCCTCACCCTCAATTACCTTATTTCTGTAAGTAGTGCCTTCCAGAATGCCCTCTCCCTGACTGAAGTATGTCTTTCTAACTTTGTTTCAGATATTGATGAATGTGACAATGACTACAATGGTGGCTGTGTTCACGAGTGTATCAACATTCCAGGCAACTACAGATGTACTTGTTACGATGGCTTTATGTTGGCCCATGATGGCCATAATTGCCTGGGTGAGTAACATCAAATTTCTAGTTTTTTTTTTAACTATGTCAGAGGCTTATGGCTCTGTGTTGTTTGTTAATTTTTAGCATTATTCAATGGAGCAAATGCTTGGGAGCATGAAAAATGATCTTGCATCTGTAACTGCATCTCTCGATCATACTTTGTCAAAATCTTGATTTGCAGGGACTGTTATTTTGAATATGTCAATGAGAATTCTCTATCCCTTGTGTCCTACTCAAGGAATTTCTTATTTGGTAGCTATTGTTGGGCTGTGTCTTAAATTATATTCTGGATAGTGCATTTTTTTGTGAAGAAATCAAGTAAACTTTTCCTAAGTTGCCAACATAAATGACATTGAGAGAGAACAGATTTGAAAAATCCACTGTACATTTTAAACTTAATTTGTGACACGTACTGCCTTGGAATGTAATTTACTGCTGAGTCTAGACAACGGCATCGCAAAATGCAAATATGAGGAACCCAGTGGGGGAAATAAAAAGATACTTGTGTTACAGTAGAGGAGATGTAAGGGGTGACTCTGCCACCAGTTACAGCTCTTAACTGATCCATTAAGAACCAATTAATGGCCAGTCAATGAATGCTGGGATTAATCCATCCCACATGCATAGGAGTTGCTACCCTGCAGATAGCTTTGTAGGAGGATTTGGGCAAGGAGAAAAGCATCAGTGGATAGGGTTATCTGCTGGGAGCCAGTGCTTCCAAGTCTCTCCACTGTTGCCTCTCTACAGCCCCATGTCCAAGCCCAGATATCGCTTAGCCCTGCCTCTCTGATCCTCGGGTTGTGACTTCTCTTCCGGCAGCAGCCACTGTCACCTCCCAAACTTTGCTGAGCACAAAAATTTGCTCAGCACTGCCTCCAGCCCATCCCGGGGAAGTGACAGCTGAGTAAGGCCCTGATCTACTCAAGTGAAAGCAAGGTCGGATAAAAGAGATGACCAGCATGGTATGGTGCAGGAATCAAGCTAATTCAGATTTTGGACAGAAGCTGCAGGAATTGTTTACATGGAGGATTTTGAAAGCGTCGGATGGGTTCTGAGTTAATGGCAGCAGAGATGAATACATGATTTGGGATTACACAGGTAGATGGCTGCAAGACAAATGAATAAAGGATACGGAGACATGACTGGTATATGTAATTAGGATTATTACTAAAGTATAAATCCTAATGGAGGCTTGTTGGGTTAAATAGCCTGTTTCTGTCCTATTGTTTCCTTGCTTTAAGTACCAAACCAGAAGATGTGCAGAGAAATGTTAGAGAAGTCTTAGGAAATCCTAGTTGACCTGTTGTGGTAGTTGAAGGTTTTAATGTTCATCAACCTATTCATAAATGTTATTACACACCTCTGGAGCAGGTTGGACTTGACCTGGACCTCCTGGCTCAGTTAGGGACATTAGCACTGCATCACAAGTGCTCCTTTATAGTCACATGGTACAATGATAATGGTGTTGATTAATCAAACTGGTTCTCAAGTAATTCACAACCTGTTTAAATTGGGGGTAAGAAAGTTCCAGAGATCGTAAACTGAGAACAATGGGTCCAATGTTGCCTCACTGTGTTTGTGGTAGTTGCAGCATGTTGAAAAGCAATGTCTCTAATTACACATAGATGAAATGCCAAAGTTTTATATGCTCTGAGCTGAGATTTTAGGCTGGTGCTTGAACTCAAACATTTAGTTCAGAGATAATCGACAACCAAAGCCAAACTGTTAATTACAAAAGGGCACACTTGCTATTATCCCCCTTTTACCAGCAGTGTTTACGTACAAAGAACAAAGAAAATTACAGCACACGAACAGGCCCTTCGGCCCTCCAAGCCTGCGCCGATCAAGATCCTCTGTCAAACCTGTCATCTATTTTCTAAGGGTCTGTGTCCCGTTGCTCGCTGCCCATCCATGTACCTGTCCAAATATATCTCAAAAGACGCTAACATGTCTGCGTCTACCACCTCTGCTGGCAACGCGTTCCAGGCGCCCACCACCCTCTGTGTAAAGAACTTTCCATGCATTTCTCCCTTAAACTTTCCTCCTCTCACTTTGAACTCATGACCCCTAGTAATTGAGTCCCCCACTCTGGGGAAAAGCTTCTTGCTATCCACCCTGTCTATACCCCTCATGATTTTGTAGACCTCAATCAGGTCCCCCCTCAATCTCCATGTTTCCAATGAAAATAATCCTAATCTACTCAACCTCTCTTCATAGCTAGCACCCTCCATACCAGGCAACATCCTGGTGAACCTCCTCTGCACCCTGTCCAAAGCATCCACATCCTTTTGGTAATGTGGCGACCAGAACTGCACACAGTATTCCAAATGTGGCCGAACCAAAGTCCTATACAACTGCAACATGACCTGCCAACTCTTGTACTCAATACCCCATCCAATGAAGGAAAGCATTCCATATGCCTTCTTGACCACCCTATTGACCTGCGTTGTCACCTTCAGGGAACAATGGACTTGAACACACAGATCTCTCTGTTAATCAATTTTCCCTAGGACTTTTCCATTTACTGTATAGTTTACCCTTGAATTTGATCTTCCAAAATGCATCACCTTGCATTTGCCTGGACTGAACTCCATCTGCCATTTATCTGCCCAACTCTCCAGTCTATCTATATTCTGCTGTAATCTCTGACAGCCACCTTCACTATCTGCTACTCCACCAATCTTAGTGTCACCTGCAAACTTGCTGATCAGACCACCTACACCTTCCTCCAAACCATTTACATATATCACAAACAACAGTGGTCCCAGCACAGATCCCTGTGCAACACCACTGGTCACAGGTCTCCAATTTGAGAAACTCCCTTCTACTACTACTCTGTCTACTGTTGCCTAGACAATTGTTTTTTTATCCATTGAGCTAGCACATCCTGGACCCCATGTGACTTCACTTTCTCCATCAGCCTGCCATGGGAACCTATCAAACGCCTTACTGAAGTCCATGTATATGACATCTACAGCTTTTCCCTCATCAATCAACTTTGTCAGGTCCTCAAAGAATTCTATTATGTTGGTAAGACATGACCTTCCCTGCACAAAACCATGTTACCTATCACTGATAAGCCCATTTTCTTCCAAATGGGAACAGATCCTATCCCTCAGTATCTTCTCCAGTAGCTTCCCTACCACTGACGTCCGGCTCACCGGTCGATAATTATGTGTAAAGTTGTTTCCTGGAGTTCTGCAGAATACTGATAATGAAGTGACATTGAAAAATTGAAAATAGGACACCTTTGTTAATATCAGTGCAACACCAATTTCCAAACAAGCAGTCAGGTTTGACACTAAACATGGATATAACACCAACTGAAGCAGGTCACACATCAGAGATAACAAAGTGTAGAGCTGGATGAACACAACAGGCCAAGCAGCATCTCAGGAGCACAAAAGCTGACGCTTCAGGCATAGACCCTTCATCAGAAATGGGAGAGGGGGAGAGGGTTCTGAAATAAATAGGGAGAGCGGGCGAGGCGGATCGAAGATGGGTAGAGGAGAAGATAGGTGGTGAGAGAAGATAGACAGGTTAAAGAGGCGGGGATGGAGCCAGTAAAGGTGAGTGTAGATGGGGAGGGAGGGAGGGGATAGGTCAGTCCGGGGAGGACAGACAGGTCAAGGGGGCGAGATGAGGTTAGTAGGAAGGAAATGGGGGTGTGGCTTGAGGTGGGAGGAGGGGATAGGTGAGAGGAAGAACAGGTTAGGGAGGCAGGGACGAGCCCGGCTAGTTTTGGGATGCGGTAGTGGGAGGGGAGATTTTGAAGCTGAAGAAGTCCACATTGATACCAATGGGCTGCAGGGTTCCCAAGCAGAATGAGTTGCTGTTCCTGCAACCTTCGGGTGGCATTGTTGTGGCACTGCAGGAGGCCCAGGATGGACATTTTGTCTAAGGAATGGGAGGGGGAGTTGAAATGGTTTGCGACTGGGAGGCGCAATTGTTTATTGCAAACTGAGTGTAGGTGTTCTGCAAAATGGTCCCCAAGCCTACGCTTGGTTTCCCCAATGTAGAGGAGGCCACAACAGGAACAGCGGATGCAGTATACCACATTAGTTGATGTGCAGGTGAACATCATCTTGATGTGCAAAGTCGTCTTGTGGCCTGGGATGGGGGTGAGGGGGGAACTATGGGGACAAGTGTAGCACTTCCTGCCGTTGCAGGGGAAAGTGCCGGGTGTGGTGGGGTTGGAGGGGAGTGTGGACCAGACAAGGGAGTCACGGAGAGAGTGGTCCTTCGGGAAAGCAGGTAAGGGTGGGGAGGGGAAAATGTGTCAGATTGTAAATGGCAGAAGTGTCGGAAGATGATGCGTGGAATCCGGAGGTCCTGCCGTCAACCAAATCCAGTTACTTGCGTCAAGTGAATCCTCAGTTTCCGCTCCAGCTTGGCACACAACCTGGTGTGATTTAGAAATGAGCTGTTAAAATTGAGACGCAAATCTGGAGACACAACCTTACAAAGGTTTTTTTGTTTATCGGTCAGTACAGTTGTAACCAGGATTGCCCAAATGTCAAAGAATTCCAAAATGGCTCATTGGAACTTTGAAATATAATCTTAAGCTTTGTCTTTTTAATAGCAATAGACATGAAGCTGATGTTTTTGAGCGAAACAGCACAACTTTCTCCATTAGACAGTGGCGTGAACGTTGTTGTATTGTTCAGTTCTGCCAGCTCAATGGTTTATAGCAGTTTTACCGTCATGGTAAGCACTGTTAAACAATGGTTTAAAAAATGTTGTACTGAGGAGAATCTTACTAAGTTTAAATACCAATTGCCATTGCTGTTTTGGTGCTAAATAATCCTACTAGGATACATTTGATCCTGCATGCCCAGCAAGGGGTTATGCTCAAAAGGATGTTATGGCACAGATTCTGACTCAGTCTTTTGAGTGAAACCACTACTAGGAGAACAGGGTCAGTGAATATATCCTTTTTCTTAAAAAAAAAAGTTTGCAATGCCTATTATTTTTTCGGGAATAGTTCCCCTATGAGAAATTCTTTAAAGGCAACAGATTTCTTAGCTGAAATATTATCCTTTCTCCCTTGAATATATCAATAGCTATAATGACGTGAGATGTGAACTAGATAACTGAATTTGGCCAAGTTTTGCATTGCCAATTTAAATCTGGCAGTGTCAAAATCTGAATATTATATACAATGGAAAGTACTGTAATGGAGTCCAATTTAGGATCAGCTGTTGTTCACTTTGGTTTTCCATATGCTCCGAGATCAGATTTGTCTTTTGACAACTACTTGAGACAAGTCAAAATCCTTTTTATTGGCAATTGTCCATTTAAAAAATTGCATACGTTTACATTGTTCTGGATGTGAGTTTGCTCGCTGAGCTGGAAGGTTAGTTTTCAGACGTATTGTCACCATTCTAGGTAACATCATCAGTGAGCCTCCGACGAAGCGCTGGTGTTATGTTCTGCCATTCCTAGATGTCACAGTAGAGCGAACAGTAGAGTGGGGAACTTCAAACCAGCGTCTACAGGAAAACGACACATACGGACCAAATACTGACCTACTGGAGCAACCATCCCAACACCCACAAACGAAGCTGCATTAGAACATTATTCCAATGAGCCACCACACACTGCAGCACAGAGGAACTACGCAGAGCAGAGGAAAATCACCTATACAGCGTATTCAAAAAGAATGGATACCCTATGAACACAGTCCGCCGATTTTCTCAGCAACAAACCCAAACGAACAGACAAAATGGGCTCAGAAACCATTACCACTCTCCCCTACATCAAAGACATTTCCAAAATGACTGCCAGACTACTCGGACCCCTTGGCATCAGGGTAGCCCACAAACCCACCAACACACTAAAACAGCAACTAATGAACTTAAAAGACCCTATACAGACAACAAATAAAACGAATGTCATCTACAAAATACCTTGCAAGAACTGTGACAAACACTACATTGGACAAACTGGCAGGAAGCTAGCCACCAGGATACATGAACATCAACTAGCCACAAAACGACATGACCCACTATCACTCGCATCCTTACATACAGATAAGGAAGGACACCACTTTGATTGGGACAACACATCCATCCTAGGACAAGCCAAACAGAGACATGCACGAGAATTCCTAGAAGCATGGTATTCCAGCTGGAACTCCATCAACAAACACATTGATTTGGAGCCAATCTACCATGCCCTGAGAAAAAGAACAGGAAATGACATCACCAACCCAAGGAAACCTAACCAGCTAAATAGAAAGCGGGACATAACACCAGCGCTTCGTCGGAGGCTCACTGATGATATTACCTAGAATGGTGACGAAACGTCTGAAAACTAATCTTCCAGCTCAGCGAGCAAACTCTCACATCCAGAACCTCAACCTGAGCTACAAATCTTCTCAAAACTCACTTTTACAATGTCTTTAATCTGTGCTGAATGGATATTCTAATACAGGGATTTTCTTGCTTTTTGCTCCTGAGGTTAACCTTTATTTGTATGAATATTATGCAGATGTAACAATGTTTTTCAGAACGAAAATTAGTTATGAAATTCAACATTTATAATAGATTTTGTTTAATACTTAATTTGTTGGTATGGAGGCATCTTTGACATGTATTCTTTTCAATGTTACTATTCGTCCTGGCTATTTTTAAAATCCATGTCATGACTGAATGCAGGCTGTCTTGTGACAGAACCTTCCAATCCCTCAGAAATTAAAGTCCAGCATTCACCCAATGCCAATTCAGTTGTGAACAATGTTTTAGTGCCTTTTTTGTTTGCTTCCATGGTTTGGTAATGTTTTATGTGCCCTGTATTGAAGTAATAGGACCTAGCTGTACATTATAACAGTTCTTTAAAAAAGGTTTCTTACATAGTGGCAGGGGTCCAGCGGTGCGCACAAGCACAAAATTCTCCTCTGTCTAGGAATACCGGAGAGAGATTGCTGGAATCTGAATAAAAGAGATTTTTTCTGCATCTCTTTCTTTTTTTTAAACAAATGTAATTCTCCTTCAATTTCTCCTTCCTAATAGTCCCATGCTTCCCTGACATTTTGGGGTTATTATTTGTGCTAAATAAACTGGTTGTTTTAACTGCTCTGCCATTTCTTTTTCTCCATAATCTGCTGTTTCACGTTGTAGGGTGCCTACATTTTATTCTTTCTTGTAGAAGCTCTTCAAGTCTGCTTTTATGTTCCTTGCGAGTTTATACGCACAGTTTATTATCAACTTCGTGGCCCTCATATGCTGCATTCTAAACTGTTCCTTGTACCTCCAGTCTTGCTACTTTTTGAATGCAGTATTCTAAATGTGGCCCAACCCATGCCCTAGGCAGCTGGAAAATGACATTCCAGCTTCAATACTCAATGTGCTGACCAATAAAGACAAGTGCTCCACACGCAGCCATCGCTACCCTGTCTGCCTTCGATTCCACTTTCAAGGAAACATGTACCCCAAAGGTCTCTTTGGCAACACCCCACAGGACCTTAGCATTAAGACTATAGGTCCTGCCCTGATTTGCCTTTCCAAAATACAACTGAGGGTAGTAGGTGCCTGAAGCCTGCTGCTGGGGGAGATCATAGAAGCAGACATATTAGCAACATGTAAGATGGATTTGGACAGGTACATGAGCAGACAGAGAATAGAGGAAAAGGATCAGATAGGGATTAGTTCAGAATGGCATAATGGTGGGCTGAAGGTCCTGTTCCTGTGTTGTACTGTTCTATGTTCTATATAGAACATAGAACAGTACAGCACAGAACAGGCCCTTCAGCCCACGATGTTGTGCCGACCATTGATCCTCATGTATGCACCCTCAAATTTCTGTGACCATATGCATGTCCGGCAGTCTCTTAAATGACCCCAATGACCTTGCTTCCACAACTGCTGCTGGCAACGCATTCCATGCTCTCTCAACTCTGTGTAAAGAACCCGCCTCTGACATCCCCTCTATACTTTCCTCCAACCAGTTTAAAACTATGACCCCTCGTGTTAGCAATTTCTGCCCTGGCAAATAATCTCTGGCTATCTACTCTATCTATGCCTCTCATTATCTTGTATACCTCAATTAGGTCCCCTCTCCTCCTCCTTTTCTCCAATGAAAAAAGTCCGAGCTCAGTCAACCTCTCTTCATAAGATAAGCCCTCCAGTCCAGGCAGCATCCTGGTAAACTTCCTCTGAACCCTTTCCAAAGCATCCACATCTTTCCTATAATAGGGCGACCAGAACTGGACGCAGTATTCCAAGTGCGGTCTAACCAAAGTTTTATAGAGCTGCAACAAGATCTCACGACTCTTAAACTCAATCCCCCTGTTAATGAAAGCCAAAACACCATATGCTTTCTTAACAACCCTGTCCACTTGGGTGGCCATTTTAAGGGATCTATGTATCTGCACACCAAGATCCCTCTGTTCCTCCACACCGCCAAGAATCCTATCCTTAATCCTGTACTCGGCTTTCAAATTCGACCTTCCAAAATGCGTCACCTCACATTTATCCAGGTTGAACTCCATCTGCCACCTCTCAGCCCATCTCTGCATCCTGTCAATGTCCCGCTGCAGCCTACAACAGCCCTCTATACTGTCAACGACACCTCCAACCTTTGTGTCGTCTGCGAACTTGCTGACCCATCCTTCAATCCCCTCATCCAAGTCATTAATAAAAATTACAAACAGTAGAGGCCCAAGGACAAGCCCTGTGGAACACCACTTACCACTGACTTCCAGGCAGAATATTTTCCTTCTACTACCACTCGCTGCCTTCTGTTGGCCAGCCAATTCTGTATCCAGACAGCTAAGTTCCCCTGTATCCCATTCCTCCTGACCTTCTGAATGAGCCTACCATGGGGAACCTTATCAAATGCCTTACTGAAGTCCATATACACCACATCCACAGCTCGACCCTCATCAACTTTTCTAGTCACATCCTCAAAGAACTCAATAATGTTTGTGAGGCATGACCTGCCCCCCTCAAAGCCGTGTTGACTGCATTTGATCAAGACATGCTCTTCCAGATGGTCATAAATCCTATCCCTCAGAATCCTTTCTAACACCTTGCAGACGACAGACGTGAGACTTACTGGTCTGTAATTGCCAGGGATTTCCCTATTTCCTTTCTTGATGAGAGGCATTACATTTGCCTCTCTCCAGTCCTCAGGTACGACTCCAGTGGAGAGCGAGGATGCAAAAGTCCTCACAAGTGGCGAAGCAATTGCATTTCTCGCTTCCCAAAGCAACCGAGGACAAATCTGGTCCGGGCCTGGCGACTTGTCAATCTTAATGTTTGACAAAATTTTCAACACATCAGCTTCCTCTATCTCTATCCATTCCAGCATGCACACCTGCTCTTCAAAGGTTTCATTCACTACAAAGTTTGTTTCTTTCGTAAAGACAGAAGCAAAAAACTCATTTAGGGCTTCCCCTACCTCCTCAGACTCCACACACAAGTTCCCTATGCTATCCCTGATCGGCCCTACTCTTTCTTTGACCATTCTCTTATTCCTCACATAAGTGTAAAATGCCTTTGTGTTTTCCCTGATTCGTTCTGTCAAGCCTTTCTCATGCCCCTTCCTGGCTCTCCTCAGACCATTTTTGAGCTCCTTCCTTGCCTGTGTGTAATCCTCTCTAGCTGAACTTGACCCTAGCTTCCTCCACCTTATGTAAGCTACCTTCTTCCTTTTCACAAGAAGCTCCACCGCTCTCGTCATCCAAGCTTCCTTTATCTTATCCCTTGCCTGTCTCAGAGGGACATATTTACTCATCACTCGCAACAACTGTTCCTTAAACAGTCTCCACATGTCTATAGTGCCCTTACCATGGAACAATTGCTCCCAGTCCATGCTTCCTAACTCATGTCTAATCTCGTTATAGTTTCCTCTTCCCCAATTAAATATCCTCCCATTTTGCGTAATCCTCTCCTCCTCCATAGCTATATAGAATGTGAGGCAGTTATGGTCACTATCACCAAAATGCTCTCCCACCACAAGATCTGATATGAAGCAAGTTATTTAGAATGCTCATGGAATGTTCATCTTTATTGTCGAGGATTTGAGGAATGAAGGAGTAGTCAAGTTTTGCTTCATTTGGCAGATCACACCTGGAGTACTGTGTGCAGTTCCCTTCTCTCTATCTCGGGGAAGATGATATTGCCATTTTAAGGGAGTGCAGTGAATATTCACCAAGCTTGTTCCGGGAATGGTGACACTGTCCTATGTAAAGAAGATGAGCAAACCAAGCCTGCATTCTCATAAATTTCACAGAAATCAGAATACATGAAAGGAATAGGCTGGTAGGTGCAAGTGAGATGTTTCCCTTGGTTGGGGAGTCTAGGATTGGGGACACAATTTGAAAAATCAGGGTATCCCTTAGGTCCAAGATGAGGCTTATTTGCTCTTATTCCAAGAGGGCTGTGAATCTATGGAATTCTCCATCGCACAAGACTGTGGAAGGTCAGTCATTGAATGTATTTGAAACAGAAGTTTGTTTCATCAACAATGATGTAAAGGGTTATGGGAATAAAAGCATTCAAGAGTCATTCACCCATGGTTATATTAAAGGTCAGCACATTCAACTGTCTGGCCTTCTCCTGTTCTTTGTATCTATGTGCCTATTCCAGGAATTTATCCTCCACAATATTCTTGCTAAAGTAGCTCACCTTGTCTATATGTAGTTGAAATTCACACGTGATTACTGTAGCACCTTTTGTTTCATCTCTAATTTGTGGTTTAATACAATCCCCTACCTTTACCATTCATATTTGGAGGTTCTGTAGATAAATTTCCCTCATGCTTCTCTCCACCTTTGTTGCTTCTTAGCTCCACTAAAATAGATTCTACATCTGTGTGGTTTTTAATATCAATATTGTTTCTCACAGTTGCACCAATTTCAGACTTGCCTTACAATGCCTCCCTGTCTTTCCTGAAGATTGAAGACCCTTGATATTCAGTTCCCAGCTACCTCCACACTGCAGCCATGTGTCTGTAATTATAGTTGTATCATATCCACTTAGAACTCTTTGCGCTGTTAATTCATTTACCTTTATCGTGCATTCATGTGGATTCAGATACAATATCTCATCTTTTTAAACAGTTTTACATAACCCTTTTGTACCCTGGCAGTATTTGCTGGTAGCCCTTGTTTCTTCTGTTTTGCACTTTTGCTTTCTACTTTTCTACCTTCTTTTTTTGTTTCCATCTTTGATTCTCTCACTCTCTTGTCTGTCCACTCCGGTTCTCATTCCCTTGCCACTTTTGGTTTAATCCCTCCCTGATATAACATTGTTGATTTAAATTGTGACTAGCTGACAGCCAAGCAATGATTCTCGCAGTCCCTAAGAATCCTGTTTACCAGTCCTGTTTTCTTTCTAATAACCAATCCTCAATGTGTCAGTATTTTAGTTACAATCCCACATGATCTAATTTTTTCAGTTACCGAATGTTTTTCACCTATGGTGTTGTCAGCGAGGATGAAACAGTATCATTAAGTATTAGTCTGCAGCTGTGACCGACAACGCACACATCAATGAGAATCAACGATTTGAAGAATTGTTGATTGAGCCTACATTCGACTCTGTATTTCAAACAAGCCAGAACCTAGTCCCTTACCCAACTCTATCTCCTTTCCTCCTTGTACCCAAGTGCTCCAAGAGCCTGCACTGCCACTTCACTGCTCCACTTCAGTCTTTGCAGTTCCAGATCGTTTGTGACTACTTGCTCTGCCTTGGCTACTCTAACTTCCTGTACATCCTGTCCCCCAGTGTGTCCAATCGTCAATACGCTCTCTGCCACTGATGCTCTGTGGCAGCAATGTGTGCTGTCTACAAGATACATGGCAGAAATTCGCCAGAGATGATAATTCCGTTCAATTGTTAAATTTAAATCTGAGAAACTTTTTTTTAATTAAGCAAGGGCATCAAGGGATATGGGCCCAAAGCTGATAAATGGAGTTAGGCCACAGATCAGCCATGATCTTACTGAATGACAGGGCAGGCTCCAGACGCCGAATGGCCTAGTCCTGTCCTATGTTTCTCCCCTTTGCATCACATAGTTCAAAAGATGTGTCTTAATCCCCGTTTCCATTCTGGTTCTATTAGCAGTACCTTTTTTCAGACATTGATCTTTTCCTAAGACTTTGAATGCAAAAGCTAGTGTGGGGTACATTCCAGAGATAGTAAGAACTGCTGATGCTGGAATCCAAGGTAAGTGTGGAGCTGGAGGAACACAGCAGGCCAGGCAGCATCAGAGGAGCAGGGAAGTTGTTTCGGGTTGAGACCCTTCTTCATTACTGTTGCTTATCCACACACTGCTGCCAGCAAAATTGCTGGCTGATGATTGGAATCGAACAGTAGCTAATTTCTTACGAAAGACAGAGATGGTATTGTAACTTTTGTACTGCTGTGTTGATTGAGATCAGTTAACTCAGAGATTGTTATTCCTTGGATGTTTCTGGTCTTTGTGACTCGGCGAATCCATGATTCTTAGAGAAGATGGAATTTGCTGCTTGCCTGTTTTCTTAGCAAATTATTTTTCCTGAATTAACTTCAATTTAATCATAATCCATTGACTTTCGGATTATAAGCGTTGCAAGCAATTTTGGGATGGTTTCCTTCCAAATTAACCCAGTCCCATGAAAGGAAATTTGATTTTGGCTGAATGCTAAATTATTGTCAGTTGTTGAAATGCTGTTAAAGTGGATCATAAGAAAATTACACTTAATTTTCGACTTGGAATATTTCAGCTCCTGTCAGGCTCCAACAACCTACACCAGCACTCCAATGATTTTCTTTTTAACAGGGGTTAGCATATCGATAGCACATAGTTAAATTTGTCACTCCTAAAATACACGGTTCAGACATGGAGAAGGGAGAGAACTAAAATACGACAGTGTTAATTCTCCAATCAATGCCCCCTGCAGCATAAGATTACTCACATGTACCCAGTGGTGAATTTTTGCAAAAACTGGTAACAGATTTTTTTTACCCCAGGGGAATGGAACCAAGTCCTCATGCAGACATCTGTACCTAGAATTTGTGTGGGGATTGCAGCAGAGCACAAGCAATGTCCTTCATTGAAGGACCAGAATGTTGTTCAGCATTAGATAACGTGGTGCGAAGCTGGATGAACACAGCAGGCCGAGCAGGAAGGCTTGACGTTTGGGTCGGGACCGTTCTTCAGTTGTTCGGTGTTCCTGGATTTAAAAGTAACACAAGGTCCATTCAGTTTAGACCATCTAGAGTTACATCAAAGTCATGGATGCATGTAGACTTTCCACTTGTAGAACATCTGAGTGAGCTTGTTAACGTGACACATTTGAGAAGCTACGTACTACCTCTTCCTCGCAACTTAAGACTCTATTAAATTTGTGGCGACTCATTTCAACTTCAAACTAGAGCAGCTACAGAGTTTACTTCAATGCATCCATCGATGTTGGGTTGGAATCGAGCCTTTTGAAATCAAAAGGCTAACATATAATACATTGTATCATACAGCCCCTAGCGTATCATCTCTAATGGCAAGAAAATAATTGGTAGGAAGTGTACGATGAAACACCAAAGGAAATGGCTTCCTGTCTAAGGATTCAGCTGCTGGCCCTGAAGTCAGAAGTTGCTCTGGTCTTAAGCCACAACTGATTATAAATTGTACCCAATGGTTCCTCTTCGTGCATTTGGCTAATGAAACTTTTTATTTAATGCACTCGTAGACATTGAGTTTAAATAAGAGATAACTTGATGTAGGTATATTGAACAGATTGTAGTGACATTTTTTGCAATGCTTATTTCTGACATGTATTGTCTCATGAAGTTGACAGCATGAATTCTTTGGATTTTTATTGAAATTTCAAACCACGGTGCATAATTCTAAAATGGTCAGATTCCCCAGCCCTACGTTATGACTGGCTTTTATACATAAATATGTTCTCTAACTTTCCTGCTATAAACAGTCAATTTTCTTTCGTAATCTGAGTACAAAAGCCATTTTAGATCTTGTGAAATAGAAGTAAACTTTGTGCAGATGCGATGTGTTAAGTTGTTTTAAGTGTTCCAGACAAGTGGCCTGAGTGGATCCAAACAGTTTATTTCAGGCTAATATTACATAGACAAGACTTGCAAATCAGGAGTAACTGAGCTGTGTCCTGCACCAAACCCAAAGCAAAAGCAGCTTGAGATCATGATTTTGATCAAAATATATTATGTTAATAACTTCAAAGAAGAAAATAAACTGCGACCTTCTGCTTTGCACTTGTGTAAGATGTGAATGCAAATTTTAAAAATCTGCTTTCCTCTGAAAGCAGAGCAGAAGGATGCAGATACACATGTCACACTTGTAAATAGTGTTTGGTTTTCTGACTTGAGGTTTTTTTCTACGAGTAGCAAGTTGAAGCCAATTTTATAATTGAGCATTTTCAAAGGATAAGTGTTAGTAATGTGCTCGAAGAAGTTTGAAGGAATGGGGAGATGAAGGGGAGAAAATAGTGCTTTTCAAATAGGTTTTATTTTAATGTGTACTACACCACTTAGAGTGAAGACAATTTGGCCAATTTGATAGGCAACTTGAGCAGGGCCCCCAGCTAGGGTTCAGCTAGTTGATGTTTAGTGCTTCGTTGATGCCAGGCAGTAGAATCCTGGAGTGTTTCTCAAGAATCCTCGATTGTTGCTTTACAGGCGTCATCCATTCGTCTTTTGTCTCACTTGCAATGTCGCACTCTCTTGCACTTTCTCTACAGTTCCACAACTTAAAAAAAATCTTTTCTAATGTGTATATTGAATTTTGTTTTGAAAGTTATGACTGAATTCACCCCCATTACCCTTTCAAGCATCGGACTACAAGTTATGTAATTTGCTGCTTAAAAATTCTCTGTCCCCTCTCTATTTGGTTATTTTTGGCTTGCTGTGATGAAGCTTTATAATAATAATAATAATTGCTATTACTATCATTAGTTGGGAATTTGGCTTTTAAAATAAAGGTGAATGGGCTTTGGTTTTCAGTTCTACGTGCGCACCTTTCTGTTTTAATGGCCGTTAAAGTGTTTGCGTTGCTGAAGGTGGAGCAGGAACTGCAGGACAACATATTGGATTGCCATGAAATTGATCTCAGACCCATTGAAATGTGCCTCACACTCTCTCTCTTTCATTCTGGGATCTCTCTTGCCCAGTATTACCATTGGCAGAGATCACGACATGATATCATACTCTTGTATCTCTGGTTGCTGATCCTCCTGCCAGTGGAAACTGTCAATTTTCATTAATTTTATGGAAACCAGTCATGATTTTTATTAAATCTCACCTCAATCTTTTCTGTTCTGAGCACGAGAATCCCAGTCTCTCGAGTCATTCTGCAAAACATGGTGTGATTTGGAAAATCGTCTTTGCATCAAAAGTAGTATTTGAGTGAAAGCTTAACTGTTGCATTATAAAGACTTAGCATAACCTCTCTGCCTTTTGTAATCTACACTTATATTTATAAAGCCCTGGATTCTACAGTAACACTGTCATATGTGATATTAGCATAATAAAACACTTTCACACATTTTAATGGTGCATCAAAATGCAAAATTGTACAGACACACTTAGTACAATAAAAGACGTGGCCAAATACTTGTCAAAGTCTGCAGATGCCAACCAGTCCCTTAAAGTTGGTATGATTTTCTAGATACTAGTAAGTTAAAATGCCTGAAATTTCACAAGTGATGAAAAGGCTCGCCCAAGCAAGATTTCAAACTTCAATTGTAACGAATAAACTAAAAGCAGCATTATTTAAATATTATCCAGTTATACAGTTATGATCCAAATGACACACTTTTTTTTCTTTTAAAACAAATCCCCCATTCATCTTTTTAGAATGATTGGAAATTTCCCTCTGTGTTTTGACGTTGTACCCTTCCCATTTTCCAGGAGCCACCCCGCAGCTATTTTTGGCTCCATGTGATATTTTCCATGTGCCATGACTGAATTTAAAAAAGTGTGTTTGGGTAATGTTGCCAAAGAGCAGCATGTAACTGAGAAATGGGAGCTATCTGTGAATAGATTTTTGGAGGACTGCAGTAGCAGTAGCGTGGGAAACAGAAGAAGAAGACACTGTAAGTTGACCATAAGATACACAAGCAGAATTAGGCCACTTGGCCCATTGAGTCTGCTCCACCATTCAATTTATGTCTAATTATTTTTCTCAACCCTTTTCTCCTGTTTTCTCTTTGTAACCTCGTGATCCTCTTGCAGATGAAGAACCTTTTGTATCTCTGTCTTACAACCTTCTGAGCCAATGAGTTCCACAGATTGTTCACCCTCTGGCTAAAGAGATTCCTCCTCATCCTCATTCTAAAGAATCATCCCTTCACTCTGAGGCTGTGCCCTCAGGCTCTAGTCTCTCCTGGTGGAAAGGTCATCCCCATGCTCACTTTATCCAGGTGCCTTAGTATTCTATAGTTTAAATGAGATTCTCTTTCGTCCTTCCAAACTCCATTGAGTACAGACCCAGAGTCCTCAACTGCTTCTCTTTATGACATGCCCTTCATTCTAGGATCATTATTGTAAAGCTCCTTAGTACCACACCTTCCAAGGCCTGTACATTCTTCCTTAGATATAGGGCCCAAAACCGGTCTCAATGTTTCAAATGTGGACTCGCCCAAATCTTTTCTGGCCTCAGCAGTACCTTTCATTCTAGCCTGCTCAAAATAAGTGCTAACATTGCATTTGCCTTCCTAATTGCCAACTGAATGTGCACGTGAACTGCGAGAATCTAGAACTAGGACTCCCAAGTCCCTTTTGTGCTTCAGATTTCTGAAATCCTTCCCCATTTAGAAAATAGCCTACACCTCTATTCTTCATGCCAAAATGCAGAGCCTCACACTTTGCCACATTGTATTCCATCTGACACGTCTTTGCTCAAGTCCTTCTGCACCTCTCTGCATTCTGCAAAATTACCTGCCCCCCCCGCCATCTATCTTTGTCATGTGCAAACATAGCAACCAAGCCCTCAGTTTCTTTGTCCAGATCACGAATGTGTAATGTGAATAGTTGCAGTCCCAACACTGATGCCTGCAGAACTCCACTCGTCAGTGGCTTCCATCCTGAAAAAGACTCCTTTCTTCACACGGCTAATCCTCCATTCAAGCCAATACCTATCCTCTAAAACTTTGGGCCCTTATTCAGCAGCCTCTTGTGTGGCAATCCAAATAGATCATGCCCACTGGCTCTTCTTTATCTAACTTGTTGTCACATCGGAGTTCTTAGCAGATTCATCAGGCATGACTGCTTAATGAAGTTGTGCTGATTCAGCCCTAATTATGTAACGATTTTCGGACTACAATTAGGTAAGAATTAGATCGTCCAATTACATTTGAGCAACATGGGAGAGACATTGAAGGAGGATGGTGTGAACAACTGTGTCAAAGCTGTAGATGGGTTTTTGCAGAAAGATGTAGCTAACTTTTGTCACCGCCACATTGACTGGCATTGTGACTGTGGAAGAACAATTTCAATACTGTGGCGGGGCAGAAAACTTACTGTAGGTTTCAAATGTGCAGTTTCAGGAATGGTGGGCACGAATTTAGGAGGCAACAATATATTCAGGGATTTGGATTCGTAGTTCTAACACCGCATAAAGATGCTTGATCAGTCAAGATCTCACGGTCATACAGCATGGAAACAGACCGTTTGGCCCAACTAGTCCACGCTAACCATGTTCTCAAACTAAAGTAGTCTCACCTGCTGGCATTTGGCCCATAACCCTGAAATCTTTCCTTTTTTGTGTACTTGTCCAAATAGCTCTTAAATCTTATAACTTCACCTGCATCCATCACTTTCTCTGGCAGTTCATTCCTCACAGGCACCACTGTTGTGTTATTGTTATTTAAAAAAAAGTCAATCCTTGTGTCCTTTTTTTCCCTCCTCTCATCTTAAAAAATATACCCCCTAGTTTTGAACTCTGCCACCGGAGGAAAAAGATCCTTGGGTGTTCACTGTTGAATGGCAGAAAAAGCTGAGAGCGAAATGGCCTGCTCCTTTTTCCTTTGCCTCTATACAATTAAGATATCTTTCCCAGAAGACTTGTAAAACAAGGCATCTTTTCTGTGTTTGGAACTGTTGTACTATGATAATTGTGCAAGCAGTTTGGCCAGTTGACTTGTTTACACTGCCTGGCCAAGTTTCTGTGGCAAGAGACACATCTTTGCTTATATGTTTCAGAAATTCATAGCGTGAGCTTGAAATGCTTATCTTAACGATTCAGAACTTGACAGGAATATGGCACGTGGGACTGGGACAACTGTGAAACATCCATAACATTGCCTGCATGAGGTCTGTTCCATTTCAATTCTCAAACCTCATTACTTTGGAGGTTGAATTCCTGCTGGAGCTGACACGGACAGCAGAAATGAGCAGATTGCAGTGCAGGAGGTTACCACAGGCAACAGAGAACAGTTCCTGCCACAGGCTAGGTAATTGTAGGAGGGTCCCAAGGTGATCGAATCCAGAGATTGGGAGGACAGGCTCAAAGTTTCTCTGGGCCAAGTGAAGCCCACCAGCTCCTCTTGGCTGCTGAAGAAAGCTTCAAATATTTCATTTTAAAATATAAAATTAACAGAGCCTCTTCTAGGTTTCCCTGCTAGGCCCAGCACTGTGTGCCGAGCTAAGGAAAGGTCACGCATTTGAACAAGTCTGTTACCCCATTCACTCTTTCTCAAATCTTTGACAAAACTACAAGGGCTCAACTCCAGCTCACTTGCCTTTGCTGAAATTATAATCCGATTTAAATAACTGCCAGTGAATGAATTGTGTTCACTCATGCCACCAAATATTATGTGTATGCTCAAATATTCAAAAACAGCATGAAAAATACCAATTGATTTTCTTTTTTGTTGAATATGGTCATGTGCCTAAATATAACAAACTACAATAATTAACCATTTTTATGTCCATTGTGTTTGAGTCTCTTGTTTTGTCTCAACTTTACTTGAGCAGCATCATTAGTAAAAATAATTTGTGTGTTATTTCTCTGAATCCTGTTCTAATTTTGGAGTATGAGTGTAATCAGGACTTGACATCACTTTTTAGTAGTCTATTTCTAGAATTAACAAAAGCAGGAATCTTGACCTTTTTAAAATTCATGGATTTGTTACATGCATGCCTTTTGGCTTGAATCACCATAGAACAGCTCAAAGATGTACTACCCTTGATAGAAGCAAGGCCATTAGTATTTTGCTATTACGATACCATAGATATTTGAAAAATACTATCAAAGTTTGATTTGAAACATTTCCCCTTGCATTTATTTCTTCACCAGGCTTCAAGTGTCATGCTGACCATTGTTACATTTTCCACTAAAATGATAGAAGTCCATTAGTTCTGCGTGAAATAGCTATTTGGACAAATTTAACACCCGTGCCACAAGTGTAGACCCCACAATGTAGAGAGCAGGCCTAACTTGCAAGAGACTTCAAACTTCAGGAGGCTTGCACAAACGTAGAGAATAATTGCATTGTTAGGGTACAAAGGGAAGCAGTTTGCCCCCTCATATCTGTCACAGGTCTCTGCAAGAGTACTTACAGGTAGTTCTCCTACAATGTGATAGTACAAGGTCATGCAAGAACACAACTATTGAAAATCGCCATGGAAAATCATGTGATAAGGAGATTGCTTTAGAAATTCGTTATACGTGTACAGCAGAAAGAATGTGTTATTCAGACAGCATCCATTATTCATCAGTTGCATTACAGCCAATTCTCATTAACGCAACATGCATTATAGCACAGCTATCTGTAACTTGGTGCCACTGTTTTTCTGAACACTGCAAATTTTTATTCTTCAGGTGATCCATTTCTCTTTTGAAAACCTTGGCCTCGTACATTTTCATGGTGGTCTTGCTTTATTATATGAAGAATTGACGTATATTGAGTGAGATTTTCTTGGAAACTTATATCTGTGAATGAGCAGAATACACATAAGCTCAATAACGAATTTTTGCACTTCATGTTAGTAGATCACCTGAGAAGAAGCATAAACATTTGAATACGTTGTAATTTTGCAGCGCACAATATAAAGTTACCAGGTAAGATAATCAAGTGAAGCTCTTGCTTAATGTCTCTAGTTCCAGAGATAGCACTAGCCTTTCTCAGCTCATGGTAAATACTGCCATAAGACATTGCATTAGGATTCTGTTCCATTGTACTACCCCAGAGAACAGGAAATAGTGGTAAGGCCTACCACAGAATCTATGCTCTTAAACCAGCAGGCACCTTGGCCAGCCATGTCAGTCTTACTGCCGTACGTATAAGTAGCAGTGGGCAACTCCAGAGCAGATACTTGTGACCTATAGTTTAGAAGGGACAGAATGAGTGAAGCTGTGTGTTGTGGAGCTCTGACATGACCAGGACCATGACACCCTTTTTTTCTGTTTTTTTTTCTGCTTGCTTTTCTTGACTATGTTGGAAGGTGCAAGGAAGGAAGTAAACTATCCCAAGTTTTGTGACTGAACAGGATGAGAAAGATTCTGAGATAACAAAGTGTGGAGCTGGATAAACACACCAGGCAGAGCAGCATCTTAGGAGCACAAAAGCTGACATTTCATGCCTCGACCCTTCATCAGAAATGGGGGAGGGGGAGAGGGATCCGAAATAAATAGGGAGAGAGGGGGAGGCGGATCGAGGATGGATAGAGGAGATGATAGTTGGAGAGGAGACAGACAGGTTAAAGAGGCAAGGATGGAGCCTGTAGAGGTGAGTGTAGGTAGGGAGGGGATATGTCAGTCTGGGAAGGATGGACAGGTCAAGGGCGCAGGATGAGGTTAGTAAGAAGGAAATGGGGGTGCGGCTTAAGGTGGGAGAAGGGGATAGGTGAGAGGAAGAACAGGTCAGGGAGGCAGGGACGAGCTGGGCTAGTTTTGGGATGCGGTAGGGGGAGGGGAGATATTGAAGCTTGTGAAGTCCACATTGATACCATTGGGCTGCAGCGTTCCAAGCGGAATATGAGTTGTTCCTGCAACTTGCGGGTGGTATCATTGTGGCACTGCAGGAGGCCTAGGATGGACATGTCGTCTGAGGAATGGGAGGGGGAGTTGAACTGGTACGTGACTGGGAGGTGCAGTTGTTTATTGCGAATCAAGTGTAGGTGCTCCGCAAGGTGGTTCCCAAGCCTCCGCTTGGTTTCCCTGATGTAGAGGAGGCCACAACGGGAATAGCGGATGCAGTATACCACATTAGCTGATGTGCAGGTGAACATCTGCTTGATGTGGGAAGTCTTCTTGGGGCCTGGGCTGAGGGTGAGGGAGGAGGTGTGGGGGCAGATGTAGCACTTCCTGCGGTTGCAGGGAAAAATGCCAGGTGTGGTGGGGTTGGAGGGGAGTGTGGAGCGGACCAGGAAGTCACGGAGAGAGTCGTCCCTCCGGAAAGCAGGTAAGGGCGGGGAGGGGAAAATGTCTTTGGTGGTGGGGTCGGATTGCAGATGGCGGAAGTGTTGGATGATGTGTTGGATCCGGAGGTTGGTGGGTTGGTACGTGAAGACAAGACGGATTCTGTATTGGTTGTTATTGCAGGGAGGGGGTGTGAGGGATGAGTTGCAGGAAATGTGGGAGACATGTTCAAGGTTATCCTCGATCACTGAGGGGGGTGTTATTGTGGTCCTTGAAAAACGAGGACCTCTGAGATGTACGGGAGTGGAATGCCTCATCGTGGGAGCAGGTGCGGCGGAGGTGAAGGAATTGGGAATAGGGGATGGCATTTTTTGCAGGAAGGTGGGTGAGAGGACCTGTATTCGAGGTAACTGTGGGAGTCAGGTGGGCCTGAAATGGATATTGGTTTCTAGGTGGTTGTCTGAAATAGAGACAGGTCCAGGAAGGTGAGCAAGTTGTTAGAGATCGTCCAAGTGAACTTGAGGAGGTTGGGGTGGAAGGTTTTTGTGAAGTGGATGAACAGTTCGAGCTCCTTGTGGGAGCACAAGGCGGCACCGATACAGTCATCAATGTAACGGAAGAAGAGGTGGGGCTTGGGGCCAGTGTAGGTGCGGAAGAGGGGTTGTTCCACGTAACCTACAAAGAGACAGGCATAGCTTGGGCCCATGCGGGTACCCATGGCCACCTCCTTTGCCTGTAGGAAGTGGGTGGAATTGTATGAGAACTTGTTGAGGGTGAGGATGAGTTCTGCCAAGCGGATGAGGGTGTCGGTGGAGGGGGACTGGTCAGGCCTGCAAAATAGGAAGAAGTGGAGGGGCTTTAGACCATCTGCATTGGGAATGCAAGTGTATAGGGACTGGACATCCATGGTAAAAATGAGGTGTTGGGGACCGGGGAATTGAAAGTGCTGGAGGAGGTGGAGGGTGCGGGTGGTGTCACGGATGTAGGTAGGGAATTACTGAACCAAGGGGGAGAAAATGGAGTCCAGACAGGTGGAGATAAGTTTGGTGGGTCAGGTTCAGGCGGTGACAATGGGTCGATAAGGGCAGGTGGGTTTGTGGATTTTGGGAAGGAGATGGATGCGGGCGCTGCAGTGTTGGACACTGGGTGGAAGGTCACCTGAGGTGATGAGGTTGTGGATGGTTTGGGAGATGATGGTTTGGTGCTTGGGGGTGGGGTCATGATCAAGGGGGTGGTAGGAGGTGGTGTTGGAGAGTTGGCGTCTGACCTCGGTGATGTAAATTTCAGTGCGCCATACTACCACTGCACCTCCCTTGTCCACGGGTTTTACGATGAGTTTGGGATTGGAACGGAGGGAGCAGGGGGCTGCACGTTCTGCGGGTGAGAGGGGTGGCGAGGTTGAGGCAATTGATAACTCAATGGCAGTTGGAGATGAAGAGGTTGAGGGAAGCCTTGCGGTGGTGTCCAGGAGGAGGGCTTGCGTTGGAGGTGGGTGAAGAGGTCAGTGGAGGGAGGGTTGGGCTCAGTGTGAAAGAAGTAAACGTGGAGGCGGAGGCAGTGGAAAAAACAGCTCAATGTGCAAATGTGACAGGTATTCGTCGATGTGTGGGTGGAAGGGGACACTGCCTTGACCTGTGGCTTGTTTACTTTGCTTTCAGCTCAGAAGGCCCATTCCTGCCCCATTTCACAGCTTTTGCACCCATTTTAATTCTCTTTCCCTCTTTCACCATCACAAACCCCTCTGACCTTTGCGCACAGCCTCTGCACCAATCTGTCAAAAGTACAGTTATTTAAAAGCAGAAATTGCTGGAAAATCTCAGCATGTCTGGCAGCGTCTGTGGAGAGAAATCAGAGTTAATGTTTCAGGTCCAGTGACCCTTCAGCAATTTGTTTGTCTGATTTACAGCACCTACAGATCTTTTAGGTTTTTATATTAAAAAGAAATTTCCAGCCCCTTTTCAGTTCTGAAGAAGTCATACTGAACCTAATATTAAGTCTTTGTCTCTCCCCAGACTTTGCTGTACTTGTTATGTTTCTTAATCACTGTGAATCTTTTCAGTTTTCCCAGCTACTTAGCTGACTACCTTGTCTTTCACCTCCCTCAGTTGCTGAGGAGTAAATGTCTCCAAGGGATTTTCTCTTTTCCTATTTGCACTTATGTACCTTTCTAATTCTATCTGTTGAGAGCTTTCTTTTCACTCACCATCTGTTACAGAGTAATACATTGTTGGTCGTGATCTGGTATTGATGAGTAGAAGTGCAGCACAACAGTAAAAGAGTTATAATTCTCAATTTGACGAGCATCTAGACAGAGAGTCTGGAAGTTGCACAGTTTGCCATCAGTTAGGAATACCTGAATTTCACTCCATCACAGTGTGGCATGTGTGACTGGCAAGGTTGCTGTGGCATAATGGGATTGCACAAATCATGATCAAACTGTGTGTGTGTGTGTGTGTGTGTGTGTGTGTGTGTGTGTCCACACACTCTCACTCTCTCACACTCTCTCACACTCTCTCACACTCTCTCTCACTCTCTCTCACTCTCTCTCACTCTCTCTCACTCTCTCTCACTCTCTCTCACTCTCTCTCACTCTCTCTCTCTCACTCTCTCTCACTCTCTCTCACTCTCTCTCACTCTCTCTCACACTCTCTCACACTCTCTCACACTCTCTCACACTCTCTCACACTCTCACATTAATAAGAGAGAAGACATCAATCTAGAATAAATGTGGACAAGAAGGTCTTAGACACTACAGCAGAGCTGTATTTAATAGTCCCATTGTATCGATGATGGTGTGTTACATTATAAAAGCTGTTGAAGAGCCTTACTTGGAGATCAGAGGTAAATAGCCTCTGTGCGTTCAGGCATCAACACTGTGTTATTCTAGACTTGTATTCGCATGAGCAGGTTGCAATATTAGCTTAAAGTGCAGGATGAAGCAGGAACAAGTTGCCTAATATTGATCGAGATAACTGTAGACTTAAGTTTGCTTCTCATTTTCCTCTGCTATGAATTTCATGAGGAAGAAAAATCTGATTGCAAAATTTACACTCCTGTGGCCTGCGCCCAACTCTTATCTTGGGTCAATGCAAACTTGTTTTGGTCTGACATGCAAAACACACTTGATTCGCTGCTCTATAAAGAAAAGATCTACAAGCTTGACAAAAGTTTGCTCTTCAGGTAAAAGTCTGTTTCCTGTGTTAAATGCACAGAACTCTGAAAAATAATTGCTGCTTAAAACATACAGACCAGAAAAAGCGGTCTTTATGTAACAAAAATACACATGTGAACGTCCTCTATTAAATCTACAAGTCTCAGGAGAACACAATATATTCTCTCCTCTTATGAGTGAAGAGGTTGTTAGTCAGACTGAAATTGCCAGTAAAAAATTGCTGTGCTCTTTATCTGTCTCGACTGACTGAAGGAACTTTTGTTTGTGTGCCAATTATAAATACCCATGTAAGCTTTTAAAAATGTCTGCATAGAGATCCAAATACAGCTCTGAATGTAGAGCAAAGTGCATTAATAATAACGGGTCCCAATGGCACAAGCTATCATGAGCAATAACTCTCTGCCTTCAGGCATCTTCTTTTCCTTCTCTTCCTCTTTTATACTCTCAACTTCCTTGAGCTGTGACCTGCAAGAGCCCAATGCCTCAATTTGGTCACTGTATTAACCTCAGTGAGCATTTGGGCTGTTCAAACAGCGGGGCAGGTAACCTATGGTACCAAAGAGATCCGAATGTTGGGCACTTGCTGCCCTTTTTAAGCGTTCTCAGTTCGCACTGACATATCCGTCATCTTCACAATGAGATTACACATACATTGCTAATTTAATCATGTTGTAAATCTGAAAAGATTTGCCAGGCTGCCTGTCTGTCTCTCTCTCACTAATATTGTTGCTCTGTTCCACTTTGCTGCATTGACTGCTGTACATGGAACTTTTGGGTCAATCTAGATATGGCATCATTCTGAACCAAGCACTGAAATATTCAGGTATTGTGTTTACATCTGCTGGAGCCACCTTTTTTAAATTTTTTTTGTACTGAATATAGGAAAAAATTATATACTATATTTCTATATGAAAAGATATATTTTAAATTATTTTATAAAGCATCATAAGCTTTTTGGTTCGATGTTCTGTGAATTTACAACAGGTAAATTATCAGGGAGCTACACGTGAAGAGAATATTTTGCTAATAAATGGTGCTGCTGTGTTGTAGCCGTATGATACTTTGTCAGAGTGCAGTTGGTGAATTTATTGTACAGTTTCTTAACGTTCAGTCCCCTTGAATGTAAAGGTGGTTATGACTGCAGCATCAAGTCCACCTCAAACAGACCTAGTTAAAAATTCTGTCAGTAAAACCTGTAAGCAATTATTCCATAAGGTTTCCAAAGATGGGAAACATATTTTATTAACAAGAAATGAAAACAAGCTTGACAGTTTTAGATTTGTACAGTAGGCTTATTCATTGAAAGGCAAATATGTGAGTGGTTTGTGATTGTCTCCGAATGTTAACTACCAGTTCTGCAGTTAGAATTAAAGGGCATTGAAGAGCAAGTGACTTTTCCTGCCATGATATAAGGGTGTAGGAAGTCATTACATTAGCCTCCAGATGCTTAATGTCAACAAATTGCAACACTAATTGGTTTAAGATTGCATTGTCAATGCCTTGATTAAAGAAGGCTATTGTACAGTCTTGTTTCTTTTGATTCTAACATTTATTTTCTTTTTGCTGGAGACAGCTGCATACAGTATGTTCATTTAAAGACCTTTGATGGAAGTTTCTTGAATTGAGACAGTTTATTTTCTTTTGATGTTGGCCTTTTTGTTGTATAATGCAAGTAACATAGATTTCCCTGCTTGATGGGAACTCTTGTGTTTATAATAATAACATTTTGAACTTGAAACTGATTTGTTTATCTTTTCTAGGTTCTAAATTTATTGTTAGTGAAGATTTTGGAGTACACAGATTGTTCAGAACTTCCAGCTGGCAGACCATTGTTTCTTTTTGAAGTAGTATTGATAGATCTTGCCTCGTGCTACTTGCTACTGTCTTTGTTTGCTACGCCAGCAAGAGGATATAGATTTATTTAGCTTTTTCTGGAGGTTGTTCTGGTCAATTGCTATGCATAATATTCAAAGAAAAGAGACTGGAGTTGGGAGGGGGTGTGGGGGGCAGGTGGCGGGTGGTGAAGGTCCCTTTTGAGTCCAGCAATCTTTGTATTTTAGCATGGGTTAATCTGAGCCAAGTTTCCCAGGGCCTTTGACTTCAGCGTACGGATGGGTTGGTAGGAGGTTCAAAGAAAGCTGCATGAAAACTGAATGTCACGACACCAGGACAGCAAAGTAGTTAAGCTCAGTGTCAGTGTGAATGCATATTATAAGGCAACTTAGTTTGTTTTTGAACAGAAATTAATTCAGAGATTCCACTGCATTTTCAATTTGTGTGTTTATTTTGTTACAGTTAATAACCTGCTTGACCACAGATATTGAAAATATGGTTTCAGGATTTCTCATTCATGTTACTGAACTTGTGCATTACATAATTGCAAAACTTTATCAGCTGAAGAATACTCTTGTTTGCTTTTTGTGTACCTGTCAAGCCCTAATTTGAATTGATATTTTTGGTTGGAAAACCCACTCGTTTCCAACTGAAATAAAAATAGTGCCATTTTTCCATTACCTCAAATAGTTATGTTGTTGCTTTGAATTATTGAAACTAGGAAGGTCCCACCCTTAGACTCTGCTGAATTAGCAGCTCCCCATCACAGTGACAGTAGAAGCAACAGCTTGGAATAAAGGAAAATCACTTGGAGTTCTTATTCAATTATGGCCATCCACACTTTGCTGCTGAAGGATCAAATGTGTTCTTTTGAAGGGCAGAGCAGACTCATTAGGGTGAATGGCCCTCACTTTATGGTCTTGCAGAATGAATGGCAAGTTCGCAAACTTGTCATCAAGACATGCTGACACTGCGGAGAGTATGTATGGAACAATTGCTACTGCAATGGCTCTCTTACAGCTGTGCAATGCTTCTGGCCTGATTTTTCTCTCTGCTGCTACGTCTTGGTGAATAGTTATCGGCTAAATGTCAACTGACAAAAATCTACCAAAAATCAAGTAGAAGAAAGGAGGGGAGAAAGTAGCCAAGGGCGTGTTGTGGATTTGCTGCTGGATTAGGAAGCCAGAAATGTGGGTTGTTAATCCAGAGACAGGAGGATCCAAACTAATCATCATCTGAGAAACATTAATATTTAAAAATGTGCAAGTTAAAAGCACGATACCAGTGAAAAAGACAATGAAGCTATCAAAACGTTGTATAAAAATGGCCTCCATGTGCCTTTGTTCTGACCTAAATGATGTGAGATACCTAGCCCACACCAATGTGGTTCGCTCTTAAGCACCTTCTGATGTAGCTGGGAAAGAGAAACTAGTGGTGGACAGTAAAAGCTGCCCTTGCTAACAATGCCCATGTACAGAGAGAGAAGAAAACATTGTGTCTGTGTATTTGTTAAATTTCTAGGAGCTCATGTATCTAATTTACCAAAAGTTGTCCAAAATATATTCCTTCTTAATTTGAAAAACGTGACCATCTCTCAGGTAAGTCAAATATTTTTCGCAAGCTTTATTTAAAAAGGGGAAAGCCTTTCAGATAATCAAGGTTTCTGATAGGACCTTAAACAAGGAAATACTTGTGCAGTGTTGTATTTGACAAAGCACACGAAGAGTGCTTGCTAAATCATGGATAGCAAGTTCCTACAAACAGCGAATGACCAGATGATTTGTCTTCATGGTGTTAATTGTGAGAACTTTGCTATTCTTCTGAGATAGTACCTTGAAATCTTTCATATCCACTTCAGAGGTAGATTGGGATTATAATTCAAGTCTTATCTGAAAGATAGTGCAGCATTCCATCTGGACTGCATGGGGTGTCACCCTTGATATGTACTCAAGTCCTTGGATAAGGAAATTTTTAAAGCTTTCAACTCCAAAACAAAGAAGTTACATCGAACCAAAGTGTATTATCAAATACTTCGGGCATCAATGCTCACCCCTTCATCCTAAGCTTTTGTTAAGAAATTGTAGTGACCGCAGGAGTCACTCTGCCTTTGAGTGCTCTCAAGCTTGGCTATTTCACAAGTTTAATTATTTGCAAATTTTAACATCTCCCACCTACTAATCTTATTTATCAGTCCTTTACTGCAGCCAGCTTCCTCTCCCCCTGCAACCCTAAATCTTCTCCGTTGACCCTTCCTCATCCCGAGCCAAATTATTTTACGACTGCTTGTGAGTTCACCTGATTCTGGGAATCAGTCGGCAATCTGAGATAAACTTGTCATTAAATCAGCCAGGAGTAGATCAGGTGGATTGTGCATTTTGGCTAGAATCTGGATATACCCGTTCCTGGCCTTTGTTCGTTATTGTTGGGCTTGTTCTGTGCAGCACCTCCATCAAAATTAAAAATAGCATCTTCCTTCCCGTCAGACCGGGGGTGGGAGGGGAAGTTGGTGGGGGGCGGTGGTTGGGGATGCTGACAGTGTGTGAGATTCTAATGTGATGCGCTGATACGAAAGAGAAATCTTGGCCTCCTGGGCAATGGACATGGGAAGCTCAGCTCTTGTTCCTAGCTTGCACTCCATGAAGGACACAGACAGCATTAGCAAATAAGTGGTCCCTTTGCACAATACAACTTGCTCATTGCAAACAGTTAGCCAGCCCTCCAGCGGATGGCTGAGCTTCACTAATGTTGGCAAGTTCTGAGGAAGGGTCACTTCTCCCAAAACATTAACTTTTGATTTCTCTTCACTGATGCTGCCAGACCTGCTGAGCCTTTCCAAACAAAAACTTTCTATTTCAGTAAATCAGAGTTGTCCTTTGATTCCATTCCTGGCAGATTTGTAGTGGGTGTTCCTATTTGTTCTTGTGTTGATATGGATGGATTGTCACGTATTAATAAACTTGTATTCTGTGCCTCTGATTAGCCTGTTGCCTGAAAATTGATATGATACCTCTCACCAATGTGGGCATTACCCATAAATTTCAATGACATTCAAGTTGGATTATTCTATTATAATTTTCTGAGTCATCAAGATATACAGCATGGAAACAGACCCTTTTGTTCCAACTCATCCATGGTGACTAGATACCCTAAATTAATTTAACCACACTTGCTAGCATTTGGGCTAAACTCCCTCTCAATCCTTTCTACCCATCTAGATGCATTTTAAATGCTATAATTGTACTAGCCTCCTCCTCCACCTATTGGCTACTCATTCCATACACAACCTCCCTCTGCATGAAAAAGTTGTCCTTAGATCCCTTTTAAATTGTTCCCCTTAAACCTATGCCTTCTAATTTTGGACCTTGGAGGGGAAAAGACTTTGGCTATTTACTCTATGTCCCTGATGATTTTATAAACCTCTATAAGGTCACCGTTTTGCTTCCACTCCAGAGAAACAGCCACAGGCTATTTAGCCTCTCCCTATAGCTCAAACCCTCCAATTCTGGCAGCATCCTTGTAAATACTTTCTGAACACTTTCAAATTTTCAACATCTTTCCTATAGCAGAATAGAGATCAGAATTGAATGCAGTGTTCCAAAAGTCTTTTGTATATATCACCAACAGCAGAGGTCCTAGTACAGAACCCTACGGAAAACCACTAGTCATGGACGTCCAGCCAAAAAAAAAGCAACCATCCACCATTACCCTCTGCCCCCTCTGGACAAACCAATTGCACAGCCAGGTGGCCAGGTCACCCATGGATCCCATGCATCACTTGAACTCAGATCTGCAGTTAGAGCCTTGAAAAGACTCATGTCAGTGTTAACATGCGATGGGATATCAGCTCCCAGAAACTTTTCAAACACTTTCCCCAGCTTGGAAATGGACAAGGCTTCTCTCCGGCAGAAACCCAATTGGTTTCTCATTTGACTAGATGACTGAGTAAAATAATGCTTCTGCTGTGAAGAACTGTAACTTTTAACTTGGAGCGTAAGGACAAAAGAAATAGAAGCAGGGTGGACCATGTGGCCCTTGAACGTGCTCCTCCAATCCATGTGATTCTGACCCGTAATTTATGGGTGATGCCCACATTGGTGAGAGGTATCATATCAATTTTCAGGCAACAGGCTAATCAGAGGCACAGAATACAAGTTTATTAATACGTGACAACTGGAGCCTTCCCTCCAGTTCTTGCCATTAGTTGTTGATTTTTCAGGAAAGCCATGAGCTGTCAGTCTCAACCCTAAATATGATTTAAGCATCCACAAACCTCCGGGGTACGGGGCTCCAAAATTCCCAATCCCAATCATTTACATAAACGTATCAGTCCTCATCACTGTCCTAACTAAATAGTCCCTTATCTGAAAACTGTGGCTCTATGTCCTAATTCTCGAGACACCACCTCTTAATGTCTATGCTATCGAGCCTCCTTTGTATCTTTCAGTAAGATCACGCCTCTTCTTCTGAACCCCGCAGCGTAAGCAGCTCAATTTTTTTCTGCCTCTTTTGGATGGTCAGTCCTCCCAATCTGACACGGGTGTGGAAATCATGGTTAGGAGAGGTGGTCTCTGATTTACTTGAAACAATTAGCATTGAGAGGGAGAAGGTATTGGTAGTTTCAGCAGGTCTGAAATTAGATAAACCCCTCGAACCAGGTGAGATGTATCCCAGGTTGCTGTTGGAGGCAAGGAAAGAGATTGCAGGAGTCTTCACATTAATTTTCAAATTCTCATGCCTGAAGACTAGAGTTAATGTGATGCCATTATTTGAGAAATGTGATAAAGATGAACTGGGAAGCTACAGACCATGGGCCTAACATCAGTGGTAGGGAACCTAATAGGACAACATTTTGAGGGAGAGAATTAATAATGACTATTTGTTGAGGCATGAATAAATCCAGGAGAGTAAGGAGGTGTTTATGTCTAATAAAGTTGACTTGAATTACGTGAGGAGAGAAACAGGCCTAGATGAGGCTAATATAGTTAATCTAGTCTACATGGACTTGAGTAAGGTTTTTGGCAAGGACTCTCAAGGCAAGCTCGTTAAGCTAAGAGACCATGGAATCCCGGGCAAATTAGATGCAAAAATTGGCATAGCGGCAGGAAACGGAGGATGATGGCTGTAAGGATGTTTTTCTGACTGGAAGCCTGTGTCAAATGGCGTACCATTTGTAGCATACGTTTACTGATCTCAACATGAACGTGGGAGGTTATGGTTAGTGAGTTTGCAGATGACTTGAAAATTGGTGTGGTAAATAGTGAGCTTGAAAGCCTTGTAGGATGGTTATAGATGAGCTGGCTAGATGGACTGAAAAGTGAAGTGATGTGTTTTGGGAGGACTGATAAACTAAAGGAGTACCTAATGAATGGTATGACCTGAGGAAGCACTAAAGATCAGGGTATTCTTGTCATCTATGCTGTCTAGGTTGAATGGACTACTCGTGCTTCAAGGTAGCAGAACAGATAGATAAGGTTTTTAAGAAGGCACATGGGATACTTTCCTTTATTAGTCAAAGCATTGAATACAAGAGTAAGAAGGTTATGATGGAGCTATTTATAGCATTATTTAGGCCACATCTGGAGTCCTGTGCAGCTTTGGCTGCCATACTACAGGAAGGATATAATTGCGCTGGAGGGGTTGCAGTTGAGATTCACCAGGATATTGCATGGACTGGAAGAGTGACTGGATCGTTTAATGTTGTTTTCCTTAGAGCAGTGCTGGTTAGGGTTGGAGTAGGATCTTTTTGAAGTGTACAAAGGTCTGAAGTGCATTGATTAGGTAGATATGGTGAATATTTTACCCTTAACAGAGGGATCAAAAATAAGGAGGTGTATAAATATAGAAACATTGCAGATTGAAGCATGAGTAGGCCATTCAACCACTTGACCCTACTCCACCATTCAATTTATGGCTGATCATCTAGCTAAATAATCTCACCCTCCCCTTATATCCCTTGATCCCCATAGCCGTAACAGCTATATCTGCTAAGATAAAGAGCAGGAAACTTGAAGGGGATTTGAGGGAAAGATATTTCACTCAGAAGATGGATATTTGGGCAATTCCCAGAAGGGTGATAGAGATGGAAACCCTTGATATTTAAGATGTGCTTAAATAAACACTTGAAGAGCTGCAGTATATAAGGCAATAGACAGGGCTCTTGCAGCATGGTAATACTGTCCCTACCTCTGAGCCAGGAAGCTCAGGTTTAAGTCCCACCAACTCAGGTGCTTCATAACAGATGTGAGCAGGCTGATTAATAACATAGAAAAGGCTATGGATCGAGTGCTAGGGAATGGGTTAAGAACAGATAGCTGATGGCTAAAGCAGACAAAACGGGCCAAAGGACCGCCTCCAGAGCTGTGAAATCTCAGACTCTCTGTGGCTTACACTTGTCACGCAGCTTTGTACTGTAAATAAATGTGATTATTTGTCCACATAATTAATATAGTTTATAATTGGGACTCTGTGATATATGCTATAGCAGCTGTCCGTTTAAGGTAGTAAACTCCTGGTGAAAGAAGAGTAGCTTATTGCATGAATTGTTTAATGATTGGGGTTTGACTGTTAAGTGGGCATAGAAAGCACATGATCAACTTACCAGTTCTTCCATTATGATTCTTCACGCACACCATCAGAGTTCTTCTGTAACTGCTATTTATTTTCCTTTTCAAAAAAAAACTGGACAGTTGACTTGAATTTTAATATCAGCCCATGAAGATGTCCACCCACTAACCTAATGGTGAATATTTTAGAGAATCGGGCCAGATGGCTGACTCCTTCTAAGCAATAGCCATTCTATGGTTTTTATGTAACAATAACAGTGACTGTTGACAATGCACAAGTGAGAGGTTAGTGTCTGGAAGTGAAACGTAGGTGTGTCTTTTCAACAATGGGTTCTCTGATGTTCTCTTCCAACTAGTGAATAGTAGGGGAAGGTTTTAGCTTTGATACTTGGAAGTGAGTTAATATATTTTGATTTTAGCAGGGCCATGTGCTTGAGCTCCGAGCCATTGGATTATGACAAAAATAAATTAGACCAAGTCTCTCACCTGATCACTGGCATTTGGTCATCCTAGCCGTGTTCCTGCATGGACTTTGGATAAGATGGTCTTAAATTCTGTCCTCTCTGAATGAATAGAATGAATCAATTCACCACCAAGATTCATAGCCTGAATAATGTTATTCAGGCTACTGGAACCTTTTCTGGAAGTCTATCTGGGAAGTTGATGATGACCTCTGAAAGCAAGTGAAAGGGAAGGAAGAAAGAAAGGCATTCAATTTGAGATTGTTGTAACCAAGTCTGGAGGGTGAATAAATTCCTACCTTTCCATTCCTTGAGATTGGATATGGGATGTTTGAAATGACATGATTCCTCAATTTGATAGTCATTTGACTAATGTAAAAAATTGAAAATATGCTAATTGTATCAAATCAGCATGATCTTGTGTTGCTATTTTTAATAATTTCATTCTTAAAAAATGAAAGGAAAAGTTTGAAGGTGGAATGAGAAAGTTCTAGATCATCACTGAACAGAATATGTTCCTTTGATAGTCTAGAGTTGGTGGAAAGGGTTACTATTCTGGAAATGTCTTTTTTTTTAAACCGCAATCTGTTCTTTTCGCCCCCAGAGATGCTGCTATGGCACTAAGTTCCTTTGATTTTTAAATTCTGTCTGTTTTCTCCAACTTGTAGCAGAAGTAAGGCTCCCTACTGAGTATAAAAAATCTTGTTGAAAGCGTAAATTTGCTATTGCATTTTGCAGGCACTTTGTGCTTCTTCCTCTGTAATAGACAGGCTTATGATCATAACTTTCACGGGAGTTTGTCATGTGATGATTAACTAGGGACGCACAGAAGATCAGAAATTTTGTTGTCAATAAATGTGATGCCATGTACGTTTTAGTATTTGTAGATAACTGAAGGGGATGCTGTTTTTTTATTCAGAATCTCTTCTGAAGCAATTATATTCAGAAATAATAGATTTTGAGAATTATCTTTAATTGGAGTTGAGGGTTGGCAGCCAGAGAAATTAGCTTGGAGTGATTTTGTCTTACTAGTGGCTTCAGATCGAATTTCCAATAATTGATCAATTGATGTGTAGGATGATTGCAGATTGTCCAAAGTAAGGAAATTATATATGTATATACATGTTTGGAAACCTTGACCTCTGAAAGGTAGGTTGTATTTTGTTAGAAATTTGAGGCTTTATTTCAAGTAATGAAAGCAAAATATTTTCCATAGCTGGTACCAGTACATTAAACTAGGATAACTGATCTCATAGTGAATGTTTCCAGAAACTTGATGATGCGAGGACATGATGGATTAAATGATGGAGCAGCCTCAAGGAGCTGAGTGGCCCAATCCTGCCCCTGGCCTGCATGATTGTATGTACGTGTGCTGGCCACTTGCTGATACTTTGCTAAAGGATTAATTCTTCAAATATCAATCTGGACAGTAAGGGTCATGAAATTAGTCCGCAGCTGATCATAATCGTATCCCTGTCAAATGTACGCATCCAGCTAAAGGCTATGGGCTTGCAACCTGTGGTAGAAACAACAATAGGAGATTTATTATCCGTCATTCACTTGGCACTGCCGACGTGCTGTCCCATTTTACAGCTACAATCAACCAAGTCAACTAGAATTTATCTAGGATATTATTCACTGCATTATGGCAGTCAGGAAAGCTTTTATTTTCTAATTGGTCAAGGATCAATTGTATCTTTTTTAAAAAGTAAATCTGAAACTAAGTATAACAAAGTGTGGAGCTGGATGAACACAGCAGGCCAAGCAGCATCTCAGGAGCACAAAAGCTGACATTTCGGGCCTGGACCCTGATGAAGGACCCTGATGAAGGGTCTAGGCCCGAAACGTCAGCTTTTGTGCTCCTGAGATGCTGCTTAGCCTGCTGTGTTCATCCAGCCTCACACTTTGTTATCTTGGATTCTCCAGCATCTGCAGTTTCCATTATCTCTGAAACTAAGTATGCAGTTTTATGAATTAATTTCTTCGTTCCTCTGATCTTATAGGACCTCCAGTGTAATACATTTCAAATACAATTGTACCTGTCAGTATTGTCAAAAAGGGACTCTGGTTTAAATAATGTGAAAATTACAGGATAGTAATTTCTGGTGATAGTGTACTTGACTTACCACATAGATCTATGGAGCTGCTACTTTATGGGCTGACTTAGTTATTTTTAATTCTTGGCCACTTTTGACAGATAAGGTAATTGAACTTTGGAGGGATGCTCAAAATAACCATCCATAACTGTATGGTAACTGTACAAAAAGAAAACAGAGCAATAGAGCCTAACTAGTCCATGCTGACCAGGTGTTCTAAATTAATCTAGTCCCCAGTCTATTCAAGCCCTCCAACCCTGGCAACATCCTTGTCAACATTTTCTGGACCCTTTCAAGTTTCACAACATATGTGCAAGAGTTGCAAAGTTCCAATCAGATGATGCTCATATAGTACGTTAAACAACAAAAGCAGCACTGACGCTCGCATGAGTTCACTGTTTCCTTAGAAATCAATATTAAAAGTTTTTTTTTAAATGTGTGAATGAATCAGAACTGAATAAAGTCAGAGATAATAAAATCAGGTCTATCATTTAACTGAAGAATTTAGATTACATCTTAAACAGTGAATAAAAATTGTTGGCATATGCTAACGTCTTGAGCAGAGGGGAGTTTTTTTCATTTGTGAAAAGCAAATTTCATGATATGCTTTGGTTTACTTTATTATGCTGAAAATGAATAATTTCCTGGGCTGCTATAATTATTATCACCTGTCCTGTGTGGCTGGTTATATTTTGCTTTCCAATTGCTCAGGATTTTTTAAGTCGTCAACAAATTGATTCAGTTTGCACCGTAAGGATTGTATAAAATAATAGTTGCTGAAACTCAATTCTCAGAAAAATGAGTCTGGTTCAAACATGGTAAAACACAGATTTTTATTCTGATGGGTATTAGTTTCTTGATGCATGTTTTTCAAATAATGAATCTTACTAAGCTTACCCTAAACGGTTTAAATCTGTATCCACGAGGTGGTTACAAGAATTGAGGCAAATGCCATTCTGAACTGGACACTTCGAAAGGCAATTATCCCTGCAGCTAGGGAGGTGGCACATAGAAGGGAGAGGACAAAATTCCTACTGATTCACTAATGCTTCCCTTAAAATCCATTAACCTGAATCAATTATAAGAAAATGTAAAATGCTTACATCAATGTGTAATTGCTGTTTTGCGAAATCTGTGAACAAGGTGACTGAAGTCGCTAAGCTCAACTATGGATTAAAACTCTGCAGCATTTGAAAGATGGAAGAAAAGGACTGGTTGCAAGGTTGAGTGCAGGTCAGATATGCTCAATAATCCCTTTCAATTCAAGCATTTTCTTGCCATTTAAAAGAGAACCTGTCTGGTGAATGGACTGGAGGGGTTATAAACTCTGGAGCCAATGGAAAATAAAAACCAAAGTGGTTCACAGCTTCCCTACACTGTTTGTGCAGTTTAACCCCGTTGCTGCAAACACCTTAATCAAAATTTCAGTGCTGGTCATGCATACAAAGCTGCAAAGTACTCGCCTGCATCACATGGGTTAAATCCCCAGTATTGACAGGAATTTTTTACTTGCAAGTAAGAAATTCCTGATAGCCAACATCAAGCTTGTAACATCTTGACGCCTAGGAAATTTTTTTTTCTTGCATTTAGGAATGCATGGAGTTCCCGCAGTTGAAGCCGCTGATATCAGTTTTGAAATAAGGCAAATTCACTGGGCTTGAGCTTTGTCTGCCAAAATTCTATATATGAAATTCCTCTGGTCCGTAACTTAACTGAAAATGTTGATGCGAGTACAAAACAATTATCCCATTTTTGTCTCCCTTGAGAGTTTACATTAAAACTAGCGACAAAATAATTCGACAGTTACTAAATGGGTTACTCTGTAAGCCAGCAAGATCTTTGATCTTCAGTGTTTGTCAATAGGAATTTCTTATTTGCAAGTGAGGAATTCCTGATGACAATGGGCCTTTTGACAGATTTACTTCATGAAACCGCTGCAAACGTGTAAAATTACTTCCATTGATTTTTCACATGAATAGTTATAATGAGTAGAGCACCGTAGTAATAATTGGAAACTGCAGTTGTTTGGGACGAGTGACGATGATTTCATTCTAGTTCATCTCCCAACCCCCACCATTGATGTGCTGCTTGTGTCGGAAGTTACTTTGGGCCCCAGCAATGTCTTTTGAGTGGTTCGGGACTGATAGGAAAGGCGGTATGCAGTCTGGACTTCACATAGGCTTTGAAGAGGACGCAGATGTTACACACAGTCAATTTGCAGTTTACAAAGTTAATCCATCGTACAAATGTAAAAGATTTCAAATGGGTCATGTGTGATATTTAAAACATTAGCTGGTGACCATCACGGAAGCCATAACAAAAATAAATGCAAAAGTGTCCAATTTTCATTTGATATGAGTGCTGTCTTTACAAACAATTTTCTTTTAAATAAACACTGCAAATGGCTACCTTTCACACTTTCCCCACATTGAAAAATATTCAGATGTAATGTCTGTCGGCAACAAGATGTTTCTGTATTTTTGTCCTGATTGTTTTTACACATGCTATAAACAAATGACTTGTTTACCTAAAACAATCAATATATGAGCACTTTTATGTTAATTCTGAGTTGCGTTAAGACCCTGGAAAGTATATTTTGGCTGCAGCTCTATCTGCAATTAGAGATTGGTCAGTGATTATGTGGTTTCTTGTACAGTATGACAGAGCAAGTCATCTTATCATGTGCCATCAGCTTAGTATTTATGCAGATAAAATGTCAGGTATCTTCTCAGGGAATTGCATTATGAATGGGTTGGAAATGCCGACTGTGGCTGGGATCTTCTGGTATCCATTTCTCTGGTCCCATATTTAAAGCCCAGCTGGATGCCATTTTAGATGCTGAACTGTCATGCTGACCTCTCAAATCACTGGCCAGGTGAAACAGCATGTTCTGTTGACATCAATGGTGCTGAGGTTGAGAGTGTGATCAGCAAGTTCCTAGGATTGACGATAAGTCAACCTGTCCTGGACTTCCATGTAGATGTGACAATCAAGAGGCACAAACAACGTCTCCTCTTCCTCGGGTGCCTCACAAGATTTAGCATATCCATAAGGTCCTTCAACAACTTCGACAAATGCACCATTGAAGGCATGCTGCCTGGGTGCCTAATGGCTTGCTTTTGCAACTGCTGTGCCCAGGACCATAAGAAACGACAGAAGGTTGTGTGTACAGCTCAGACCAGCACGGAAGCCAACCTTTCATCCACAGGCACCATTTACACGGCACATTGCCACATAAAGCTTGCTAATGTTGATCTTGCCTAGCACATGCCCTCTGCAATGTCAACTTGTACGCTTTTGTCCATTTTTTTCCTCTAAAACCCTATGATCTGTATGTCCTTGATTACTTTGATCTGTCTGTACTGCTCATAAACAAAGCGTCTCACTATAGTTTGGTATACGTGACAATAAATCGATCAAACTAAAATCAAATGGGAAGAAAACTAAGTTTGTTCTATACTTGAAGCAGAAAGATCTCAAGGTGGTGGCACATTAATAGGAAGTACTCTTCCTAGCTGACAGCTCCAAGATGCTACCCTACCAGCCACAGCTTGGGCACAGTAGCAGCTGGCAGAGCTTCACTAACTCTTACGTTCGTGCAACAGAGCTAGCAACTTTTGCAGACATTTCAATTGTACCTAGTCCTTATCTTTCTCACTGCAGAAAAATGTGGACCAAGACTGGGCTGCAAGGTCTATAACAGGAGTGGCTGGTAAAATGGTCCCAATTTCCTTTTGAGGAGAGGATAGTGACGATTGAGGAAGACCAGGACAGCTCTGTAATGTCAAGGGGATAGTAAAGGACATTCCCATTATCGGGCTTCTTTATTTTATTCATTAATGGGATGAGGGCATCGCTGACCAGGCAGCATTTATTGCCCACCCCTAATTGCCAGAGGGCATTTTAGAGTCAACCGTGCTGCTGTGGGTCTGGAGTCACATGTAGGCTAGACCAGCTAAGGATGGCAGTTTCCTTCCCAAGAGGACATTAGTGAACCAGATGGGTTTTTCCTGACAAATGACCATGAATCCATTGCCAAAATTAAATTCTTAATTCCAGATATTTTATTGAATTCAACTTCCACCATCTGCCCTGGTGGGATTTGAAACTGGGTCCCCAGAAGGTTATCTGGGTCTCTGGATTAACAGTCCAGCAATAATATCACTAGGCCATTGCCTCCCCAAAAGCTGCATCATGCAATACTCCTCTCCAATCATCACCAGTGCTAACTTATTAATGTCCTGTGCAAGGAGATATGAAATACCTCTTTAAAAGTATATTCCTGCAAGGAAGAGAAATTCATTTTTTTAAAAAAAATGAAAAATTATCCATGGTTTAACCAGGAAGTCAAGGATAGCATAAAGGCAAAAACTAGGGCATATTATCCTGCAAATGTTACTGGCTGTCTGGAGGATTGGGAGAACTTTAAACATCAGCAAAGGGTTACTAAAAACACAATCGAAAGAGTTAAGCTGAACTATGAAAGGAAACTAACAGAAAACATGAGCACTGATGCCAAAACCTTCAATAAGTATATAAAAAGGAAGAGAGCAGTGAAAGTAAATTTGGCCCTTTAGAGGATGAAAATGGCAGAGCCGCTAAATAATATTTTGTCCCTGTTTTCAGAGGGGAAGATAATGTCTTCCCAAAACCTGCAGTTACTGTAGTGGAATTTGATGAAATTACTATAACTAGGGAGGAGGTTTTAAGTAAACAGATGGAATTAATGGCAGGTAAGTCCCCTGATGGCCTGCACCGTAACATGTTAAAGGAGGTGCCAGCAGAGATGGTGGATGCATTAGTTACAATATTGCAAAATTCCCCCGATTCTGGAAAGATATTGGTATGCTTCCGGTCCACTAACATCTACACCATTTTTTTTAAATCAAAAAAGGGGATAGGGAAACTATACATCAATTAGTTTGACCTCTAGTGGGGACATCGCTGCAGTCAGTCATAACGGAAGGGATAACTCAACATCTTGAAACAAAAAAGCTCAATTCACCAGTGTCGGCATGGTTTCATGAAGCACTAGACTGCTTGACAAAGTTGCTGCAGTCCCTAGAGGATGTAACCTGCAAAGTGGATAATGGGGATTCGATGGATGTGGTGTATCTAGACGTCCAGAGGGCATTTAACAAGATAAAGAACTTAAGAACATAAGAAATAGGAGCAGGAGTAGGCTGTTCAGCCCTTCAAGCCCGCTCTGCCATTCAATAAGATCATAGCTGATTTTTTTCATGGACCCAGATCCACTTACCCGCGTTCTCACCATATCCCTTAATTCCTTTATTGTTCAAAAAACAATCTACCTTAGCTTTTAAAAAGGTTTACTGAGGTAGCATTATCTACTTCACTGGGCAAGGAATTCCATAAATTAACAACCCTCTGAGTGAAGAAGTTCCTTCTCAATTCGGTCTTAAACCTGCTCCCTCTAATCTTGAGGCTATGCCCTCTCGTCCTAGCTTCACCTGCCAATGGGAACATCCTCTATTCCCTTCATAATTTTATATGTTTCTATAAGATATAATTGCGGTCCCAACACTAATCCCTGAGGCACACCTCTAGTCACTGATTGTCAGTCAGAATAGCACTCATTTACCCCCACTCTTTGCTTCCTGTTAGTCAACCAATCCTTTATCAATGCTAATACTTTACCCCTAATGCCATGCATCCTTATCTTATGCAGCAGTCTCTTGTGTGGCACCTGGTCGAAGGCCTTCGGAAATCTAGGTATACCACATTGACTGGGTCCCCATTCTCCGCCTCGCTCGTAATGTATTCATAGAATTCCAAAGGATTTGTTAAGCATGACCTGCCCTTCAAGAACCTATGCTGCGTCTGCCCAATGGGACAATTTCTATCCAGATGCCTTGCTATTCCTTCCTTAATAATAGACTCAAGCATCTTCCCCACTTCACTGGTTACACTAACTGGTCTATAATTCCCCATCTTTTGTCTATCTCCCTTTTTAAACAGTGGCATCGCATTTGCTGTTTTTCCAATCTGCTGGGACTGCCCCAGAGTCCAGTGAATTTTGGAAAATTACTGCCAGTGAACCTGTTGTTTTTCCCACCATCTCTTTTAGTACCCTGGAATGCATTCCATCAGGGTCAGGAGACTTATCAATCCTTAACTCCATTAGCTTGCCCAACACCACTACTTTTGTAATAATGATTGTTTCCAGGTCCTCACCTACCTTCATCTCTTTGTCAATTACTGGCATCTTATTAGTGTCCTCCACTGTGAAGACCAATACAAAATACCTGTTCAATGCCTCAGCCATTTCATCACATCCCATAACAAAATTCCCCTTATCATCTTCTAAAGGGCTAACACTTACTTTAGCCACTCTTTTTCGTTTTATATACTTAGAAATTTTTGCTGTCTGTCTTTATATTCTGTGCTAGTTTTTTCTCCTAATTCTATCTTGCTTTTCTTTATAGCCCTTTTTGTGGCTTTCTGTAGACCATTAAAATTTTCCCAATCTCCTAGTTTTATGCTGTTTTTGGCCACTTTGTATGCCTTCTCTTTTAATTTGATAGATTCCCTTATTTCCATAGACACCCACAGCAGATTACCCCTTTTCTTACAGTCCTTCCTTTTCACTGGAGTATACTTTTGCTGAGCACTTTGAAAAATTGCTTTGAAAGTCCTCCACTGCTCGTCAACTGTCCCACCATAAAATCTTTGTCTCCAGTCTACTTTTGCCAAGTGCTCCCTCATTCTATTGTAGTCCTCCTTGTTCAAGCATAGGACCCTGGTATTTGATTTTATCTTCACACACTCCATCTGAATTCTGAATTCTAAATTCAATCATACTGTGATCACTCCTCCCAAGAGGATCCCTAACTATGAGGTTGTTAATTATTCCTGTCTCATTACACAGGATCAGATCCAGGATAGCTTGCTCCCTCATCTGTTCCATTACACACTCTTCTAGAAGGCTATCACGGATGCACTCAACGAACTCCTCTTCAAGGCTATCCTGACCAAGCTGTTTTGACCAGCCTACATTTAGATTAAAATCCTCCATGAAAGTTGCTGTACCATTTTTACAGGCATTAGTTATTTCTTTGTTTATTGCCCACCCCAATGTGATGTTATTATTTGGTGGCCTGTACACTGCGCCTATCAGTGACTTTTTCCTCTTAGAATTTCTAATTTCCTCCCAGATGGATTCAACCTCATTCTCCATAGAACCTATATCGTCTCTCAGCAACGCCCTGATGTCGTCCTTGAATATCAGAGCTACACCACCTCCCTTACCTTCCCGTCTGTCCTTCTGAATAGTCTGGTACCCCTGGATATTTAACTCCCAGTTGTGGCCATCCTGTAACCATGTCTCGGTAATGGCTACCAAATCATATTCATTTATGATGATTTGTGCCGTTAACTCATCAAACTTGTTACGAATGCCACAAGCATGCAGGTAAAGAGCCTTTATGCTAGCTTCCTTGCCCTCATGATTTTCACCATCTCCAATAATATCCCCTGAGTTATGCTTCCTTTTGTGCTTCATTCATAGTCTGCCTTGAACTTAAACCCTCCTGTACACATGCTAACCTGCAGCTTACCTTTTTATTTATCATCATGCTCCCCGTAGTTTTCCCTTTTCCTTCCCCTCGACTCACTAATTTAAAGTCCTAGTGACCACCCTATTTATACTTTTCGCTAGAACACTGGTTCAGATTGGTTCAGGTGGAGACTGTCCTATCAATACAGATTCTACACCCCCCCCTCCCCTACCCAACCCTGTTTCCAAAGCTGATGCCAATGCCCCATGAAATGGAACCCCTTTTTCCCCAAACCACGTGTTTCCCCTTAGCCACGTGTTTACTTCCCTAATTTTCTTATCCCTAAGCCAATTTGCATGTGACTTGAGCAGTAATCCAGAGATTATGATCCTCGAGGACCTGTTCCTTAATTTCGTTCCTAGTGCTTGATAATCCCCAAACAGGTCCCCCATCCTAACCTTGCCTATGTTGTTCATCCCAATGTGGACCACAACAACTGGATCCTCCCCCTCCTGCTCCAATATCCTTTCAAGCCGGTCAGAGATGTCCTGCACCCTGGCACCGGGCAGGTAACACACCATGCAGGACTCCCGATCTGGCTTGCAAAGGATACTATCTATCCCTCTAACTATAGAATCCCCTATAACTACCACTTGTCTTTGTGCTCCCGCCTCTTGAATGGTCTTCTGCACCATGGTGCCGTGGTGAGCTGGCTCATCCTCCCCGCAGCCCTTTTCCTCATCCCCACAGGGAGCAAGTGTCTCGTACCTGTTGGATAAGGTCAAGAGCTGAGGCTCCTCCACTCCTGAACTCGGGATCCCCCTACCTGCCTCACTTGCAGTCACACCCTGTCGTCCCTGATCACTAACTGAATTTGAATTACTTAATCTACCATGTGTGACTGCCTCCTGAAACTAGCATCCAGGTAACTCTCCCCTTCTCGGATGTGCCGCAGTGTTTGAAGCTCAAATTTCAGGTCTTCAACTCTGAACCAGAGTTCTTCCAACAACCAACACTTGCTGCAGATGTGGTCACTGCTGTTCACAATGGGATCAGCCAGCTCCCACATCATAGAGCTACAGCACAGCACAACACCTGCCCAGCCATCTCTACTTAGTTAATTACTTTATGACTTTAGCGAGTTTTGAGAAGATTTGTAGCTCAGGTTGAGGTTCTGGATGTGAGTTTGCTCGCTGAGCTGGAAGGTTAGTTTTCAGACGTTTCGTCACCATTCTAGGTAACATCATCAGTGAGCCTCTGACGAAGCGTTGGTGTTATGTCCCGCTTTCTATTTATCTGGTTAGGTTTCCTTGGGTTGGTGTTGTCATTTCCTGCGTTGGTGATGTCATTTCCTGTTCTTTTTCTCAGGGGATGGTAGATTGATTTGGAGCCAATGTGTTTGTTGATGGAGTTCCAGCTGGAATACCATGCTTCTCGGAATTCTCGTGCGTGTCTCTGTTTGGCTTGTCTGAGGATGGATGTGTTGTCCCAATCAAAGTGGTGTCCTTCCTCATCTGTATGTAAGGATACGAGTGATAGTGGGTCATGTCGTTTTGTGGCTAGTTGATGTTCCTGTATCCTGGTTGTCCAAAAAATGAACGTCATCTACAAAATACCTTGCAAGAACTTTGACAAACACTACATTGGACAAACCGGCAGAAAGCTAGCCACCAGGATACACGAACATCAACTAGCCACAAAACGACATGACCCACTATCACTCATATCCTTACATACAGATGAGGAAGGACACCACTTTGATTGGGACAACACATCCATCCTCGGACAAGCCAAACAGAGACATGCACGAGAATCCCTAGAAGCATGGCATTCCAACCGGAACTCCATCAACAAACACATTGATTTGGAGCCAATCTACCATCCCCTGAGAAAAAAGAACAGGAAATGACATCACCAACCCAAGGAAACCTAACCAGATAAATAGAAAGCGGGACGTAACACCAGCGCTTCGTCGGAGGCTCACTGATGATGTTACCTAGAATGGTGACGAAACGTCTGAAAACTAACCTTCCAGCTCAGCGAGCAAACTCACATCCAGAACTTTATTACTTTATATAAATTTACGAGTTAAATATTTTCTAATACTTCTCTGCTATGGTCTTTTTCAAATAACCAATTTATAGATAGATAAAAAATGTAAATTTTTAAACAATTACAAGATACAGAAAAAATAGAAAAACCTTACCTTACCAACAAACTGCTGAGCCCTTTTTAATTTTATAGAGGAGGAGGAGGAGGGCGGGTGGAAGACACTACACGTGTAGCGTCTCAGGTTCAGCCACTGCCCAAATATATTCCCGGCAGCCCCCGGTCCTCGCTTTTGCCTCTCCCTCTGCTGCTGAAAAATGAGTCACTTGAGGTAAGACTTTTATAATCAAAACACTTACCTTTCCAGGCTGCCCTTGCACTTCCTCCTTGACTCCCACCACTGAACCAACTGAAAAAGATGCTGCATAACAGACTGATTGATTGAAAAGATTAGATCCTGGGGTTTAGCAGTAGAGGATTGGCTGGCTGACTGACAGCAAAGGTTTCAGACAAATGGGACTTTCAGTGGATGGTGAACTGTAACTTTCGGGGTGGTGCAGGGTTCAGTTCTCGGACCTCAACTATTTGCAATCTATATAAATGATCTGCAAGCTGGGGCAGAGTGTACCATAACAAAAACGACCGATAATACGAAAATAGCTGGGGAAGCGGGCAGTGATGAGGATATAGTGTTTTCCAGATACATGTTGATAGGCAAGGAGTATGGGCCAGAATCTGGCAGATGTGGTGAAGTGTGTGATTTGCCCTTTTATTTTTCCACTCAAAATGAACAATTATCATTTAAAAGGGAAGTCTATTTAAAGTGAGTGTTTGCAGAGAGATCTGGGCGACTTTGCAAGAGTTGTAAAAAGTGGGTATGAAGGTGCAGAGTGTAATAAACACAAATGGAATCCTGGCATTTATTGTAAAAGGACTGGATTATAAAAGTAAAGAAGTGTTGCTAGAACTATGTAAAGCATTAGTGAGACCACACCTGGAGTACTGTCTGGTTTTGGTCTCCTTACTTGAGAAAGAACTTGGTGGCACTAGAGGTAGTTGAGCGGCGGTTCCCAGGTCAATTCCAGGGATGAAGGGCTGCTGTATAGGGATGATTGAATAGCTTGGGCTTATACTTGCTGGAGTTTAGAAAAGTGGGATCTGAAATGCTAAAGGGGGATTGGTAATGTGGACACTGAACAGAGGTTTGCCCTTGTGGGATAGCCTTGAACAAGGGATCCTAGATATAGAGTGCGAGGAGGTAGGTTCAAAACTGGATGAGGAGAACATACTTCTATGAGGGTTGTGAATCTGTGGAACTCAATAATCAGAGTGTAGTGGAGGCAGAATCAATCAACAGATTGAAGAAAGAAATTAGATATGCTTCTGATGAAAAGCAGGAAAAAGAGCTATGGGGAGCAGGCAGGAAAGTGGAACTGAGACTAGGACAAGATCAGCCCCGATCATGTTAAATGGTAAAGCATGTTCGAAGGGCTGAATTTACTACTCGCGCTCCTAATTCCTATGTTCCAGTAAGCTTTTATCCATCGTTTCTAATTTTGTTTCTCTTGTAGTGCAGACACTAGTGGCAGCCAAGGAACTCTTCCAGAAGGAAGAAGCCACAATATGAATCCCTCAGTGACAGATTCACCTTCTATAAGTGTCTCTTTGGAATCGACTCCACAGCATGTCACTGACATGGCTGCACAGCTGCTTGAGGAAAGAAATAAGGTCCCTGACACTCCAAGATCACCAGAGTCTAGGCACCTGCCTTGACCCATGCAGAAGACATACTCCTACTCTCTGACGTAACGGGCACGCATGACTTAGAGACAGAGATATGCCAGAGGCACTTGTTGGCTGTAATGAAAGATGGAGAAATCCTTCAACATTCTCACTGTCATGTGCGCAAGCACCTGATGGTCTCCCATGGGAAGGACATTTGCGCACACACTCTCACCCATCACTCTAGCTCAGCTTCAATAAGGAGGCAATAGGAGATCAAGGACCTTGACTCAATTCCAGGTGCCCCTTCATCTCAGGTGGTGGTGAGAGACAGGCAAGCGGAGGAGGAGCAAGTAGACATTTTCTTGAGACACTCTGGTGTATCTGTCTGACACCCTGCGACATATAATTCCAGCTGAGGAGGGTTAACTTGCAATGTGGCAGGAGACCGTCTGTCAATCTGAGTGCTCTTGGCTAAAAGATACAATTTCACAGTGCAGGCTTCCTACACCCCAGCTGTGGAAATCAGGATTGCACCTAGACTCAGTGGGAAGGGGATGTGGGGAGAAGAGATATTGAGAGTAAATAAGTGTTACATCATTGTAAATAAACCGTCGCTTATCTTCACAAGCACTATAATGATGGCTGCTGTCTTAGTAGTATGGGAGCTGACTCAGTCAGAGATGTGGAACCCCTTTTGACATCTCAAGAAAAATGTAATTGCCAAAAATTGCTAATCTCTTACAAGCAACCAAATCTTTGACTGCAGAGATAACTTTGTATTTGGGAATCTGAATCTTTTGAGGAATGATTTGGAGTTTAGAAGAATGAGAGGTGATTTTATTTGAACAATGCAGTATTTTCAGCGGGCTTAACAGGATAGTTGTGAAGAAATCATAGGTTGGGAAGTATTGATGTACGAACAGACGTGGGTGTCCTTGTACAGCAGCCACTGAAAGCCAAGGTGTAGGTGCAACAAGCATTCAGAATGGCAAGTGTCATGTTTATCTTCATTGCTGGGGGGATTGGAGTACAGGAGTAAGGCCATCTTACTGCAGCTGTGCTGGATCTTTGGTGAGACCATACTTGGAGTATTGCGTACAGTGTTGGTCTCTACCTAGCTTAAAAAAACACTTCCAAAGGGGAAACAAAGATTTATCAGACTGATTCCTGAAAGGGCAGGTCTTTCACATGAGCAAAGATTGCATCAACCAGGCTTGCATTGACTGGAGATTGAGTGAGTGGGGAGAGGATCTTATTGAAACATGTAAAATTATGTTGCCTGAGCAGACTGGTTGCAGGGATAAGATTTCCTCTGACTCTGGACCCCAAGACAGTGGGTCACTACAACATAAGATGTAGGAGCAGAAGAAGGTCGTTTGGTCTTTTGAGTCTGCCCTGTCATTCAACGAGATTGAGACTAATTTGATAACCCCGAACACTTGCTGTGTCTTTTCCCGATAATAAGACTTGGCCTATAAGGACCTCTGCAGTACAGAATTTACAGATTCACTACCCTCAGAAGAAGTTCCTTCTTTCTCTCTTTACTAGCTGTGTAGACTTTAACCGTGAGTTAATACCCTCTGGCCCTGGACTAACTCAAAAGGGAAAACTACCCTTGGACATTTACTCTGTTAAGACCCCTAAAAATCTTGCATGTTTCAATAAAGTCACCTCTTATTCTCCCAAACACTGAGTAAGGGGCCACCCTCTCCTCAGATAGGAAGTGTCTTCCTACCCAAGATCAACCTAACGAACCTTCTTTGGACTGCCTCGAATGCAATGAATTTTTGTTTAGCCCATACCTTGAGACAGCAATTTCAGACAGAGATGTGGCAAAGGCGACCCTGCATAATTATCTACCACATAAACCAGTGTAGATTAAAGCTCCTGAATAGGTTTACGAGTGAAATTGTTTTCTATGCGCTTTATAAGGGGGTGCAGACACATGCAAGATAGGAAGAAGGTATATGTTGACTGCCCCTTTTATAGCATTATGGTTTGGAGAGAGAAGCTGCACAAAGCATTTCCTCTCAATTTAAACACAGTTATTGAGGATGTTCGTGCACATTGTCATACCTCAGTTGGTAAGAGTGCACAGATAATGAAGCCACAATATTACCTACCCAATTAAACCACCAAGATGACTAATTAGCTTGACTGACTGTAAAGGTACCTATTGAATTTGTTTCATCACTCTGTGAGATCATGGTTGAGCTGATAATCCTCAACTGCTCTTCCTTCAGTCATCCTATTGTCTGTTCCTCAATGGCTCTGGTGGAAGTATGAATAGCATAATAGCTAATTTCACAAATTTCTTCCGGATTTGATGAATCACATTTGAAAGAGGCTAGCTCATCCAGCATACAAGCAATTCACATCTTGTTTCATCATTTGAGAAAATAACTGTGTTTACCATTGCCATTATTTTGGTGAAACCCAATACAGTCTGGGTGACCACTTTGCAGAACACCTCCACCCTGTCAGTAGGAATGTGCCTAACCTCCAAATTGCTTGCCACTCCATTAAGCCACCTGGCTTTCACAGTAACATTTCTGCCCTGGGCCTGCCTCAATGTCCCAACGCAGCACCACATAAAGTTTGAGGAATAAAGCCTCATTTTCTGCTTGGACACTTCACAGCCTTTTCGACTTGAATTCTACAGCTTCAGAGCCTGATCTCATAATGTTTGTCCTCTAATTTTGTTACATTCTTAACCCTTTCACATCCCTGCTCCACCCCACCACGGGTTTATCTTGTTTGTACCTTGTTGCCAAATCGTTTACTACACTCCTAGCGAAGAGGACCCTTCTGCATTTCAATTTTCACACTTTTACATCTGTTTCTCTTTCACCCTGATGAGCAGGCTCGTTGTCTTTTGGACTGCACCTCCACATCACTTGGTTACGGTTCTGCCAAAAGTATAAAAGAATTTAAGGCAATTTTCCAGTCTTTCTCTGTTTTTTGATTTTTATTTCAGATTTTTAGTATCCACGGTGTTTTCCTTTTATTTGTTATCTGCAATATTCTGGACAATACTCTTAATCAACTTCCCGAAAATCTATCTGATTATCATCACAACCAGGAGCATACTGCGTGCAAATTAGTTATCATGTTTCTTACATTTCAACAGCGAATGTAGGAAATGTGAAACCAATACTTCAAAAATATTTCATTGGCTATAAAATGTTTTGAGATGTCCAGTAGTTGTGAAAAATGGTAAAGAAATAATTCAAATATTCTTTTCCGTAATGTATTGTAAAGTATTTGTTGGCAATTGCTACTTGGTGTGAAACTACTACCAACAAGGCAAATGCAGCACTTGGATTGTTGCTCCTGGTTAATTTGACACAACAGAAAAAAATTTTCACCTTGTCCAGATTACCAGCAAGTTTAAGTTGTATACATTGTCAAGCGCAATACCGACAAAGAACATCAATGTCCACAAAGAGCTCCAAAGAGAGGCCAAAGATATAACATCAGGACTTAGTTTTTATAGTTCCGAGGATTGGTTCCAAACCAATTATTTTTGTGTAAGAAAAGGCAGGAGCCAAATGCTCAGGTGAACTGACGCTGTGTGTAAGTTGGTTATCTAATGTAAGCCGTGGGGCAAAGAAATGTAAAAATGAAGTGATGTACATTAAAACCAGAATATATAATGCTCACCATCCCACCTCCTTACCAAATTGTCGGAATTGAAAAGAAACTGACAGGAAAAGCAGTTACAGACGTCCTAATTAACACTGCAAAGTGCAGTATAATGACTTGCTTAAAATGGGTTTGAAAGTAAAAGTATGGACCAAGATTATCAAAATCTCTTGAGCACAACTTCCCTGTTGCCAGAAGACATCTGCAGAAAAGAGTTAGGGTTGAAAAGCACAGACATGCACCTGAATGTCGGCCCTCGAAGTTTTGCTTTTGTTCCTTAAAGAATTTGGAAGTATTGATGGAATAATTGCTCTCATAAAATTGAAGTTGTTTGTTAGAGCCCAAAATGACTGAGAACGTAAGTGATCTGTACGACGATGTACTTGATGAGCTAAACACCCTTTCCTTACAATTTTGGTGTGTTTTGCAAGTGAAAGGCAAATACACTTGGGACGAAATCTCCATTGGTTTTGTAACACTTTAGGGGAGCTCATGGTCACAATGACCTGATGTAAGCAGTTGACCATTTGCTAGCATTCCTCATAGAGTTTGTTGAGTTTAAGATGTGCTAATCTTGATGTGATGCACTAATTACAGAAAAAAAATACAAGATGAGTCACAGATGAGAATGTTTTGTCAATCCCAAAGCCATTCTCTCAAATATAGGAGTATGGATCCTACCATTTTGGGGGAGAGGACTGTTCATCCCTGATGTCTTGTATCCTTTGGTGGTTGCCCAGTAGCAGCTGCTTCCTGTCACTTGTGAATGATGTCCATTTTTGTTATGCTTTCTATGCTACCAAGAGGTCATGTTCTTCCTTTAAACACAGTACCCATTGTCCTTCTCCCATGCACTATATCTCACCCTGTAGACAGGCAATCTCTTGTCAGAAATGAAAATCCAGTTGAAGTTGTATCAAATCTTCCTTTCATTCCAAACGAAATAACCGAATACATTGGATTGAGGATGCCATAGAGCACATAACTTGGAAGGAACAGGTTTACTTGCCTGCTAATCCCACGCTTTTGAGTTCTGATTACTGTAAGTTTAGCATGGCGATAACACCCACCTTCTCCGGGGGTCCTTGATACGCTATCATCACATTAATATTGCCTGTGTTGAATTTTCCATCATGGTTTTCAATAGGGGCTGATATTTAAATTTGTCCCTCAAAGTATTATTTTCTTAGGTTTCTAAATGATCTCTCCTCTCTTCAAATTTGCAGATGTCAATGAATGTGATGACAACAATGGCGGCTGTCAGCAAATCTGTGTGAATACCATGGGTAGCTATGAATGCCAATGTAAAGAAGGGTTCTTTCTGAGTGATAACCAGCATACCTGCATCCATCGATCCAATGGTGAGTCTGATTGTGCCAGAGTAGATACTTGCATCATCTAGGCTGGGAAGGAGGGGAATGAGAAACAAACGTGCTATTGAGGTTGATGGCTCTCATGCCATATGTTGTGTTAGAGTTCTGTCACTAAGTACAGTGTAGAATCCGAGTTTTGTGAGAAAATTGTCCTGCTGCTGAACAAGATATCTTTTTTCAGTGATTTATTAAAAGTATTGATGCAGCATGACAGTTTGATTTTTATCCTGTTTTGAGATAACAGTTGTAACTAAAATATACATTAAAAAACTTCATGTTCTGAGTAGCTTTTGAGAGTTATAATTTGAAATGCAAGGAAAATAATCATGTGCAAACTGCATTAATGAAGAAGTTTTCTTTTTGCTTTGTTGGTATGAATTGTTCACTTAATTATAGTGCACAATGTCATTTTAAGGCTTTATAATGTTGAGTATGATTTTTAACTGGTGTGTTCAAAGTTTCAGGTCCTAAGTTTCAGTAGTATGCTTTGATTTTCTCTGTACAAGTGTGAATGCTGGAACATTGGTAAGTCTTAGTGATCTACGCACCAGTCTAGCTTCCCATGCCTCTTGTCACACGGATTTGCAGCCCTCTTCTGTACCAGTTGCTCTGAAGAGTTATGTTTTCCCTCTCCTACTTTCAGTTATCCTACAAGGTGCTTGAAAGTACTATTCTTGTTTTAAAACAAATGTTGTCAACTGCTGCGTGACAGTGAACTTTTAATTTTTCTTTCAGCGCTTTTTGGACTGTGAAATGCTGTCTTGAATTTTAATTATTTTAATCATCAAGCAGCAATGATCCTGCAAGCTTTTCAAGTTCCCTTTTCTAAATATGTGTTTTTATTTGACCCTTGATACAAACAGGAGAGATTGCTGCACCGTTTTTTTGTAAAACAGCAACGCATTAAAAAAAGTGAGGCTGGATGAACACAGCAGGCCAAGCAGCATCTCAGGAGCACTAAAGCTGACGTTTCGGGCCTAGACCCTTCATCAGAGAGGGGGATGGGGTGAGGGTTCTGGAATAAATAGGGAGAGAGGGGGAGGCGGACCGAAGATGGAGAGTAAAGAAGATAGGTGGAGAGAGTATAGGTGGGGAGGTAGGGAGGGGATAGGTCAGTCCAGGGAAGACGGACAGGTCAAGGAGGTGGGATGAGGTTAGTAGGTAGATGGGGGTGCGGCTTGGGGTGGGAGGAAGGGATGGGTGAGAGGAAGAACCGGTTAGGGAGGCAGAGACAGGTTGGCCTGGTTTTGGGATGCAGTGGGTGGGGTGGAAGAGCTGGGCTGGTTGTGTGGTGCAGTGGAGGGAGGGGACGAACTGGGCTGGTTTAGGGATGCAGTAGGGGAAGGGGAGATTTTGAAACTGGTGAAGTCCACATTGATACCATTAGGCTGCAGGGTCAAGACATTTTTCCATCCCCACCCCTGTCTGCTTTCCGGAGAGACCACTCTCTCCGTGACTCCCTTGTTCGCTCCACACTGCCCTCCAACGCCACCACACCCGGCACCTTCCCCTGCAACCGCAGGAAATGCTACACTTGCCCCCACACCACCTCCCTCACCCCTATCCCAGGCCCCAAGATGACATTCCACATTAAGCAGAGGTTCACCTGCACATCTGCCAATGTGGTATACTGCATCCACTGTACCCGGTGTGGCTTCCTCTACATTGGGGAAACCAAGCGGAGGCTTGGGGACTGCTTTGCAGAACACCTCCGCTCAGTTCGCAACAAACAACTGCACCTCCCAGTCGCAAACCATTTCCACTCCCCCTCCCATTCTTTAGATGACATGTCCATCATGGGCCTCCTGCAGTGCCACAATGATGCCACCCGAAGGTTGCAGGAACAGCAACTCATATTCCGCCTGGGAACCCTGCAGCCCAATGGTATCAATGTGGACTTCACCAGTTTCAAAATCTCCCCTTCCCCAACTGCATCCCTAAACCAGCCCAGTTCGTCCCCTCCCCCCACTGCACCACACAACCAGCCCAGCTCTTCCCCCCCCCACCCACTGCATCCCAAAACCAGTCCAACCTGTCTCTGCCTCCCTAACCGGTTCTTCCTCTCACCCATCCCTTCCTCCTACCCCAAGCCGCACCCCCATCTACCTACTAACCTCATCCCACCTCCTTGACCTGACCTTCCCTGGACTGACCTATCCCCTCCCTACCTCCCCACCTCTACTCTCTCCACCTATCTTCTTTACTCTCCATCTTCGGTCCGCCTCCCCCTCTCTCCCTATTTATTCCAGTTCCCTCTCCCCATCCACCTCTCTGATGAAGGGTGTAGGCCTGAAACGTCAGCTTTTGTGCTCCTGAGATGCTGCTTGGCCTGCTGTATTCATCCAGCCTCACATTTTATTATCTTGGAATTCTCCAGTATCTGCAGTTCCCATTATCTCTAACGCATTAAAAAAACTTCCTCTTCATACAGTAGAATTACTTCTGACAAAAGTCTGGACACTAAGGATCTGTATTACTGTGAAATACAGTAGAATAGTCCACAAGGTGTGTGTAAAAATGTTTAAGACTCCATAAAATAATTGAACACATTCATCGCTTCATAAATTTCCTTTACACATTGCGGTGTGAATGCACGTATGATGTGTCTCGCTGTCTTGTAGAAAATTGGCTATTAACTTGTCCATTGTTCAATGTTAGTAAAATAGATTGTGAAGTTTCTGTGTATATGAAACTATTGCATGGATAAGTGAAGTGTTGTATATTGAAGTTTGCATTTAATTCTTGATTTCAAAGTTATCAGGAACCGAAATCATTTTTTTTAATATTACTAATATTTGGAACTAAGCCAACTTTGACATGGTTTTCTGTTTTGAAGTATGCAAGACAAGTTGCACCAATATTTGGTCTGAGCAGGTTTCTGGGTTGGATTCAAATGTGCAGGGGTCAGGACCAAAGGCATATGCCAGCAACAGTACCTGCTCTTTGATACTCACAGGGATTCTGTCCAATGAGCCTGCTTTTCCAATTGGCAGTTCAGAAGCTTCAGTATTGCCACTGGCACTGATGGGCACTGTTGAGGCTTCAAAGAGACTGAGACACCTTGGTTGACTGAGTTAAACTTAGAAAAATCAGTTTGTCTGAGGGCAGAATGCTCCATGGATGATAAGAGAAAGCCCCACCCCAGGGAGCTTGTTAGGGGCTGGCGTTCCTGCCTGCAGCCTTTTCAATGGGCCTTGGAGCATCCCCTTCTGATATTTTGTCCCAAGTTGCGACAGGGAGGTTGCATCCCTGAATTTCGGTGTCTTTGGCGAAACTGACAGATTTATCTCGACCCCATTCCTTGGTGTTTTACCAGCCTTCTCGCCTCTTCTGCTACCATCTAGGGGCTAGTAAAATGCAACCCAACAACACACTCTCACCACCAGTTGTTGAACTCTACAATGCAGAAGAGGCCATTCAACCCATCAGGTAGACACCAACTCTCTGAACAGCATCTCACCCAGACCCAGCCTCCTCCCATATCGCAGTAATACCACATTTCCCATTGCCAACCCATCTAGCCTACACATTCCAGAACACTATGGGCAAGTTTAGCATGACAATCCACCTGACATGCACATTTTGGACTGTGGGAGGAAACTAAAGCACCTGGAAACCCATACAGACACAGGGAGAATGTGCAAACTCCACACAGACAAGTCGAAGAGGCGGAGATGGAGCCAGTAAAGGTGAGTGTGGGTGGAGAGGTAGGGAGGGGAGAGGTCAGTCCAGGAAGGACGGACAGGTCAAGGGGTGGGATGAGATTAGTAGGTAGGAAATTGTCTGTCTACTCTCCACCTATCTTCTCCTCTATCCGACTCCCCCTCTCTCCCCCCCCCCCCCCCCCCCATTTCCTACCTACTAACCTCATCCTGCCCTCTTGACCTATCCATCCTCCCTGGACTGATCTATCTCCTCCCTACCTCCCCACCTACACTCACCTTTACTGGCTCCATTCCCACCTCTTTGACTTGTCTGTCTCCTCTCCACATATCTTCTCCTCTATGCATCTTGTATCTGCCTCCTTCTCTCTCCCTATTTATTTCAGAACCCCCTTCCCCTCCCCATTTCTGAAGAAGGGTCTAGGCCTGAAACGTCAGCCTTTCTGCTGCTCTGATGTTGCTTGGCCTGCTGTGTTCATCCAGCTCTACACCTTGTTATCTTGGATTCTCCAGCATCTGCAGTTCCTATTATCTCTCCAAAACCAGCAGGTTAGATGGATTGCCCAGGTAAAATTGTCTGTCGTGTCAAAGGATATGCAGGTGAGGTGGATTAGCTGTGTGGATAGAAAGGGTCTGGGTGGGATAATCTTTGGAAGGTTGGTGCAGACCTGATGAGCTGAGTGGCCTCTGTGCGCACAGCAGGGATTCCAGTTCAAGCATGTTTGTCTGAGTAAAGGCGGAATTGTTCAGCTTGTAAGGGGAAGGACTGCTGATTGAGGATTTGAATCTGTCGTATGACTGGTCTGAATAACAGATCAGTGCGTTATGCTCATATTCTGTTTCTCGTCTGTAAGGCAGGTGACTAGCTGTTGAAAATGGAAATAACGTTAACATTTCTGATTCGAATAATCATCTGGCCAAACCAAATCATGCCTAATGTTGTTGAGCCTTTCCTCCCAGCCATTATTTAGATATTCTTTTTTTCCCTTTCTACCAGATGCCTGCCAATGTGGCTATGTCAATGGACCTTAAAACATGCATAAGAACTCTCCCTTGTTACTCAGGCACTGATTTGCTTACTTTCATTTCCCTCCAAAGTACACTTAATTCTGTTCAACAATGATGCATAGGTGCTGTAAACTCCCATGAAGGCAATAAAGGATGCAGGTTAATATTTAGAGATAATGCAGCGTGGAGCTGAAGGTGCACAGCAGGCCAGGCAGCACAAGGGGAGCAGGAAAGTTGACGTTTTGGGTCGGGACTCTTCTGAAGAATTATCTCTGTATTATCTCTGACCCCACCATCGGCAGTTCTTACTATATCTGCAGGTTTATATCTTATATGTTGCCTTGTCACAGGTTTGCCTTTTGATAAACGGTTCCTTGTATGTAATGCGTGATGTTCTGGGAATCAGTGGAATGTATTATGTCCACTTCGTTCATAAATTGTAACATTAGGAAACTATCCCTCAGGTACTTGTGAAGTAGTATTGTGTAGGATTTTGTTTGAGTTGGCTTTCTTTCAAAGAAAATATTTCAGCCTCTGCAGGTTAACTTTGAATAAGAAGAGCTGGCGTAATATTCAGGCTTAACTCCAAATGCTCCCAGAAAAAAGTGTCTTTGGGGAGGAAAAGGTGGTGCTGCAGGGTACCTTTAAATCATGGTACATTGATACCAGATTGAAATAGATCAGTCATGATCAGTATCATGTCAAGTACTTCAACAAAACTTAAGACTTACTACTCAGTTGCTGTATTATGGTTGTCACATGTTTCAATAAAAAGAAGTAAACTCAAGGCAAAATAGAGATAGTAGGAACTGCCGATGCTGGAGAATCTGAGATAACACGGTGTGAGGCTGGATGAACGCAGCAGGCCAAGCAGCATCGGAGGAGCAGGAAAGCTTGACGTTTCGGGTCGAGACCCTTCTTCAGAAATGGGGGAGGGGAACGGGATTCCGAAATAAATAGGGAGAGAGGGGAAGATGGATAAAGGAGAAGATAGGTGGAGACAGACAGGTCAGGAAGGCAGGGTTGGAGCCAGTAGATGTGAGTGTAGGTGGGGATTTAGGGAGGGGATAGGTTGGCCCAGGGAGGACGGACAGGCCAAGGGGGCGGGATGAGGCTAGTCGGTAGGAGAGGGTGGTGGGGCTTGAGGTGGGAGGAGGGGATACGTGGGAGGACAGGTTAGGGAGGCATATGTGAGCTGGGCTGGTTTTGTGATGCAGTCGGGGGAGGGGAGATTTTGAAGCTGGTGAAGGCAACGTTGATACCATTTGGGCCGCAGGGTTCCCAAGCGGAATGTGAGTTGCTCTGCCTGCAACCTTCGGGTAACATCGTTGTGGCACTGCAGGAGGCCCAGAATGGACATGTTGTCCAAGGAGTGGGAGTGGGAGTGGGAGCTGAAATGGATCGCAACTGGGAGGGACAGTTGTTTGTTGTGAACCAAGTGTAGGTATTCTGCAAAGTGGCTCCCAAGCCTCCGTTTGGTTTCCCCAACGTGGAGAAGGCCACAACGGGAACAGCAGATACAGTATACCACATTAGCAGATATGCAAGTGAACATCTATTTGATGTGGAAGGTCTTCTTGGGTCCTGGAATGAGCATGAGGGAGGCGGTGTCAGGGCAGTTATAGCACTTTCTGCGGTTGCAGGGAAAAGTGGTGGGGGTGGAGGGAATTGTGGAGCGGACAAGGGAGTCACTCTGGAAGTCAGACAAGGGTGGAGAGGGAAAAATTTCTGGTAGTGGGGTCGGATTGCAGATGACGGAAGTGTTGGAGGATGATGCGTTGGATCTGGAGGTTGGTGGGGTGGTACATGAGGATGAGGGGGATTCTGTTTGTGTTATTATTGTAGGGAGGGGGTTTGAGGGATGAGTTGCGAGAAATGTGGGAGACACAGTCAAAGGCATTTTTGACCACTGTGGAGGGGCAAGTTGTAGTCCTTGAAAAACGGGGACATCTGAGATGTACGGGAGTGGAATGCCTCATGTCGGGAGCAGATGCGGCAGAGGTGAAGGCATTGGGAATAGGGGATGGTCTTTTTGCAGAAAGGTGTGTGAGTGGAGGTATATTCGTGGTAGCTGTGGGAGTTGGGAGGCTTGAAATGGATATCGGTTTCCACATGGTGCCAGAGGTGGAAATAGAGAGTTCCAGAAAGAAGAGAGAGGTATTAGAGATGGTCCAGGTGAACTTAAGGTTGGGGTGGAATGTGTTGGTGAAGTGGATGAACTGTTTGAGCTCTTCATGGGAGCACAAGGTGGCGCCAATACAGTCATCAATGTAATGAAGGAAGAGGTGGGGGCCAGTGTAGGTACGGAAGAGGGATGTTTCCACGTAAACTACAAAGAGGTAGGCAAAGCTTGGGCCCATGTGGGTACCCATGGCCCCCTCCATCCCACCCCCCCCCCCCCCCCCCCCCCCCCCCCCCCCCCCCCCCCCCCCCCCCCCCCCCCACCTTTGTCTGTTGGAATTGGGAGGAATTGAAAGAGAAGTTGTTGAGGGTGAAAATTAGTTCAGCTAAGCTGATGAGGGTGTCACTGAAGGAGGACTGGTTGGTCCTGTGGGATAGGAAGAAGCGGAGGGCCTTTAGGCCATCTGCATGTGGAATGCAAGTATATAGGGACTGGACGTCCATGGTCAAGTTGAAGTGTTGGGCCAGGGAATCGGAAGTTTTGGAGGAAGTAGAGGGCGTGGGTGGTGTCATGATGTAGGTGGGGAGTTCCTGGACCAAGTGGGAGAAAATGGAGTCCAGATAAGAACAAGTCATAAACTGATGTTCACCTGCATATCTGTTGATGTTGGTATTCTGTATCCGCTGTTCCCGTTGTGGCCTCCTCTACATCGGGCAAACCAAGCGGAGGCTTGGGGACTGCTTAGCAGAACACCTACATTCAGTTGCACCAAACAATGGCACCTCCCAGTCGCGAATTGTTTCAACTCCCCCTCCCACTCCTTGGACAACATGTCCATCCTGAGCTCCTGCAGTGCCACAACGATGCCACTCAAAGGTTGCTGGAACAGCGTCTCATTTTGCTTGGGAACCTTGCAGCCCAATGGTATCAATGTGGACTTTACAATCTTCAAAATCTCCCCTTCCCCGACCGCATCCTGAAACTAGCCCAGCTCATACCCTCCTCCCTAGCCTGTCCTCCTACCTGTCCACTCCTTCCACCTCAAGCCCCACTGCCATCTCCTACCTAGTAGCCTCATCCCGCCCCCTTGACTTGTCCATCCTCCCTAACTCCTCTCCTACATTCTCCTTCACTGGCTCCAACCCCACCTCCTTGATCTGTCTATCTCCTCTCCACCTATCATCTCCTTTATCCTACTTCTATCCGCCTCCCCCTTTCTCCCTATTTATTTCAGGATCCCCTTCCCCTCCCCCCTTTCTGAAGAAGGTTCGAGACGCAAAGTGTCAGCCTTCCTGCTCCTCTGATGCTGCTTGGCCTGCTGTGTTCATCCAGCTCCACACCTTGTTTTCTCAGATTCTCCAGCATTTATAGTTCCTCCTGTCACTGTGTTTTTATAAGTTGTGCTCACACAATAAATATGCTCTGTCATTTCCAAGTAGTCATGCAAAATGCATGATTGAATAACTTGCTATCAATGTCATTTTCATGTGTTGTACCAGTCGTTTGAGCCAAATTTTAAATGGCTATAAACAGTGTGATAGGAGTATCTCAATTTTCCTGTATTATACTTGTTCATTCTGTGTTTGGCTTGTTGAAAAAAGTTCTTAGTTTTAAAAAAAAAGAGACGAATAGGTCGTTATTTTGATCCATGTTAATTTTTGCAAAGGGAGTCCAAACACCGCTTTAGTCATTAACAAGTCCATATCTGATGATTTAAGCCAAATTGTTTGGGTGTGTAAAGGGTTTATATATTAATTTATCATCTAGCTCAGTCTACTTTCTACGTTCGTAGGTTTGAGAACCTGTAAGTCCATGTAGTTTCCTCACTACAAGAGACAGTTATCCATGACAAAGTTGGAAAAGTGTGAAATAATAAATACAGAATCTTCTGATTTACTGATGGCAAATCATTTTTGGCTAATTTGCCCAAATTTGTGAAATAATGGAAAGGGTTGATGAGAGTAATGTGATTACAGTTCTGGGAAAAGACTTTCAACAGTCTTTCCCAATATATTACTACGTAAAATTGTCAGCAAAATTAGAGCCCCTCTGATTAAAGGGGCAGTGTCAGTTTGGATACAAAATTTTTAGAAAAAACAAAGATTGTGAGCAATGTTGTATTTTTGGGACTGAATGATGGTATGCTGCAGTATCCCTGAGAAACCACTGCTCTTTTTGATTTGTGCTGATAACCTGGACATGCACTCTAACAGGGAAAATTTTGCAAATGTCACACAAATTGGATAGTCAGAAACCGTGAGAGGTACGCTAAATTATAAGAGCGCAGACTGGTAAAATGATCACACACGAGGCAGATGAAATTCAACAGTGGTATGAATTGGTACATCGTTGTTGGAAAGATTGAAGATGGAGAATATGGAGGGACAGTGTTGGTGGAAACATACACGATCTCAGAGTCGGCAAGTCCTTTGAAAGAAAGAGGAAGTGATGGTTGAGTTATTCAGGTTTTCACTCTGCCGCAGGAACAAACAACTCTTGTCATAATCACCAATAACGTCGATGTTACTGTAACAGAAATAAACTTACCCTGACTATCCTTCTCAACCTGTTTGTAGCCTTTCATACAGTGAAGACTTGACTATTATCCTTTAGTATCCCTCTTTGTTGTCCCGCTGGCAAATATTGTCCTTGATTGGTGCCATTCTTATTTAGTAAATTAAATTTTTAGAGTATCCGTTGAGTGGCTTCTCTTTTTGCTCCTGCATTATTTACGTCTGGTATCCCCCAAATTTTTGGCCCCTCCGATGCAAAGGATTCCTAGAAGGGTTTCTTGTCTTTAGACAGAGTTTTGAAACTCAAACCAACACGGACCGAATGTGTAAGTAGGTGAGTACAACACCACAGAAAAGGTATTGCTTAGCAACATATTGACTGACTGAAGACCTCGCAGCATTATCACACGCTGTTGCACATTGTCTCAAGGTTTTTTTAAAAACCTTTTTCTCAACCTTTTCTTTTTCAAGCCCTAAGCCCCACTAGCTATCCAAGAGGTGGTCCCTGCTGCACCAGGATGGATTTCCGACTATAAGTCAGAACCAATTTCTTATCGTTCAATCTTGAGAGTAGAAAATGGAACTCCAGTAGCAAGGTGGCCTCCAGTGATTCCTTCGTTTTAAATCTCCATAATCCTTTCTTTCCTCGGGGATTTTGTACTTGCTAGCCCTCTGCTTTGTTAAACCAAGTCTGTCTTTGTACCAATCCTACCTGGGATAGCAGTATTTATTGTGGATGGTCTTCCATTAAGTATTTTAGCCTGATTACCCTTAATAAACTCTGTCTGAACATAGCAAGGCCAACTGTTTCTCCCTTTGTGTCCAGCTGTTAAAGCTTGTCCTGAATGTCATTAGTACTTAACCTGAATTCTTTGTCCCCATGGCAACCAGATCATATGGGTTCATCTCTATAGCTCTCAACTCTCCAGCCCTACAGCCCTCCAAATTTCTGCACTCATCCAATTATGGAAAATTGTATACCCCTGTAATCGCCATGACATCAGAAACGATGCCTTTAAGTACCTGGGTGCTGGGCTAGTTAGTTCCAGGTGGAGGAGCTGCTAAAACTGGGGACAGACCATAACATAGGTTCTGACTGGAGAGCAAGCTGGAGATTCACACTCCAAACCTGTGCTTTTTATTTCACTTTTTCAGCACTCCTTGCTCAATCAGAGTGGCTAGTGAGTCACTGGAAAGGGATAAGCCAAAGTTCGGTTCAGAATCACAAACTGTCCAACGTTAAAACAACAAAACTGCAGTGGTTGGATATCTGAAACAAACCAACAAAACCAGAAATTGCTGAAGAAATGCAGCAGGCCTTGCACTATCTGTGGAGAAAAGAGTTAGGGAAAGTAGTGTGAGCTGCACATAGGCATGGAGTCATACAGCACAGAAACAGACCCTTTGCCCAGCTCATCCATGCCAATCATGTTTCCCAAACTAAATTAGTCCCATTTGCCTGTGTTCGGCGCACACCCCTGTAATCCTTTCCTATTAATGTATGTGCCCAAATGTCTTTCTGGTCTCCGATGTTCTGAGGGGGGAAGATTAAGGACTGTTCTATCATTCATGGCTGATCTGTATCTTAATGGCATTTCACATTCTTCACCGTATACAATTGAACCCTCCCAAAACACTGCTTGCACTAAGTCATTTCATGTACTATTTCTTGCTCTTTGACTTGCTTTGTCTTTTGATCCATCAATTCATAATTTCTAAACAAAATTTTCAATATTTTTACATCCTCCTGTACCATGTCTGCCCTCTGTAAGCTCCTTTAGCTCTCCAGGCCTTTTGAGATCCCTGCAAGAAGCATAGCTTGAGTTCTTGATTTTTTTTTCTGATGACTTAGTGGATGTGCCTTCAGTCACCTGGGCTATAGGCCCTGGCATTCATCCCCAAAACCACTCTATTTCTCTGTCCCTCGCTCCTGCTGTCTTAAAATGACGCGTCTCTTTGGTTTAGAGTCAATTTGTGTTTAACAACACTTGCACTTGCTCGATACCATTAGCTAATAAAATTCTGTCAGTCTCAGTTGTTTGGCCGATTGTGTGGTCATATTGTAGGCTAAGTTAGGATCTTTGCTACATTCAACAGGCATGTTGGTGATAACCTGATTAGTCTGTTGTGGATGGTGAGCAAGCAGGAAGGTAGATTTAGTGATAGCCTGATCATTCACTAATTGAATGGGAGAAATATCACAAGAAGAAAAGAGACTGAGAATGTAAACAGAAGCCCCCCACACCCGTCAATAGCTGCTGAAAGCTAATTTTTAAAAAATTGGAAGTCAAAAACTTGCAGTTGCTGAAGCAGGGTGATCCACTAATAGAAGGATTCCAATAATCTAGCCTAGAAATAATCAGCGTGCTTGATGTGCTTTTATCCAAAGATAAAAAACGAAATGGTTGGTCCTATCTTCCGAATGTTGGTAACTGCCCTTGATTGACACAAAGGTTGTTAGTGGTGAGAATTATAATCCTAATTGATTGAATTGAGCTGAATTGATTTTTCTGAGCACCTGACAGTTTTTAGTGTGATGAATGCCTTTGTTAAGATAGGTGACACAAAGTGTGATGAATATGTTTCAAATGGTGACTCAGTGTCACTGCTTGTGGAGCAGTGGTCATTCTTCAACTATCATGCAGCCTGATGCTGTGTGTCATGGTCCCATGCCAAACACACACCCCTTGTGTTTGTTGAGACAGATTATATTGGGTACATTCTTTTGTGTCCTTGACAGCATTATTCCTCAGTACTATAAAGCTGGTTCGTAGCTGGAATCTCCTGTGCCAATTTTACCATTATTCCCATTTCATTTAAAGGTGGTACTGGATAAATGTTCAGTGCGTCACACTGGAAAGCGATGGAAAAGTAGTGCATGGTGTTGAATGTCTTGTGCTCTTTCACACAATTGTCTCACAAGGTCCAATGTCTATGAACTAGAATGAGAGACAAACTAAGTGCCTCTCTTAGTGACTTCAGAGCACCCACCATCTATTCATTAGATCATTGAACCCATTTCAACATTTGCAAATGGAGACAAATCCGACTGAATGTTAATTTTCCCCATGAAAACTTGAAGTTGAGGCTTCTGGTCTTATTGACTGTAGAAGCCGTTTAACATCTGAAACTTGTTCAGAAGGTATTCAGAGTTTAAACATTGAACTTGAGAATATGTTTCACTTGTATTTGAGCCCAGTGGGGTTTGTTCTTTTCTGTAGAAATGTCACCCTTTAATTTTCAAACAGCTTCTCCAAATTACTGTGCACCTACTCGAGCCACAGATAGGTACATCAGGGTTATCATTATAAACCCGCTCTTTCAACTAGGCAGAATAGTTTCAACATAAGGGCTTCCCCATTTAAAACTGATGTGAAGTGGAATTTCTTCACTGAGGGTAATTAATCTTTGGAATTCTCTACCCCGAAAGAAGAATGTAGACTGTGTCATTTAAATATATTCGAGGCTGAGTTAGGTAGATTTTTGGCTTAAAGTGAATTGAAGTTTTTGGGGAGACTGAGGTTAAGGTTTCATGAGCAGCAGTGATAGTCTGGAATAATGGTACAAGCTCAAATGGGCTGCATGGCCCATGGTTTCTTATGTTCTTTAAGTTAGAAGATGTGCTACTTCCTGAGAGAAGCTTTGTACTGAGCTAAACTTACAAACTACCTGATCTACTGTCTGTTTAACGACAGATTTAATTCACATGGCCCATTGATTTTCAGTCAAGATAAAAACATAGATAATTGTAATATGTGACTTGTGGGCCGACTAGAACTGTGCAACACTTACAGATGAAGTAGAATAGAGATGCTCCTCTGGTACACTACGGTCCTGGGAGAAATTCCGGTGCACGGATGGGAATTGATGCTGAGAATTTTGCATATTAACCTTGGCTGAAGGACATAGGCTAAATGCAAGCAAATGGAGCTAGTTCAGTTCAGGAAGCCTGGTCAGTGTGGCTGTGTTAGACCGATGAATCTGTTTCTGTTCTGAATGACTATAGAAACCTGTGTGATCCACAGCCTTTTGTCCATGCGAAGGTTGACATTTGACAAAAAGAAGGCCAATCAGACTATTGTGGCTCCTCTGGCTCTTTAAATGAGCATCATTGCTGAGTGCCAATCTCCTGCTTTGTTTCCGTACAGTCTTGAGTTGATTTCTATTCAAATAATCAGCCGATGCTGCCTCAAAAGTTTTAATTGAACTTATATTTCTCCACTATATTTCTGGGCAGCATATTTCATATCCCAAATACTTGCCATGTCAAAATGTTCTTTCTCCTCTCCTCGCTTCTTCTGCAAATCCATTTCAGGACAGTGTTGAGAGAGTACTGCACTCTCTTAGATTTTGGTTTTTCAGATAATACATAGAATACAGGCTGGTCTGCCTGCTCAAGTTTGTAAAGATTGCCGGGATAATATTTCACAGAAGGGTAGGGAAGATGTCCCTGATGTCCAGGCCAATGTTTATCCCTCAATCAAAATCAAGGATGCACGTTATCTTGTGGCTGCTAGTCAGAGCTTGCTTTGTGCAAATTAACTAATTTATATGATACTGACTATGCTTTTTTAAAAAATTGTAAAATATGTTCACTGCTGAGTTTGCAGTTGATGTACAGAATGATGAAACAGGCAGGAAATCAGACTGTAGACCCAACTTTGATTGGCCATGATCTTAAAAAATAGTGAAACAGGTGTAAAGTGCCAAATGGGCTTAATCCTGTTTTGTTCCTTTTTGTTCCTTTTTGCTTTTAATGTCCATGCATTTTGTAAGTATTGATTTCTGTGGGGGACATTTGAGTTGTGAAATAAATTCTTTCTAGTTGAAAACACTTGCATCCACCATACGTCGGGTTAATTTTGTATAGCTTCAATGCAGACTTTCATTGTAGGTTGGCTTTCTCCATGTTGTACTCCAATTTAATCTTTCATGTCTAGCAAGGCTCTGTTCCAGCCACAGAGCCTTGCACAATTACCCGCCAGTTACTTTGCCTGAGAATTGACATCTTGCTTCTGAGACAGCTGTCATCAGGTCGCTCTTAATCAGCTTCCAGTGCTGATGCTGAGTGGCATTGGTAAAAGCCTGAGAGTAGGTGACCCATTGACCTCTGTAATTACTATTTCTACAGTGCGGAGGGTGCATGGGAGAGAATAAGCTTTTATACATTCAAAACATTCTGTGCTGTCCTACAGCACAATAGTGTTTTGGCCAAATTAATATAAACCTATTCCTCCTCCTTGTATATTTACAACAGACAGGTAAACAAGTTAATGTGATGTGGAGACAGCAGTAAAAAGTGATATTTCAAACAGCAATAATTCCAAACACGTCAAAAAATACGTTTAACTCCTAGGTCTGCCATGTAATAACTTAATAGGTTTTTTTAAATCAACCTGCTTGGGCATGTTATGATCTACCTCCAAGGCAAGTAAGACTTGAACCCAAACCTTGTGGCTCAGAGCTAGGAACAATAATTGCTTCATGGTTAAATTAATCTAATCATATCATTGCACTTCTTACAAAGAGTTGCAAATTCATTCGTCCTCTTCAGACACTGCAATACAAACATTTTATATGATTTGAGCTAGTTTTAGATGAGAGAGATTTGAAATGTGACTATTTAATAACCAAATACTTGACAGGAAATAGTTAAATCTGCAAAATGTCAAAGAAGCCATTTATTACACACAGTTCAATTTTATTTTGTTTGTCCTGCCCAATTGCATTCCATTGAATGAACAGAATATTTATGATTAAGGATTTATCTGGGCTGGCACCATCAAACTGCCAGTTCAGTAATACTATTCTTTGGAACACTGAGGACATTTTGAAGAAAAATTGTGGGGGCACAAATGACTTTTTGAGTTCTTTTGAAACACAAAAGCTGGAACCTTAATGAATGGTATTTTGAAAGTTAGTAAGTTTGAATCTGCTGACTCAATGTGCAGGAGGCAGACTGGTATGAAACAAACACTTCAGGCTATTTACGAAAATGTGACAAATTTGAGCTACAATCATTATACCTTTTTTAAAAATGTCTGCTAAATGTCACGAATGGATTTTTTTTAAGAAGACAAAAATTAACACGTTTTTCACATCTTGTTTTGTTGAGTCATGACTAAGCAAAATGCTTTTAAACTGACAGAAAAGTTCTTAATATCGTTTTAATTTGACTAAACACTTTCTATTTGAGTAATGCCTATTTGGGTATAGTCAACGCATTAATGGAGTAGATTGCTGTTCAACTGCATTTTGGTGGCAAAAATAGTGTATTGAGATATTTACAGCTGGTGCTAGACTTCATTTCCAGCCTTGCCTGTGTGCTCAGTGAGCTTAGAAAAGGGGATATACACAAGTGACTGGTATCACTGAACAGTCAATTGAATAGGCATGTCACTATATGGCAGCAGCCTGTATCAGTGTCACACCTTCAGTGTGTGCCAGCAGCTAACACACTGTATGTGGTTCAAGCAGAAAGTCAGAGGGTAACTTAGTGTGATTGGGGCGTGGAGGGTTGGCGGGTGTGGGGGGGGGGGTATTGCAGTCAATCTGGGGTACAGCTACAGTCAGCCAAGAGGCTTATCTGAATCCAGCCCAGGGGGTTGATCACAGTCAGTTTGGTGTTTTGTCCTACCAGAGCCTGGGAGCTTGTCTTTAAGCTCGGGGGTTAGTACCAAAATCAGCCTTCTAGGACAGTACAACCATTCTGGAGATGATCATTATGACAGTCTGGGTGCTGTTGATATTGGTCTGGGGGCTGGGCCAGTTATTCATGCAATAAGAGAAAAGGGTGGCTTGAGTATGCTGAAAATGGAAGGTTAATGGTGATCCAAGAACAGCGGAGTTGGAGAGGTATTCCTAGTGAGTGAGCAGAGGGCGGAGAGGGCTAGTAGCTTGGGACCATAAGATGGGCAAGAGCATTTGAGTGGACATGACACGTGAAATTGAGAGTTGTCATCGTCGGCGTTGGTGAAATGAGTTTGAGGTGGCAGAAATAGAGAGAGTTTGGCCTTGAGCCAAGTAGTCTTGGACCTCAATCAGTATTCAGAAACTATTCCCTGACAGCCATTAAACCCAGGTGTGTGATTTCCAATCAATGTCTACACAATTAGCTTAAGTCCTGCAACTTCCAAAGTGTGTTGAAACAAAGAAGTCCCAATGTGCCCTTGTAATGACCCTTTCAGAGAAAGAAACATATCTTCCAAGTCTTTTCAAATGACCCACTGACCATAGTCCTTGAAACATAAATTGTCAAATTAAAATCAACAATGAAAGTTCCTTGTTACACTTAAAATCGTAGAAGTTATAAAAGCCCAACAGTGTGGATGCAGGCCATTTGGCCCATTGATCACATTGTGTATCCAAAGAGCATCTCACCCAGACCCCAACTCCAATCCAATCGCATAACCCTGCATTTCCCACGGCTATTTCACCTGGACTGCATGTCCCTAAACACTACGGAGTTATTTAGCATGGCCAATCCATCTAGCCTGCACGTCTTTTGAACTTTGGGAGAAAAACCAAACACTCGGACGAAGACCACGCAGACACGGGGGAAAATGTGTGATTTCCACACACAGTGTGGAATTGTACCCGGGTCCCTGGTGATGTGAGGTGACAGTGCTGACCACTGACCCACTGTCCCATGAAGGTAAATGTATCCAAGTTGAACCCACACTTGGTCAACTCCATAAGCTTAGACTGGGACTGGGCCAATGTCAAGGATGTGTTGATATGTTTCAAGGATGTTGACTTTCACACCCAGCATTTCATTGAGACTCTTAAACTTCTATTTAATGAACTGTGAAGGGTTTTGTCACGCTGCTGTATTGCATGGCTGTCAGGTGATGGTTGGCCACAGTACCTTTCTGATTTTTGTCCACGTGTTCTACTTGGCTAGAATTCTCTTCACTCTTCTCTGGAAAAAGTTTATCTCAACCTGGGAGATGCAAATGGTATTTAGAAGCAGAAACAACTGGAGTGGAACTTGTCACACCTGTAGTCAAGTAACGTCAGTAGGAAACTGGGAACAAGTTGACTGCTCTTTTTCAAAAAGCACATTATTTTCTGTAGCCCCTCAGTCAGAGATTAGCACTTGCCAAGAGGAAATTTCATAATGAACGAGGAAACCAAGCAACTTCAGGGACAAGAGGGAACCAGTGTAGGGTTACATGTTGATTTCTTATAATTCACGATAGTCAGAGCTGTAAATAGTTGCATGGAATTGTCAAAGAGTACAAATGAAAAAGTTTAAAAGCCTCATTTCTGGGTTTCCAGTTGCAAAGATAACAAAATAAAAATGAGAGAATAAATAACATTAGCATTAATTAAATGACCTTCTCCATGACCCACAAATAAAGTAATACTTTATCCTGTCTTTACAATGCCTGAAAAAATAAGCAACGTAGTTTAAAGTCTAGTTTTATAGTTCTATTTTGTTCAATGTTGCTTTAACCAAGTTCAGCAACTATAAAGTTACTCACTATGTAGCTATCGTTTGCAAAACATTCACACATGCTGTATTATTTAAAAAAGTTTCGTACAACATTCCATTAACCCACTTTACTTTTCTTGCCTTTTTTGGTCTGAGATTGTGTTCTACCCAGATTTAGAACAATTTCCTCGTAATCTATTCTGATTCTAAAAATTAGAATTTGCGTTGTTTTATCTTTAATTGACTATGTGCAAATGTAATAAGCTTTTCATTGTACTTGATTTGTTGAGATGTATGAACTATTTACTGCTTTACCTGTTAGTTGGAGGTATAAGATATGTTGCAGTGTTGAAACATCTTGCCATCGTTCTCATTTTTCAAAAATAATGTATCTGTCAACAAGGTATTATTTCAGAGGCAATTAAGAATTACAGTTTTGAATACTGAATGTCAGAACAGGACTGTTATATCCTATCATTCTAAACCTGTGGTATAATCAAGACGGCAAGTCCCATATCTCAGTCATCAAATGATCTAATGACGGCTGAGGCACATTCTGTATTACATAATGTTCTAAATGTTGTTCATTCTGAAGTGAGAGCAACTTAGTGCATTTGCAGCAATAGCTGATTTGCTATTTGAAGCATTCTACAATCTCACAGGTATCAGTTAGTCTAACTCTTAGTTGTTGGAACAGTCAGTGGGGAAGAGAAAATCCATTCCTGGGAGAGTGAAGAGGCCTACCATAAGCCTCACCAATGGCCTTGGATGATGTTGGGAGTCAAAGTGGCTTTTTTTACAATCTCTGTTTAGCATTTGTTACTGTCACTGCACTGATTGTAACAATCTTTAATCTCGTGGATCATGTGTTAGCAGTACAACACTTCTCCAACTACCTTCAGACTAGATTTGATTACTGTTGGCTTGCTTGGATTTACTTTAGCGCTACTTTTGTTTCCTTATGGATAATGAGTTTCTTTCCTTCATATTAGATGCTGTCTTGAGCTATCACTTCATCTCTCTATACTCAATACATTCTGATAGCAACTGGTAAATCCTTGTTAGCTTCAGGCCATCTTTCATCATCATTTTCTGTTGCTTTGGAGAATTGCAATTTGATTTGAGTATGGTGTTCATCTGTCAGCCTCAATATTGCTGTGGGATTGATAATTTCCAGAGCACATCAAGTTGTTGACTCTTGTGGAGTCTGGAGGTTTTCACGCTCTGCTTTTGTATCTTCAAATTTCTCCCATGGATGGCTATGCTCTCAACAGTGTGTTTTCAATGAACATCTTCATTTAACTTACGCATCATTCAAAATGGTTTCTCTGCAAATGAAGTAATGTTCATTTGCATATGTTATGGAGCAGAGAAAAGAGAAATGCGCTTTGAAGTGATTTATGGTCACTTTGCCTCTTGAAGAGAGGTATTGATTAAAAAGCTCACAAGCAAAACTCAGGTACAAATGCAATTGGTTGTTCTTGTTGTACAAGAGTCACTCCTAAGTCTCATTGGAGCTGCACACTACAAGCTGACCACCTCGCTGGCATTGTAGCACTTCGGCTCTGGTGGTGTTGTCTCTAGTTGATTTCTGTCAAAATTGTTGTTTTTGACACCCAATACCATTTTAAGTCATTGGGGAGTTTGTATAGAGTGTCTCATTTGATGGAAATTTAGGCAAGAATGTTTGCTAGATAGTTCACAAATACAATAAATTGTTGATATCTATCATGTCATCTATTGGTCACTGCATCTATGTTTATTGGGATCTAGGGAAAGTCCTTTCACAGTGCTTAAACTATGGTAGACTATCCTTCCCTCTGCCTACTATCCATGACCACCCCCACCCCGTGTTGCCAACAAGTTGCTGTCTCACCCCAAAACCCTTCAGCCAACCCCACCCCCCAGTCTCTCACTGGAGACTACCAGCTTGATACTGGTATGGTCTGGGCCCATTGCTGATTACCTCTTGCTCAGTCGAGCTGCAATTCTGGCCGTAGACACCTTTGTGCCCTCGCTTGCATATCGACTGAAACCTGAGCCAGAAAGAAGCAAATGGAAAGAATCATGTTTGTTTTGAAGTTAAATAGTGATTTTACTGCAGATTCACATAGGCTGCTAAGTACATGACACCGTGCATCAAAAAGAGCAAAACTCTGGGGATGAGCTTGGCAGCATAAACATTCCACTTAACGTTTCAGCGTGGTTTGGTAGCAGAACGATCCCTTTATGCCTGCTTCTTTCCAGGCAAGAGAGGGTCTGAATTTGATAACCATTTGCTCTCGCCTGTGCCAAGAAATTTCCAAACACTCAAGTTTTCAGTAATATAAACATAAGAGACCTCAAGCTGAAATGTAGATGTTTCTTACTTGGAGGCATTCCAAATACTGGTTGAAACATATTAAACAGTAATGACATGACTTTGCTTATGCTAATTAGACTTTAGCAATATGTTTAGGTAGCTGAAAGAGGTTTTGTATGTTTTCATGGTCTATATAGGCATTGTTCATAATTACTATGGTTTTTCACAAGTCTCAATTTTTTTAAACATGATTTTTTTCAAAGTAAATAATTTTCTGTTTGAAAAGTATGAGTATTTAACATTTTCTTCCCAGCGAGATGATGTACTATTGCTGCTGTTAACTATGAAGGACCCTTAATCTCCATTTCATGTTTTTTTTAATATCTGGTCCTGCAGTTTCTTTTTTTTTTCTTTCTGACACTGACGTTTTTCTTATTATTTTTATCAAGTAGCCTTGTTTTCTTTCACTGAAATTGTGGCTCAGGCAAAGCATTCCACCGAGTCTAATTTATGACCTTTGCTCTGACGGGATGGGGGCGGTAAGGATGGGGGAAGGGTATGTTTGTTTTGCTTTATACTTGTGCTTCCTTTTTTTTCTTTATAGATATTCCATACTCTGTCCTTCCATTATGTTAACTCAGAATGCACATAGAAAGTTTACTTTTCTGTTTGTTTCTGTGTTTCTTTTTCAATCATACACACTTTCTTGCTTCCATTTGTAAGAAAAATAATGTCAACACTTCTTCTCTTGATCAGAGTTAAAATGACAAAAGTGGGTTGGGAGGTCAGGAGACGGTCATAATAATTTAAGTCAAAAATTTAAAAACACTGACTTTCTGTATTCATGTTCTTCCAACGTGTTTCACAGTAGAAATGAACATATAAATCGGAAAATAATGTGTTAATCAGTCCTTTTAAATACATAGTATAGAATATTTATTAGCCTCAGAGCATTTTTAAAGTAATTCTCCTTTTGGAATGTTTTGTTGGGCTCCGTAATTTGCCATGAAGATTGCAAAAGCACGTTGATTTGTGTATTATGTTGTTTGCAGTGTATTTTCCCCTTCTCTTTTATTCCTTCATGAATATACAGTTTTATCTTGGGCTGGATAAGTTACCCGCTGACCAGTCCATCCCTGGACCTATTAAGGTCTTTAAGTGCCTTTACGACCCTTATATGCTAGGCAGTGGAAGACAGGCGAGATGGAATGCATTTTCTTACAATAAATTTAGTACAAAGAGAGCGAAGGAAAGAGGGTGGGGTGTTGATCATTCTAGGGAGGAGATGCCCAGTATGCATCACAAGGGACCTCCAAAATATTTACCATACCTTCACCTACCAACCCCTGGACTTTAATGCCTTCCCATCTGGTCTCCAAAACCACCAGTTCCAATACCCCGCATACCCCACCCTGAGGTACTGACTTTGTCTTGCCCAAAAAGCTGGGGATTGATCTGGGTCTTAAAATGATTGATCTTCCTCATTGGTCTAGGTACGGTCCCAGCAGTGCCTACCTCTTGAGTTCCGGTGTTGAAGGAGCTGTGAAAGTTTCCAGCTGATCAATGTGTCCGGTGGCTCTCGAGGGCGAGATTTCATTGCATTGAACTGCAGAAGCCCACCACTCAGCTTATTTAGGCCACGCAGATTATGCTGTCACTGCAGGAGTGGCCTCATTCAAGGACTGAAAATGGAGAAACTCAGCAGGTTTTGGTAGCATCTGTGGAGAGAAAGCAGAGTTGATGTTTCAGGTCAGGTGACCCACCATCAGAACTTCTTAGAAACAAATTTTCTCGTGGGGTGGGGTTGTGGTAGTGTGCAGGAAGTGGTGGCATGATCAGCATGAACCCTACCATCTCCGTCAAATCCAGAAACTAGGCCAAGTCTCGATCAAAAACACATCCAAGCCAGACAGAAATTCGGTCACTAATCTTCAGTTTGGATGACTGCAATGGTTAGTCTTACTAGCAAAAATCTGCTGGCAAGACTGCTTTTAAATGAAATACATACTTTAAAAAAATGACAAGAACTAATTTTTCCGTCATAAACTCAGACCAAAAAGTGAATTTCACGTGCAATTCAGACATCTTCCTTTGAAGACAGACTCTTCCACCCCAGAGTATCCATTACCCTGATTGCTGTTTAATGTCAACTCAATTGACTGGACAGCTAGTCTGTAATGCAGAAAGATACCAACAGTGCAGGTTCAATCCTGGACAGTCTGAGGTTGTCCTGAAGGCCCAAGCTTCTCAAACCTTCCACTTGCCTGACACGTGGTAACCTTAAGATTATACCCACCACCAGTCATCTCTATCTAATGAGAAAGGAGCCTAATGACTACTATGATTTTACCTTGCATTGCTATTGAAGGGTCATCTGAGCACAATATAGTGTCCATGAGAACATCAGGTTCCAGACAAATTCAGCATAATTTCCACTGGTTTTCATGTTGGAATGAAACTTTTGACAGTTTTAGCTGAGTGTAAACGTGGATCATGCCCAAATATGATGTACGATGAATAGTGAGCGAACATCTGTCAAAAGTGGAATTATGCCTATTTTCCTGCATTGTGTGGTCTGGTGCTATGTCACTGCCACCTGGGGTGGAAAGTCTAACCTATATTTCAAGCTATAATTAAAAAGAAGTCACTTATGAACAGAAAATATAATGAATGCAAAGAGAAATGGATTATAATGTTGTTAAATATGAGTTAAATCCAAGTCCGGTTATTTTTCATTGGTAAATCTTTAGATAGCTTTTTAGTGGAAGAGAAAGCATTATGACCTTAAATATTGAGTGAGCAATGATGTAATAATTATTTTGAAACAAGTTAAAATGGATATACACAGTTGTTTGCATGAAACAGTCTCAATTCCTCAGGCTCTGCCTTCATCCTTCTCTGTTCCACATATCAGCCCAGTTTAACACCTTGGTGAATGTAAAATTGAACTCATGAGTATTGTGGAACTTAGTGAAACACATCAGTTGAATTTCAAAGTCTATGATGAAATTAATGGCTTTGAACCAGCGCAGTGAAGATTTTTCAGGAGGGATGATGCTTGTGGTTTAGGTCGGGGGGTGGTGTTAGTGACTCTTGGGAGAGAAGGGTAGGAAGACAGAGCCGAGATTCCAATTAAAATGGCATTTGGATTTCTGTGTGCAAAGCCTGCCGTGGCATGTTGAACAAATTTGAGGATTAAGTTCATAGGCTAGCATTTTATATCTATTGTACTGGATCTAGTCCTTGTTTGAAATGGTATCACTTTTTATTTTAGAGCAGTTTTGTCAGATCCTTCTGATTCTCCAAGAATTTTAAATGCAGGCTCTGTGTAAGAAACTTCAATGAAATCTCACTCAAGCAAAATAACTTTTGAAGATGAGAGTTTTTCACTTGTATACTTTTGCATTCACATATAATGACGCAGAAAGGTAGCTGTGTGAGATTCAGGGAAGGTTGTTATATTTATGGTTACTGTTTCAAATGTTTTGCCATCAAATGGTTTATAGCGTTAATGTACATAAAGCAGGAGCAACATCAATAAGGCTTGGAATTTCAAAGTAAGGCTATGTAGAATATTAAAGAAGTGGAGAAAAGTTTTTCAGTAAAAACTTTCAGAATTATGGCGAAGGATAATTTTCAGCTAATTGTTAAGTCATTGTGTCATGAATTTGAAATTGTAATTGACGAAAATGGGGAATTACGTCTGCTTGATATTTTTTGGAACAGAATGAGTTGCCATGCTGAATGGCAATGCGTCCTTTAATGACAAGAATAAGAAACTGGATTAGTATTGAATGCTGGAACAAAAAGTCAATGCAGCTGCAGAGGCTGAAAGGCCTCCTCCTTGGGAATTAACATCTATAATTCTAAAATCAATAAAAAAAATCTCAATATTCCTCTCAGTTCTGCCTGGGTGCATTTTCATTTTGTGGACCAAAACCCATGAGGCATAATGTCATTGAGCTTGGCAATACTTTTTTATAAAATTGCTCTGGGATGGTTACATACTTGTATGGGTAATCTAATCAAATGGAATAAGTAAGTGATCAGGGAGAACAGGGTCAAGCTAATTATGAATTCAAGGACATGAAATAATATCCACAGCTTGCAACTTCTTTAGAGTTTATTTCAATAACACTTCAAATGAGACACATTAAACAAGAAACCAGAGATAGGTTGGTCAAAACCATGTTACCCCAAAGCCTAGAGCTACAAGCTAGTGATTTTCATTCTGCCACTCTTGTGTGGATCAAAATTGAGCCCAAGGTTAAAGAATAACATTAAGCCAATATGCAACCCATAAACCTTCAAATTCCTTCTTTCAATGGTATTGCTGAATTTCACTCAAATAATCTGTTGCTTGTCCTCTTACAGGTGCTGGAATTTAATATTACAAAGTTGTACCCTTCATTCTGGCTTGTGGAAAGATATCCAGAAAGCCAATTTTGGGGCATTTGCTTTCTGCTCCTTCCAGGATGTGCTGTTCAACAATATTGATCACACTGGCAGGCAGGCAGGCGAGACTGAAAATATTTTCAGCAATAGTTTGAGAGTCAGGAACGGTCATATTTCTTGAACAGTAGTGTACCAGTAAATATATTCAAATTAATTAGAAATTCACTCTTCACTCTTGATCTGAAGTATGTTTTAATTTAGATTCAACTTAAAGAAGCAATGTGAATAATAAAAAGCAGTTCATTTAAAAGTAAAACCCATAGGTCAAATTCAAATCATGGGCATCAGCTAAAAATTTGTGTTCTCAAGAAACTGACCCATTATAACCAACAAATTGCATTTATGTGGCACCTTTGAAGTGTAGCAAGTCATTTTAGGGCAACAAAATCAAATGAGTAAATTCAGACCAAAGGAGCAAAGGGAACCGATAGCTTGGTCAAATCAATAAGTTTTCAGTGTTGCATGAGGATAACATTTACTAAGCAAAACCAAAACATTATTTTTCATACTTGAAGATTTATTTTGCCAATTCTGAAAACACAACTGATTCTTGCCTATAAAATCGTTCAAAGCAAATGCATACCCAGAATTTTTATTGTGTCACCTTTTCTCATGGGGAAAAAAGTTAGTGTGAGTGGAAACAATATTATTTTTTTCTTCAAAAAAAAACCCATGTGTCAAAATAAAACCCTTTGGGAATTAACAGGAAGCACTCAGGCTAATATCTATTTTAAATGCATCATGGCTTCCCTGTCCTTTTTCCTTCTAACTTGGCATAAAGTGCTGTTCTCTATTTCAGGCCAATGTGCCTCAATATAAGGAATGTTCCATGATAATATTGCACAAGGAAAGAGATCAACATTTGTGTTACAGAACACGTGAGGTGAAAAGTAAATATTGAAAACACATTCCAGACAACAACCTCCAGACTCTTGGCTGCAACTTATTGCCATTTAGAAATATAAAAGCTCCATGATTGAGAGAACATTTCTATAAAAGTTTAAAAAGAAGCTAGCAAACAGGGTACATAAAATCATTCAACAGACTGCTTGGAAAATAATAACACATAGTGTTAAATTTCAGTATCTGAAGCATTCTTCTGTCTCGCCAACTCTTTTTGACTTATAACTCTGTTTGGAACTTTGAGAGATATTTAAGCAGTCAAGTTTCTTGTCCCAAGTTGTAGCTTGGTTGAAACCTGAACCAAAGTTTACAGATACACTATTGTAAACTATATACTTTATTGACTGCCAAAATGAAAATCTAAAAATATGCTTCAGAGAATGACTATGTATAGTATATAATTAAATAAATAAAGGACCCATGAGAGCCTGAGTAGAGTGTTGCTTTAGTTCTGCCTCTTGGCAGCTGGACCTCGGACTACATTATACTCCTCTGAGAAATTAAATGAAATGTAAGTAAGTTCAATACTTTAATATATGGCCGAAAAAACATTAACCCATGACATTCTTGAATCATAATTGTATGATAATATTTCATTATTCTATCCTGTTGCAATTATGAACTTGATTATTTTTAAAATCTGGTAAAGTTTTTTGCCCTCTCAAATTGCTGACAATTTTATAGACCAGAGAAGAAGAGATTTCTGAAGAAGGGTCCAGACCTGAAACATCAGCTTTCCTGCTCCTCTAAAGCTGCGTGGCCTGCTGTGTTCATTCAGCACTACACCTTGTTATCTCAGCTAATTGGTGAGCTTTTCAGCACATTACTTCCTGGGGCAACAATGTCCCATACCACCAGAAAGTGCCAACCCATAATGTGTGCTGCATCTGATTAGCAATGCTATATTCTCAGGTGGTAGCATGTGGCATTACAGCAATCCTGTAAGCCTAGGAACCGTGGGTGACTTGTGGAAGTGGTGAGAGAGAGGGGTGGCTTGGAATGGGAGAGATGGTTAATGGCAGGGACAGGCTAGTGGTTTTCAGCAGCCAACCCCAAATTGGGGCAGATGCTGCCTACCCCGAACTGGCTGGCAAGCTCCATCTTAGCCACTTGAAATTCAACCATTGTCCTTGCTTGCTTGGAATGGAGCTCACCATGGCAGAGAACCCCTTAAGTTGTTAATTGACCACCTAACATTAAATTCAAATTAATCTTCTTTAATGAACTCACCATCATGTGAACGCATTCATTTTAAAGTATTGTTGAGAATTTAGCATGTGTGGCATTGGAACCTGCTGATTGAGCACATGGTCTGAAACCTAATACTGCTCAATTGCTGATCGCTACAAGCACCAGTCCTTTACATATGACCAGCCTCAATTACAAGGTCAAGAAAGGATCTCCTTTGCAGTGGTAATGTCCCTATTTATGGGCCAAGTAGCAATAGCTCAAGTCTAGCCTGATCCAGATGCTGTCAATACATCTGAACTGATTGCCTAAAAATATTTAGAAGCAAACAGTTAAACATTTTAAAGTTGTAAGAATGTGCATGTGTACAATCTGAAAAGTGTCCTGTAGCTTGAGGAAGGCTTGAGGCAATCTGTTTCCTCCTGCAATTTGCTGCTGTGAGAAACTTAGCTAGTTATGTGTAATGTAAAATGAAATTTACATAATTGGTTTTATGTTAGAGTTTTTCTTCTTAAACGTTTAAGAATGAAACATTTTTTAAAAAAAAGTCACGTGGAGAATTGAGAGGGCTTCCTGATTTCACTTTGCACAATAAGGTCATTCATTTATCCTTCAGTCACATTGTAGCAGGCCTTTTGTTTGTTCATTCTTAGGATGTGGGTGTCACTGACTGAGCCAGCATTTGTTGTAATCCATAATTGTCCTGAACAGGGTGGCAGTGAGTTTCCCCTTGAACCTCTGCAGTCCATTCGGTGTAGGAACTTCCAAAGTGTTGTTAGGCAGGGAGGTCCAGGATTTGGAATATAGTAAGACCAGTAATATAGTTTCAAGTCAGGATGGCGAGTGGATTGATAGGAACTTGCAAGTGGTGACGTTGTCATACGTCTGCTGTTCCTGGCTCATCTAGGTAGTTAGGTTTGTGGGCTCCGAAGGATGTGTTGAAGGAGGCTTGGAGAGTTACTGAAGTTCACCTTGCAGATGGTGCTATTCCTATACAACTGTGGTTAAGAGAGTGAATGCTGGTGCCCATCAACCATGCTCCTTCTGTCCTGGATAGTGTTGAGTTTCTGGAATTCCAAGCAAGTCGAGAGGGAATATTCCTTGACACCTCTGACTTGTGCCCTGTAGATTGTGGATAGGCAAAGAGGAGTCAAGAGGGCTGTTACTCGCCGCGGAGAATACCATCAACACACCAAATGCACCGAATTTACACAGTGGGAATGTCGTTTAGGGAATTGGCTAGATAAACACAAAGAATGTCAGGGTGGTTTAGAGGCCATGAGATTCCTGAGCTCTCAGCCAATTTGTGGTTTATTAGAATTTCACTGCTTACATGTACACGTGTGTATCCTTTGGTAGAGGGTACAACTAGAAACGCTGATTGCTATGCTAGCATGTATACTTCAACACAGACAGTGTTCATAGGAATAGCTTCAAAATCAGAAGTTATAAAAAGTGAAGTAATCAGAAGAATTTGATGGAAAACAAAGGATAGAAAGCCAAGAACCAAAGGTGAAACAAGTGGCAGAGATCAATTGCACTGTGCACTGACGAAAGTCCAGTCAATTAATTTTTCAGAATGGTTATTTTGAAGAATTTTGGCACTTATATGTTAACCCTTCAGTCAAATTCTGTGTCCTGCTTAAATGACATAACAAGCCAGCAATGGCTGTCGCATTGCTATTGAGGTTTGCTATTCATTTGTCTGTCCTCGGAAACAATAGGGCTATGAATACCATTACTGATAGGATTGAGCAGTGTAGATTTAAGTCAAGGATTAGGAGTTCTATGGTGAAATTTCAACCAGCATGAAATGAGAAAATAAAACTTAACCTTCTGGTGCTGAATATGGCTGTTAAACATGAGCTACTGATGTTGGTTTTGTTTCTGGCAGCTGGTGGATGTTTTCTGATCAGAGGTCAGTTGTTGGTGTTTAGCTCACTGACTGTGGATAGATGGATTGGCCATCTGTCCTGGACTGCACATTTTAACTAGTCAATGGTTGTGGGGGGGGGGGGGAAGTCACGTGTGTATTGAGGAGCATATTCCATGGGTTTTATGTGGACAAGGAGATTTTATGCAGGACAACGTCGTGTGCACCTCAGAAAAGACTTGTACAGAAACACATGCCCGTGTACAATAGATACTTGTATTAACAGAAGAAATAATGCAATGTGATACTGAAGTGAATTCGAATTCCAGCCCTTTTTGGAATTATTCTGGATGAGCTGCTCTTGTCTGATTGCAGGCACTTATGGTTGAGAAAGACAGACCTTAATGCCTGGTTGGGTCTGATGAACTGATCTAATTCTCCCTGAGGGAAAGGAACCATTTAAGGAATATTATTGTCTCCCAGTTAGCCTTTTAAATAGGTTTTGGCAAGATTCTTAAAAAGCTGAATGTTGTAAGCGTCCTCAGTAAGGTACCTCCCAATGAAAAGTACACCGAGATGGGTACTTCAATTTGAATTCAGAAAAGTATCTGATACAACATATTTCATACCATATGTGCGAGTCTATTAAAGAATTGAACACGCAATTTTTATTTGAGATAATGGGAACTGCAGATGCTGGAAATTCCAAGATAATAAAATGTGAGGCTGGATGAACACAGCAGGCCAAGCAGCATCTCAGGAGCACAAAAGCTGACGTTTCGGGCCTAGACCCTTCATCAGAGAGGGGGATGGGGGGAGGGAACTGGAATAAATAGGGAGAGAGGGGGAGGCGGACCGAAGATGGAGAGTAAAGAAGATAGGTGGAGAGGGTGTAGGTGGGGAGGTAGGGAGGGGATAGGTCAGTCCAGGGAAGACGGACAGGTCAAAGAGGTGGGATGAGGTTAGTAGGTAGCTGGGGGTGCGGCTTGGGGTGGGAGGAAGGGATGGGTGAGAGGAAGAACCGGTTAGGGAGGCAGAGACAGGTTGGACTGGTTTTGGGATGCAGTGGGTGGGGGGGAAGAGCTGGGCTGGTTGTGTGGTGCAGTGGGGGGAGGGGATGAACTGGGCTGGTTTAGGGATGCAGTAGGGGAAGGGGAGATTTTGAAACTGGTGAAGTCCACATTGATACCATATGGCTGCAGGGTTCCCAGGCGGAATATGAGTTGCTGTTCCTGCAACCTTCGGGTGGCATCATTGTGGCAGTGCAGGAGGCCCATGATGGACATGTCATCAAGAGAATGGGAGGGGGAGTGGAAATGGTTTGCGACTGGGAGGTGCAGTTGTTTGTTGCGAACTGAGCGGAGGTGTTCTGCAAAGCGGTCCCCAAGCCTCCGCTTGGTTTCCCCAATGTAGAGGAAGCCGCACCGGGTACAGTGGATGCAGTATACCACATTGGCAACCACCACACCCGGCACCTTCCCCTGCAACCGCAGGAAATGCTACACTTGTCCCCACACCTCCTCCCTCACCCCCATCCCAGGCCCCAAGATGACATTCCACATTAAGCAGAGGTTCACCTGCACATCTGCCAATGTGGTATACTGCATCCACTGTACCCGGTGCGGCTTCCTCTACATTGGGGAAACCAAGCGGAGGCTTGGGGACCGCTTTGCAGAACACCTCCGCTCAGTTCGCAACAAACAACTGCACCTCCCAGTCGCAAACCATTTCCACTCCCCCCTCCCATTCTCTTGATGACATGTCCATCATGGGCCTCCTGCACTGCCACAATGATGCCACCCAAAGGTTGCAGGAACAGCAACTCATATTCCGCCTGGGAACCCTGCAGCCATATGGTATCAATGTGGACTTCACCAGTTTCAAAATCTCCCCTTCCCCTACTGCATCCCTAAACCAGCCCAGTTCATCCCCTCCCCCCACTGCACCACACAACCAGCCCAGCTCTTCCCCCCCACCCACTGCATCCCAAAACCAGTCCAACCTGTCTCTGCCTCCCTAACCGCTTCTTCCTCTCACCCATCCCTTCCTCCCACCCCAAGCCGCACCCCCAGCTACCTACTAACCTCATCCCACCTCCTTGACCTGTCTGTCTTCCCTGGACTGACCTATCCCCTCCCTACCTCCCCACCTACACTCTCTCCACCTATCTTCTTTACTCTCCATCTTCGGTCCGCCTCCCCCTCTCTCCCTATTTATTCCAGTTCCCTCCCCCCGTCCCCCTCTCTGATGAAGGGTCTAGGCCCGAAACGTCAGCTTTTGTGCTCCTGAGATGCTGCTTGGCCTGATGTGTTCATCCAGCCTCACATTTTATTATCACGCAATTTTTATTTGATGGAAAGCCAAGTTCAACATGCATAGTTGTAGGGGAAGAAGTTAGTTCTTTGAATTCTCTATTAGAAACAAGATTAATGTAATGTTCCAGGAAGTTGTTCAGTATGTCCACCAACATTTACATCAGTGTTTCCCATACATTGCTGACTACAAAATTAGAATTTAGCAAGATATTTTGATCACAGTTAAGGGGTGAACTACCATCACTACATTACAGTTGCAGTACCTTTAGGGTACAAACAGGAGAGTGAATCCAATTTATCTGAAGTTTCCCTGAATGATTCCTACATTTTTGCTGTTGAAAGAGCTGAACCAGGAGGAAGCTGATGAGCATATGTACTGCTCAATATCCTTCAGGGTGCTGACAGTCGCAGATAGCAGAGACTTGTTTATTAGACAATTACAACTTTAAACCATAGTTGAGTTAACCAATCCATTTTGGCAGTTGTTTTATGTGCATCCTTACAAACTAGAGTTATCCATTGGTATTGAAGTCTATATCTCTCAAAAGTTTCAGTACCTTGCTGAGGTGCTGAATCAAAAAGCACATCCCTGTATTAAAGGATGCAGAATAATATGGCAGAGGATGCTTACGTATTTTCCTTTGCGTCAACGCAGGATATGTATTGCATACCCAAACAATCTTTTCTCGGGCAAAGTGAAGAACAGCAGAAAGTGGGATCACCCTAGGTGTAGTTGGGTGACGCATGTTCAAGTGGTTGCAGACAACCTACACTGAATGAAAGAGCATAGTGCAATACAAACAACCATGGCATAATATGATTGAAGAACTCTTGGCACGAGTAACCAGGAGAGGAAACAAAACTGCTGCTTTACCTGAACGCCTCTACAACATACTGGAAAATTACATCCAATAAAGCATTAGAAGTCTAAGTTAGATCAGGCATCAAAACAAATTCTTGCCCATCATGCACCTGTATGCTCACTTCTAAAATTTAAACTAAACAAGTTTCTCAAAATTGACCTCTGCTTTCCCCATCCATACCATCAATGCAACAGGAGGAAAGAGCAATGCAGTCTTAAGGCAACTCAATGAACAGTAGCACCATTGCTGATAAATTTCTCCAAATTCAGCACTTTATTCCTCATCCACAAGACCAACCCCCTGGCCCCAATCCACCTTTTGTTAGCTGCAGTTTGTTTGAGTTGGACAGAGTACTGGCATGTTTTGTTTCTTTTACCAATAGTGATTGCAAATAACATGCATATTTTCATATTTATGATTCCTAACACTTAATAATTTGACCAATTTAGACTTTACTTAGAATTGCCTTTGCTGACACCATATTGAGAGATTTCCAATTCAAAGTCAAAAATGGCATCTTATGTCATTATGATGTGTGAGCTATCTTTTCTGTTCAGCCAGTTGAGTAACAGAAAAATTATTTTTTCACTAAGATCACTTTGCTGGGAATGGTTTGGATTCTGCCTATTGGGTCTTAGTGTCTTTACAAGACTCATTACAACTCATCTCTGAAGAAACCTTCAGGGGACTAGACCATGAAAGAGTTCAGTTAAAAAGTTGTGACATCATATTATAAAACATGAGGGTGCAAACGATTCTCCAGCATCTGCAGTTCCCATTATCACCAAAAAAATTAGTTAGTTTTAAAATCATGTGACCCTTCCTTTGCTTAACCAAACAAGTAAGTACAGACATGTTTTTAACTCCCAGGAATGTGGTCATGCAATCAGCACTATACTACAGTAGCAGTATCATGAGGAGGTGAAACACTGGACTGAATCCAATTAACTTAAAATTTCCCTGAATGATTCCTAAATTTATGTTATTAAAAGAGCTGAACCAGGAGGAAGCTGATGAGCATATGTACTACTCAACACCCTTCAGGGTACTGAGGAATGCATTTGGCAGAGATTTGTTTATTAGACAATCGTCATTTGAAACCATAATTGAGTTTCCCAGATGCACTTTTGCAGTTGTTTTAGTTGCATTCTTACAATGTAGAGTAATCCATGGGCTTTGTAGTCTACGTGCCTATATGGGCATGTATTCATTTTCTTATGCCTTGAAAAAGAAATGTGACAAGTAACATCCATGAAGGTGCTGCAGAACTTCAAATGACTCTTCTTTTTTAGGAAAATTTTTTCCAGCAATGCTGTGTTGCCCAATGGATCTGTCAATGAATCAGTGTTTCTGAGTCCCATAGACCAGGCAAGTCCATGTTGAAGTTACAGACTGTGAACCGCCACCTCAGTTTTCAAGTGAGAAAATAGAATTGTTTTGGTCTCAATTCAGTATCCTCTTGTGACCCTGCCAAACAAATGGAGATGTTTTCCTCTGTTAAAAAGACTTTGTGCCAGTTTTGTTGCATAGACTGATGATTCAAAATGGCAATGAAATTATGCAGGAATGGTTTGGGAATGTCGTATGGTGGTTATGTTGCTGGACCAGCAATCCAAAAGTCTGGATGAAAAGGTCGGGGAAAGATTCATCTAAAATTGAAAACTCGCTGGATTGTCAGTAATACCTGATTGGTTTACTGTCTCTTTAGGCCCCCAAGTCAGTTTTCCCTCAAGTGGGTTCATAATCATTCCATTTATATCAATGTCCAATGAGTTTTTCAACAATGCTAGGGACAATTAGTGCCAGGCTTGCCAGTGATAGTCACATCCCAAGAAAGGTAGGGAGGCAAACCTATGGATGAGGACAGCTGATTCTCTGGATTAGTTGATCAAAGAGTCAATAGTACACAGAGATAATACCAGATTATAAGGTTTTCTGCTTTTTCTGGGCATTAGTGGCTGGAGTTGTGTCTGGCATGTTGTTTCCTACCTGCTTGCAATCATATTTTTGGGCTTGAGCATCCATGGCTCAACGTTGGCTCTCCTTGTCCATGTCAGGAGGTCGCTGATTTAAGTTCAACTTTACTTGATTTCGTAAAATTCACCAGGAAAACTTTAAATCTTAAGGTGATCAATCCCTAATAAAATGAAGCTTCATTCAGACCTGCAAAGACATTATTGAAAATCCTCTTTAAACAGTCAATCAAACTTTGAACCCTGCTGAGTTAATTGTACCATCTGTAATTCAGCCAAGCATTCATAATGATCTAATGATAGCCTTTGGGATGACTGGCAACAAAGATCTCTATTGAAACTTCACGAGCAATTTTTTTTTCTAATATACAGCATATTGTCTTTTAATCAAAGTGGCGCAACAACATGTTTTTAAATAACACTCACAGCTGTAGCCTGTTTTACTTGTTGTTTAAAGAGTGGGCTGCTTTTGAACATAAAAGTTCAAGTTATGATCCTTCACAAACTTGAGGGGCAGCTAAGCCAGTTTATCAGCTTGAGATCCTACTGTCCAGCTTAAGGCTCTTGCAACACTTGCAATGAATTCGAGAATCATGAGAAAGGCAACAAAAGGAGGGCCACAGACTCATTGCGCCATGTTAGCCTTTTACAAGAGCACTTCCCTACAAAATCTTCCTCTGCTAGTGTTTGTCGAACTTCCTTTTAAATTGGTTAAATTTTTCTCCTCCACCATTTTAAGCATGTAGTTCGGAGCACGTGATTCTTTTGCCAATCATGTTAAAACTGTGTTATTTGGCCTTTTCCTGCTCCACCAGTGAGAACAGTTTTTCCCTGGACCAGATTTTCTGAGGCACTGAATAGATAGTTCCAGAAATGTGGATCTGTATTTCCATTTTGACAGTTCTTGTGCAGCGCAGGACTGTCAGGGGAAAGCAAAACATGCCCCATTTCAACAGCAGTCAGTATTCTGAAATTTAACTGTCCTGATATCTACTTTGACAGTTGCTGATAAGAGTCTTATGGTTCTAATGTAAATTTCACCTATATCCAAAAATTTGATCTGATGCTTGCAATTAGTGAGAGACTGAGAGTTAAACAAGAAAGATGGAGTAAAAGAGGAATGCAGTGTAGTAACATAATGAGTGGAAAAAAAACCATACGTTGGAACAGAATGAAATAAACTATACAGGAGGGAATCGAGGAGTGACTTGAATTTCAGGAGAGATGGCCAGGAACAAACACTTCTAATTAACAAGATACTTTAAAATGCCAGACTTTTGCTTTTTTTTTCGATTTAATATTGGCATAGGTTTCCAGCTGATTACTTTAACAATTGGACATGCAATCAGACATTAAGCAGATCTTACTGATTTTGTTTAAAAGTGAAGGTTAGATTAAATCACAGCCAATTACATGAGCAATTGTCGCAATAACCAGGCAGTAAGTTCCTTCACTTTTACACTTTCGAAGAACCATGAAAATTCCAAACATACCACTGCTGAAAAGTTAAGATAAGTGGTGATGATGCCTTTGTCATTACGAAAAAAGCTATGACATATTGCAAGACCTGCCACAAGAGAACTAGCTGCTTTTAATGAAATATGGGGTAATGTTTCCTTTCACTGTTTTCCATTCTGTTGTAGTTAATCAAGTGGAAATATGGTTTTTGGAACCAATCTGCACTAGCTTCTTTTCCCCATTTAGATGAATTGAGCGACCATCAGTTAGTGCTCGATTCAGCCAAGACTGGCAGATTGGGATGTGAATTGAAGCAAATGGAAATCTCATTTTATGTTTTAAATGTGCTGGGCACGTGGCTGTGAATTCCAAGATAACCACCTCTGGGCACTGAAGCTAACCTGTTTATTTTATCAAGCAACTTTATTCAGAAAAGGGATAATGCTACTGAACTGCCTGACACATTTGCATTACAATGTTATGTATTCACTAAGTGTATCAAACTGGACTGAAATTACATTAGAGATAATGGGAACTGCAGATTACATTAGTGCCACTCCACATGGCCCTGGGAAGGAGATGGTAGAACTAGGCTGGAAAAATATTTTAGGCAATTTTTTTGATAAGTTTATGTATTTTTAATCAGCTTTGAAGGGGTGCAGGACTGAATAGATGGATTTACATCAACCATGTTAATGGCCCCAAATTTTTGATGGCCACGTGGTCATGCCTGTGGAGTAGATTGGAATTGTACATTGGGACCATTTGGAAATCCGGATGTTGCCGACTCCAGGTAAATTGCACAGGAAATTTGAATTTAGAATTAGAATCCCTACAGTGTGGAAACAGGCCCTTTGGCCCAACAAGTCCACACCGAACCTCAGAGTCATTCCTCTGTTTCAGGAATCACCTGGAAAACGTTGCTTTGGAAGTAAGAGATTTCAGTGGGTTCCTTTTTCCGTTTAGGTTGGTAGTTACTTAGAAAAAGTTATCCACCCATCTATGATGGGTTTACAAGCTGCACTGTCTCTTCATAACTCGCATGTTTTCAAGTTTTAAATAAACTAACCCACGGAGTTAATCAATTCCTGGGGATTGTTTATTACATCCTTTATGATTAGTATAACATTTTCTACACTGATTATATCCCTGCTGGCAATGATGTTTACTGAATTGGTCTCTGCTGTTTTATGACAGGAGGCCCCTGTCCAGGAAATTCCGAGGCGGAACTGATCAAAAGGCAGACTAATTTTTTTTAGCCTGACCAGGCTCAGAAATGGGATTTCTGACCCTGATGAGAATTTGTCGATACATGTCAACTAATTCAGCAATGGGGCAATCCAGCGTAAGTTCTGGTGGGAGTTCTACATTTAGGGAATTCCAAACAATGTATACTTCCTCAATGTCAACAGCAACAATAGTGACAATCAAATTGTACAGAGCTACTTGGTCATCAACTGGCAAATTTCCTGTGCTGTGTTGCTGCCCTCTACTGTTAGCTTATCTGTGGGAATAGTCAACTTAATGAAGATTCATGGTAATTTTGTTGAATGATGATATAATAGGCTTTTCTGCCATTCAGTAAGATCATGGCTGATCTGCCCCAGACCTTATCATTTATGCAAGCACCTCAGCCCTCAACTCCCCAATATTTCATTTATATCAAATGGGCAGAAGCTGATTGAAGGGTTCTCCGAGGTTAGTTTTTAATCTCTCGTCACAGCTGCCTTTCTCACGTGGCTCTGCCCTACAGTTAATAAAGTTTCTGACCTCTCTTTCTCTCTGGTCATGAAGTCACTGGTCCCCTCCTCTCTCTCATGCAGCTGCTGTGCCTGTGCTTTCTGGCATTGTTTCAGAAGTATAGGGTTCTCCTCTCTTATTCTTCTACAAGTGCACTGCTCTGAAATGGACACGATTCTCCAGATGGGTTCAAGCCAGTTTATTATAAGTTTCATCACAACTTCCTTGGTTTAGTATTGTTCATCTTTTCAGATGCATTCTCAAACTGTCCTGTTGTAAATTTGAGCACAAGTCCCAGGAGTCTCTGTTCCTGCTATTCTGCACGAAATTGAATCTGTTACTTATCCAGCCATTCCACCATGCGTCCCACATCATCTGGATATATCCTCCTCACCATTCAGAATACATTCAAGTTTGGGTCATTTATATAGATGAAAAACACAGTTGTACCAGTACTGTCACGTAACCAACTCTTAGCCATCTTGTGACTTTTCATCTTATTTCATGAGCTTCAACTATGTGACACTTAATAAACTGCCTTTTGGAACTCCATATCATCCATATCATCCACAGGCCCTCACCATCCCCCTCCCTCTCTTCATCAAATAGCTTAACCAATTTAGCTTAACATAAAACTTAACAATATTATGCTGGTAAAACTCAGCAGGTTCAGTAATATCTGCGAAAGGAAAGAGTTATGCCCTGCATTCAATAATACTCATCGTCAAAACTGCCAGTTAAATATGATTGGAGATAATGGGAACTGCAGATGCTGGAGAATTCCAAGATAATAAAATGTGAGGCTGGATGAACACAGCAGGCCAAGCAGCATCTCAGGAGCACAAAAGCTGACGTTTCGGGCCTAGACCCTTCATCTGATGAAGGGTCTAGGCCCAAAACGTCAGCTTTTGTGCTCCTGAGATGCTGCTTGGCCTGCTTTGTTCATCCAGCCTCACATTTTATTAGTTAAATATGATTTATCTTTTAACAACAGATCTAAGCCGGCTTTCTTTTAATTTTGCCACTCTTCTCCAAGTTATCATTAATTTTGTATTGAGTTACTATTTCTGAAAGCTTGCCTGTTATAAAGTTTAAATTGCCAGGTAGTTGTGGGGCTTTCCCCTGAAGTCTTTTTTTGCACAAAGGTGTAGTGTTTGCTATCTTTCAGTTCTCTGGTACATTTTGAAGAAGGATGAAAAGTTTATGGTCAGTAATTCTAGAAGCTCCAGTCAAATAAAAGTGAAGTACTGCAGATATTGTAGATCTGAAATAAACACAAAGTGCTAGAGAAAACTCAGAAGATCTGGCAGGTTTCTGTGTATAAGGAAATAGAGGTAATGTTTTGAGTTCAAATATGACTCCTGTTCAGAACAGACAAAAATTTATACTCTACTCACTGTTAATTCTGTGTTTCTCTTGCCGCAGATGCTGAGTTTTTCTCATCTGTTCCATTTGTGGAATTTCCACCTTATCCTGAAGCATCCTTGGGTGCATCCCATCTGATCCTGGTCGTTTATCAAGTTTAAATACAGGTCTTCCCTTAATTTTTAACCCATTCAATATCTATTTTATTTTTCTTTCACTTTGATTGTGGCAGCACTTCCTTTGGTAAAGGCAGATGCAAAGTATTAATGTAGGACTTCAATAATGTCTTCTGCATTGATGTGTAAATCCTCATTGTGGTCCACAATCAACTGCATTCTGCCTCTTAGTACCTTTGCCTTTTGATATGTCTATAGAAGACTTGTGGGTTCCCTTTTAGTTGTCTGTCTATGCTATCTTTTTTCCTCTCTAATTTGTCAGTCATGTTATCAACTTACCATCTCTCGTGTGTTCCCTCCTCCTGCTTTCCGTTACACTCAACCTTCTCAGATGACAAAGTGTGGAGCACTGGATTTGGTTGTATTGTCTTTCTCCTGAGTGGAAATATGCTTTGACTCTTCTGTTTAAAGAAAGCTAATTGTTCGATTGCAGTTTTGTCTGCTTATGTATGAGCCCTGTTTACACAGAACAGATCACTTCTTGCCCTGCTGAAACTATTCTTCCTCGAGCCAAGTATTTTTATACTCTAGGTTGCTGCTTGTCCTTTTCCGTGGCTAATGTAAACCTTGTAAGGCCATAATCACTGTTTCCTAAATATTTCCCTGTTGACACTTGATCCATCATGTTAATTCTTCACATTCACCAGGGCCAGATCCAATAATGCCTTCTCCATTCGGCTGGAAATGTACTGACCAAATAAAATTGTCTTGAACAAAGTTCAGAAACTCTTGCCCCTCTACTCTACTCTATAGTTTTGCACCTCTCCAATTTCAGTGAAAATCTGCTCTCTATTTTTTTTTGAAGAGTTGGATGCCCATAGAAAATGTACAGAAGTTTAAAAGTGCCTCAATCATAAGCTCTAAATAGATACTGCTCTGGGACCCGTGTGGATACTGTCATCTTCTAGCACTATAATATTCTCCTTAATCAGTCTTCTACTGTTCTTCCCCTGGTTTCCTCAACCTTGCATCCAGGAATATTTAACGCTCAATCTAAATCATTTTGAGACAAGTCTTGGTTATTTTCATGACATCATATTCCAGCATGACTGTTTGCACTAGAAGTGGAAAATAAGCTTTTATTTATTACACTCAGTATATTGAGATCACTGTACTGTAAATATGATTGTGACAGCATTGACATACCCTCCACGTTTGACCCACCTAATACTTACTGTGGCTGTCTGTCTCCGATAAACAGAATTTTGGTAACTGTGCGCAGTCACCATACATTTTGGAGAATAATAGGAGCTTTTATATAAAAAAAAATTAAATGTAAAATCCAGGACATTATTTGCATTATAATGATTGGAAAGGATCTAAATATTAAATTTCAATTAATATTAGACTTTAAAATATAGTCAAATATCTTTAACAATTACTTTGTTTTTTTTGTTGTTGTAAGTCTCTACTTCCACAACTGTAAATGAACATCATCGTGATCATGTTGGAATTGGAATTTCTTCACTTATATGATATGTGATGATATTTCACTATAAGATGCTTTGGCCCTAAGTGCTACTTGTTATCAAAAATGAACCACATATGAAATAAACTTTGCTGGCTCAAACATAAGCACAAGAGAAATCGATACTCTTTTACGTTTGCTTCATCGTTTTTTAGTATCTAAATTTCCACGATAGGCATTGTCACCTTAAACCAGCTTTGATGTCATAATTTACCTAAAAATCTATCTGTACTTGTTTGAGAATTATAAGCATCCTGATTTTTACAAGTATTGTTATTCTTAAATGGGAATTTTTTTTCATGAATGTATCTTGAATATAATTTTGTTTTTCATTGCAGGACATAATGCAATGCATTTCAATGAAAATTGTGATGATTCCTAAAGTACCTATAGTTAGTGTGAGCTCAACCTCCTGTTCAGTTAACAATCAGGGTTGTGCCATGTTGAAAGGAAAAGTAGACTAGGATTTCTTCTTGCAATTCTATGGAATGTCCCCGTGGCCGTTTATTTCAAGTGGTATAGGTTGTGCTAATTTTATTTATGCCAGAGGTGGATGTATAACTATCAAAACTGATTAGAATAGTTTGTGGTTGTTTGCATCTTCTCTGGTCAAAATGGGCTAAAAGGTCATTATCTGTGCTGTTGACCTCTGACTCTATGAACTTGTCCTGATGCTTTTTAACAGATATTGGCAGGAAGCCAACCTCATTTATGCATTCTTTAGCTATTAGCATAACAGCTACTAGCCCTTTGTGCTACAATCATTCTGCTCCTGCCAATCCTCCCTCCGCTTCCCTACACAACCCAGACCCAACCCTGGATTCCAAGGAAATCCTTGCACAGCTGCAAAAAGGGCTATGACATGGCTTAGAGGGTTTTGAAACATCCTCCTCTCTTGGAATATGTAAGGACCTGCAGGATTTTGATCAAGTTACAGTGAAGGAACAGCTCTGTATTTTCAAGTCAGCAATGTCTGCGCTTAGAGGGGACTGTGAACTTTCTTGTGTTCCCTTGAGCTTACTGCCCTTGTCCTTCTTAAACATTTGCATTTCATCGCATCTTTGAAAGTCTCACGATATGCTTCACAGCCAATTAGATACTTGTGAATTATATTGACTGTTGTAATGTTGAAAATGTGGGAGCAAAATTGATACTTCTAGCTCTGACAAAACAATGGCATGATAATTAATTTTTATCTTTAGCAATGACAATCGAGGCACAAATATTGTCCACATCACGAAGTCTGTTCTTGTTTAGAATGGCACTATAATCTTAAAAGAGTAGGCAAAATTTTGGCTTGTGTCTCATGCAAAAGACAGCGCCTCTAGTAGTACTGTATTCCCTCGGTGCTTGCTGAGGGGTGTTAACATCAATTCTTGTGTTCAAGGCATGGGTATGGAACTGAATCCCATAAGTTTAAGGCTCAGAAATAACAGTGTTAACATGATGAAGAATGGCTGATGTGTCATGGCACTTTTACCCATGAGTAGTACTCTTCGAGCATTCTTGATTTAAAGGCTGGGCTCCAAAGATATTGTGCAGTGAGTTGCTCTCAAACTGACTGTGTAAATCTGCAAGTTTTAGGTTTGTCTTCGATGTCTAACTAAGGATGCTGTGAGATGAAGCCAGCTGAGTGTCAGGAGATTGATCCTGTGAGGGATTCACTAATTTATCATGAAATGTAGGTCTAGAAACATCGAGCCAGTGTTTAGAAAAGAGGATGCTGTTGGATTTTAAGCACTGTTGATCAGTTGTCAATTTTAATGCAAACCCTAAACAAGCCTATCTCTTCCTAGACTGCTGTGGATGTCTTCCAGAACTACTACCCTCCCTTTTTACTCATTGTTTTCCTATAAGAGGAAAATGTTGTTACTCACATATGAGGGTGAGGGATGGGACATTTGAGATCAGCCTTTTGGAATATCCAGACGTTAATTGGGAAGGATGCAAAGAGGAGGTTGTTTGTTTGCAAGTTGATCGTCTGTGGCAAGATCGAACCAGGGAGCTATCTCCCTAGTGGAGAAAGGACAAGATGTTGACATGAGACAAACTAGAGTGAGCCAGAATTGAGCTGTGATGTCAACACTAAGATGAATCCAGCCTTAGTGACAAGAATGCAACTTACCTTTATTGAATTTTTGGAAATATGACCAATGATTGTGCACCATGCATGTATGAAGCAAATCGTATCAATTGGTATACTCTCTCAGTGCTTCAAAATGTGCATTCTGAATGCTGTTTTGCATTTAGTATCAGCCCTTCTCCCTTGGATTGTCAGGATAAAGTTTGAGTGAAGGGAGGGGGAAAGAGACTGTGGAGTGGTTGGTTGATATTTGTGCACCCAAGTGCTGGGCAATGGCTATTCTTCGATAAACGGATATCTAACCATCACCCTTTGACTTTCAATGGCATTACCATTACTGAACTCCTCCACTGTAAATATCATGAGGTTACCATTGACCAGTAACTGAACTGGACTAACTATTTAAATACAGTGGCTGCAAAAGCTGGCCAGAGGCTGGGAGATCTGTGGTGTCCTCACATCTGGATTCTTAAAAACTTGCCCAATGACTGCAAGTTCCAAGTCAGGAGTGTGATGGACTATTTCCCTCTTTCCTGGATGAGTGCATCTACAACAACATTGAGAAGCTTGAGACCATCCAGAACAAAGCATCTAACATGTTCAACAGTCAGACCTTGAGATCACCATGCTCAGGCACTGCATTATGTGCCATCTACATGATACACTGCAGCAATTCACACAGGTTCTGATAGCCAGTATCCTCCAAATCCACAACAACTATCACCTAGAAGAACTAGGGCAGTAGGTACATGGGGGCTTCACTGCTTAGAATCTCCCTTCCAAGTCACTCAACATTTTGATGTGGTCAATATTCTTTACCTGTGGTTGGGTCAAAATCCTGGAACTCTCTTCCCTACCAGCATTGTGGATGTGCCTGCACAATTGGGAAGGCAGCAGTTCAATAAGGTAGCTCACCACCTTCACCTTCGAAAGGGCAATTAGGATGTTCGATCAATGCTCATTTAGCCAGCAATGCCTGCATTCCCTGACAATATTTTAACAAACTCCAAATAAGTGTAATTTGATGGGAAAAACATATTTGGAACCACAAGCAGGTTTTAAGATGTTATTTGAGAGTTTTTTTTAATATTTATAATCAATTCCTAAAGCTTAGCTGGTACTTAGCATAGCACTGGGAATTAAGATATAAATGATCAAAGCCATTGGACACCACAGAAATCCAGGAAATAGTAATTGTAGCACAAGCCTTAAAGGTCAGTGTCAACTTAAAAGGCTTATGTTAACTTGGTAGAGTTGGGGGGACTGTTTGCATTTCCTCATATATGGTGAGATTGGTAAATCAGTCAAGCAATTAGATACAGAATTAATTGAGCAACAAGGTTACTTCACTTCTCCTACATCACACATGCTTAGGGTGTACAGAAGTGGGGGTGAAAAAAGACTTATGTAATCTTCTAAGGGCTAACTAAGAACAGCAGTGAGCTGGGCTGTTGGCAGCCATTAAACTCATCTATGGGAGTGTTATGTGCTGTGTTTGTTTGTGATGCAAAACCAAACAAATAACATCTTCCACAATTTAAGGTTGAGTGAAACAAAGGACAAGGATTGAGAAATATTCTTAGTGTCAAGTTGTAACATTGCTTTAAAACCACATATGGTTGAGGTACAGGCTAGTGTACTTCTTAAAGGAAGCTTCAATAACCACCCGAAGTAGAGGAAGTTATTGGACAGTGGGAAGAAAACAAATCATTGCATTTCCTTTCGAATCATTCTAGCAAAGAACCAACATAGAAACAATGGACTGAATGGTCTGCTTCTGTGATGTAAAATATAATGCTTTTACTGTTGTATATGTTGGTGAAATAAGGGAAAAAAAAATTCGTCAAACAGCAGAACAAGCTATGGCTGTTAATGTTGGGAGATAAAGGTGACATTCTGTTGTGAATGACCTACACTTGCTATGTAAAGTGAATAAATAAAGCTCTTGTATCAAGCATGATATCTAAGCGTCAGTTGTCTTGGCTGATTTTTCACAAAAACAATGCGTATACTTCAAGGATGGCTTCAGAAGCTGCTTAGTTAAGGAGCTGAACTATTTCAGAATGGCCAGAGAATATTGAAATTGAATAAACCCATCTTTGGTTCTGAGCAGCCTTTTGATGCAGTTCTGACAGATGAGGAAAAGGTTTAAAAGTAAAATAAGGCACAGAATACATTCAAAACCTCCTTTTCGAGAAGATTTTTCTCTTTGTTCAGGCTTAAACAGATTTGCTATAAGGATTTTTAGCCCAGCTAATCTTGAACGATAGTTGCTGCAAGTCAAGAATTGGGGGAGGGTTAGCACAGGAAGACCACTCTCCAAACAGAGAACTGAGTGTCTCCTGCAGAGTTTTGCGTGATTTCTAGTCTTTGCTCCCTATGCTAACAGAATAAAGGTGTACTTTGTTGACACTCATCTATTTTATGTTCTACAAACAAAACCTGTCTTTAGCACTGGCTGACAGATGCAGTCTCGCTGGCTGTCATTCAGAACAGCAGCATCCCGTCTAATGTTAAACCAGAAATCTGTGTCTCGCTGTATGTGTCAGCGAAATACTATTATGTTAAGAATTTTTTTGAACTTTCAAACACTCAACTTAACCAAGTTATCTTTCACAGTCCTGAACATTTTGATTTGTGCTTTTGTAAACTTCTTACTTTGTTATATAAATACTGTAAAAGACCAGCATCTGTCATATAAAGTAACAATACCAGCGAGAGAGAGATAAAAAAGACATGGCTGTATCTTAAGGTTTAGTCTTCAATTAATTATTTGAAGATGAACAAAAGTACTTACTTGGTCATTCATTTAATTTTAGTCCTGAGGAGCTAAGCATTACAAAGTAGCACAACTGCAGAAATGCTGATCAGGTCACCAGGTATTATGAAACCATGGTCTGGAGCTCCAGGAATTTCTCTGCACCTTTGCTCCTCTTGTTTGTTTTTTGTGAACACTTTTGGTTTTAACTAATTTGTTTATCGCCATAAATACTAGTGAGCATGGTACATGAGCTGCATCCCGAGGTCAATCACACATTAAGCTGATTTGGCAGATTTACTTTCTGCCTGTCACACACAATAGAGTCTGTTCTGCTCTGTTAGATGCTATTTGCTTGCAGTTTCAAATTGCTTTGATGGGGAAATATCTGTCTTCAGAAACTGATGAATGGATAACAGGCTCTTAGCTTTTCATTCCAGGCTACTTAACCAGTTAAATTGAATCAAACGAAAAAGTTAAACAGCAGCAGGGAGGGAGAATGGGGGTGAAGGTAAGGAAATGAGGGTGTAGAGATAATAATAAGTATATAAATGTAGATGCGTGTGAGCGAATGAGACAGAGAGGATGAGTGAAGGATTGGTGGGTGACCCAGACACCCAGAAAGAGGGCAAGGGTTGGACAATAGAGAAAGTAAACACAAAATTTGTTGGATAGCAGAGAAAAGAAAGTGAAGGAACAATGAGTGAAAGGAAAAAATTGAACAAAAGAAAAGGTACAGCTGCAAGTTTAAACAAATGAAATATTCATGGTGATAAACTCAAGATGTGTATTAAAGTTTTCTAAATTGTCAGTTTTATTAATATAAAGCGGATTCAAATTAATTCAGAATTTTCTTTCGTTGGTGTGGCAATGGGAAATAATAGACAAGCAGCCGGACACTTGACAGAATGGAAAATACCTCAAAATATCACAAAATATCTCTGTCTCACATGGGATATTCAGACTGGTCAATATTATGCGCAACTTCCATTCTCCTGGCTGTGGAATTAGTACAAAGTCTATCTTTTTCTCAAGCTTAGCACAAGGTTTGACAGACAAATTCATGCTCCCTATGCACCAAAGTGTGAACTTTGTGCTAAAAATCTTGGACCAACAATGCACCATTCTGCTACTGGAGCACACATTAGGAATGGAGTTGCCGGGTGCCTCAGATTGCTACAAAACAATGGAAAATTCAATAGCAATAGATTGTGCTGCATTTTGAAGATTAACAAATTCATGAATGAGTCATCAGATTTGTAAAATGATCACTGTCACAGTGAAATCTCATTTTAGTTTGAGGAAATGCAAGACTGTCTTAAAATGCTTTTTACTTGAAATGCTTTCAATACATATGCAAGTTAAACTGCCAAACACCCATGACTTGGGATTAAAGTAAAATACTGTAGATACTTGAAAACAAACAATAAAACAATTAATAGGTGTCTCATACAGGGAGAAACAGAGCAAATGCTTTGGGTCAATCGTTCATCAACCTCTTCATGAACTTCACCCCTGGCCCTTCACTTCCACACCCTAATACGTTGCCTTATCCATAGTCCACTTTAGGAACAGAACTATCAATCCCTATTACAGCAGCAAGAAGTTACTGAATAGTCCACAAAACTCCCTAAAATAAACAAAAAGTATCTTCCAATCATCATCAAGCACTTACAAATTGAGCCAATTGAAATGCAGATTAGGAGCCCATAATAACCCCAAGTCAACAAATAGATAACAGAACTGCGATGTCAACAGATAACCTGACTGAGCTCATATAAGCAAAGGCAGAGGTTAAATATTGCTGCCATACTAGGCTATCCTTTCAACTGTGTGAAATGTACTGTATTGATACCATCAAGCTGGGCGACCAGCCCACGGTCAATGAGCACAGCACAGGAGGATATGCCAGGAAAAGCACCCAGCACAGTTTAAAAATGAGATGCCAACCTGGTGAAGCTGCAACAGAGTATTTGTATGTTTAGCTGTGGAACGGTCACAAATGATGGTAACAAATCAACAAATAACCAGAGGAAGATACTCCAAAAGCCTCTTCATCCTCAACAAAGGAGTACCCAAGAATATCAGTGATAGGTTTAAATTTTTTTTGCTCCATCTCCAGATGGAAGCGTAAAATCATCGCTCCATTTCGGGGCCCTCTAGAGATCCACTGATGTACAGGTGCTGAATATCAGCCAATTTGACTCACTTCACATGATATCAAGAGAAGGCTGAAATTACTAAAAACCACAAAGGCTGTTGGATTGGATGATATCCCAACCTATGGTATTGAACAACTCCACTCCAGGACTAGGTCTTAACTAGATTTCTGGTACTACGACAACATGGCATCCTGCTGCCAATGTGGAGTTGGTGCATAGTCATGACCTGTTCAAGAAAGCAGGAGAAATCCAATCTAGCTAATATCTGCTCCATATAGCATGTTAAAATCCCATTGGAGATTGGTCCTTCGTTTTAGAAGAAAAATGAGCCTCCATGAAATGAATGAAAAGAAAATTGTTGGACAAGTTTGCACATTAAGATTTCTGCTGTCACAACTAACTAAAGTCAACATAATTCAACCAATAATTAACATATTCCAAAAAAAGAGGAAAACTTCACTTGAAATAAATAATATAAAAAGCTTTGAATCATGTAGTTGCATTGCACAACTCTTGTTATTTCCAACACCAAGGTGGGACCATGGACAATCTCAGTCCAACATGGCCTATGATTTGTAGCATTTCTCACTTTCTATTCAATCACTTTTTGACTCTTAAGTCACATGTGCCTGCAGGTAGATTCCATGCAAAGCTCTCAAACGTAGTTGCCACTGATAAGGCACATGTTTGTACACCATTTCCTTGCTCAGATCAGAACAATTCTATTGAATTAGAATTTTGAAAATTGCTTCTCCATCTCTTGTAAATGGATGGACTATGGAATCACAGCAAGGGCATTTCTAACCAACAATCTCTTGTGCTCTCTGACTTGAGTGTTTTTTCTTCTCCAACTACGTAACTGTTCCTGTTCTATATGATGATACCTCTGTCATCTGCCAGATCATGAGATTACAGGTTGCAGGGTTGCATAGGATTTTGCATCCACAGTGCCTAATTGATGGCTAATTTAAGGCTGCTAGATTTGTGCAAAAGTCAATCCCGTTTGGCATGATGACCGTTCCATATGCATTGATGGAAAATGTTGGTGTGGAGAGAGAACTTTTAATCCATAAGCACAGTGCACTGGTCATTCCCACCCATACCATAATGGACAGATTGAACTACTATAGATTAATAGGATGATGTGACTAAGGTTTTCCATTCTGTTGGTCTTCTCTGGCTGTAGGCCCAGCCTGTTGTTTGGCTGTGCCAACTCTCAATGTTATATGGGCTACTCCACATCATCCTCTACATGGAGGAGATTACAGGATCCACTTGGTCTGGTATGATAGAGGATAAGTAACTCCATGTGGTTAAGATATTGTTTACAACATGTAATCAACTAGTTACCAGTTACATTAGTATGATAGACATTGTTATCGGGATTGTGAGGACGAGCAGCTGTTAGGCCTCACTCCTCTTAAGATGCGATTAACTTTCTGTTGACAAGCCCAGATAACATTCTCACAGTTATAGAGTATTAGCAATGTACAGCACAGAAACAGACCCTTTGGTCCAACTTGTCCATGCTGACCAGATATCTTAAATAAATCTAGTCCCATTGGCCTGCAATTGCCCCATATACCCCTGAACCCCTTCTATTGAATTATCCGTCCAGATGCCTTTTAAATGTTGTAATTGTACCAGTCTCTCCCACTTCGTCTGGCAGCTCATTCAAAGCATGCATTACCCTTTGCGTGAAAAAGTTGCCCCTTAGGTCCCTTTTAAATCTTTCCCCTCTACACTGACATCTATACCTTCTTGTTTTGGACTCCTCTACCCTGGGGAATAGACCTTGGCTACTCACCCTATCCATGCCTTGCATGACTTCATAAAACTCAATAAGGTCACTCCTTGGTCTCTGATGCGTGGGGAGTTGGGGAATGGAGAGAGAAAAGCCCCAGCATATTCAGCCTCTCCCTGGAGCTCAAACCTGGCAACATTCTTGTAAATCTTTTCTGAACCCTTGGAAGTTTAATTACATCTTTCCCACAGATTGATGCTTATGGCCCTTGTCAATATTAACCTTTGCAGACCCTTTCAGAGATGCATGAGATAGTTTCTCACAAGCTTTTATGCTCATTTACCTTTACTGTTCTTGTACAGTTGTGTATTTAATATGTTTGATTGTTACGCTGACTTTACAAATGTAGACAATTTAGAGGTTTCACCATTCTGTCAGAATGTGTTCTCTTCAAATCTGAAAACTTGGTAATTTGTTTTGTGATGGACCAATGTCTTTGATTCACTTCCTGGATGTCTGAGTTCATTAGACCTCTTTAAATATTGCTAGACCTACAGTGGACTCAATTGGTTCCCAGTTCAGCAATAACTTCAATTTAAAATCAACTCACTTGTATTTAGAATCATTTTACCTAAATTAAAAATCCCTTCGAGACCTCACTCCTCCCTACATCTGTAACTTTTGAGCATGCTAAAGCTCTCCAATTTTTTTTATGCAAGATGACAGAATTGGAAGAATGCATTCTCCACTCACTCAGCTTTGACACCGCTATGTCTTCAGCCTTTCGAGACTAAACTGTGGATTTCTCTCCGATGTGCCTGCCTCTCTACCTTTGTCTCCTCCTTTTAGCCCTCCTTCAAAAATAACACTTTTTTTCATCAAGTGCTTTGTCACCTCTTGTACTATCTTGCTTTTCCTTTAGGTTTGTGTCAAGTTTTTTTTTGAATTATGCTGATACGAAGCATCTGGGGCTTTCCCATGATGAAATTATCTATATATGCAAGTTGTGAGCTTTTAACAAATCATTAAATGACAATTAATCCCACAGCATCCCATCCAGCAATTACTACTCAAATAGGCCTGGCAAAGGGGAAGCAATGTTTTGCAAAATGTCAACTTGTGAAAGTTTCTGCAATTTCAAAGTGAGCTTTCCTTTGAAGATCAAATAAATACATGACAACAATCAGGCTTTTTTTTTATTCACTTGGGGATGTGGGCATCCTGCCTGGCCAGCATTTATTGCCTGTCCCTGTTTGCCCTTGAGAAGTTGGCGGTGCACTGCCTTCTTGAACCGCTGCAGTCCATGTGCTGTAAGCAGACCCACCAATGCCATTGGGAAGGTGTTCCAGGATTTTGACCCAGTGACAGTGAAGGAACAGTTGCATCCTCAGGATGGCGAGTGGCTTGGAGGAGTTGCAGGTGGTGGCAAAGGAATGAAAGAGCTGTGGATGATGGAAATCTGAGACAAAAAGAGAAATGACTAGAAAATTTCAGAAGAAGGGTTAATGGACCTGAAATGTTAATTCTGCCAGACCTGAGTTTTTCTAACAACTTCTATTTTTATTGCAGGTGGTGGCGTTCCCATGTATTTTGCTACCCTTGTCCTTGTGGATGGAAGAGGTTTGGGGTTTGGCAAGTGTTGTCTAAGGATCTTTGATGCATTTCTGAGGCGTATCTTGTAGATAGTACATATTGCTGCTACTGAGCACCAGTGGTGGTGAGAGTGGCTGTGGAACATAAAATGTTAACTATTGTTCTATAGTATTTGAGGTAGTACTCATATCAACAACTGCAATGAGGTTACAGCAGAATGTGTTTTGTTAAAAGTAATTGTACCGCCTTTGCTGTATTGCTGCTTGACATGAGCTTCGTTAGATCTCAGTTTGAGAATGAATGTAATATTGTATGACATAATAAGAAAGATGTGAGATTTTATTAGGTGATCAGGTAGAAACTTTGAATGGATGCAATGACAGTGAAATTCGGAATTTGCCATCATTACCCCATAAAACTGACAGTGAACTCCTAGTTAATAAAGTGTGAAGCTGGATGAACACAGCAGGCCAAGCAGCATCTCAGGAGCACAAACGCTGACGTTTCGGGCCTAGACTCTTCATCAGTCTAGGCCCGAAACGTCAGCTTTTGTGCTCCTGAGATGCTGCTTGGCCTGCTGTGTTCATCCAGCTTCACACTTTATTATCTTTGATTCTCCAGCATCTGCAGTTCCCATTATCGGTGAACTCCTAGTTTTTGTGCACAGCTAAACACGGAAATCCAAAGTTGTTTGTTAACGATTCCCTGCTTCTCCACAGGGTGCCCTTCTGAATTCCCTTCAGACTGGAATACTTAGAACTCATTGAACCGACAAAACAAAGTTTCTCTCTCACATTATGATATTGTTGTTTAAAGTCACTGAAAATGGCTTTGTTTTGTAAATGAAGTTCACCTTTTAGTGGTGTACTGAATAATAATTTTGAACAACCTCGTTAGCCCAAGAAATCTAATTTTGAGTTTGTGAAGTACTAAGTTTCTTCATTGTGGTAATTCCATTTTTTTTAGAAAATAAGATCTTGCTATTGCGGCTTTTGATATGTGTATCTGAAACTTTGCTCCATTGTCTGTAAAATTTTACAAGAAGCAAAATGACTTTGGTCCCTGCTTTGCTGTCAATGAGAAGTTGGCTTACGCTGTTTGATGGAATTGCCGTTGCTAGAAGCCTGGAGATCTCCTCAGCTTGGTGCCAGATTCCCATTGATGTTAGAGGCGTAATTGATATCTAGATCACTAGATCTTTGCAAGTATTTTTAGCTGCTGACTGCATTATCTGTGCCACTGCAGTGCATAACACTTGCACATGTTTCATGGTAGCTGAACCTAGTGAAATCAAAAGTATATTTTACAAATGGCAATGAATAATTAGAAATGCTTTTGAAGGTTTATTGCCACGGTTTGCCTGACACCTATAAATTCCAAGAACAAACTTTGAGAATTTTAAAAAAATTCAGTCCAAAGTGGCTAGAAATGATTCTAGGTATCCATCGTAATACTTATTGCAGGTTCAGAGAGAAATCTCCATGCTTGATTTGCTGCTCCATTTATTGATCATTTCTGATCTTCCGTCTCCATTTCTTTCTTGTTCGCCTAACATTGGAGAAGTATTCAAGTGATATCTAGCCAATATTTAGCCTGCAATCAACCTCTCAAAATGAGATTATATCCATTGCTGTTTATGTAACCTGGCTGTAGGTGAATTGGCAGCTGTTTTCCCTAAAGTTTTTAAAATCTAATCTTTCACGGGATGTGACCAGTACTGGTTGTCTTATAATCCTTGAACCAATCTGCTTGCTGGCCATTTCAGAAGACTTTTGAGGGACACCGCGTTGGTGTGAATCTGGAGTCACATGTAGTCCAGAGTGGGTACAGATGGCCTTCTCTGAAAGACATTAGTGAGCCAGATAGGTTTGACAACAGTCAATAATACTTACTCACTCACTCACTCACTCACTCACTCACTCACACTCACTCACTCACTCACTCACTCACTCACTGAGGTTACCTTTACCTTTGTGATTCAAATTTAAATTCCACCAGTTTCTCTGAAGACAGTCAGTGATGACACCTCAAAAAGTACTTAGTTGGCTGTTTGTCTCTTAATATGTCAAAGCAATTTTGAAAAGCACTATATAAATGCAAATTTTACTTTTTGTTAAAACTTGAATGCTTGTGTACAATTTTTTAAAAAATTCAGGATTGTGGTCATTTGCTCTGTGGTACATCTGTCCTTCTCTGCTTCCCATTTTCCTGTTGCTTTTGTTGGTCCAAAGAATACACAAATTTTACAGGAATAAATTAACCAGTTCATAAAAACTATACAGAAATGAAAAGCTGCGCTTGAGTTCTGCAGAGATGATATTAACTATATGCTGAACCCATTGATCAAGGGGAGTCACTGTATTAGTGATGAAGGCTTAATTGTTAATAATATTGAACTGCAAACTGAGCTGCTCAGACTGGAGGATGCTGTTGGAATTTTTTGTAGGGAGCATTGTAGAAACAAACAAAGATGTTGAGGCTGTGTTGCTCTCTGTCTCTATGTAAATACTGAAGGGAGCATTATCAAGTGCCTTGGATCAAATTGTACGCCCACCTTGTCAAAAGAGTCGTGAGCATAACCAGATTGAGGAAAACAAGTAACAGGAAATGTATGGTTTACAATTTTGCTTCCGGAATAATTACGGCCGTACCCAATATCACTCCTTGGATGCGAAATATTATAGTGCAACCCAACTTGTTCACTAAGTATCAGTAAAAGACTTGAGCAGGAGGTGTGCTTCTCAAAGGTTGGTCTGCACACTCCTGAGAAATCACAAGTATCTTCCAGGACAGTCCAAATTGAAAATCACTAATGCGCAACACCAGAGCCAAGGTTATAAAACTAAGCCAAGCAGAACTCTCAATCCTACCCCTTCTGTGACAAACAGACCATATGAGGCATTAGTAATTATTAGTGCAAGCGAAGTGAAGCTGAAAACAGAAGAGGATTTGACTGAGCACAGAGCCTGAATCTCTCCAGTTAAGAACCAGAAATCGCCACATCGGTGCTGCTTGTACTGAGAAATCATTCTTCCGATTAGGTTCATTTTTCTTCCCCCTAGTAGGTAGGGTAAGAATGGTGGGTGGATAGTAGGCTTTTATGATCTGCCTATGCGGACAACAGACACAATCATTCAAGAACCACAGATCAAAGGAACGACTGACGGTTTTCATATGTCGAATTTGTAATCTAATTTTTTTTCTTCTCTTCCTGTGCTGTGCTTTGTTTACAGAGGGCATGAACTGTATGAACAAAGATCACGGATGTGCACACATCTGCCGAGAGGCGCCGAAGGGTGGGGTGGCTTGTGAATGCAGGCCTGGCTTTGAGCTCGCCAAAAACCAGAGGGACTGCACATGTAGGTAGCTGTGGATGCTGAGGAATACCTCACCTTCTCTCTCTCTCTCTCCCTCTCTCTCTCCCCCCTCTGTCTGTCTCTCCCTCTCTCTCTCTCTCTCTCTCTCTCTCTCTCTCTCAATGCATGTACTTCTCTTTGCGTTTTCCGAATGTTTCTCACAAACTGTAAATCTGTTTTTGCACTTCAACTTTTTACTCCTGTGCATTGTAGTTCCTCTCATGTCCTGAAAGAATGGAAACAATAGAGGAACCTGCTATACTCCAGGATCTCATCTGTATATCTGCTCTTCTTGTGAGGGACTGAAGTGGGTGTGAATACTTTTTAAAAAAAAAACACCATTGTTTCAACTTCTTTGTCTTTTTAGAACTTTATTTGTTTTATTTTCCAATCAAAAGAAATGCAGCTAATGCAGTCTTTCTAGGTGTGAAAATGGAGTTAACGTAAATGCCGTAGCAAAAGTCTCAGGGAGGTTTTACAAACGTGTTACCTTGATAAAAGCTTTTAATTGAGAAAGACTATTCTGTCTGACATGGGTCGCTAACCATGGATAGAAAATCATTTGCAAAGGATGAAGAGGCATGGTAAGGAGAATGTTTTCACTGAGATTAGAAAACTCAGTCTGAAAGGACAGTGGAAGTTAATTCCATAAATCATTTTAAAAATTGGTTAACTTGATTGTTGCAGCTGAGATAAAAACAAAAAATGTTGAAGGTGTCGAATAATACATGACTATTCTTTCATGGAGCCAGCACAGGCATGGCAAGCTGAATGGCCTGCTGCTGTGCTACAAGTTTTTAACCATTCCTTGTCTCCTCCTGGTTTAGCAGGAGTTCAACTGAAGCACTACCATTTCACGGGCAGGACTCCACCAGAAGGGCAGTATCAATTTTGCCAAGTCCCATCATACCTTTGTACTGTTATCACTGTAGTGAAGTGGGAACATGCCAAATCCTGGACCATTGACATCAGTTGATCCACAACCTCTGCTCAGCAACTCCTAAGAATTTGGCAGAGCCAATCAACCTTGTAGCAAATTCTATTATCTGCAAAGTTAGATCAGCTAGATGCAGTGACGGTATTGAATCCAGAATAAACCAGCTTCTAAGGGGTCCACCACCATCCCAGTAAATTTATTCTTTGCGCAGTGCATTATGCAGACCGTCATGCCCAGTTATTTGACCAAAGGGGCTATAGAGTTTGGGCTGATCTTAATATTCTAATCGCCATGAATGTGAAACAAGTCTTGGAAAGCAATTAGGGCAGGATTTTCTGGATTGTGGGGTTTCTTGTTCTGCCAGCCAGAGTCGGGAATGTATCTCTGCTGACATTGGCTATCCCCACCAGCTTAGTGCTGCAAGAGGTTGTAAGCGGCTGGAGGTGGGATTTCCTCATGAAGGTCTGCTTCAGAGAGCTGCTAGTCAATCTGACCGTCCGGCTGCTCTATAGTGCCAGCAATGCCAGGAGCAGGGCTTCCAGCAAGCTCTAAGTCCCAGAGTCTAGGACTCAGTAAGTTTGTATCATCTCATGGCAGCTTTGAGAGTGGAGGCTTAGGGAAGAGGGGAGAGGGTTGTGTGGATCTTCCAGGAGAGGTGAAGGCACAGGAGGCAGCCCCTGTAACAACAGGTAATACCTGACCTGGAGAGGGAAGCAGCTCCATCAACTTGCCCTGCCTGAGGCTCAAGCAGGATCACTCGCCATGTTTCCACTTTTCCCACAACTTCCTCTACCACTTTTGGAATAGAGACAAAGCAGGAAGCAACCCTTAAGTGGCCATTTAGTGAGGGACTTATTGAGACAATGGTGAATAGGCCGGCCTAAAGATTCCCCTTCCGACTATAACACTGGAGACAGTCTCTGCAATTTCTTCCCTTGCCTCCCGCAAAGTCCTTGATCAGGCCTAGGGGTTTATCCACCTTAACATGATCTAAGGCTGCAAACACCTCCTCTCTAGTAATATGCATGCATTCCAAAACATCCCCACTGTTTCCCTTATTTTCTTAGCATCCATGATTCTCTCCTCAGTCAATAGAGGAGAAATATTCATTAAAAATCTCCCCCAACTTGTGGCTCCACACGTAGACAGCCATGCTGATTTTTAAGGGATCCTAATCTCTCCCTAGCCACTCTTTTTACTCTTAATGTAGCTATTGAGGGATGGCGGTCTCATTCTCAACTTGTTTAGACCACCAGCAGCATGTTATTGTGGTGTAGAACTGACTCTTGTAATGGAGAAAGTGATTGTACCAAACCATGCCCTGGTAAAATTCAACTCTTTGTCATATCCCACCTTGCGTTTCTATTTTAAGTTCTGTACACAACTTTGCACATTCTTCTATTTCTCATCACTATCAACATGTTATATGAGCTAGCTGGACTCCTGGTCATGATAAGGCAAATTTGCTGTCATTTTACTGTTTTTGAGTTAGAATCTGTGAGTTTTCTGTGTCAAGTGCAGGAGCGGAGAGCCACAAGGGAGCCTAATAAGAAAAGGTTGTTGTCTTGAACGAGGTGTGATTTATTGCATGACTGTAACCAGATACAAGTTGTACTGGTATGATAGACATTGCTACAGAGACGGTTAGGACAGGTGGATGGTTGGTCTGTCTCCTTCCAGGACCACAGCTATTCAGCCTTTTCCCCCCACGTCTTAGAATATCAATATATTGGGTGTAGCTTCTTGCAATCTTCAACATGAACTCTTTTAGAACAATTTCCCTCTGAAGTCAGCCAGTGCTCCCTCCGCTCTTGTCTTTGCTGCTTCCTTCACTCTGATTCATCAATGCTGCTGTACCCAACAAATTGTAGTGGCTTTCAAGATGAGGCATTACATATCTTTACAGAATGCTCGTCCTTATTGGAAATCTTAGTACTCGAAATAAAGGTTTGAAATATTTCTAGAGCGAGGAAAGTTAATTCAAGTTAAATCAACAACCTTACCAATTTACCACAAGAGATTTATGTCAAAAGATGTGCAGCAGGATTGCTCTCTGTCCAATTTGGACTAGACCTGCCAATGTTCTGTATATGCAGAAATTCCTAAAAGTTGACGTTAAAGTTCTAATGTTGTTTATCTAAATTAATCAAAATTAATTTTCTCGTTTTACATCTGGTGGTTTTGTAGAGGCATTAATTGTTATGGTGCATAATGAATTTGTACCAAGAGCCAAGCAGATGTGAGAACTTAAAGCATAAATTCACATTCCCTGTGCTGCTATGCTTAAGATTAGCTGGGAAGAAGGTGATGACCCTGGGATGTTCCAGAAATATTAGCAACCTTAAGCTCCATATGACATCCCAATTCTCTGTCACCCTACCACATCAAATTGGGAAAAAAACCCTGTAATTATTAATAATCTGGCATGTAAACACAATGTACCATTCGCAATAGTCAAAAACAATTCTTTGGCTTAGTCAGCTGACCAAATAGAATGCTTTAGCCAACAGTCAAAAATCAAATTAGCATCAAATGAATGAATGATAACATGACTCTCTTTCAATGGCAGTACAATATAACTGGGAGTGTGGGAGTACAGAGCTATGAAGTGAGCTATGTAATCAAGCACCCATGTTTAAATCTTTGCCTTCCTACACTTTCTGTGTAACAGTAACCTGTAACTATGGAAATGGGGGCTGTCAGCATACCTGTGACGATGCGGATAATGGACCTGTGTGTGGCTGTCATCAGAAATATGCTCTGCATTCAGATGGAAGAACATGCATAGGTAAGTGAAGACTCAGTACATGTTTTAACATTTGGACCGATAGAAAAGTTGTACAGCACATGAACAGTGCAAGGACTTGCTCCACTGCTTAAATGCTATAGGAGTGAGGTTTCTTGCATCAGCTACATGAACAAGTGTAACAGGTCATGGAATTTTGCCTCGTTGTTCCATGGGTATCTGATTACTGAGAGATTTTGTAAAGACAGCAAATAATTGGCCAATAGTGTTCCGACTCCTCAAGTAGCTGTCATGTTGGAACTATTTCACATTGCACAATATGACAGTTAAGGATCTGAGATCGTTTTGAATTATATGACATCTTTTGAAAAATTCTCATTCATGTACCTATAATGTATGACCCTGGAGTTGAAAGTAAGCTTAAAATCAAGGTATGTTGGAATTTTGTGAACTGAGATTTCTCATAAGCTTCAAATATGGATTCCTTACAGGCTAGCTGGTAGGTTTATATCTGACCATGATTCAATTTTCTTCTTGGAGCAAATGTTAATTAACATGAACTGAAGAGTTCTGCGTCACATGTAGGTTAGCACTTTTTGTTTCATATTTCTGTGCTTTAATCTTGCTTATGGTGCTGCGATAAGATTACTTGAATGTAATAATCTAGCCAGTAAAAAGGTACATAACTAGTTTCTCCCTGCTCCACACCGATGTCAAGTCCTCACTTGACAGACTTGTTCCTTCTGAAATGAAGGAAGGGTCTCACCTAAAATTTTAACCTATAGTTCTAACCTCTAAGTGGGTTCAACTTCCACTCCAGAATCTAGGTTCATAAAGCTGGCTTGTGTTTCATTGCAAGAGAGTATGTCGCATGTCAGAAGTGCTTTCTTTTTTTGGGTGGTGTTTACTTAAATCCTGTCTGCCTCCTTGAGTAGAAGCTAAACATTTCATAGCCAATTTGAAGAAGGATAATACAGCCCCTCAGTGTCTTGCTCAACAGGAACATGAGAAATGGATGCAAAATGCTGCCAATGCCAGAAATCTCAAAATAAAAAAATCTAATTACAGAAACACTTGGGATAGAGGTTACCAGACCCGCTGAGCATTTTAAGCATTTTCAGTGCTTATACATTTAAATCAGTTGATATTGTCGTCTTCAATGCTGCCATGGGACCTTACAAGCTCCTATTAACCTGCTGTGTTTCCTACATCACAGCACTCTCAGAAGTTAAAAGATATGTCATTAGTTGTAAAGTGATTTGGGATGTCCTCAATTTGGAAAGATTAAATCTATCTCTAACGTTTTGCCTTTCGATTATCAAATATTTTACTTCTGAACAATGGACAGGCAAGATCATAGCAGTTCATTTTCACTTGTGCGTGAACTCGGTCTGCCTGTAGATGTAATATGCAGCACTTAAAGTGTACCTTGATTGACTTTACTATGCCTTCTCTAAGTGATTTTTTTATGCTTGGAGTAGGGTCAGTTGTCCATAAAAGTCAAAACCGCCCTATATGCGTATTGAGATTCACTGACTTGAAATCACTTACCCTACCAAAATTCTTTAAGACCTATTTGTTTCACGTACATTTGGTGTCAGATTGTGAGGGCAGGACAGACAGACAGCAGATTAGTCATATCATCAAGTTACCTGAACGTGAAAGATTTGTCATGTTGTCTTATTTTGTGAAAGTCCCACCCAGCTGAGAAGCTACCAGAGCCTCAGCAGATTAATGACCATCCCCATTTATGAGCAGAGCCAGTTAGGAATTTACTCCTACAAATTCTGCACGGCAAGAAGGAATTTCTTTGATCTCTTTCTGCAGACACAGCAAGAAGTCCCTAAAGACAAAAGGGAAATAACTCAGTAAAAGAGCATTTTGTTCCAGAGAATTGATGGATAAAGTATCCTCTTAGAACAAGCTTGCAAAACAAAGTCTTCATTTCTGAAGACTTCTGAAGATTTTTGAAGGATTTCTGAAGAAGGATCTTGGCCTGAAACATCACTCTTCCTGCTCCTCTGATGCTGCATGGCCTGCTGTGTTCATTCAGCTCTGCACCTTGTTATCAACCTTTGTTTCAGATTGGTCATTTTGACCACTAAGATGATGATTGCCTGCATGACTGTCACCAATGTTGATCGATATTTTGTTCTGGATGAAATGTCACTTGTGCAAATATTAGGTTCTCACATTATGCCATCAGACTGAGAGTAGTTCATGATGTCAATAGAAATTGTCAAGCCTCAGGAAAGTTCTGCACCAATGCTTTGCTTTTCATCGGGCGATGACCGATAGTTCTAAAGTGTAACTTGTGAAATAGAAGCAGAGTTTAACATGCTTTATCTTGGGTGGGAAAGGAAACATCCAAGGCTGGAAATACTGCAGGTGATCCTATTTTACCAGTGGACCCTTAATGCACTGGTATGACAGTTATTTGTCTAAGTTTTACTTGAGGCATCGCCTTCCTTAAAATAGGAGGCATGTGATTTGGCTTTCAGCAGTGGAACAAACTTTCACTGTTCATCTTGCTACCAGCTGCCCACAGATTTTTGTGGCCTCATCAGAGGAGATTTACACTTGCCAAGCAACTTGACTGGCACTGTACCTTTCAGTAATGAGGCCCTTTAACCTACCACATTGTAGATTCCCCACTGAGACGTTCTGTGACTGAAGTCTGAAATATAAGGTAGAAAATATAAATTACAGTTAAATTACAGACAGAATCAAGTAACATTTGGGAAATATAGCTGCACTTGAGGGAGAAATAAAGTCAGAAATTTTAAAAACTTTATTAAATCTGAAAGCTTTGTTTTCTTTTGATAACTGAAGACCCCACATTTGAAAATTTAGTTTTTTGACCTAGAGGGGCAGTAATTTCAAGGCTGAGCCTGTTGGTAGGATCTGTAACCACACTGGAAGATTCCTGCATCTCTGGTGGCAGGCTCATGATTTTCATGTTTAAATGCATATAAATATTGAAGCTTCTGCCAGATTTGACTTCACTGATGCCTCATCACTCTAACTGCAATAAATGCAGTCCAATTATTGCCAACAGTAATTTCGAGGCTTTGGTGTCTAGTTTCAAAAAAATTATTTTTGCAAACTTCCCAAATTGTCTTGCAAGATTATTTCGGAGAATGCCGTGTCAATTGAGCACAGGCTTCTCTCTTTACAAACAAGCCAATTTAACTTTGTATTTGAATTCGGTAATTAATGACTGATATTTAACCACAGTTAGAGATTTAATTACTTTAAGGACTCTGGGATATTTGCAAGATACGTAATTTCTAACTTTTAAAAATGCATAACAAAATATTCCTCAGTCATGTTTTATTTTGATGTTTAGTTATTTAAAAGTAGCAGATTTAAATGTATCGCTAAATATAACTGGTAGTAATATGTTTCTGCAAATATAAGGCAGCTAGATTGCAATATCAGCAAACCATGGATTATTGTGAAGAATAACAATTTTTAATTACAGATCTGATTTGACTTGAAAATCTTTGAAAGTAAGCCAGAGACAAAATCATCAAAACACCCATATCGCTCTTAAATTTCTGAAGTATGTATCAGCATTTTATAAATGGTCTGCCTGTTATTGTTACAATTAGCAGAGAATAATTTAATCTGGAGAATTCACAGTGAAATGTAGTCTATTTTGAATTTCTGGAGTAAACTACTTTCCTCACCACAACACCGAACAATCTCTCGAATGGTTTCAGAATTTTGCTTCCACTATCCCAACTGAATGATCATCCCAGGACTTAATCGTGTGTGCCAAGACTTTATGTTGTGGTTTCCATACTCCTACGTTTTCTACACAGACCAGGTCTTGCTCCCAATTCTTTCCAGATGCAGTTAGTAATATTATCTGTTATCTATGATTATTAGGTCATCAAAATTACAAACTGTCAAAACAAAACCAAATTACTTGGGCCAAAAACTCTCAATATTTTCAAATAAGACTCACAGATACGCTGATTCTTTTTTCAAAACTGGTGAATTAGCAAGGTCTAAGTGCAACAATGGAATAGTGGTGGTGTCGTATGTTGTGTTAATTGGGGAGGGTGGTGGTGTGGGTGGTTGCAGGTTGGTGGGAGGAGGGTGAGGGCTGGAGCCTGTGAAAACCATAAATGAAACTGGATTGTGGATTAAATTCACAAAACCTTTTGCAAGGTAAGATCTTTTTCTGCTTTATGCTGAATTCTATTAACAGCACTTTAAATGCCCCATTATGTCTATCATATTAACCAGATGTTACCAATGTCATATTTTGGTTTGCACTCTAAGACCAGTAAGGCTCTGGCGAAATCTGTCAAACCTGTAAAATCAATGTTTGCTATGAGGCCTTGGTTCCTTTCTAATAATTTTAGCTGTACTGATAGCTTAAATCCTAAAATTTTGAATGTTAAATCTTATGATATGCTTTTTGGAAATTAACCATTGCATGCACCTCCTAACACGCAATATGCTGAACTCATAAGGACCATGTTTCAGTGACTATGGAATATATCCCTCTAAGAATATTGCTCAGAATCAAAGTATGCAATATGTTTACCAACACTTAGAACAAGCCTCGGTTGCATTCTATTAAGAGAAATGTTACAGTCATCAAACTAAATAGAGTACCTTGAAACTCAACCAAGGTAAGTTTTATTTCATTGTGTATATTTTATAGAAGACGTGTGTCATCTGTCTCACTTAGCTGCTTGTATCAAATTGGCCTAAGGACATCATTTGAGCTCTGCTGCACATCATAATGCGAATGTATTAGCTGTGTAATTATGTGGTGCCTTTTCTGATTATGTTATTATGTATGTCTGCTGTATAAATATGTTTAGAATGTTACATTTCAAATTGTTTTTGTTTCACAGAGAAAGGATGTTGTATTTTAATCAGATGTTGATAAAATACAACATATTTTGTGTGTTGACTTGTCCTAGTCCATTTTGTTTTTCACAAAAGCTTCAGATCTTTTTTGTGTTTTCTAAGGTAACACTTAAGTCAGCTAAGGCTGATGGCCTTGAAGATTCCTGTTTCTTGGTCATATGACCCATGTTACTTTAACTGCCTGTGCCAACTTCTCTATATATAGTTCCTCCTTTAGGCAAACCTTTACTTCCTCTGCTTTCTGGTGATGGTTCCTGATTGCCTGTCTTGTCTGAGCATTGTTGATTTTGATATATAAGTGACTCTTTTAAACAAAAAAAAACTTTAAAGAAAAGAAACACAAAATAAAGCCTCTATTGCAGCCTGATCCCATGGAGATACTGGTTTCTATATATATTGAACAAAAAATATCGCAACCTTGTTTAACCTTATAGTGGTGCCACTGAAACACTTTTCCGAACTCATCTAATTCATTAATGCTTGCCATCTGAAGTGATGTGGAATTGTGACATCACTGAAAGATTGCAAATGCTCTGCAAAGTCACCCTTAAACTGCAGCCTTCTGATTTTTTAAATAAAAAACTAGCCTGTTTATTATTTGCCTTCTTTCTGTTCTGATTGCATTTGCTGCATGTGTAAACACTAGAATCTTTGGTTACAATTTCTTATGATCGTCTTATTTCTTGCATATCATTCATACAGCCCATCTTAAGCTGTCTGTTCCTCCCACTGAATGTCTGGGAGGAACCCTGTTTTAACTTTTTTGCTCCTTCCTCTCCTGCCGTTGAATTATTCTGTTTAATTTTCGCTAATGTAACTAACAAATTTAATCCAGTTCTAATTAATATTCTAATATGCATCAGTTTCTTTCTCCATCTCTCCACTCCATCTCCCCCTCCTCTCTCTCGCTCCCCACCCTCACCTCTCTGACCCTTGCACATAAGCAAAACACTAACCTTAATGGCTGTGTTGCTAACGTTTTCATGTACTGACTCCTATTGACTGCACGTCAATTCTTGCCGAGGCCACTCCTTGGAACATTGTTTCTAGTCCTGACTGTTTAGCCAGTTGTGATGTGTTCCATAGACAAGCAGGCAACCAGCACTGCCCCGATTAATGTTTTCCTGTTTGCATGCAGATTGGAACCCTCCCTGCCACCTCCATCCAGCACACACACTTTTTCTACTTTTTGTTAATGTGGAAGATTATTGTCTTCCCATTATCTATTCATCCATCACCGGGTCCTTGCGATCTGTCTTTACCTGTAAGATTCTCTTGATGACCAATATTAGTCTTCAAAAATCATGAACTCTTTTATCTCCTTTCTTTTTTCCCCAAGACATTCTTGCATTGGAATTGCTAATGTTATCTCTTATCCCCATTCATTTCCTATTTTCTATGTTGCCATTTCAAATCTTGTGATAATGCTTAGTTTCTGTGCAATTCTTTGTAAAAGAATCTTGTAGTTTTCTTTTGCAGTAGTTTTAAGATTCTACCTTTTTCCCTCTTTTGTTTTTCATTTTAGATTTTCATCTGACTCCAGGCAGGATTAACACTCTAACAAGGATTTAGTGCTTCATGGCTTACTTCTTGATTTTTTTGTTTTGTTTGGTTAGTCAATGCCAAGCAGCTGTCATAGGCGGCAGAAAGATTGGGCTCCTGGTTAATCGACTGCTCCATGTTTGTCCCCTTACTTGTGTTTTAGAGAAGGATGAGGCTGCAATTGAGAGCTCTGAGTACAATGCCACGTCAGTAGCTGATGTGGACAAGCGGGTGAAACGGCGGCTGCACATGGGTAAACCTTTTCTTCCACTTCCTTTGTTGTGCTAACGCTTGTCTGTTTTTTTAATATATATATATATTTCATCTTTGTGGTAAGGTCACAAATTAAAAGGTTTCTCATCTCCACCCTATTTAACAAATGGGACTTATTTATTTTCCTGTTTCCTGTTGTGCCTCCCCCGCCACCAATAAATGCTAATTACTGGGCTTTTAAGCAACTCCATCTAATAACTGTTATTTTCCATCCAAACACGAAATGGAAAATTAGATGAAAGAGGAGTGGGTAGCTGGAAAGCTTTAAACGTGCTGTCAACATTTTGGATGCCAAGACAATTGTCAAATTTTATTTTATGCATGTTTTTGTTGGGATGAAAAATTAGTCCAATTTGTGACCTTTTCTAAAATCACAATTTCACATGTCTGTGGTGCTCGAAACATTCAGTTTGTATTAAATTGATCCTTGAGGCTTATTGATACATCTGCTTGACTGACAGAAGGACGTAAACCTTAAGAGTCAGGTAGTTAATGGCTTCAGTATTCGTATTGTGGTGATTTATAAACAAAACTTCTGTTCTCAAAATTTAAAGTATTAAGCAATGAGCTTTATCATACAACACGACATATTGTGATGTCAAGCAATCAGTCAGCAGTTGGTCTGCCAAAACTTCTGTTGCAAAGTTTATTATGTCCTTGTCAATCGAGTAGTTATTTTTCATTTTGCATTTGCAGTACTTAGATTCCTGACTTAGCAGTCGCCCTAACCTAAAGTTTGACATTTGGACTTCTTTGTCATCCACTGTTCACAAGCCGCAACAAATAAAGCCTTTGCATGAAACTATATCCTCGGAGGGCTCTGCTGTTAGCATGGATGCATCGTCATTGTAACCATGTGAAATTCAATGAAGTGATCACAAATTAACTTGCAGCTTTCACCATTACACTATGAAATAAAAACAACACTGATATCACTCCCAAGTATTGTTGTTATGCTTTGATGCTTGTGTTGTTCATGTAAAAATAGTTTTGATAACTGGGATGCGTTGCCTTCAAATACAGAACTGTTCCAGTAGCTTTGTCCATTTGAGCTCTAAAGTGTTACCTGAAATTGAGACTTGTGTGAGCAGTATGAAAGAGAGTGCCATTGCTCCAGAGCTGGGATGCCAGATGACAAGATGTATCATGGATTTTTACAATAACCATCTCTTTTTATTATCTCCAGTCCCAGGATTTTGATAGCAAAATTAGTTACATTTCTACCATTTTATCATTCTGGCCATTGATGGAAGTCTCTCTGCTTGGCTACTTTTGTCATAGACATTAACAAGGATCCAACCTCTGGATTCCCTTTTGAGCCTGATACGCATTGTTTACAACCTGCAAAAATTATTTTATTGAATTAGTTCTGGATTTCAGGCATCTCTTAAAATGTTTCTTCATGCACTGTCCCTGCAGTTGGACACTCCCAGTATCTTGTCATGTTCACTGCCTTCCTAACCAGAGCAATATTGTTTAGAGGAGCAGCAAAGTAGTAGGTTTTATGTTTTACTGTGCTCTGTGGAATTGAAATCACAAGGGGTTTCTTGTTGTGCAGAATGTGGTGAAGCCAAATAAGTGACAACAGACTTTCTTTCCCAAGCAGTGAGATTCCCGTTTCTTACCTTCAATGTTTTCAAAAAACTGCAGCTTGAGCTTGTGAAACTGGACATCTTCAAATGCACTGAGGGGCATCACAAAGGTTTTAATATAAATGTGACCAAATAATTCTTGATTGGATCTTCACTGCTAGTCTTCAAGTTGGTGTTGTTTCTTCTCCAGGAGTAATACATACATAGGTCGTGCAGACTTGTTGGCCAGAATCTTCCTAGCCTCTGAACGATGTGAGCGATGATGAGAATGTTGGGAAAATCATGCCCATCAGGTTACAATCTGCACAGCCCATTCATACGCAAACCCTAGAGATCACCTAAGTATGAACATTTCATCATGAGCCTTTGATAGATCTGCAGAAGGTGTAATTTCTCAGATTTTACAACCTGTTTGACCACACCATGTGTAAGGATTGAAGGAGATGGAAGATCAACACTTCACATTCAAATCAAAGGATCACAACTTCATGTAAAATATTTAGTAAGCCTTCTGTTTGAAATCAAAACAGAAGTTGCTGAAAAAGATCAGCAGGTCTGGCAGTATCTGTGAAGAAAAAAAAGTCATTGTTTCAGGTCCTGGCTCAAACGTAGGCTGATTTTTCTTTTCTTCTTCACAAATGCTGCCGCACCTGCTGAGCTTTTCCAGCAACTTCTGTTTTTGTTCCTGATTTACAGCATCTGCAGTTGTTTCAGTTTCTTTTATTTCTTCAGTTTGATATCCTTGTGCTTGCTAGGTGTTGTGATATTAAATGAAGTACATATGAATTTTGGTTTATGGGCAAATGCTATTCATTATATACTGGAAACATTGAGATGTTGTTAAGGGATGATGACATGGGAAGTAAGTCAGTGTTACCTCCTTTCAGGCCTTGCTTACCCAGATGATTCTATAATGACCCATAATTTGAGTCCTTCTGCAATGGCCAATATGCACCCTGTTTCTCTGGGTTATGTCATACTGGATTCGGTGCCTTCCCCATCATGCCTGTTAGTTTTTATACGAGAGAGGACATGGAGAGGAAATGTAATGGGAGTGGGTGATCTGATTGAAGACTAGTGAGAGGGAGGTGGATGGTCAGTTCTGGGGTTTGGGACATCAGCTGGGGGGTGAGTAGTGAAGTCTTGGTTATTAGTTGAGGGTGTAGAGGGCTGGGTTATCAGCTTCAAGTCATTGGGTCAAGTGGGTGTGTAGTAAATTGAGAGTGTTGTGTGTTGTATTGGGTTCAGGGATGTGGGGTTGTTGGTTCGGAGTGTAGTTTAGGATGTGAGTGGTCAGGTTGGGAATGGTGGGAGTGCGGTGTTGTGGGTAGCTGTTCAAGGTAGTGTGTTTGTTTGGGTAGTCGGAGTGTTTGGGCGTCGGGCAGGGTGTTTTGCAGTAGATATATAGGCTTGAGGCACAGTTGGGGTGGTGGGTTGTATTGTACTATTAATCACAGTTAAAAATGTAATACTTTTCCCTTAAGTATGTGGGTAAGTAGCACACATCTAGCTAAGTCACTAATGCAGAGATTGGGTGTGAGAGACATTCGTGGAGGGTTCCAGCAACAGAAATCAATGCATCAGAATTTGAATGCCAGGACAACTGCACTGCATGTACATATTCTGGGACTACCTCAGGGTCCCAACACCCACTTACAGAGACAATTCGCTGTGCTTTCATACATGGAGAAGTTCTGGTTTATGTGCAGACAACATCCAGGCTTGAGCTGATAAGCAGCAAGTAATATTCACACCACACCAATGCCAGACAATGGCTGACTCACTCTTGATTCCCCAAAGCCTGTCCACGATCTACAAGACACAAGTCAGGAGTGTGATGGAATACTCCCCACTTGCCTTGATTGGTGCACCTCCAACAACATTCAAAAAATCAACACTGTTCGGGACAAAGCAGCCTGCCTGACTGGCACCACACATTTATCATTTACCCCATCACCAAATGGTGCACATTGACAAGTGGATTTATTGGAAGCTTTATTCCAGGCTGCAAGCATTGCTGAGGTTAAGTAGATCACATATTTTCTATGGGCAGGGTCAAGACAGCATAGCTATGACTGACGAAGATGTGGAGATTCAGAAAGTAACTTTGGAGGTGGCTCAGTCCTTGGTCTGATACAAATGGGTAGGAGAATCCTGTATCCTAAATGGACAAGTAAGAGAACTGTAAGAAAGCTAAGCAAATTGACCACAGTGTGTGCCTTAGAAAGTCCTTCAAAGAGTGAAAGATAGTCGTTGAGGGCAGTATGGAGGACAGGTAAACTCTTGAAACTATCCTGCTCAGTGCCAATACTAAGGACGGTTCTTCAGGCTGAAGAAGGACTTGAAACGAAAGAGGAAAAGATTCAATAATTGTGATTTATGCAAGCACCAACAATATGGATAGAATGAAGAATGATATTATGGTGAGGGGGGAGAAACAGCTAGGGACAGAATTATGCAGCAGAGTTGTCCGAAACATGAAGGAATTGGCATCAGGATGCTAACATCAGACAGATTAATACGTAGCTGAATGATCGGTGTGGGAGAAGTGGGCTACAGTTTGTGAAGCACTGACTATTACGGAGGAAAGAGGGAGCTATTCCATTGGGATGGGCTTTATTTGAAGCTTACTATTATGAGTATCTTGTTGAACTGAATAACTCGGGATATAGATAGGGCCTCAAATAGTCAGAACAAGTGGAGAGAGTGATCAGCAGGATAGGTGGTAGGTCAGGTGAGAGGCAATTTTGGAAGTTAAAAGGAAGTGAGAGATTTGTGTCGAGTAACTGTAGGACAACAATAATCAGAATGTGAAAAAGGAATGAACAAACCTAGAAGGGCACCAATAAATAAGGCCATGTGTTATGAGCAGACCCTTGGTGACTCTTGCCCAATCATTATGATTCCAGATGAAATACCTCATCTGTTGAGTTCCTGCATGAGAAGGGGTGAACTGGTTCCCCTTGATTCACCAACCCCAGTGGTTGGTTGCAACAAGATTAATTTGAAAAAAATTCCTCCCATTGTAGGGAACTTTCTCAGATCTCTTATTTTGTTTTGAACAAAGCCTATTTAAATATGCTTTCTTGGGTTAACAAAAAGTGAATTATTAATTTCTATACATGCAAGAAACACGCATGCACACAGACACACACAACAAAAAACTTTCATTCTAATCAATCTCAGTTGTTCATGAAAAGTGAATAGGATGATATTTCAGCCTTATTGGATTGCTTATGTAGCATTGACATTGGCAGCAGAACCATCAGTTTTTGCAATTGTTAATTTACAGGCTGGTTGAAGTTCTTCAGCCCTAATGTTTCTTAACTGGTTTTCAGCACTCTCTAAGACATTTTCTCTTTTGCCTGCTGTTCCCTACTTGTAAATTCCACAGCACACCAGGCACACTCCAATTCACAGCAGCCTAATGACAATGCAAACTGGTTTTGAAGCCTTCTTTTAACTTATTTTTGTGTGTTTTTGGAAGGGAAAAACACAAAAATGGAGTTGGTTCTCTGCAGAGTTTGATGTGGGGCTGAGGCTAGATCAAGTTATTCAGCCCCTTCGTTATCTTATGTTGCTCTGTTTGACTTTTCTTTGACACTTGCATTCCTTTGGTCCTATACAGAATTTATGCAACCTGCCTACTGAATTTACATCTGCGATTCTTTTTGTCTTTTAATATAGAACATAGATCAGTACAGGCCCTTCAGCCCAAGATGTTGCACCGAACCTTTACCCTAAACCCAAGGTCTATCCAACCTCCACCCCTACCTTATACTATCATCCATGTCCCTGTCCAAAAGTTGCTTTATTGCCCCTCATAATGCCAACTTCCCTACCCTCTCCGGCAATGCATCTCACGCCCTGACCACTTTCTGGGAAAAGAACCTACTTCTGAGGTCTCCCCTATATCCACCTTCACTTGCTTTAAAACTATGCCCCCTCGTAATAGCTACCTATACCCTAGGAAAAAATCTCTGGCTGTCCACTCTATCTGATCATTTTGTACACCTCTCTTAAGTCACTTTTCATTCTTTGTCATTCTAAAGAGATAAGCCCTAGCGTTCTCAACCTTTCCTCCTAAGACCTTCCCTCCATTCCAGGCAACATCCTGGTGAATTTCTGCATCTTTCCTGATACTTGCACATCCTTTTTTTTCAAAAAAACAAAAAAAATTGAATTAAGGGTGCAATGGGACAGGTCTATTAATAAAGGATGAGATCAGTGTAGTAGTGAGAAATTATTTTGGCCCATGTCAAGGTGTCAAATCAGTTTCACTGAAAGTTTGGGGGGGTGGGGGGGAAAGAAGTAATGGAAAAACCTCACTGAGGAATGTGTAGTTCACCCAATAGTAGTTAGAATAAAACAGAACAAAATAAAGAAATAATGGGGGTCTGTAAAATTGGACAAATCAAGTTGGCAACAGAGGTCATGAAGAGGAGCTCATTGAGTAGATTTGGTTGGTTTCTTAAAACAATATACTGAATTAACCAGAGAAGAAGCTGCTTAAGACCTGATACTGTGTAATGACACAGGATTAATTAATAGCCTCTCAATAAAGGATCATCTAGGGGTGAATGATTGATAGGAGTCATCTTTAAAATTGCCTACTTATCTACTGGCAACTTTTCTGACCCTGGCCTATCCTGATTTTGCCCATGAGGAGAAAGCAGGGAGACGTTGAACACCGAAGTGTCTGCTCCTGCACACACCAGGTTGATAGGATCGTTTCACTCCTGATGGTCAGACCGGGCAAGATGGTGACTCCACCAGGGCCTAAATGCAGTGGGGGTTGGATGTCAGTCACATGAGCTGGATGGGGACCATGTCAAAGGGCTAGTTGCAGTTGAAGAGTCATTGGTGAGTTGTGTGTTCTGTTTGACCTTTAACCAGGAGTTAGGTTAGATTACTATCCTCTACCCTTTGCTAAATACCCATTAAGCTTAAATAAGTCAGAAAACCCTGAATTCTACAACATTAATGGTGTTTTCTGGACAGTTCCAGATACAGGAGAATTGCCAATGTGACCTTCAATTTCCTCGGTAGTTCCCATACAGTCAACACCCCTGGCATCCCACAAGGTCCTAACATGCAACTTCAGTCTTCACTGCTCCAAGACTGACGGCTATTAGAATATCTGGGCCAGTAACTGCTTTCTCTTGTACTGTGAAGTTGTTTGTCACTCCTTCCTTGAGTTTTAGTTCAATTCCTAACTGGGTTTCTTTTGACACTGAGCAATGCAATGAAAGCACAGTTCCTAATCTGATAAAACCATTGCATTTGCTCACGTATGAAGTTTGAAGTTTGTGACACATCCATTAGTAGATATACTTGCATTCAAGACTGCCTAATCGGGGTCATTAATTTTACCAAGGAAATATTTTCGTTTCTGTCTGGGTGGAGATTTATCAGATTCATTAATAACTTTGTCTGAAGACTTTTTCTTTGGAACTGGTAAAGGTTTCAGTTTTACTTTGGGGGCACCTTCATAAATGGCCAATGCTTCTACAAATAAAACATGTTGCAATGTTTGCAGGACACAATGTACACCTCTTGGTATCACAGAGGTGGTAGGATTTTATGGTGTCTTGCAGGTTCCCTCCCATTTGTAAATTCTTTTCTGAAGCTTCTTTTATTTTCCCATGCTTAAGGAACAGTTTGGTCACCGAATGTTTCCAGGACTCTTCTTTATCTCAGTATTATTCTGTTCTGTTTACATATCTTTGTTTCTTTCACAAGCTGCCTTGCTTTTTCATAAGGGAAGATCTTCATTTAGATTGTACTGTGTCTGATGGGGATTCCGCAGGAATACTGACTAGATTTGAGTCTCAAATAACTCTGCTCTATTTCCGTAAATGCATCTTCCGATGGCTTGCGAAGAGGCCATTAATACAAACATTTACAGTACAGTTTTTTCTGTTGACTTTTGGCTCATTTGAGAATATTCTTGTTCCTCACCTTTAAGCATGATGCAAGGCTTTACAGACTACTTCAAATTTATCTGATGTCTCATTATTGCTGTCTTGCAATAACATTGTCTGTTCCTATGGATTAACCTGTTGACCGGTTAGCTTCAGGCTTACTATCCAATCCTGGAGAAATTTTGTATCACAAGAATCCTTTCCTCCATAGCACCCAGTTCTTGAGCAGTCGCAATTTAGGATCCAGAGTTCTTCAGTAATTTACTTGCTGTTTTAAATTTTCCTTCCTGTATTGGAAGCTAACCTGCATTTCTCAGTCTTCTGCTGAATTTCAGTGCAGTCACTGTCTTTCGCAGAATCTCTCTGCTGTTTGATGTTTACTTCTTCGAATGCAAAATCATTGAAAACTGCTTTGCTTTAAGTTATTTTAAGTTTGGCATTCCCTTACCCCAGAACCTCAAGTATTTGTAGCCACTCAATTTGGGTTTGTTTTTCTTCTCAGCACCCAAATATAGACCTTGGGTCCAGACCACATGAGTTTTTATTTTAAGCTACTTGTGCTCAAAAATCAGTTTTCTCAATGCTGCCTGCCTAGTGCACCGTGAAAATTTATTTTTACCCTCTTTTTTAAAAAGGTTGATCCCCAGATCCAAAATCTTTGCTTGGTTCTTAGATTCAAACTTGCAATTGCGAGGTTGGGATGTTCTTCACAGACCACCTCACTTACGTGATGAAATCTTGAGGGTCAAAAATCAACTTTCAAAGTCATTCATTGTCTCAACATAGAGCATAGAAAATAGAACATTACAGCACAGTACAGGCCCTTCGGCCCTCAATGTTGTGCCGACCTGTCATACCGATCTGAAGCCCATCTAACCTACACTATTCCATGTACGTCCATATGCTTACCCAATGACGACTTAAATGTACCTAAAGTTGGCAAGTCTACTACCGTTGCAGGCAAAGCGTTCCATTCCCTTACTACTCTCTAAGTAAAGAAACTACCTCTGACATCTGTCCTATATCTTTCACCCCTCAATTTAAAGCTACGCCCCCTCGTGCTCGCCGTCACCATCCTAGGAAAAAGGCTCTCCCTATCTAACCCTCTGATTATTTTATAAGTTTCAATTAAGTCACCTCTTGACCTTCTTCTCTCTAATGAAAACAGCCTCAAGTCCCTCAGCCTTTCCTCGTAAGACCGTCCCTCCATACCAGGCAACATCCTACTAAATCTCCTCTGCACCCTTTCCAAAGCTTCCACATTCTTATTATAATGCGGTGACCAGAACTGTACGCAATACTCCAATTGCGGCCACACCAGAGTGTTGTACAGCTGCAGCGTAACCTCTTGGTTCCGGAACTCGATCCCTCTATTAATAAAAGCTAAAACACTGAGTATGCCTTCTTAACAGCCCTGTCAACCTGGGTGGCAACTTTCAAGGATCTGTGTACATGGACACCCAGATCTTTCTGCTCATCTACACTACCAAGAATCTTACCATTAGCCCAGTACTTTGCCTTCTGGTTACTCCTACCAAAGTGCATCACCTCACTCTTGTCTGCATTAAATTCCATTTGCCACCCCTCAGCCCAGCTCTGCAGCTTATCTGTGTCTCTCTGCAACCTACAGCATCCTTTGTCACTATCCACAACTCCACCAACATTAGTGTCGTCTGCAAATTTACTAACCCGTCCTTCTACGCCCTCATCCAGGTCATTTATAAAAATGACAAACAGCAGTGGACCTAACACTGACCCTTGCGGTACACCACTAGTAACTTGTCTCCAGGATGAACATTTCCCGTCAACTACCGCCCTCTGTCTTCTTTTAGCCAGCCAATTTCCGATCCAAACTGCTATATTTCCCACAATTCCATTTCTCTGCATTTTGTACAATAGCCTACTGTGGGGAACCTCATCGAACGCCTTGCTGAAATCCATATACACCACATCAACCGGTTTACTCTCATCTACCCGTTTGGTCACCTTCTCAAAGAACTCAATAAGGTTTGTGAGGCACGACCTTCCCTTCACAAGACCGTGCTGACTATCCCTAATCAATTTATTCTTTTCTAGATGATTATAAATCCTGTCTCTTATAACCTTTTCCAACACTTTACCAACAACTGAGGTAAGGCTCATTGGTCTATAATTACCAGGACTGTCTCTACTCCCCTCCTTGAACAGGGGAACCACATTTGCTATCCTCCAGTCATCTGGCACTATTCCTGTAGACAATGACGAGTTAAAGATCAATGCCAAAGGCTCGGCAATCTCCTCCCTGGCTTCCCAGACGATCCTAGGATAAATCCCATCCGGCCCAGGGGACTTATCTATCTTCACCCTCTGTAGGATTTCTAATACCTCTTCCTTGTGAACCTCAATCCCACCTCGTCTAGTAGCCTGTATCTCAGTATTCTCCTCGACAACATTGTCGTTTTCTAGAGTGAATACTGTTGAAAAATATTCATTTAGTGCTTCCCCTATCTCCTCTGACTCCACACACACCTTCCCACTACTATTCTTGATTGGCCCTAATCTTACTTTTGTCATTTTTTTTCCTTAAATACCTATAGAATGCCTTAGGGTTTACCCTGATCCTATCCGCCAACAACTTCTCATGTCTCCTCCTGGCTCTTCTGATCTCTCTCTTCAGGACTGTCTCCATTTACTCTATGGAGCATCTTTTGGAGTCCTTCACATATCTTTCCTGAGTTCCAGAGTTTTGGGACCATTTTTTACAGTTTGGTCTGTTAATCATCTTCAATTTACAGTACTTGGTGTCTATCAAAATTTGCGCCATATTTATGTTGTTTACTCCAGCTTTGGAGAGGCTACTGAGTCATTGGGATGTTCAAACATTAACTGGTTTATTACTTTTAAGATAACAAAGTGTGGAGCTGGATGAACACAGCAGGCCAAGCAGCATCTCAGGACCACAAAAGCTGACGTTTCGGGCCTCGACCCTTCATTAGAGAGCATCTCTGATGAAGGGAAAGGCCCGAAACGTCAGCTTTTGTGCTCCTGAGATGCTGCTTGCCCTGCTGTGTTCATCCAGCTCCACACTTTGTTTTCTTGGATTCCCCAACATCTGCAGTTCCTATTATCACTATTACTTTTAAGAATCTTTTTACAGCTTTACATAATGTGTTTGCTACAGCCATGCTTTCTTCAAGTCTCTGTCATGAATTCTATTAAGACTGCTACCTACAGTCCTAGATATTAACACTTGCAACTCTTATGTTACATTTTCAATAATGCCTTGGACATTCCACATTGCTGCGTTCATACAGAAATATATTATAGTTTAAAATTGAAGGAGGTTTTACAAGAGAGTGGTGTCTCAATATATTCCTGCTTCAGCAGCACACAGTCTAATTTGTTGACTGTTTATGGAACCTAGAGTTTACTTTATAAATGAATATTATCCTTATATATATGCAATGAAATTGTATAACCATAAATCCAATGGTGTTAGGAAGGCGGGACGGAGGAAGAAAGAAGACACTCAACTTGATCACAAAAAGGATGTCTTCAGTGAAATCCTTCAAATTAAAATCTTTTTAGAACACCATGGTCGAGATTATGTAGGCTAATATCTGCTCACAAGCCTAAAACTTTAGTGGAAAGAGGTTTTCTTGAGAAATTTCTCCACACTTCATACAACTATTAAACATTTAAATATTGCACCTTGAAGGATGTTAACACCAAGATTATGGATATTTTTCTTACAAAATTGGAAACAACTTCTCTACACACACTATTGAACTTCAGGGCCTTACACTCCCCACGGCAGCATTTAATTTTCAGTCAAGATTATCCTGGCACCACAGGTCACATAGCTGTACAGGGAGACACAAAGACTGGAAGGAATAGAAACAGTGAGAGGGGTTTCAATTGTTAGGGGAATAGACATGCATTTCTCTGTCTGCAAACGTGAACCAAGATCGTGTGTTGAGATCCTAGTGCCGGAACCAGGGGTGTCACTGGCTGCAGAGCAAGTTGAAAAGGGAGGGTGAACATCCAGCAGTCAAAGTCTACATTTATACCAAGGGCTTTGGCAGAAAGAGGTGTGGGTAGGCAGTCAGAATTTGGGAGCTGGCTTGCAAACTCATCAACTGGGCCTCAAAAGATGTAATCTCTGGATTACCACCAGTAGCACGCACAAGTGAAAGAAAGAAGAGAAGGATAGAGCATAAACTGCCTGGCCCTAACCCTGGCACAAAAGGGCTTTGGATTCCTGGGCCAGAGGGACTGGCTCTGAGGGAGAATAGACCTGCGCAGGATGGATGGGCTACATTTAAACAGAGCTGGGAGCAATTTCCTTCAGAACTATTAGTGCTAATAGGGTGGGTTCAGAATAATCTAGCAGGGGCGTGGGGACTGGGAGGTAATATTAGAGATCACTCTTTTTCTTTCATAACGGTTGGTAACACTGATACCCTTGAACTGAACGGCTTGCTTGGGCATTTCAATGGATGGTTAAAAGGTGCCTTAGCTCTACAATCAAATGTAGACTGGTTCAGACAAGGATGGTGGCTTTCCTTTCCTAAAGGGCGTGTGTTTCCCCCAATCCCCCTTGGACCCCTCTCCCACCCTGGTCCTCCTGACTCAGCCAATGAGTGCTCTCTCCTCTCGTTTGCTACTCATTAAGTCCTTTGTTTAATACCTCTGGCCCCAGACACCTCCCCTAAGATTTCTCAACACTCCTGGGGCTAAATCTGTCACTCTGAGATGAGGGACCTGCTGGCTAATCTGGTTGCCTAACTTTTCTCCTACCTTGTCTCATGTGAGGAGTGACATTTCCTGTCATTGGTGCTTGTTTGTGCATTAAATGGCTGTAAGATAACGTGTATCGATGGCAGCCATTCAGATGGAAGGAAGGGAAACCCATCAACCTTCAGGCTGAGAGCAGAAACTATTTGCTTAATGCTCAGGAATAAGAGAATTTCAATGATTTTATTGTCAGAGACCATAAGCTGCTAATTGGTGGGAAAGAATTAGAGGTAGAATCTTGTCGGGGTCTGAGGGATGGCTGCTACAGTGAGATTGTAGCAGAATCAGATAAGTCCGGTGAGGCTCATCTGGGCATTGGGAGCAATATGCTTCATACTTTAGGCTTTTTGACAAGTGGCGTGCAAAGTATTTTACCAGGCAGCAGCGAGTTGTCAATTAAGGAGGACAGTTGCTTGTTAAACATCTTGCTGATAGCACAAATGTCCACATTTTAGTATTCACACTTCTATTGTGCCAAATTTGCCGATCAAACTGGAGGAAAATCAATGATGAAATCATCTCGCCACTCGCTCAGAGGTTTCCAGGTTGGACAATGGGCACCAATGTCTCTCGACACTCTGTCACCAGCCCCACACGCAGACCATCGGATATTTTGAACCTCCAAGGACCTTCATGGCACATCAACGGACTTGCAGGACACTTCTGCGTTTCGGTGGTATACCAGCGCCCGTCATTGGAACTCTGCAGCAAGGACACTGTGTGTTCAGGGACGTAAACCTAAGCAGGTTACAGCTCGCTGTCATAGCACTCATGCGCTTTCACCCTACCTGGATGCCCCAAATATTTCTGCCTCGTACTGCCTCGCCTTTTTTACACTTTGCCTCCTCAGTCTGGACAAATTGTGCTCCTGACTTGCTTTGCCATTTAATATGGACGTAAGGGTAAGAAGCTTTTCAGGGTTGTCAGCAGACCTCAGTCAAGCCAAAGGACACAGTCTTGATAGAGGTGGCCCTGGAAGAGTAAGTCCGGGGTGGCCACTGATACCAGCCCAGGAGCTTGGACAGGGTGTCAGTCAGTTACTCAAGGTGGTCAGAGTTGGGATGTTGTCCAAGGAAGGGGTAAGGAGCTGAATGTCGAACAGCCCACCACCCATCTTGACTCTTTATCTGCCTTATTAGGCACACCTTTTCTCCTGGAATGACAGAGATGGGTGTTAAAGGAAAGGAAACTGCATGGCACAAATGTGAGTGAGAAAAGATGTTGCAGGTAGCAGTGAGGGTGTATTCTGAGTCTCTGTGGGAAGTTGGTGAGGTAGCAGGAGTAGTGTGAGAGAGAGGTAGCAGGGAAGGTTGTGGCACTTTGTGAAGAACATCATGGAACATTGCTATGCATTCCCGCAGATGGCTAAGACTGCTGTAATCCGGGTGGGAATATCTGATAAGGCTGGTATGATCTCGTGTGATAGTCTCAGGGGAAATACAAAGTCCTGCCCCTGCTCCACCTCATTGTGCAGGAACTCTAGGCACCCACGCACATGTGGGAGAGCCAGTTCCCCCTGTCCTCTATGCTTGGGGCCAATGTCAGGAACGATGCAGGGCACCGCTGGACTGATGCTGCTTGTCTGGGAGCACAACGGGTGCATGGGATGTGGGAGAATCCTGGTATATTGGCTGAATGATGATTTAAGCTGGGCGTAGCACATTGGAAATTCTTCAAAATAAAACTTGGCACTTGTCAACTGACACTTGGCTAAAAAAGTAAGATTCAGCCCAGAGGAATAATTTTACATGGAAATTAGGTGCAGAAGGTCCGTGGTAGTTTTATTACCGAAAATTCTTAATTATCTTAAGATAGACCTTGATAATAGGAACGTGCAAAAACAGGCAAGAGTTTCTAGACTGGTAAGTTGGGTTTTCAACATTGTTTTCAACCCCAGACTTCTTGGGAATGAGGTGGACTGACTGGGTGAAGTGACAGTGGGAGAAGGTTGGGAACAATGGTTTCCAATCAGTGTGTGTGTGTGCGCGCCACAACAAGGTGAAAAGTGTGCCACAAAATCTCCAGGAAGCAGCGTCGATCTCCCCGAACATCGATGTTGTGTCTGTGTTTCTGATTTCTTTTGGACGCTCTGTGTCAATTATTGAAGATGGTTTCTGTTGCCATCAGGTACCCCTTCCAGCTGCATACGTACTAACCTCCAGAAACTGCATGTGTATAGTCTGATGATACCATGGTATGTGTGCCATGGCCAGCAACTTCAGTGGGTTAAGAATGATTGAGTGAGATAAATCGGAATCGCAGCTCACAGGAAATATAGTATCTGAGGTTTTCAAAGAAAAGTAAGTTGAGGGTGCAGTCAGGTTATAATGCTATGAAGTGGAAAGTGAAGACAAATAAATTGCAGATTCCTCTATGATGGAAGTGTGATTTAAGAAAAAGGAAAAAGGAGTGTTTATTACAGATTTGTGTGTGGTATACATAAGTTGTCTAGGTGCTACAGCTAAGAATCAGGCTGACTGTAGAAGGTCCAAAGGGTAACAGAGAATGTAAATAAGAGAAGGAAAAGGATAGTGCAAATAGGAACTGGGAGCAAAGGTGAAAGGGAACCCTGAAGCTGTCCTTGAGCATGTAAATGACAATGAGGTGGAAAAATATGAAGTGATTAAAAGGGGATTCATGCATGGACGTTTAGACATGGCTGACGTAATAAATGAATAATCTGCATCTCTGTTTATCAAGGGAGAAGATGCTGTGTTTTCCACAGTGAGAAAGATCATAGATCATAGAAACCCTTCAGTGTGGAAACAGGCCCTTCAGGTCAACAAGTCCGTACTGACCCTCAGAGCACCCACTCAGACCCATCCCCCTACAACCCACCTAATCTACACATCCCTGAACACTATGGGCAATTTAACATGGCCAATCCACCTAGCCTGCACATCTTTGGACTGTGGGAGGAAACTGGAGCACCCAAAAGAAACCTACGCAGACGCTGGGAGAATATGCAAACTCCACACAGATATTCGCCCGAGGGTGGGATTGAAGCCAGGTCCCTGGTGCTGTGAGGCAGCAGTGCTAACCACTGAGCCACCGTGCTGATAATTCAGACACTTGAAGGATTCAAAATCGAGGAGGTATTATGTGGGTTGATCAAATGTGAAGTGAATAAGTTTCAAGGACGTCACAAGATGCATCCAGTGATGCTGGAGGGAAGTGAGGATGGAAATACCGAAGGCACTGTTTTTCATCTTCCAGTTTCCCCTTTCAAATTAGACAGGAGAATCGCAGGATGTTACATAGTTGTTCCCAGGAAGACTGTAAAGTTCAGCTCAACAACTACAGGCCATTTAGCTGGAAGGCTTCAAAAAGCGATGACAAAATTTGCACTTGGGAAGATGTGGGGTAATTAAGAAAGGCCAGTGTGGATTTGTTAGGGGCAAATAATATTTAATTAAATTGCTGGAGTTTTGATTTTGAAGAGATAGTAGAGAGGATGGTGACGGTAATGCAGGTGATAGGGTTTCTGTGGGTTTGAAAAGGCATGTGATATAGTGTCACGCAACAAACTAGTGAGCAAAATTCTTGCTCCTGGAAGAAAAGGAATAGGAATCAATTGGGCTGTTATTGAGTGACAGGAAATAGTAGTCTTAATGGATTTCTTATGACTGGGGTAAGGTTTCTGCTGGATTTCCCAGGGGCCAGTGGTGACACCTTAGCTCTTCCCGAATTTTATATATGCTAAGACTTTAGCGAACAGGGCAGAAAATATGCAAATTTTATGAATTCTGGAAGTGTTGTGTCCTTGAAAGGTGGTGCATATATATATGCATAAGTCAATAAAAGTGGCAGGAGGAATTGGGTGAGCAGTTAAGCAACTGTATAGTATTTTTGGCTGTGTAAATAGGCACACAGGTTGGAGGAACAAGGACGTTCTGGGGAACTTGTTAAATTCTGGTTTGGCTTCAATGTAGGATTGCATCCATTTCTTGGCATTGTATTTTTAGGAAAGATGTGAAGGCATTAGACAGAGAGCACAATAGGGCTAACAAAGATTCACAAGATAACTTCCTGGAATGTGACTCTCCTCCTAAAGAGATAAAGTGGAGAGGTTGGGATTGTTTTCTTTTTGAGAATAGAAGCTTGAGAGAAGATATGGTAGAAGTTTTCAAAATAGCAAGGAACCCGACAGTATATAGAGAAAAACCGGTCCCCCGTTGGAACAATTAATCATGAGAACGTAGTTATTCAAATTGGCAAAAACCGTTTAGTTATGAGGAAAGTTGTTTTTTCCACTTAGCAAATTGTTAACTGGAATGTGCTGCCTGAGCGTATAGTAACACGTGTACAGTTGGGGCATTCAAGAAGAAATTGAATTATCGTCAGAAAAGAAATTTTGTACAGGTCAACAGGGAGAAGGTGAGGATGGCACAAGTTGAATTGAACTAGTCAGGACACTAACACATGTGAAAGGCCAAATAGTCTCCGCTTTTGCTTTAATGATTCTCTATATTATTTTGAACAAAAATGTACACAAATGTTCTGTGGTATCTTCGTTCATTTGAAAACTATTATGGAAATTTGATCATCTTCCAGAAATTTTATTGTCATCATAGACTAATTTTTTTTGCTCTTTTATCAATAACAAATATTTTACCTGGGCCCTGCACTCCCCATTAACACTGACATTGAAAATATCTGTTCAATACCAAAAGTGCAGCTGACCATGGATAGGTATTAAATTAATTCTTGTAAGGTCCTACCATTAGGTCAGTTAGGGAATTTCCTAACTTATTCATTATATAATTTTGCATTTAATTTCAATAATTACTTGAGTAAGAAAAAGCTCCATCATTTGATATTGGCACTACCCAGTGCAGAACCATGCTGCAAAAAGACGACCCTAATTTCATTGTAGTATTTCATTTTGACTGTAAGATATGCAGGGACCACAGCTAACATCAGTGTTCCTGGGCTATGGTAGGGAAGATGAGCCAGAGTTGAACCTGAGTCATTATCTCACGCTCCTTGCCTGCGATTGGTTTGAGAGTGGGATTTGCATGGTGATCCAATTGGACTGGTTCAACAGTCAAGGTTTCAAGGTAACCAATAGCCCTTTGAGTGAGGTATGCAGGGAACTGCTCACGGAGTCTACATTTTCAAGAGGGAAAAAGACTGCAAACTTTAAAGCAATAGAATCCCAAATCTATTGCATGCCACTGACAACATTTTGGTTCTTAATTTTCAAATAAAAAAATCACTTCATTTCTTTTTATGCTAATGTGTGACTTCCAAGGATAAAACAATAACAGAGCTTTCAATGTCCTGTATTTCTAAATTGCAAGATAATCTGAAATTTCTGAAACTCACAAGAGTGTTCCATGTTAAATTTATTCCTCACAGAAACATGTGCTGTGAATAATGGAGGCTGCGATCGTACATGCAAAGACACGGCTACAGGAGTCCGCTGCAGTTGTCCTGTTGGATTCACGCTACAACCTGATGGGAAAACATGCAAAGGTCAGTTCCTGTTTGCACTGAAATCCATCATAAGCCTCCAGTGGTTTATCACCACAAAAAATGTAAATATTCAGACATGTGAATTGCACGCTGTCCAGCTGTAGTTGACTCAGAACAATATTTGAATGTTTCTTTGGAAGACTAAAGATCTGAAGATTGTCTAAAATGGGTTCACAATATTATAAAAGAAATATTCATGAACTTCGCTGATGGTCAAAGAAAATTAGTGTTACTAGAGGAACTGCTGGTTAAAATTGTAATGCTTCTTTCTCCTTTGAATCCTGGTGATTTAGGCAAAGTTCATGGTGAGTAAGTGACTCCTTTGATATTATGCCTCTATCCAGGATGAAGTGTGAATTTTCTGCCTTTGGAGCAGTTCACGTAAGAAAGGGTTTTGTGGGAAATGTGTCCTGATGCTCAGTTTTCTAATGCCATTATAGCTTCAGGTACATGCCCTGGCGTGGAAGTGGGGGAGAAAAAAAGTACATAAGTGAATTGGAACAGAATGCAGTGAAAACAATTGAAGAAGAATTCCACCTTTTGGGAAAGGTTTTTAAAAGACAATACTGGATGTCTTAACCATGATTGATAGGACGAGGGACCAAGAAGAAAGTGACAAAAAAAATGGAAGAGTGCAGGCATGAGTGCAGGCAGGTGAAAATCATCTGGCAATAATGCGTTGTTTGCTGGAAGTAGTTCTGCCTGTGATGATTTGTGGAACCAAGGTTCAGCTAACGGCTGACCTGGATGGCACTGAGTGCATGAACAATTACGGCATGGTATTTGACTTTCACGATCCAGCTGTCTGTTGGCCTAAGCTCCAAGAACGACGTGCCTGTCTCCAAGAGGTAATTGCTGACATTTTGGAAGATGCAACAATTCACCTGAGAAACAACCACCATTTGGAAACAATATCTAATTTAGAAGTAGTAAGAACTACAGATGCTGGAGTCAGAGATCACAGTGTGGAGCTGGAGGAACACTGCAGGCCAGGCAGCATTAGAAGAGCAAGAAAGTTAACGTTTCAGGTTGGGACCCTTCTTCAGAAAAAAATCTGTCATTTCTGAAGAAGGGTCCAGACCCAAAAGTTCAAATTTCCTGCTCCTCTGATGCTGCCTGGCCTGTTGAGTTGCTCTAATTTAGAAGTGCTGCTTAAGTTAGAGATCTAATGTGCATCATAAATACACTAGACTTGTTATGAAATTCATTTTCTTAGCTCTTCAACAACAATTTTATTTAGCAATAATTCATTGCATCCTCTTAGAAATAGAAATAGATCATTACTGTGCCCATAGATTTTTTGGTGTAAGCAAATGGAAAGGTAAATCCCAGTTGTATTGTATCTCTCGTTCTTTTATAAATTAAACATACTAATGCTCTTCAATTCTGTATTCTGATGAATGCCTGGACTCGTATTTGACCTATAATGGGTAACGGAGATTAATTCACTCAGGGTCCATCTTCAGAGCATGGATTTTAAACATTATATTTGGACAAAAAGACAGAGTGCTGAAGATTTTCGTCCTGTATTCATTAGAAATAGTTTTACACATCCCTGTGCAGGTGAATGCAAGAAGCAAAGCTTTACTAATCCAAGATGAGGGCTAGAATGCAAAGGGCAGATCAATCTGAGGGTGGCTATGGCTGTTTAGTTTTAGTTATTTTACCCAATTATCATCTCCTCTTCTCAAAGATGTTTAACCAGTTCTAGGCAGTTCTTCAGTACCTCACTCTTAATGATCGTTATATTGAACCTAGACAGCAAACGTTAGCAGCATACACGTTACCATGGAGGCCAGCATGTATCGGTTTAGTTCTGAGATCAGATAATGTGTAAACTTGTCTCCATCAGTATGCTGGATGGGAAAGGGGATCAGGAACCTGAACGTATCCACGAACTGCACATAATTTGGAGCAATGATGGCTCCATCACTACTGCCACCATCCAGGTTAGCTCTATCTGCACAAAACATTGCCTCCAGGTCGGGATGCATTATTAGCATAGAATCTTACAAACTGAGTCAGAGCCAAATTATATTTCACGTGTTCTGTCATTTTCTGCTGGCATTAGAAGTTCAAGGAATTAATAGTCTTGTTATTCAAGAAGCCATTTTGTGAATGAAGTAGCAAAGTAGCCTAACCACTCAATTACCACCAGCCAAAGTGTTTGAATTAAATGAGGAATAATTGAGTTAATAAATAAAAGTTCTTTGAACAGGAAGATACCATTTTAAAAGAATATGCACTTCATATTTCATTTGTGGCTCTGCACACAGAGAATGGGCTCACACCTCTATAATGGACAAATGAATCTATTTTTGGGGTTGTGTTATTGTGAGGATAATACAATTTACAATGACCAATAGAGTTTGAGTCATGACTGTAATCTCAGCGACCCAACTCTTAGACACTCTCCAACAAAGTTAATGCTGTTTTAATTGTAGATTCTCAATAGAACTTCACTTATGTTTACGTGTTATGACCTACTACAGTCGTACTCATGGCAACCTTGCATGTGGCAAGGAGGAGGCAAATCTTAGAATACAGAGATTTGGATAAATGATTGGAAGAAATGAGTTACTATTTCACCATGGTAGTTGAGGAATTATGTACTTCTGACCATGGGGCCACCCGGATTTCAAAAATATGTCTTTGGGTGACAACAGATTTCCTATCCAATCTGGATTATCCTATGGGTGTAGAATTGGACAATGTTGTTGACCTTTACTTGGCTCTGAAATAGCCAAGCCACTCAGTTGTATCTAATCACTGTCATAAAGCCTAGTAAAAATAAAAACTGATGGGTATTGCCAGGTGACCTTAGGCACTGGACACGACCACACCAAGTCCAGTTGACAGTGCAAAGTCCTTTATCTATTGTTCTTTGATATGATGTGGGCAATGCTGACAAAGGCAGTATTTATTGCCCATTTTTAATCAGCTTCAAGAAGTTGGTGGTGAGGTGCCATCTTGAACTGCTCCAATTCATGTGCTGTAGGTGAAAGTCAGTGATGAAATCAATCACATAGTTCCAAGACAGGGTGATGAGTGATTGGAAAGGAACCTGGCAGGAGTGTGTTCACATCTGTCTGTCTGCCCCTTGTGCTTTGAGGTGATAGTGACTGTGGATTTAGAAGTGCATCCTGTCCATTCATATTGCTCCCAGTAAGCATCGATGGTGGAAGGATTCATTGTTCAAGTTGGTGGATGGGATGCCAATTAAATAAACAGTTTTATCTGGATTACCTTGTTCCTTTTGGTGTTATTGGGGCTGTGAACATCTAGGCAAGAATAGAATATTCCATTGTGCCTGTGACTTGTGCCTGTGAATGGTGAACAGTCCAGAGCTGAAAGACACTTAAAATTCCAAGCCTCTGATTGATAGCCATAGCCTTTATATGGTTGGTCCAAGTCAGTTTCTGGTCGGCAGTAACCTTGGGGACCACTAAGAATGGTTCAATCACCCCAACGCTGCCTGTCCTTGACATCAACACAACCTTTAAGTGAAACGAAAGAGCTCTCTCAAAGTCCGGATCAAGAGGATAAGTCTCCATTTTCTGGAGTCATATCTAACAGACAGGAAGATGACAGTGGTTAATGAAATGCAGATATTCATTGTTGACTGCACATTGTTCACTTCTATTTGTAACTCCTCAGAAAATGAAGTCATCTCAGCATGAAGCAAGACCTAGGCAACATTCAGTCATGGGCTACTAGATCAGCACACCATGTAAATGATACAGGATAGGATTGGAGGCAGCTTTGAAACTCTACTTCCACATTTATTTACAGAGGTACATAGTACATCACCACCTAACCTAACTCCCACAGTTTCTACCTTTACCTGTTCGTAGAACCATAAGTGAATTCCCAATCAATGCCCACCATCACATGCATAAAATTAAAGACAATTACCAAAGTGTCAAACAATGGCCATCTGAAACCAGTGTAAATCTAAGCAGGCAAACAGCATTGCCATCATTGAATTCCCCACTATCAACATCCTGGGCGGAAACTTAACTGGAACGGCCTATGTGCATATTATGACTACAGGAACAGGCCAGAAGTTAGGTATTCTGAAATAAGTAACTCTCCTGGCTCCACAAGTCATTTGCAAGGTTTAAGTCAAGAGTACAGCTCCAATGAGACTTCAGAATCTTTTGAGCATCCAAGACAAAACTGCCTAATTGATGACCACCTCATAAACTATGTTAAAATTTCAACCGTTCCATTACCAATGTACAATGGCAGCAAGCTCCTAAGGCTCCTCCACTAACACTTTCCAAACCTGCAACTTTTATCACCTAAAAGGGCAAGTTCTGGAGGTGAATGTGAATACTGCTAACTGCAAGTTGTCCTCAAAGCCATTCCTCATTGCAATTTGGAAATATATCATCATTCGTTCAAAGTTTTGGATCAAATTCCTGGTAATCCTAGCAATTAGCATAGCAGGACTATATGCACACCGAAGAACAGAGCTTCAAGATCACTCACCACCATTATCTAAAAAGCCTTTAGGGATGGGCTGATCACACCATTAACATTCACTTCCAATGCCAATGAACAAGCAATAAAATCATTTGCCATTTTCTACGTAATCTGGCAAAATCAGAAAGGAAAAGTCCTGCTGTTAGGAAGTTGAGCGAGGGCCCATTTGAAGTCAATACCATTCAGTTTACTACAGACCAGAATGTGGCCATTTTTGATCAAACTAGTATATCTTATTTCCCCCCTTTTTATTGCCATAGCACTTAACTTGACTTTCTTCAAATGCCTATCCATTTTCCTTTTGAACTCATCAGCATTTCCACCAACCTCATCAGCAGTGTCTTCCAGGTTATCATCACTGGTCTTGTAAATTAAAAAGAAATCTCTTCCTCACAATCTCTCTGCATTTCTGCCCCAAAGTCTTAAATTTTTGTCCCCTTCTCCTTGTACAATTAGCTAACAGCATTTCTTTGTCTACCTTATTCAAACCTGTCATAATTTGCCATAGATATATCTGACCTCCACTTGGCCCCCCTCCAATCCAAGGAGAATAAACCTCATTAATCCAATCTAACCTTGTCACTGAATTCACCTTGAAATCATTTGAGCAAATCTTTCCTGTGCTTTCTCAAGGATCTTCATATCTCTCCTGAAATATGGTGACCAGAACTGGACAGAAGGCTGCAGTGTGGCAGAGCTGGAGCTTTACAGATTTTCAGGATAACTTATCTACATTTGTACTGCATACCTCTACTTGTGAAGTCCAAGCTTCTATATGTTTTGCCTCCAAGTCACTCAAGATGTACTGCCACCTTCAAATGCCTATGTACCTCCCACCAACCATCAGATCTTTCTGGCCTTTCACTCTAGAATTGTGCCATTAATTCCGATATCGTTTGACAAGATGCATCATCTCCTTCATCTTCTGAATGAAGTTCACCAATATTTAAGGTACAAGACACATTTCACCCACTGGGACATTCCATTCCTGGTATTCATTCTTCATCTGACCCAGGCCTTTTGATTCTCCTCCTCAGTAAACATATATTTCCAAATTTGTGTTTCTCAGCTGTCCTACCCAACCCAGTCATCCTCTGACTGGAGCTATTTAATGGAAATGCCATCATCTGCTGTGTCTTCTGTGGGGTTATTCTAAGGAAGCTCAAATTTTAATTTAATGTTGTCATTAAATATATTAATGGCAAAACATAATAAGAGCATCACCCAAGATTAGAATCATTTCATCTAACCAATGTTGTTCAGTCAATTTGCATTACTGCTGACATCCACATTCAGTTTTACTTCTGTTGATCAGTCAAGAGAAAATGCCTGAGTAGATTTATCTGGAGGGAAACTATTTATGTTTACAGGCATATGAGAGAAACCGTCAAAATTTCAAAGCATGTTCCTTCAGGAAGTTGAAGATGTAACAAAGCAAACAAGAAATTGATACGATGGAATTGTCTGTGCATGATATGTACAGACCTATTTGAGGCTTTTCTGTGATCATGTGCCAATTTCCATTGTACACAGACTAGACCTTTTGTAGACACCAGTTTCTGACAGAGATTAGACCGTGTTTAACATTGCATTCAGTCAACACTTGGCTGAGTGCTTTTCTTTTTACATAGCATTAAGTCCAGAAATTGCAGGTCTAAATGTGCTGTAGTCCACCTGAAACTCAAAGCTGCTGACAAATTACATCAGCTGTCATTCTGCAGTAGCATAGGAAAAATCTTCCCAGGACTTGCCTTTGATAATCCCTTTTAGGAAAGGCAAGTAGAGCATAAATTTTTCAAGCTGCCTTTATGTCTGCAAAAGTCTATTCAGGGAGATTTAGGGAAGGTTTAGTGCAATGAAAGATCAGATTAACATGAAGTGTTTAGAACAGCTTCAGACTGAAACCACATATCTATTTCTAACTGTTAAAGGAGGAAGGCTGTTTTTTTCCTTTTACCTTTTTAAAAAATTATTACGTTGTAATATTTTAAGGTTTTCTAAAATCTAGAATATGTGACAAAACAAAGTAAATTGCAAGTTGGTTCTGCGATAGCAACCAGATGGAGGAGATCTACTCTCCATTGTAGAATCTTCTCAGTTTTCTCCTCATAAATTACATCCAGCAGGAAATTCATTCTTTGTCAGGTTTTTGTTCGAATGGTGAAGTTTAAGGTGAATTTCTCGTTTTGTTCCCTTGTCTTAAATGCTGACAAACCTTTTGGTAGAAATTAAATTTCAGATCTAAATAGGATTATATCCATAAATCAAAAAAAGTCTCTCTTCACACAAGCATTTAATGTATGTTTGTCAACTTAAGTAGCTTATTTGACAGATTTTGAAGAATCTTCTGATGTTGGCTGACATTTTATTAGCTATGTGATATAGCTGACCGGGAGGTTGTATTTGCAATAGTGTAAGACTCATTGCACTTGGGGTGCGTTTTTGGGCTGTTTATCATCCTGTGACATAGAAATGGCCATAGGCCAAAAGCTATTGACATCTAGCTTCTCAATCTTTGTAGCTGGCTGGAAATGAATGACTAATGCTAGCATCAGAAAAGTCATAGAGATGTACAGCATGGAAACAGACTTTTCGGTCCAACTCATCTATGCTGACCAGATATCCTGAATTAATCTTGTCTCAATTGCCAGGATTTGGCCCATATCCCTCTGAACCATTTCTATTCATGTGCCGATCCAGATGCCTTTTTAAATGTGGTAATTGTACCAGTCTCCACTGCTACTTCAGGCAGTTCATCCCATACACACACCACCCTCTGCGTGAAAACATTGCCCCTTGGATCTTTTTTATAGCTTTCTCCTCTCATCTTAAATTTATTTCCTCCGGCTTAGGACTCCCCTATGCTGGGAAAAAGACTTGGCTATTCACTGTATCCATGCCCCTCAAAATGTTATAAATCTCTCCAAGGTCACCCCTCAGCCATCAACGTCCCAATCTATTCAGCCTCTTACTGTAACTCAAACCTTCCAGTCCTGGCAACATCTTTGTACATCTTCCCTGAAATCTTTTGAGTTTAACAGCATTTTTCCTATAGGCAAAAATTAAAGTATGTAGCAGTTGTGAATGTGAAACATTTAAGAAGTATTTACTGCAGAAGCTACGAGGAAGTTTTACAGGGACAATACTACAACCTCAAGTTATACCCAGCAGAAAAAGATGAATAATCTCGTTCTCTTAAAAGATGGTTAAGGAGGGACCCAACAAAGCTCTTTCTGATTAAGTGGATGGTCACAATGCATTTACTTGCAAAAGAAGAGAAAAAGTATACAGGTTTTCTAATTAAAAGCAGTAGACAATCATTATTGAGTCTGCACTGTTATTTAACTACTTGATTTTTGAAATTCCAAATCAATTCTATCGTTCTCCAATAGCCCTGGATTCTCTCAGTACCTGAATATCTTGCCATCTCAGTCTTCATTATATTCATTTTTTGAACATCCAATGCTGTCTTTGTCAGAGAAATGCAAAATGTCACCAACTTCTGAGTAAAGCGATTTCTCCTCAGAAATTCTCCTAATTTGGCCAATCCTTTACTGTGGCACCATAAGCCCTACATTTGGAATCTCCAGCATTTCCTCCCCAACCCCCAGTGTGAATAGTCTTTAGAGTTAAACACAAAAAAAACCCACAGAAACTTTCAAGGTCTTCAAATGCTGAGCATGAATCCTTCGCTATCAAATAGAATTTGCTTCAATTTGTGCCTATTTTCACTCAATGCATTAATGACTTCCATTTTCTTCTCATTGCCTTAATCCAATAGTTTCTCTGAAATCTCAAGGCTTTCATTTCCGGGGTGGTGTCTATTAAAAGATATAAGTCAGGCTCAACCTTCTTCTGAAGAATGTTATTGCTATTTGAGTACAGTGAACATGCTATTAATTGGGCTGAGCATCAAGCGACCAAGCCAGCTGTCCTTCGAGATTTTTCCAAAAATGAATTATAAAATGCACCAAAGTGAATTTTTCCAAGGCTAAGAAGAAGCCAAAACTGCCCATTGTCACTCCGCAGAAAATCTTTGTATCTGCCTGTCCATCCATGCCCCAATCTTTTAAACATCACTTGCCTTCCAAAGAGAGCACCTCTGTCTCAGCCCCATAGGAGCATTGGGTTTTCTGTCCTCAATATGAACAAGCTACCTAGTACTTGATTGAAAGTAAACATATATTAAAATTGGGGCACACATTCCAATGCCAATGGCAGCTGTACGACAACACAAGCTGACCCAACCATTCACTCTTCTACTCAGCCAGGCATCACCCACTCAGCCCTTCCCTTGCCCCATGTGTCTAGGTCCACACACACTCCCCCTCTTCCACTCACCTACCCACTCCCCCATTCATGAATCTACTAACTCCATTAAAGTCTTTGACTAACCTAACCTCTACGCAGTAACTGGTGTCATAAAAAAGAGGGGGGCCGGACCCCTCTCTGTACCTGCTTGTTTCCATTGGCTTCTGCCATTGCTGCATTAAGGGATTGTTACTACCCCTGAGATATGAAGATCTGGGTGGTATGATTGACCAAGGGTTTTGAAGCCAGTGGCTGATGACCCCAGCAGCATCGTTGACTGGAAGATCTGCTGTTGTAGCCAAGCGGAACACCCACCATGCTGCTTCTCCTTCAGATAATTCTAGGCCAGTGGCTCACTAGATAATGGAGTTGTCAGGGCAGCTTTCTGGCTCACGGCCAAAGATATGAGTAATGACATCTGTATGGTCAGATACTATCTGTATCTTGATTACAAACTCAGTTTCCTTAACTATTGGGATTGATAAGATTTGCTCCAATTTCCACCGTGATTTGCTTTCTAGAACATGCTGCCAGTAAATGAAAGCACAGACTTATCTAACTCATGCACCCTTCATTAAGGAAAAGCAATTACATACCTCTGGTACAGGGGTTTAAACCTAGGTCTCTTGGTTCAGAACGAGGGACACTATCACTGTACCACTAGTGTCCCTGGCACACATTACAAGCAAATTATTTAAACCTGTTTGATACATATGTGCCCGTCAAATTGCTAATTGCAACCGTGGCACTACCATTATCCAGTTTCTGGTATCACCTTTGTTTAACAAAAAAAATCAATGTTCATCAAACACAATTTTCCCTTTTGAGCGTGACTATTCACTACTACTTGGCTTTGTTGGAGACATCTCTTTCTTTTAGTTGGGATTCTATTTGTTCACCTAGTGCCGATGATTAGCTGATTGCTCTATAATTCCCTGCGCATATTTTGTTCTTGGATATAGTAATTATATCGACTATCTTCTCATCTTCTGACATTGAATCATTAAACATTGTTGAAAAAAACACTTTTGAAGCTTTTCATTTGGCACTCATCAGGAAAATCTATAAGAAATAACAAAGTAAGGGATAGTGCTGATTGATTAACAAGTGGACTCTGATAGCTTTGCTAAGGAGAATGCACTGACTGTTGATTACTGACAGTTAACTACCATGCTTTGTATAAATTTCAAACCAGGCAGACTGATTCTGATATGTTGAAAAATTACACCAAGAAACACCGATTTTGTTGCTTTGAAACAGGTGTGATGTCTCAATGTGCTATTTTTGTTGGTGAAGAACAGAGCCCTGTGTTTTAATATTTTAGCTTCCAGTACACACTTGTGCACCACACTGCCAGTCCTCATCTTTTAAATGCATTCGATTATTTAGGAAATGCTGTCCAATCACAGACTTGCATCTGCAGTTGGATTTAGATTTTTGCAGGACCCTGATGAAGGGTTTCGGTCCGAAACTTTGACTTACCTGCTGTGCTTCTCCAGCCTCTCACCTACAGGCCCCATAATTTCTTCTTTGTTAATTTTACTACCTTTTCTGAGACTTGGAGAACTTACTTGCAGCACAAATTTAATTTTGTGAAGAACACAAGACAGCAGGTGAAAAGATTTGTCAAACAATATTTGAGCTAATTTGCTCAATTGGTTGCCCCTGTGCTTTATTAACAGCTGTTGTCCATTGTCCACATTTTATTATCCAGAGAGATTCCCTGGTCGGTCAGATTACTCACATTAACTTGAAACTGCATTATACATAATGCTTACTTGCCTGTCTAAAGCATTTGAGGAGGAAAGTTTAAACCGGCAAGGATTTTGTTGACTTTATTCTTAATTTGCTCTTTTTATTAAACTGTTTTTCTCAACTCTTATATCCAGTATATTTGTATGTTTTATTGAGAAAAGCTTGAATATGACTGTTTGAAAGTTATATCACAGAGCAGGAGGAGCATAAATCAATGAAATAGAAGATTTCAGTTTTACTTGCATTTCAACTCCCAAGAAACTGAAAATCTATGTACCAGCTGCAGGACTACATCTTTTGGGAAGTAAGTTAGAATCATTGATGGTTGTTGCTTTAGCAATTATCAAATACTCTAACTAATGACATCAGTCACATAAAATGTATAGTCAGCAGCTGTATTATTAAGGTGCGTTAAAGGGAGTGAGAACTGGAGTTTGTGACCTTAAACCTTAAGTAATCAAATTCTGACCTTTCTTGGTGTTTGCGCAACAGCTTTTGTGGTATTGTGACCTGGAGGAAATAATTTCCCGGTTAAGCTGGCGTTCTGCCCTCTCTCAGACATTATCACACTCAGTTAATTTGTTGGTAACTTAGTGACTGAAATTCCTGTCTCAGAAGATGAGTAAAGGTGAGAGTAAAACTTGGAGCTTGACCCTTAGGAGACTACTTAATGTATTATTTTGCTTGGATGGTTAGACAACATTTTTTTTTTGTTTAATTTATTTGAGATTTTTTTTTGTCCTTTTCTTTGTGCAAAGGCAAACAGTTCAGCTCCAATTTTCATTTATTTGTAATAACAACCCTTCAAAATGTGCCTTGTGTATCAAAGTGGTTGCTTCTTGTACAAGGGTGAATCTACATTTAGTTCCTTGGGCATCTATTATTAAGATTCAGAGCTGCATTTATGCAGGAATTTAACTTTTTATAAATTCTAAAGCTCCTCTCTCGTGCCCATTCCTAATTTGTTTGTGATTGTGTAAGTAGCCTTTTGGTGTTCTGTTGTATATTTCACCCAACAAGAGGGGGAGGAAAATCCTGTGCCTCTTAATATAGTGTTGACTGCTCACTATCATGGAAAGAAGATCGAGAAATCTCTCGGCATCTTGACAATATTTTCCCAGTTCTTTTTGGGAACTTATGGTGTACAAAATGACTGCCGCATATAGCAATGATCTGACTCACTTCAGTAGTTGTGAGGCATTGAACTGCATTTGAGTGACAGAGTAACATGCTATCAATGTACCAGAGCCCTAGTATTTTTATATCACTGTATTAGTTTATGGAAAAACTCAGGCCATGGGCTTCTTTTAAGAGTTTTGGTTCCCATCTTGTTGATGAGCCAGTAGTTTGCTTGACAAGGAACATACTTCAATCTAATATATTGATATTCAAATCAGATGTGTATATGGCAAATAACTGAATTGAAGAGATTATTTGTAGATGAGTTTATGCTCAAATTAACTTTCATGCTTTAATGAAAAATTAACATTTCAAGCTACAAAAGTAACCTCATGTTTTTGCAAAACTTTAAAAATGGCTGCTCAAGTGTTCATTCCTGATTATTTCGCTGTTAACTGCTCTGCTTACAGCAAATCATCACGGCAGCTCCTCAGACCCATTTATTTATTGATTTTGCTCATGGCTGGTTTGTGCCTAAAAGCTGCTAATACTGATCTGAGGTGGAATCTCTTGTGCTGACGTCTTCAGTGAGAGCACGAGATGCCATTTAACTAAGGATTATGATCATAATCTCTGATGCAAGCCTACAGTCCGATGACTTCAAAATTAAAATCAGAGCAAATTGTTTCTCCATGCATGCTTCATAAAGTCAGCAACCAGGGTTCTTTTTGTAGCATGTCCAACATTTATGTTCTGAAATGGACAAGCAACGGCTCAAATATCCTGGTGTGCCTGAAAGTCAGAGCTATAAAGTAAAGGAATTGGCCTCTTGGTCTGATGTCAAATGTCTGTGCTTTGGCACAGAAGATTTATTTTTAAAGGTTTTTATGATGCTACATTAAGGCTGTGTTTATGCTACACTTGTCAATGTAAATAATCTCCTATTAAGGCAATCAAAGCCACTGAATTTTCCCTAGAAAAGGGATTTGAGGCCTCACTGACATGATATAAGGACTATCACTTTTAGTATAGTCGACTATGCTCCAACCTAGCAACCTCTTTTTTTTTCAGGCTCATTACATTTTCAGTGTGCATTTTGGCTGCATGTAAAGATTTGCCCATATAAGTTTAAAAATGGCCACTTGTGCTGCTTCTCCAGGATTTCTGCTGATCTTTTCATGATGTTACAGCAGGTGATTGGAAGGATAGACTGCAGGAACTGTTCCCTGTAGAATTTCACAGCTGCAAAGAAGGTCATTCACCAAAGTGGGACTGCTCCAAACTTCTGAAACTGTATTCACTCAGTACATCCTTAAGTGCCCTTGAGAAAGTAATGGGCTGAGCCTAATTGAACAATCCATTTGCTGAAGTTCTTCTGTAATCTGTTAAAGTATCAGCTTTCAGGATTTGTAACCAATGACCATAAAGGAACAATGATATTTCTAAGCTGGCCTGGTGAGAGTTGGAGAACAGTCTGGAGGTGGTCTTGTTTTGATTCACATGTTGCCGTTAACTGCCCAGATGATGCAGGTTTAAGAGGTGCTACTGAAACATCCTTGATAAAGTGATTGTGTATCCCACAAATTGTACTCCCTACAGCTGATTTATACAGTTGGTGAAGGAAGTGATCATTGAGGGCGTTCGACTAGACATGGCCATTGCTTGGCAGTTGAGTGCCGCAACTGTGGCATTCCACCTAATGGCCTAAGCCTGGATGTTATCCACAGCTTGCTTCATGGGGGTTTAGAGCGCTTAATTATCTGAGGAATTGCAAATGCAGATAGACAATGTAATCCTCAGGAAAAATCCCATTATTGACCTTACTATGGAAGGAAGACCATAGATGGTTGGCACTAGAGGAACTGCCTTGAGGAACTGCTGCAGTGAAGCCATGGGATTGAGATGTTTAGCAACCCACAACCATCTTGCATTGTGTCACGTATGTTCACAGCTAATAAATTGCTCCCCAGTGATATTTACTGACTTCAGTTTCACTCTCTCATGCATTTGATGGTGAAGGTAAAGTCCGTGTCCTTCCCTTCACTTACGAAATAAAGCTGTTCTTTCCATGTTTAGAGCTCGTGTTCATTTCTCATTTAACCAGGATTGGTCTCTGTGCTGGCAGATGAGTGAAGATATGCTTCACATCTTGGATTTTAGTGGAATATAATTCTTCTGCTTATGGTTTACAGGTGCCTTGTGGTATGTAGTCTTGAGCTGTTATATCGATTCTTAATGAATCTCACTTAACATGCTTGTGGTGCTACACAACAGAAAACTGGATGCTCTCACAATGACTATAGGACACCATCTCCACTAGGACTTTTGCGCTGGTAACATCTACCAAGTTTGTCATGCTTCAATGGTGGGTAATTTGGTGAGGACAAGATAAAGTAGGGTTTCCCTCATGTTCGTTGTATCTCTAACTTCTGCAAGTCCAGTCTAGCAGCAATGTGTGTCAGAACGTGGCCAGTTTAGCAGGTGTGGTGGTGGAAAGTCACATTTGGTGATGGATGTTCAAGTTGGTCCTGTTATCATCTGCTTCTTAAAAGTGGTCTGCACTGTGAAAGAATGCTGATTCATGTGCTGAGGGGAGGCAGTAAATTAAAATCAGCAAGTTTCATTGTCCAGGTTTGAGGTGACACTCCAGACTATTTGAGGTTTCGAGTGAACGTTGATCAGGCCATTCCATCAGACTGCATACTTTCTTTATTCCCAGCATTTAATCCTACAGGTAAGACAAGCCATACCCAAGAATAATAATGGAAGAGCTTGGCACGTTGGTTATATTTTAAGGAGCAGCCTGACAAGGATATGTAGGATAGACTACCATCATTGGCATCAATACCTAGATGTTCGTTTGGTGAACTTTTCAGGATCATTGGCAATTGTCTACATTTGTCACAAATGAATGCCTAGATTACAGCCAATTAATCTATTCTGTTCTATTTTACATAACGGTTTGATCAATTTAAGTGGCTTCTTAAGCCACTTGAAAGAACAGTTAAGAATCAATGATGTTGACATGGCCTACCTGGATTTTGACAGCAAGTCTTTTTCTCTTAATCATCATTGTATTCTTGTTTCTCTGGACTTATCCCTCTTGTGTTCATAACTGCTATTAATGCCCCTCAAAGAAAAGTACACCCTCAATCCCATTGTCCCTGAAAATTACCATCCATCTCCATTATCTCTTTTTCCTTTCCAAAGTTTTTGAACTCATCTTTACCTTCAAAGTCAAATTGGAGTATTGGTGCCATTTGAAAGAACTACATAAAAAGTAGAGAGTTAGATTTCTGCTGAAGAGAATAATCTGTGGAGCATATAGCAACTGTCTATTTCGAAATGGTCTTCAATTCATCCATGAGATTAAAATTTTCCACTGCTATTAGATTAGCTGAAGGGGAAGCAATTAGTAAATGATCATTTACTGGAGCCTTAACTGTCATGATAATGAAAATTCCAGTTATCTTTCTTGGATGCAAGGCCATTTATCTATTGAAATAGGCAGCATGTGAATATAAATGTAAATAATTTTCTCTTTTCTAGCTCTGTTGGTCTTTTGTGAATCACAAAATGTTCGTAGTACCAAACTGTAGAGACCAATTCAAAACACATCCAATGCCACATTCATTCCCTTTGCCAAACTCTGAGCAAAGCTATTAGTTTCAATGAACTGTAATCTGTGTGTGCTTGCTAACTAAAAACAATAACAGTCCCTTCTCTATCGTTTATAGAGATTGGATCAAAGACGGTTCATACCGTGATCTAAATTCTTCCATGAAATCAAGCTGTGCCAGGGTTTCCAGAGTTCTATTCATTGTGTAGTTTGTTTCATAAAAATTCATATGACATGTATAATTTATTGAAAATTGTTATAGACAATTAAAGTAAACTATTTCAGTTTCATTTCAGACATGGTTAAAGTAACTGTCTTTTCCAATTCAATGTAGATTTGATCGCTTATGCTCATTTGAATTCCCCAGTTGAAGTTTCCTTCCATTTTTGTTACTTTCTCTTCTGAAGTCAGTAAACCACTAGTGGAGTGTCCTTTAGATGACAGCTGTCATTTGATAGCCTGCCTTGCTGCCCAACTTGCCCACGCTGCCCAGTTTTTCTAATTAAACTAGTCCCATTTGCCTGCATTTGGTCCATATCCTGCCATACATACACCATCCATGTACCTACCCTAAATATTTCTTAAACAATGAAATTGTACCCACTTCCACCACTACCTCTGACAGCCTGTTCCAAACACTCACTAACTTCTGGCCTCTTTTAAATCTTTCCCCTCTCACCTTAAACCTATGCCCTCTAGTTTTAAACTCCCCTACCCTGGGGGAAAAGCTGTTGGCTATCTACCTTAACAATGCTTCTTTATAATTTTATGGACCAATGTAAGATCACCCCTCAGTCTTCTATGCTCTATGGAAAAATGTCCCAGTCTATCCAACCTCTCCTCATAACTCAAGCCTCCCAGTCCAGGTAGCATCCTAACAATCTTTTCTGCATTCTTTCTAGTTTAGTAATATCCTTTCCATAGTAGGGCGACCAGAACTGCTTGCAGTACTCTGAATGTGAACTCGCCAACGTCTTGTACTGCTGTAACACGACTTCCCAAGTCCCATACTCTACATCTGTCCAATGACCACAAGCATGCTGAAAGCTGCCTTTACCTCTCTGTTTACCTGTGACTCAGTGTTCAAGGACATATGAACCTGTACCCTAGAACTTTGTTCCAAAACACTCCCCAGGGCCCTACTTTGACTCTGTAAGTCCTGCCCTGGCTTGCCTTACCCAAAATGCAATACACTGCATTTGACTAATTGAAACTCCCCCTGCCATTCCTCAGCCCTTTGGCCTTGTCAATCAATATCTCACTGCATTGCCCACTGTCCACTATACCACCTATCTTGATGTCATCTGCAAACTTACTAATCATACCTCCTAAATTTTCAGCCAAATCATTTGCGTTTATCTTTTATTCCTCAAATACTGCAGCCACAAATGTGATCTTTTATTAGGCTTGTTTTGTAATTTGTTATTTTGTTTATGCTGATCATTATTACCTTTTGAGAAGGTTGAGGTAAACTGTGTATGTGAACTGCTTCAGTCTGTGTGGTGAAGGCACTTCCACAGTACTAATAGGTAGGGAATTACATGATTTTGACACCACAACAATGATGGTTTGCCAATTTACATCCAAATAACATGGTGTGTTGCGTGGAAGAGAGCTTGGTATTTCTTTTTTACATTGATTCCAAGGTATCTGTTGCTATTTTTCTTCTTCATTTTCACTGGAAAAGAGGTGTGAGAATTCAGGAAGTGAATTATGTAAACAGTTACCTTGGCCTACTGAAGAGGCTTTCCTTTGGATTCTAATGAGTAATGTACTTAAATGGAGAAGAGAATTGCAGGATTACCATGAAGATTTACTCTTAAGCCTGATGTTGAATTAAAAGCTCAATGGTCGACACATCTGTTGGGGGGGGGGGGGGGGGGGGAAGAGGAACAGATCCCCACATCCAGGCTCTTACATAATGAATGGCTATTTGAGTTAGTTAATCAATGACCAAAACCGGCATAAGCCAACTTCTCAGGAGAGGAATGGAAAAAGAGGAAGAAAACAAAAGGTTTAAACTTGGATCTTTAAGTTTGGATTTGAAAACCGATTGATATGCACTTGCTAAGATTCACTTGCAAAAGATTGCAACTTAGAAAAAGTGCTAGTGAGCAGCCACCAGCCTGAAATGTCTCCGAGAAAGGGGGAAAAAAAAGCAATCAACCATTTTAAAAGCTAAACACCTAGGTCACAGGCGTAGAATCAGTCTAGGAGACGTGTATTGCTTTGTACAGAATGAAAAGACAAATTGTTGCTTAATTATATGTTTTAAAAGTCGGGATTTACAAATATCTACATGTTTGAGCAATGACAGGCATTGCTTTCTTTGCACCAATAACCAAAATCTTTTCTGTAATGCAACACAAAAATGTAAAGATACAATTTTCTTTCTGATTGGTTTTGACCTAGGCAGCAGTTTCTAACTCCCCGTCAAAATCCTGAGCCGTAGGCTTTTTGAGTGACTGAAGCCAGATGTAGTTCTAACGACAGTAGAGTTCTTGTAGGAACTGGGGAGGGCATGAAGTATCTGCCTTCAGACCATAAGGAAAGAAACCATCACATTGTAATTGACTTATTACCACAAAAGAGACATCAGAAAAGAAGGGCCCCCCAATACTATTGTAGGGCTCCAGAAACAATGCAAATCAGATTCTTTATGCCATTTCTTTGAAAGATCCTTCTTCAGGTTGTACAAATCATACTTTTAACAATATCTCATGGCATTTCAGCAGTTGTTGCTATGTAGCTGGAAGTGAATTACACTAACTGCTGTAATATCTTGAGTCAGAAAGCAGAAAGTTCTTCACCTCAAAAAGTAATACTGGCTGCAAAATTCAGCTATGTAATGTTCATACCTTGAGTGCAACAGGTGTAGGTTTGCTAGCAAAATGATATTTGCCCAATGTGCATGTATTCCTGGTGCAGGGAAAACTGGATGCTATTTTGGCAAGGGTGTTACAGCATTGTCTTTTATAAATGTTACAGGTTGGTTAGTTCAGTTGACTGGATGGCTGGTTTGTGACACAAAGTGACATCAACAGCGCAGGTTCAATTTCCATAGCAGCTAAGGTCACCATGAATGGCCCCCCTTCTCAGCCTCTCACCCTTCTGCTGAAGTATGGTGACCCTCAGGTTAAACTGCCACCGGTCATGTCTCTGCAGCGACAGAGCAGCTTTGTGGCTGTCTGGGGTTATCGTGACTTTTACTGACAAGTGTGCATTAGACGCATGCAAGTAGGGAGATCATGATATCAGATGATAATGTTAGACTGTAGCATCTTGGTGAGTTGTCAAATGTAGGTCTGGTAGATGTTATACAATACTGCCAGTGTGTTTGATCGGTGGAGGGAGTGAATATTTAAGGTAGTAGATAGGGTACCAATCAAGCAAGCTGCGTTGACCTGGATGATGATGTTGTGCTTGTACATTCATCACTCATACAGACAAGTGAAAAGTGTTCCATCGTACTCCTTAGTTTGGCACTGTAGATGTTGAACAGGCTTTTGAGTTACGGTGGTGTTGCTTGCCACAAAATTGCCAGCTTCTGATCTGTCTTTACTAACCACAGTATTGAAACCATTGGTCCAGTTCAGCTTCTGGTCAGTGGTAATGTTCAGGATATTGAAAGCCACAGTGTTTATACGGCTGGTCCAGTTGCGTTTCCGGTTAACCATAAGCATGAGGACATTGATAGTAGGGGATTCAGCGATGAGATTTTTCTCGTTGGACGTGGTCATTTCCTGCCACATGCCTTTGTCACTACGCAACTCCATAATTACCTATATATGTTAATATTACATGTACTACTTTGTATATTTTATAAGGAAGTGTAAGCTGTCTTTGAGCAAAAGACAGTGTTTCTCTTGCTGTCAAAAGGTACGTGGCTGATGTTTGTTGATTCACCTCAGCTATGCAAAAATCAGACAGCCTGCTATGTTATCTCAGTAGCTGTACAAAGGGAACCATTTGGAATTCAGTTACCACTTTGGACTAAAATGGGTTTTTGATGGCATAAAAATTCAAAGCTTCTGACACATGCAAGAGTCTGGAAGAAACCCCCACAGGGAATTCCAGCATAATTGACTTGGCTTGCGGAGCAGTGATACGTCAGAGGTTAGCATAGCAACCATTTTAGGTCTGAAATGACATTTTAAGGAAAAAATAACTCCCCACTAAGGTCATCGAGAGGCGATATCTTCAATAATACAGTAACTGCCACAATAAGAAAAATATCCGGATTAAACAGTAAGATTTATTTTCCAGAAATAAACTGCAGTTCTGCCAATACAGCCCAGGCAATCTGCAAGTGCCTTACCTGCAGAATTAATGAGGTACAAGAAATCTTTCTCTAAAAGCCTGGCTCTACATGCTAATTCTATCTGCTACCTCAGGAGCAATCACAGCTGCTAACTTTTGACTTCAAGGGTTAACCTCTTCCTTTAAGCAACAAGGCACTTGTTGGTCCCAAATTTCTGAAACTTTTGGATTTTCTCCTTAAAAGCAATCTTTTGGCCTTGCCTTGTATTCGTTTTAATCTTGTGATCTTCATTCTTTAATTAACAGCATTATCCCTTCTATAAACCAACCTTTAACTTGTTTGAATAAATGCTTGACCGCTGGTCCACTTTAACTTGAGTCAAACGAATGTTTAGAGAAATTGACTAAATGAGCTACATAAATTCACAGTCCATGGACGACACTGCTGACCTACCTGGTTGGCTGAGCCTCAGCTGAAGTGTAGTTATTATCTGGGTCTTGTTGCATACAGACAAAGATTGTTTCAGAGTCGAGGAGTCGTGAAGTTGTGCTGAATGTAAGTGCGATCATCAGCAAACGTCCCCACTTTTGACCGTGGGGCAGTGGGGAAATAGCTGATGGAGCAGCTGAAGGAGTTTCCCTGAGGCACTTCTGCAGAGATGCCCTGGAGCTGAAATGTTTGACTTCCGTCCACCCAGCCATCCCCCTTTGTGCTGGGTAGTTATCAGTGAACCAGTGGGGAGCTTACTCCCTGATTCCCAGTGAGTCTAGTGTTGCTGGGGCTTCTTGCTGCTTTATACTGTCAAATGCTGCCCTAATGTCAAGAGCAGTCACTCTTGCATTACTTGTATCTTTGTTTGGATGAAGGCTTTATTAAGGTTGGAGATGAGGGGCCCAAGCAGAAGCCAAGTGGAGTGTCAGTGAGCAAGCTATAGCAAAGTAAGGGATGCCAGTGCTATCTCTTTATTCTCATTCAAGAGTAAAGTATTGGACAGTAATTAAAAGGGTTAAATTTGTCTTGCGTTATGTGGTCAAAACATACCTGGGAAATTTCTTTTCTATAAGGTGCAATTATGTATGACTGTCAAGCTGTTGCTAGAATAGTGTATGGGCCAGCTGTGCCAATTTTGTTCCTGAGGAGGATTTTGCAGGGTTAATGGGGCTGTGTGCACTGTTATGGCCTAAGGTCCATCAGATTCACGTTTGCTGGATTCAAATGAATGTTTTGCTTGGACCCTTCGGAGAATATTTAAGGATGGATAATGTCCTATTCAGCAATATTCACACCCCATCGAGTTGTGGAAAGTGAAGCAAACAGCATATACTACTGTTATGGCCTGTGCGAGATGATGGCACCAAAACGTTGCCACCTCTTGTGGTGGGAAAGTCCAAAAAACCAAATTGCTTTGCTGATATCAAGATGTAAGCCAGTCAGAATGAGGTTGACAAAATTGCCTGGATGATCTCCATTTTTGCTTTGAGGCATGGATCAGGAAAGTTGACTAAATGTCTGAATGTAAGAAAAGGAAGATTATTACCCGGAAGAGTCTGCTGAATACCCGCCCACTTGCCTGCCTGTTTCTCTGAATGAAGCCATACCAGCTGTCGTGACGCTCCAGGATTTCACACTGCAGCATGGAAAATATTTCGGTGCATTGATGGCGCAGTGAACCTGTCGGAATACTGCACACTCAGCCAATTTTTTTTAAAAACTCGAGTTTTTCCAGAGGTAGTTCCCAGCATTTCCATCTGCCTCTATCGTACAATCTCAGGCTGTTGTCAAGGGGATAAATTGAAAAGTATAGCTATTTTACAACATAGTTACTATGTCACCGTGCTTTCATATTTCTTAACTTAGATCGTGTTTGTCAGCGCACTGGTTCACATGAGTTTCCTCACCAAACTTGAAGCTCTGTTTAACATGAATTTGTGGGCATTTTAACATGATTTTACTGTGGATTATGTAGAGCATGAACTATACATTCACAGAACAGATGATAAAGTACCCAAATGTAACAAATGGGCAGGTGGGTGAACAGTACATACCTTCACCATAAGAATGCGTAACTAGCTCAGGTTGCGATACTGTTTCATTGTATTCTAACAGTTAGCAATGCATTAGCTTTTTGAAATGTATTCTCGGGATGAGCTGTAACTCGCAAGGCATTTATTGCATCACTTATTGCCCCATAAAGGAGTTGTTAGGGTGGATGCAGGCTTGCTGTTCCCCATGTTGAGGAGTCGAGAGCCAAGAGGCAGAATTTAAAAAATAAGCTGAATGCAATTTAGGACAAGTTAAGAATTTATTTTAGTAAGAGGGTGGTGCAACTATGGAATTCTGTACCTCAGAGGGTTGTAGAATCTCAGTCTTTGAGTTTTACAAAGTAAAAGCTGATAAATATTTGATCATCACTGGCATCAAGGGTGATGGGAACAGAGTGGGGAAAGGCGTGAACGTGTTCCATCAGCCACGATCATCATAACTCGTAGAGCAGGCTCGATGAACCAAATGACCTACTAGTTCATATGTTCCATTGCTGTTCATTTGCGCTGTGTAACTTGCAAGTCCACTTCAGAAGACTGCGAAGAGTTGATCAAGTTATTGTGAAACTAATGTTCATCTATTTCATGCTGGAAAATGATGTCAGGCCTCCTTATCTGTTGAAGAGTAGATTCTTTTCCCTCAGTTAGTGTCCCTCTTGCTTTCAGAGCTATTGTCATCACCCTCATATATGTTGCCATTATTGGCAGCAAATGTTGCTGTCTTTACAACAGTGCAGCTTGGTAAACAATTTCTTAATGTGACTGCACTCGTAGACTTCCTGTGAAAGTTCCATCATGGAATACAATGGAGAAAAACCTTAATGAACACTAAGTAATGGGATCTTTGGCAGCAGCAGTTCAAAACTAAAAATGAGGCGTTGTTTGTTCTTCTGGCATCATGGGGAAGCCAGCTGAAGAAAGATTCTGCTTGGGAGGACCATACTATCAAGATTTATTTTATTTACCCAAGGTGTTCCAGAATGTTCTACAGCTGTCTGTACACATTGAGGTCTGAATTTTCGATGGGGAAATATCAACGCAGCTAGAAACCCGACATTTTTTGATTAACTGTCAACAGTGATGCATTGAAACAGGTGTAGTAAGTGAAATCTGAAAGCTTGCACCTATTACATCTTAAACAATGGATGGAAAAGAAACTTTGTAACAAGTTCAGCAACAATTTGTTGAACATACTGTATTACTGCAAAATACGTTAAGAATGTCTCCACTGGTTCACATTTTGTCCATAAACATGCAGCAGAATGTGGTATAAATAATTTCTTCTAACATAGACTTTTATGCTCTCTCTGCTTACAGATATTGATGAATGTTTAGTAAATAATGGTGGATGTGACCATTTCTGTAGGAATACGGTTGGCAGCTTTGAGTGTAGCTGTCGAAAAGGCTACAAGCTTCTGACAGACGAGCGATCCTGTCAAGGTCAGTCTCCATCCACGTTACAGTCTTGTCTGTCTTGTTTGCGCATATCTATCAAAAATGAATTGATTTAACAAACATTTGAGAGAATCTCAATTGCTGAGAATTAATGTTCAGCAGACAAAGAAAATTTGTGTTGCTTGCTTGCGTTCTAAGCTTAAAAGAAAACTTAACTGTTCCTCTTTGCTATGGTGTGAACAGTATTATTAAACCAGGTACGTATACAAGTGAGATCTCTACCTCTTAGATTAATAGTGCTATTTGCCACTTGAGAGTATGAACTAGTCACAGTTTAAGATTTGCAGAAAACATTTCTGTTGGCATTTAGCATAAAATGCAAAAGGCTAGATAACATGGCTCGGATGCAGCTGATCAGTTGCCAATTACATATCTCACTTTAATTCCCTTTGCATTGACGAGCCCTGATTTCCATATTGAAAGGGATCACTCTCTTCTAGTCACAGTTAAAGCAGGTCTTTTCCAATGGCCTCAAGTCAGATTGGAAGTAGAGACAGGGCAGTAAGTTATTCCCCACAATTTCTGGGTCTGCTCGCTGTCGTTTTACCCAGCACAGTTAGACACCAAACTAATATAATACAAATACCGTCTGAGTAGAAAAGTTCTGTTATACAAGTCAATGAAAAATATAAGCAATGATGTTTTTGGATGAGAATTGTCTTTGGAGACAGTTATGTTCATGATTTTTCGTGTGAATGTCCACATTTTCTCTTATTGTACGTCAGTTAATAAACAGCATAATTTAGTCATGTTTATTGTGAGACCAAGTAGAGGGAGAAAAGTACTTGTGCAATACACTGTTCAGATGAATTGAAAGACTGGGGTCATGGGGCCAGTCTTGGCTCCAGCTTAAATTTTTATTGGTTTTAAAAGTCAAACAGAAGACTGATGAATTGACCTTGTCAGTAAAATGCAATCTATGCTCAGGGTCAAAACCACATGACAGTTTTATGCTGACCTCTCCTTTCCTTCAGACCCCTGAGTTAAACAATTTGATCAAATTCATATGTTAAAATCTTAGCTGCAAATCTTAGAAATGGAATAACTGTCCATATTGACAAAACACTTTGGAGCCAACCCACAAATATTATTGGCTCCAAGTTAGTAGTTTGATTTTTTTTTTTCCCCTTGGCTCCAACTTTGTTTCTGTTTGCTGATTGCTTGCTAATGTTGGATTTTAAAGATAAAATATTAACATTGCAAATACTAAGCATTTCAAACATAAAGTCACATCTGATATATATTCACTGCTAGGCTTAGCTCAGTGATGGAACTCTTGACTGTGCAGGTGATGGAGTTTGGGATTAGGAAGGTGCAGGAAGTCTCAAGCCCTACTCCCAACCTTAAACACATTGAACTGAACCTTCTCATGTTAGCCTTTGCTGGAAAGATGGCCCTATTTTCTGACTGGCATCCCTGTCCAATTGAATTGCGTGTTTTATTATCCCTCTTTCTGGCTCCATATTTTATGACGTCAGGGCGGGTGAATGCAATAACACACCAAAAGCAATAATTAAGAATGTAAACATCCACAGCCGAGCTGCAATATTTATAGTAAAAACAATTCCAGCATCGGGGAGGAAACAAACATTCATTGTCCGCAGAATTTGGAAGTCCCTAGTGGTGGTAATTCATGCAGTGAAGCACAAAGAGGAGACCTTTCCCCTGTTGGTAAGCAGAGGTGCAGATCTGCCTGTCAAAGCAGGCATAACTTGAAGGGTCTAGGCCCGAAACATCAGCTTTTGTGCTCCTAAGATGCTGCTTGGCCTGCTGTGTTCATCCAGCTCCATGCCTTATTATCTTGGATTCTCCAGCATCAGCAGTTCCCACTATCTCTGATGTAACTTCAAGATACTGAGATTGGCACAAGCTTAATTGTGGTGCTGCAGAGCTGGATCCAATACCAGAAAAAGTTCAATGACTGTGTGTTCACTGACAAAGTTAGTGTCCTGCAATGTAAAGCTGCCAGCTTTCACTTCCTCACCTCCCTCACTTCCTCCTGCACCGCACTCCGATGATCACACCTTGATACCATACACATTTCTTTCTCTTCAGTTTCCTTGAATCTCCATTTTGACAGATATCATTCACACCAACTTAAGGCCTGTTGCCTTCTCAGTTCTGTTTCTCAGCAACATTCCTCCATTCTCAGCAATCTGTTCATCCCTCACACTGAATCTGCTGACTTTTAAACCAGGTAAATGGAATGCAGTGTGAATAAATGTGAGATTATACATTTTGGCAGGAAGAATAGAGGAACTGAATATAATTTAAATGTGGAAGGAGCAGAATGCTGCAGCACAGAGGGATTTGGGGCTTCTTGGTATGTGAATCATGAACGAGCATCTGTGTTCAGCAGGCAATTGGAAAGGGGGGTGAACTGTTAGCCATAATTTCATAAGAAATGGGGCAGAAGCATAGGAAGGATTTACTCAAACTATACAATGCACTACCAACGCACAAGGAATATTGTGAACATTTTTGTCACCTTGTATTAGGAAACATACTGGCATTGGAGGAAGTTCAGAGAGGTTTTACTAAGTTGATTCTGGGTATGGAGAGACTGTTGTATGAAGAGAGATTGAGTAGATTAAGTTTAGAAAACTGAAAAGCAACCAAATTGAAACATAAAGGATTCTCTGGGGTCTTGACAGGTTGGATGCAGACAAGTGTTTTCCTGTTATGGGAGATTCTAGGTCCTGAGGGCAAAATCTCAGATTAAGGAATTTCCTGTCCAAAGCAGAGATGAGAAGGATTTTGTTTTCTCTCTTCGGGGATAGTGAATCTGTGGAATTCTTTACCCAGAGGGCTGTTTATTATGGATCGTTGAGCATACTCAGGACTGACAGAGATTTTTAATTAGTCCAGGAATTACCATTAAAGGGCAGAGGCAGTAAAGTCATGTTGAGGATTATCAGATCAGTCATAATCTCATTGATTTGCAGAACAGACTCAATGGGCTATTTCTCCTACAAGTTAATAGGGTGCCTCCAGCACCAAGATGGTCAGTACCTTGCACACTCCTCGGTCAGTACCATGCACAGTCTTACAGTTGGGTGGGGAGGGTTCAAATGGCTTCTCTTTGCCCCATTCCTCATTTCAGCGCACTTTATTTTAAGCAATAAACTTGCCAGCTCAATGAGTGTTTAACTGTTTCCACGCCATGCCAGGAGTCATAGTTTTGTTCGTTGGCAAATGGGTTCACGCAGACATGAAGTTTTGATTTCTAGGAAGCAAAGAGGATAACCAGGTCTAAAAAGAAGTTAAATTCTACTGTTCACACGTACGCTCCAAGACCATCCCCTCCCCCTGTCAGATTATAAGATGGAAGGGTCAGTGGATTGTAATTTGGTGATTTGACTGCCCTCAAAGGCCCTGGATCACTACTCGGGTGTTTGCCAGATGTAACTGCAAGATTTGTCTCCACTGAAGATCGCAGCTGCAGGTTAACTTTTTTTTTTACAATGGATGCCTTCAGGACTGGAGAGGAATAAAATAGCAGACAGGATTCGAAACTTACCGGTCCTTTGGAAAGAGGTCAGTCACCTTCAATTTCTCATGTGCCTGTCCTGGTCTGCAGAGAAAAACATGCTCGTACGACCCACTCACTCATTAACTGTAAAGTTACCCCAAATGTGATTGTGATAACATGGATCCCAGGTACATAGCCTGTACGATTAGATGATGACTAGACAAATTCCTTTTGTAGCCAAAATCCTATTGTCGGGGTTTGTCTCCATCTGGCTGCATACTTAACTAATTGGATGTTTTGCTGATGGGTAGGAGATGCAGAATGAGTGGACTTCTCAAAGTACTTCCACTTGTTAAAACTTGCCCTTCGCACAATCCCCTTAACTGGTATCCTGTCTGCTGCTTCCTGCCTCAGTGGCTGAGTTTGCACTTACACAGGGAAAATGTGTTAGTCTTTGGCAGCATCCTTCTGATGCTGCAAAACCCAGAACATCTCTGCCATAGAGTACCCTATCTTCTAGATCTAAGGGTACAGAGGTGTTTTCATGAAAATGTGACAGAAATCGTTGGAGATGGTCTTCATTGTACAAACAGAACCATTTGGCTTCTTATTTCACTGTTAGTATTTAGTGTCATCTGCAAACTTAGAAAGATTTGATTTAAAAAAAAAGGTCAACACTAAGTAATAGAGCCACTGCAGGCACGTTGGACTGAATGTCATCCTCCTACGCTGTCACAGTTCTGTGGTCCACAGGTGCTTTTTATTTTTATTTCTTTATGCATTCACGGGATGACGGTGTTGCCTTTAGGCAATATTTATTGCCCATCCCTAACTGCCCAGAGGACAGTTGAGAGTCAACCACATTGCTGTGCATCTGGAGAGACATGTAGGCCAGACCAGGGTAAGGATGTTAGTTTCCTTCCCTGAGGGACATTAGATTGAAAGCACAAGTTTATGAGAACTCCACACCACCCTGGCCTTTGTGGATTCCTCAGTGACCTTGGTCAGTTTAATTCTGGAGAATGGAATGAGCTACCGAGATGAGGAGGGAACTTGAATGTGATGATTGGCTAACTATAGGGAAGTGGTTTACTGATGTTTGGCAAGGTGGGTTTGAGCAACAGCTGTGATGGGAAATTTTCAAGGCTGAAAGTGTGCCTCGAGGTGACTCTGGACTTTGGACTTTTTCACGACATTCTCATCCTTCAAACTCCGGAAACCACTTCTACTAGGCTGGGAAAGCTCTGAACCAAATCTAGGCAGATTTGTGAAAGACAGAGAATGTTGCATTATTTGATGTCAGCTTTTGGATGTGATATTAAACTAAGATTCAAACTGCCTTCCAGGATGCTTGTATATGAGCCATACCCATATTTCATAAAGAAGTTTCCTGACAAGCAGTTTTCTGACCCTGATACCAGATTAACTGGTTACTTATTGGTTGCTGTTTGTAGAACTAAAGCCAACTATAGCTCAGTTGAAAGCTGACATTGAACCATGCCAGTATACATTATTTTCAATGTGTTGAACATGAATGCTTTCCTCTTTCCAGCTGTGTTGGATATCTTCAATAGGAGTGAAATGTACAGCAGTCTATGGCATTATATCTTTGGAAACCATTGTATTGAAATTGCATAAATTACACCATTACTGTTGTTTCATACATTTTATAGTGCAATTGTAGTTTTGCAAAGTTGGTGTGAAATGTAAACTGTATAAATATTTCCTGTTGTGTTGCATTTTTATCAAGTTTATTCATTTTTGCTGTTTTCCATTTAAAAGTGAGCAAAATCATATTTTTGAAATAATTCAATTTGTAAGTCACTATGCCTTTTGTCAAGTACAAGTTAATAGATGGCTGGTGCTGAGTTACAAGGCAGTGATTCTGTCATTGAGATTTGCATCCTCCTTTAGGATAATTCCCAAAACTATTGCAAAAATGAGGAGCCAATCAGCTCATCAAGGTTGATGTGTTACGTTTTGACAAGATGTAAACTGCTATCAATTTATTTTGAAGTTTACTATTCTATAGCTGCAGTAATGAATATTTTAGGAACATTATCATGTAAATGATAGGGCCTTGAAGATGATTGAGAGATCAGAACAACAGTATAGTGGCATGCAGCTGCGATAACAAGGCGTAGAGCTGAATGAACACAGCAGGCCAAGCAGCATCTTTGGAGCAGGAAAGCTGACGTTTTGGGTCTAGACCCTTCATCAGAAATGGGGGAGGGGAAGGGGGTTCTGAAATAAATAGGGAGAGACGGGGAGGCGGATCGAAGATGGATAGAGAAAAAGAGAGGTGGAGAGGAGACAGACAGGTCAAAGAGGTGGGGGTAGAGCCAGTAAAGGTGAGTGTAGGTAGGGAGGAGAGAGGGCAGTACAGGGAGGACGGACAGGTCAAGAGGGCAGGATGAGGTTAGTAGGTAGGAAATGGGGGTGTGGCTTGAGTTGGGAGGAGAGTGTAGGTGAGAAGAAGAACAGGTTAGGGAGGTGGGAACGAGCTGGGCTGGTGCCAGGTTACAGTTCTGCCTTCATCAGAAATTTGCACCATGTACTTTCTCCAGAAAGGAGCGAACTGGAAGCTGCATAAAAATGGGACAAAGTGGTGTATTAATGAAATACAAATGCATAGAAATGAGTTAGTGATACTCATTTTTAAGCTTCTGAATTTCCCATTTAAATCTTTGAGAGAAATAGGAATTTTTTTCAATGTCAAGATTGACTATTTTTTCCATTTTTGCCATGTTTTCCCACATTTCTCACCATTACCCATGCTATTGGTGTATTCTTCAATAACAACACAAAGCGTTAATACCCCTTTACATCAAAATTCTTCTCAATAACTACCCACCTCCTTCCCCTCGCCCACCATCACTGCCTACCAATGAAAGAGGCTATCTAGCCAAACTTAGCAGGATGGGTCTTGCTTATTTGTCCTTGCTGCAGCAATGGGATGGGCAGTAAATAGTGGCCAGCCAATAATGCCCACACCCCATGAATGAATGAAAATAAAGTCACATCAGATCACCTTTGTAATCTACATTAAAATTTAATTTACACAAGACAGCGTACTAATAAATGACGTATTTTTGAATTATCAAGCATTTACATATATATGTAATTATATAACTATGTATACATGTAAATAGGTATGTTTACATTTTGGTTTTCTGTTAACTCAAGACCAGTCTTGCTGAATTTTGTTAGCATCACCTGAGACATAATTTGTGTTAAATTGTGCTTAAATGTATGATTAAAGCCTTCATTGGAAAAGAGGGGAGAAAAGTAAATACTTTTTGATAAGTAACCTATTTGCCAATGAACAAAATTATGACAGCAGGAAGAAAGGGGCAAATATTTTGTCACTCTGATACAAGATTGATATAATTTTAACTTTTTATCCAAATTAGTTTATTAGTCAATGGTTTGGAAAATCCTAACAAGTGACTGCTCTTCGAGAAACTTCATTTAGCAGATGGAAAGGTGTAAAAATCTAATAACTCTCACTCAGAATAAACTGACTGTAGGATTTGCTGCTTGGTCAGGTGATCCATCAATCACAGCAGAAGTGAACTTTCTGATCATGGTAATTAACCTGACTAACACCCCATTTTGCCTAATTTTAAACAATAAACTTCAATTTCTATGCATTATCAACCGAGGAACATTACAGGCTATTAATAAAAGAACCAACATCCTCTGAACGAAGACAAATTGTATATTACTCTCCTAAGTACAATACTGTACTAAATGCTTTTAGCTCTCAGCCCCAGATGTGGCCAAGTTCCAATGCTTCTGGAATATAACATTCATCACCTTCAGAATTAATCAGCTGTTTCAGTGCAGGATATTATAGATATTTAACAAAGCTCCCGGAACATTGAGGTTTTGCAGAATGATGGGATAATTTAACACAGACAGAGGAAAAGATGGATGTTGTACTTATCCTTTTAGAGGTGTTCCATCAATAGACAAGAATCTTGTAATACACTCATCTATGCTTTTGACCATAGGATGATATTTTTAAAAGCATTTATTTAAGCCACATCCTTCAAATAGTTGTGTGAAAACATTTTTTAATCTGAGTACTCAGATATCTTAGGAAGTCTTAAGTCATATATCAAATAACATTTTAGACTTGTGACACTAACTTTCCATATATATTTGCACACATTCAGACTGCTATTAAAATCTGAGTAACTGAAAGTGGTGCTTGTTTTTCTATTCAATAACACACACAAGGAAACTTTTAAGCAATGCCCAAGTTGACTGGGGAAGGAGTGGTCTTCATACAAACCAGGAAAGGCAAGTAAGCAGAGTGTTCACACCCTGTCCAAGGGTATAAAGTTGGCTGCAATTAATCATCACCAGTCCTCAACATTACTCTAAGCCAATTTTACACATACAATTTTCTTAACCCAAGGTTGGACTTGCAATGAAAATTTACAGTTACTAGGAGTGTGCAGCTAAGCCTTTATGTTGACAAAATACTTGTGTAATCTACTCATCCCTGGATATCTGAGGCAATCATTGGTTTTCTGTGATCGTTACTATTATTCTTCTTGCTACATGGATGACAGGTAACACCTTGTCATTGTCAAAGACAATGTTCACTTATTTGTGGATCTCCTGCGCTGTAACCTGTGGTGAATTAAAGGAAAGGAGACTGCTTTACCTGTACATCTGCACTGATAGCCTGAAATTTACATTCACTGCTTTCTGTTCCCACCCAAAACCATCAAATTTGATGACAGTCAAGGATCTCAAGGCATTCTATGAATGAAAGTTGTTGGGAGAAACTGAAAGCTAACCAGATATGTAGTCTAAATCAACATGGATGTTTGGGTTAAAATAAGTTTTTCAAATAACTAAAATTAGAGTAAACTTAGCTGATCTTTTATATGGTTTAGCCATACCCCATTTTGTAAATGTGCATACCTTTCAATTGCGCTTGTTCTGGGCTTGGGGTAAGTGGCCTCAAAGTAGCAACCAAATGTTTGAGTCCACGATTAACTACTCACTTTTCTGTCATCTCCGTTAAAATATTTAAACTTTTTTTTAAAATGAAAATAATTTTCACCAAGACCATCTTCCTGTTTCTATTAGGAATTACAATGGTATGTGTATAAAGCAGATTAAAAACTTTAAGAGAAATCCTTCCTTGATTTTTGTGTTTGGTGTGCATGAATAATAATTAAATGAATGGTTTAACACCTCAACCAAAAGATGGCACCTTCAATAGCAGAGTACTCTTTCAGTACTGTACTGATGTAATTATATGCATCAGTAGTGTCAAAGGCTTGGTAATCATAGGAGTAAATTTTTGCAGCCAATTGAGAGTGTGATCCAGGCTTGATTATGATACTGTCACTGTTGATTGAGATTGATTAATCTGGTGAGTGATGAGGATCCATTCTTCTCTAGCAATAGTTTTGTATTTAGCCATTGATAAGATCCACCACTCAAACATTGCTTCTTTTCAAACTTTAATGGTTAACAATAAAGATGTTGCAATTCCCATTGTTAAAAGAAAAAAAACTAAGTTAATTTAATAAGTTCTCATTTCAATCAATACAATACAGACTTGAATGTTTGTATATTTCAGATGAGATTTATTAGTTTGTTTCTGTAATAGGCATAACAAAACCAAACTGTATAAGTTTAAATTGGTTATATTAAACAGATGTGAAGAGATCTGGCAAGCACTGAAGTAGAAACAGTGTTGCCTGTGCCAAATATCCATTCGTTTATCGACCCTGAAGCAAAAGTAAATAAATAAGGAAGTTCATATTTCTGGCTGTCAGTAAAGTAAATCCATGCATTATTGACTTTCACTTTTGCAATTGCACACTGCCAAACAGCTTTACTTTTGATTTTAAACTTCTAAACACTGGACTATTGATTTTACCATCATTTCTGCATCAATTGTACAATGATGGTTGAATAAAATGAGTTTGCTTAATCACAAATTGATCCAGCTTGGCAACCTGTAAAAGGATAGTATCTACGCAAATCCATCAATGAATGAGAGAACTCTCATTCCACCATAATAATACGTTGATGAATGTTTTTGAAACTCATTGGCTTGAGTTACTGCAATAGCATTGTTTCTTGACACTAAAAGAAACTCTTGAATATGTTTGTTTAAAACCATCTGTTTTTGGAAAACGTTACGCATGTTGTCAAAGAAAATTGTTGTAATTGCATGAATGCTGTCAACATTATTTATTTGTTTTCCTCTACTTTGTGGACTGAATCCATCACATTGCAGGAAATGCGTATAACCTTACAAACAAGTTTTCTTTCACAACAGCCAAAACCAATATTAAATTTGGGATTTCTGTGTTTGATCTTAAGCCCCTTCGTACAATAGGGTATTTTATTGTGTAATACCATCAAAAAAGCATGATGATTGAAATCTAAGTGCAGGGTTGTCACTGAAAATAAATTTTAAAAAAAGCTGCACTTAAAAGATTTATTTTGGTAAACTTCTTAAATCTCAAACATAAAGTTAAAATCAAATGACATTCATCAAAGTCAAAACATCCACAATAAAAACATGGACTAAGGCTCAGCTATTCAGGTGGTGGTTGTTGAAAATGGATTGACCCCCTTACCAAACACTGAACTGTAGCTACTGTGCAAGAATGAGATATTGATCTGATAACTTTACATCCATTTACATTTCCTAACGATTTGAGTGTCAGTTTTCATATCCAAAAAATCCAACTGAGCCATAAAGTTATGCTGTTACTTATACCGAAACACACTTGCATTCACTTCCATTCAGAAGTCACTCACTTATCCGGTCAATGAATTCACAGTGAATTCACTTTCTGAAGAGTCGGGTGCAAATGTTTCATCAAGTTTGAATGCAGCCCTCAACCCAGCAGAGCTGAATGAAAAGTAGACCATGAACTGTATATTCTTCCTGCAATATTTAATTGGAAAAGGAGTAAGGAATTGCTTTTTCATTCTGGCATGAGCCAAAAGAACACTTAAGCTTTATAATTCTTGGTGAATCAGTTGGATTGTGATCAGTGGTTGCTTGCTGCAAAATGCATATGATCTGGTCTCCTCTTTGACAGCTGCCTCATCTTCTCTGACAACTGCCTGAGATGAAGTGGGTGATGTTATAGGTTGTCAGGGAGAGATAATGTAGTTTTTAACAGTTTTGGAATGCCGTATAGATTTTCAATGATCAGGATGTGGTGGTATGGATGTTCAGATGTCGGGGGTGGGGGATGGTGGTATAGATTTCTGACTATCCAAAGGAGAGTGGGAAGGGTTGGTATGAGTTTTCAACTGTTAGGGTATAATGAAATAGATTTACATATGTATCCCAGGAACGGTGTAAATTTCCAACTATATTCAGTCCAGTGATATGGATTTTCAACCATCTGGACAGGATTTAGGGGTGTTGGTATAATTTTCTACCATGTGATGAGGGGAGTGGTATAGATTTTAAACTGTCAGGGGGAGGATGGTTATAGATTTTCAATCTTCAGGGAGGGGAGGTATAGTGTCGATGTTCAAGTATTAGAGGGGAAGGTGGTATAGACTCAATGTTCATCTATCAGTCGGGGGAAGAGGGGGTGGTCTAGATGTTCAACCGTCAGTGTGGGCTAGGAAAGGGTGACTTAAATTTTAAATTATCAGTCTTTCAGCTGACAATTGGATGTGTGCCAGAGGAGCCACCCGAAAGCTTCAGTAGACATGTAAATGGTTGCCCAACCTTCCCACCCAAATTAGGTGGAAGTTACTTAAATATGTCAAATGAAATTTCATGTGACATCAGGCTCGTTTTTCACCAGTTCTTTAATCACTCCTTCATAGGTTTACACGTTCTTACCTATAATAAATCCCATGTTCCTGCCACCCTGTCCTGCATGTTCCTCAGGCTCCGGCACAAAGAACTCTCAAATTCCTCTGTGCTCTTTTTTTCCCATTTCTGTTGATATGTCATTTCAGCCTAAGATCTCCTCCTGCCTGTTTCCTTGTGCATCCTCTGTATGTCCGAACATGGCACTTTACCCATTTCCCTAATCTGTCTGTGGCCAATCATCCAACCACAACAATACCACGATTATCTCTAACTTGGTCCCTCTGCCCGATTATCTTGCACCCTGCTTTCAAAATCCTCCTTGTGCCTTTACTTCCCAATTCTAGCTACAAAACTAAATCCGTTTTCATGATGTCTGGTACATGGACAATATCATTTTCCTCATTAAAAAGCATCCTAAAGAGAAACTACTTGTATTTTATCATTGTTACCAATGAAGAACTGTGTGAAATGTATACATCACTTCGCTACATAATAAACACAGCAGTCAAGGTGTCAAATCACAATGCAATGATAATTAAATAAGTTATTTTTGTGATGTCCCTTTGAGGTATCACTGCCTAGAACACCAGAGAAGTTCTTTCCTCTTTGAAAGTACTGTCAAGAAATTTTGTAACTGCAAGGGCAGGCAGTCTTGGTTTAGTATCTTGTCTACAAGACTCATTGAAACATTGTTTACATGTGAGGAATTCTATATCAATGCAAGTTGGTAATGAGTCTCGGTGTATCCACCATTCATATAGGATCAATCACGCAATTTTGCTCTGTATCTACACCAGGCTGTCATGTCACAAAATCCCGAACAATTCACACAACTCCAGGTGTGACCGGGTCCATTGACTGTAGCTGTGTGGCTTCAGTAGAACAGAATTCAATGCAAACGTGTTTAATCAAAGGGTTCATTCATTTGACTCAGCCCCACGTCATTTCAGTGGTTTCAAGAACTTCCTCCTCTGTCAAATAATGTAGTCTTATCTCATTGACATGTAATAATTTCACTGTAACTATGATTGATTAGAGGATGTTGGTAATAAATACAACTTCAGTATGTTAAGGATGTCCTTTGAACTACAGTCTTTTTAAAGTGATAAGCATAGCTTTGTTGCAGCAAAAGATCTGTTACAATTTAGCACGCAAACTAAATTAATTATTTTTAGATTTTAAACGAACTATTTTTTCCCCTACAGGCTACCAATAATTTGGCTGAAGGGTCAGTGAGTGTCGGGCAGCAGAGTTAGATGCTGTTCCGTCTCTCTCTCTCTCTCAGTTGATAACACCTGAGCAGATGGATGCTGCAATCTTTGAGTTGCAATTTTGCAAAAAGTACTGCCAGAATTAAACATTAGGCAGAACCTATACCATTTATTCAAACCTATAGCATTTATTCAAACCTATATCATGTAACTACTTTGATTCTGTTAAGGATAAGTCAACAAACTTGATCAAACTAAAATTCTGCTCAGTAAGTTCAGACTGAATGGAAAATTGATACAACGTGTCATTTATGCTGAGAACCATGCCATAATCTGACTCAGAGATCAAATAAATATGGGAGGATTAGTCAGGTTGTACCACTCATGTTTGTATTTTTCTTTCTAAATTTAATTTGTGCAAATGTAACACCTTGACCTCCCAGTGCCAAGACAAACCGGAGATTTTGGGGACAGAGGGGTGTGTGTGGTGGAAGAAATTAGAGAAATGCCACTGCTTGGGAAGGGCGTGTGTGAGGATTTCAGGCCATGTGGTGAAAGGGCTGTTTATAGTGATACATGTTGCAATCGGTATCAACCTGAGCTGGTTTATCCTGGCACCAATTTAAAATTCATTGAACTTGCTGCTGTCTGTGACAAATAAAGCACTTAGTTTTGGAAAGTTCTGATCTCCGTTTACCACTATAATATAAACATATTTAATCAATAAAACTACTCCAGTAATTAGAACAGATCAGAGCTGCTTTTGATATTCTTATTTGGCAGGTCAAAATTAGGCAAAGAAGTAGGAGTAAAAAAATTTTGTATTTTGTCTTGGAGGTAGAGGAGTATGATTTGAAATGCACTACTGCAAAGATTCATAGACAATAGTAGCTTTCAAAATTGAGTTGGAAATATGTTTGAAGGGGAGAAAACATCAAGGCAGTGAGGATAGATCAGTAGATAAAGGGAGTGGAACTAAAGGAAAAACATTTTCCAAAGAACGGACAGAGGTACAATCTGCAGATGGCCGCCACCTGTGCTGAAAAATTCTAGAAGTTCTACATGATCCTATGAATAGCCAGATCGGTGTCGTATGGAATAATAAACCAATATTGTATCCAATTCCTCTTTGCCATAACCAAAACAAAATAACTGCATTTTAAAAGTAAAAGTGTTGAATTAATGATACACAAGTTTTTCATATTTCCCACCTTGAACAGTGATCAGTTCAAGCAATCTTGGTTCCATGGTAAACAGCCCCATTTATGTTAATATGAATTCTGTTCCTTTCTTCCTTGATAGAACTAGTTCTATGAAGAATCTATGAATCATCAAGGGGGAGGCAGCTTTTTTTAAATAACATCAGTTTTTGGCAAAGCATTTTTGCTTAATATTTGGGAGAAGTGAGAAAGCCTTTTTATAGTGCTTTATGAGCAATGGAGTACTTTTAAAGTGCAGTCATTGCTTAAATAAAGTGAACAGAGCTGCCGGTTCCCGTGCAGCAAAAGATGGAATAAGTGACTCTGAAGGCGATGTGTTGTATGAGAAATAATGGCCTGAATTTTGCCATTCTGGTTCTGAACAATGTTTGCCGAAGCAGAAAAAGGGTGCAGTTTGCCAACCCATGAGCTGGACTCCAACTTGCCAGCTTTGCTGCAGGGATAGATTGTTCAAACAATCGTCCTCTGCAGTTTTGGTGGAGTTGGTCCATTCCATATGAAAACATGGCTCACAGCCTTTTATATGAGTAGTGAGTCAGAGATGAGACCTCATTTTGAACTATCAACCAAAAATAATACCATTAAAATTTTCCAGTGAAATTTATTGGCCCCTTACCTTCCTGAAAGACATCGATTGCATTACTCAATGTAAGAAGCTTTTATCCAATTCAGAACTCTTTGTCATAGTGTAAATCAACACACAGGCGGTGGGCAAAAGAGGTCTTCAATAAATCAATAGGTTGTTTTGTAACAACAGAGATTTCAGTTAAAGATTTAACAACGTACACAGCTGTGTAGACATTGTTTGCTGAGATCTAAGCGCATTTACCATTCTTGGAGCTCAGTGACGAGTCTATCTGGCAACTTAATCAGCAAAAGCAAATTGAAGAAGTGGCTGGATAATACGAAGAATGGCCGATAGAGCTTCAAGAATGGCTAAATGCAATTCTGTCTAATAAGAATGTTTATCAAGCTGCAGGGACGAGTGAAAACTTTAGGTTTGTTTGATCTCTGTTACCTTGGATGCACAGATTGCACAGAATCCCAAAATTGTAGGTTGTCATTCGGGGCTGTGACATAGCATTGGCTGTGCCCCAATCTCACCTCACCCCAGCCCTGACTGCAAACTCCACCCCACCCGCTGCTGCTGAGCCACCAATCTGGAAACCAGAAGATAAAAGCCCCTTTTTTCTCCTGTTTTAATCTCACTGTTGGAAAAAATTCCATATAAATTACATGCTGTTCATTCAGGTACCTCAAGGACAAATAGGGCCTGGCAATACATGCTGGCTAGCCTGGGACTTCCATGTCCCAGAAGTGATTTTTTTTTAGAAACTGGATCTTTAATGATGATGTGCTTAATAAAATTTGACAAACAGCATAACTGGCCCTGTGGAAGTAATTTCATATCTGTAAAGAGATGTTAAATGATTAATTTTTCAGGCTGAATTTTAATTATTATGAAGTTTTCAGAAACTTTAGCTTTTATGTCACCTTGTGTATGTGTAAATCATTAATTTGATTTGTGTAAGTTTTTTAAAAAATGATTTTTATTTTGATGCTACTGGTTTCCTGTTTGAGTTGAGGTATAGTCACTTTATATGTGCTGCACTCCTGATGGAACATTTCCTGTATACGTGCAGTGAGAGACCATTGATATACTTGGTCAGCCTGATTATAATGAAGAATCGATAGAGCTATTTATTAATAGAGAGCTACCTCGACCAACCTCTCCTACAAAATATGTTTGTGTGCATTGCGCATTCTTTCCGATTTCAGTGTTTAATAGCATTTGACCAAACATGGGGGTTTTGCTTTGTGGGGCAAATTGAACGACATGCTTGCCTTCATTGTTCAGTCCTTTGAATATAGGAGTTGGGAAGTCATGTTGAGGTTGGACAGGACATTGGCGAGGCCTCCTCTGGAATATTGTGTCCAGTTCTGATCGCCCAGTCATAGGAAGGATATTATTAAGCTGGAGATGGTTCAGAAGCGATTTACCAGGATGTTGCCACGTATAGAAGATTTGAGCTATAAAGAAAGGCTGAGAGGCTGGAACTCTTTTCATCGAAGCGTAGGAAGTTGAGAGGCGACCTGATAGAAGTGTACCAAATGCTGACAGGCTATAGCTAGAGTTAATGGTAATTGTATTTTCCCTGAGATGGAAGAATTAATGACTAGGGGCCACGTTTTCAAAGTGAGAGGAGAGCGATTTTAGAAAGGATATGAGGGGCAATTTTTTTACACAGAGAATGGTTCGCACATGGAATGAACTTCCTGAGCAAGTGGTGGGTGCAGGTACAACTACAACATTTAAAAGACATTTGGATAGGTACATGAATAGCAAAGGTTTGGAGGGATATGGGCCAGGAGTAGGCAGGCAGGGGGCTAGTTTTATTCTGGTATTATGTTCAGCATGGATTGGTTGAACCAAAGGTTCTGTTTCTGTGCTGTATGGCTCTCTATGACATGACAAAAGTGAAAAAGACCGCCCTTTCCTCACTTGAAAATCCTTCAACGTTTTAAGAAATGCACGCAAATAAGAAAAACCTTACGACACACTAGAGATATGGCACCTATGCAAGTGCCAAGAGTGTATTTACGCCATTTGAAATTTAGCTGATATGAGCTTTCATAACAGCAAGTTGCCATCTGGTGATATTTTTGAGCCTACTTCGAGCAACATAGTTGTTATGCAACTTACAAAAAGTGGTTTCAATTCAGTTTTAATGACAGACAAACAAGCCTCAGGAGGGCTGTGTAAGCTAACACTGGCTTTTATGTGTGGTAAGAGTGTATGTATTCAATGTGCAGCTCTTCAGATGTGGTTTCTGTTTGTTTTAGTGGTATGGTTGAAATAAGAGGCAACAAGCCCATGCTTTCCAAAGCTCATTTGAGTACTTCTACAGTCATGTTGACAACTCATCAAAAGACGAGGCAAATTACAAGACATTTCTATTGTGAATGTTTCTGATGTGGTTGTCCCATTTTCCTCTTTTTTTCTTCATTTTATGTTTTCTCCTTTCAGCCTCCCACCTCAAAGATGGTGAATATTTTTGGGGTGGGGGGGGTGTGAAACACCAAACGGATTTGCCATTTATAAGTGATGATGGGTGGAAATATCACAATTTGGAATATGAAAGTTCTGCTAGCATCCACCATCGAACCAAGAGTCGAATGGCCTATTCTTGTTCAAAACAACCCCACATGAAATAGATCACATGATTAATAGCTTATTGCTGTTTACGCGACTTTATCGTGCACAAATTGACTGTCCACACGGATCCTTCTAAGAGCATCCCACCCAGACCCACCCCCCCCGCCCCACCCCATCCCTGTAAGCATTCCTCATTGCTAATCCACCTAGCCTGCATATCTTTAGATGGTGGGAGGAAACTGGAGCACCTGGAATGCACCCACCCAGACCTGGAGAGAATGTGCAAGCTCCACACAGTCACCGAAGGTGGAATCGAGCCCCGAGTTAAATTGCTTCAGAAGCAGTTCAGAAAAGGGTCACTTGACTATTTCCCTGGGAGGAAGGGCTTTTATAAAACAAGGTCAATCAGGTTGGGACTGTACCCAGTGGAGTTAAGAAGAACGAAGGTTGACCTTAGTGAAATTCAAGATCATGAGAGAACTTTAATAGGCTAGGTATAGAAAGGATGTGTCCTCTTGAGGTGGAGTCTGAAATTCATAGACAGCTTAAGAATAAGATATATTTTTAAGAAGGGAATGAGAAATTGTTTTCTGAGATTGTTTGTATGTAGAATTCTGCATGGAGGGTCATTGAATTTATTCAAGGCAGAGTTGGAGAGATTTTTCATGGACAAATAAGTTGAGGGTCATAGGCAAAAAAGTGAAGTTGAGACCATAACCAGAGTGACTGAAATCTTACTGAAGTGTGGAGCAGGCTCGAAGGACTTAATAGCATACCAATCCCCAAGTTCTATTTTCCTCTACTGAATCAGATTTCACGTGTTAATGTATTGGAACCCCAGTTTTTTTTATTCATTCAAATCATGTGGTCATCACTAGCCAGGCCACCATTTTATTACCCATCTCAATTGCCCAAAGGGCAGCCAAGGATCAATGACATTTCTGTGGGTCTGGGAGTCCCATTTGGCCAGATTGGGTAAGGATAGCAGTTTCTTTCCTTAAAGGACATTAGTGAACCGGATGGGTTTTTTCTGACAATCGACAATATGGTTTCACCTATCAAACAAGCTTTATTGCTTGGGTTTTGTCAACAATCTTTCAGTTAATGTCTACCCACTTCATTGCAAATTGTACGTAATGTTCAATAAAGCATATTTCTAGATATATAGAAGGAAGTGTTGTTGTCACCATCCCATGCAATGAATTAGGAACATGTTACATAGTTTTGTAATAATTAATCATGTAATTTTGTATACTGTTAAATTCAAAGTGAATGTGTTTGGAAGGAGTAGCAAACGCTGAAGATGAGTGAAGAGAGTAGACATTCTCTCTCAATTTAAACTCTGATGAGTGATCTCATTTATTAAGTGAATCAGTGGGCCTGATGAGGCTATAGTATTACAGCATTATATGTATCACTGAATTTTGCACTTGACTATAATGAAAGACTAAAAGATAATTCAACGTCAAAAGCTGCTTTTTATCGTAAATGTAACCCTTGCCTAAAAATACTTATGCTTTGTCCATTTATTTAATATTACTATTGTATGACCTCAATTGGTTTCCAAATTTAAGCAAGAGGACAATTTATTTTTAAATTGTCAAATATTTAGTGTATAAATATAGCCTAGAGTTAAAGTTATTATTTGATGATATTAAAAGCGAGGAAGGAGTTCCCATTGCTTCTGTAAATTAAATAAGCCTTTATATTACATTAGGACTGCAGAATTACATTTCTCATAGTATTGTTCTCACTAACTTGGAAAAAGGTAACTGCCAATCTTCATAGTTGTTGACCGATTGAAACTGGCAACATTTTCAGGAGCTCTCGCATTTGCAGAATAATGAGGAAATCCATGAATGGTTATCTACAACTAGAGAATACACTGCTGCAGACACCCAGATTAAAATCCTTAGTCAGTAAACATAAGATAAATTCCATTTTACTATTATTATGTTATGCACCAAGTGAAAGAGTTGTGCTTTGTTGAACAAGGTGTAACTGAATTGTTAACAGTATACTAACTTGCTAATTTGTTGTTTAAAAACATTTACCCAGAAAAGCAAACTTTATTCTTGTGGAATATCAAATTACAAACATTGATTTTAAACAATCTTTGTAGTTTTAAAATGTTTAAAATCTTACGTTGCTATTTTAGCTTGTCGACCTCCAATCAATATGTATCTGAAAATTTACGTTAAAAGCAAAGGTTGAAATGCTTTTTTTTCCCTGATTTCATGTTTGTGAGAATGCTTCAAGGTAGAACATGGAAACATGGAAAATTTGCAGTATAATTTTGAGGCTGTTACACCCATATTCTCTATGTCAGGCAAATAAAAGCTATCCAGCCTAATCCCTGTTTCAAGAGGTCCATCACGATGTGATTTATCATGTTTCAAAAGAATATCCAAGTAATCTTTCAAAGGATTCTACTTCCACCACCCTTTCAGGCTCCTGAAATGTTTTCCCCTCAAAAACTATACAACCTTTTGTCATGACCCCTGCAGCAGCTGATTTGAAAAGATTCTTGAATTTCTTATAGTGGATTTAAAGGGTTGTGCAGTAAGATTTTAAGTTTTAAGATTTTTATTGTAACAAACAATCTTAAAAATAACAATTACTTACGAATTGCTCAATAGACAATAAATACACTATGGTACAGAAAATTCCACTTATTAGTTTCTTAACAGCTCTAACATCTTTACTGCGCATTAATGCACTACAGCATGCTCTCCATAGAATTGCAGTGTTTATAGGCCACAGTTCAAAGTTCTGTCCAGTTCCAATGGACTCATTTTGACCCATTTTCTTTTGAGTTGTAGTATCGGGAAAGCGTTGAAGCTCCTTTCCGTCAGTTTTCTGAGAAGTCACAAACTAACTGTTGCAGTACAGCTGACACAGATGATTCCCTTCTCTGGTTGTTCCAGGAATAATCTTTCAAAACCATGTAATTTTCATGGGTTCTATTTCTTCCACCAAGAAACCTCTTCCCTCCTGCATTTTGCTTGGCATCCAAAAGCTCCTCAAACTCTCAAAGACTGTGCTCTCACTTTCTGTCTTTCTCTCTTTAGAACTTGTGTGATCTTGCTCTCTAGGACTCTGTCCAGGACTTGCATGTTTGCGCTCTTGCTCTTGCAGTTTTTCTGAGGCTTTCTCTCACTTAGTGTTTCCATGACTTGTGCACGTGCTCTCTTTTTCTAGAATTTACACGTTTTCTCTCATGTTTCCTAAGAAACTCTCACTTTCTCTCAGTCTCTCTGTCTTCTTCTGACACAGTTGATGCTTTGGGGCTAAACCTAGTGTTAGATTATATAGTGGACTACCAGGTTCCATTATTCCTAACTGTCTTAAAAATAATGGTTGTTATACAGTGTTGGTTTTAATCTTCAGAATATTGGTGCTATATTGTGTTGTGGGTAGGTCTCCTGTATAGTCAAGTCTGAAATTTTTACATTGCACCTCCCATAGGAAATTTTACCTTGGAGTATGGGCCCTATGCAAGATCTTTAATAGGCGAGCTTGCTAAAGGATGTGTTGGGCAAGATTACTGTCAGAACATAGAATGGGTGGCAAATAATAAATGTGAGTTCTGGTTTCTCAAATTGAGGGCACATTTTTGAAGAACTATAAAATTAAGAGTGCTGCAATTTAAAATTTCCAAGAAACTAGAAGATTCGGAGGAATGAGTTGAGGAAAGCTATTGAAGATCAAATTTGAAGCAGCATTTTGAGAAGAAATGAGACCGTGGCCAGTGTGCAGTTCTTTTTAATGGTGAAGGTACCTAAACCGGATTATACATTTGCAGAACAGATCTTATTGGCAGTAGGTCAAGAGAGAAGCATGTGTACAGGTCAGGAGACCATGATGATGTGTCTAAATGAGAGGTGTGAACAACAAGAGAACAGGGTGCAGAAAGTTCAGTCGGAGAATGGGCAAAGCGGGAACATAAATCATGCTGAATGCTGATAGCAACAGATTGAGGCACAGTAGAAACAGCTTGACAGTGAGAAGCCACATTTATGATCATGTCTGAGTAGATTGCAGCAATCAGCAGGTGAGCGAGAACAGAACCCCTTCAATAGGGCAGAGGAAATCTTGGAGGGGTGGAGAAACCAGGTAGCAAGCCAGCTAGTAACGTAGCAGGAAATGGGCAGTAGGTAGGTGGTTGTGGATGAGCCCGAGTACAAGATGCCAAGGTTGATAGCAGAGTAGATATTTTACTCAGTCTGTTCAAGTATGCTGAGCAGGTGGGACTTGAACCGAGGCCTTCTGATCCAGAGGTCGGGACATTACTACTGCATCATAACGGCCGTTCAGTTTGTCATAGCCCATCTTGTGCAACTCTGATACTGAAGTAAGCAGGTGTATGCTGTTGGTTTGAAAAATTAGGTTGTAACTTAATACTTAATGAGGCGAATTGGAGCCAGGGTAGCGATTAGAGTAAATTTGTTACCTTTATTGGAGGAATAAAGACAAATGTGAAAGCACCCTCTAGTGGTCATAGGTATAGTGTAAGACATAGCACTATCAACGAAAAGTAAACTTAACTGGGCAGACTCTCGTTGTCTTTTAGAGTTGATTAAGCAAGGGCCGACATCATCATCATTATTGTTGATTTTCTATCATTCGAAGCAAACTAATTTTAATAAAAAAAACTACTTCCTAAATGGATAATGATACTGATCCATATTATGTTTGGTTATTAGTTTTTCTCTTCCCCCAACTCCCTTCTGTTTAATCCCACGATGTGCATTTCAATAATTAGAGTAATTGGTTTAGATAGCACAAAGAAAATCCACAGGAACTGAGAGTAGGATTTTGCCTTAATATTAGTATCTTCCCCCTTGGGCAACTTTATTGGGAGCAGCTGCTTGCAGACAAAGCAGTGCAGTATCAGCAGTCTGTTTCTTATGGGCATTAACACCCGCACCACTCACTGAGGGAGTTTGCTCTGTAATTAACTCCAGACACAGTTTGTCATTAATATTTTATTCTGTTCCTCTAGCTTTGTAAATTGATGGATATCTTGAGCAAAGCAGTACACAGTTGATTTATAGGTTGCTGCGGGGGAAATTGACCAGAATGTGCTAAGTAGTTGGTTTTATAGACTGAAATCTCTTTATGTGTAAATTACTAGTCATTGAGAATTTGATTGTATGAGCATGCTCTTTATATTGCTTTGTATTACAGGGCAAAATGTAATTTAGTTTACATGTCTTTGATAGCAACATTAAGCTTCCTCTGCTTTGGTGTTAGTTAAACTGAGAGATGGTGGTGCTGGGAAATAGAAGAGCTTTTGAAGTTGGGTACTGAGTGTGGACAAGATACTCTCAACTCCACTATAACACAACCAGATGCAAAGTAAAACTTTCAAAATGCATTAATAAATGTGCTTCAACTTAATTGTAGAGCGTCAGTGTGATTTCTGTTTCCAGTTATATTCCATAACTGTGTTTGCCAAATTCGTGCCAATCTGTTCTGAAATCTGAACACTTTAATGATAACAAGGAGCACAAACTGCAAGCAAGCTGCTAGTGAAAGTGAAGAGTAGATTTTAACAGTCTGATAGGAAATCAGGTAGACGTGTCTTTCAAGCAGGTCACTACACCATGGACTAATGCATTGGTGAAAATTCCCCTAAGATGTATTCGTTCCACCAATCTCCTCCAGATTCAAATCTGGAATCAAGACACAAAATGTTAACACAACGCACGTCCTAATCGTTTGAATACTCATTATGAAAATGTTTTTAAAGAATAAGTTGACCAGGTGCATGAAACACAACATCCAAAGAAAATTTTATTGGAGTTGGTTCTGTTGCAGTGTTGTTCTTTTACTGAAAATGTATGGGGTCTTAAACCTTAACCAGCCTGTTTCTTTTCAAAGATATTATTTTGTAAAATGTGAACATTGTTGGTAAGCCAACATCCAAGATCACAAGAAATTGGACCATTCAGTCCCTCGAACTTGCTGTTAGGCAATAAGATCATAGCTCATCTGCGTGCAGCTTTGCCAGTTCCCTATCTGCCCTCTATAACCCTTGACTCTTCTGTCAATCAAAATACCTGTCCAGCTCAGCCTTGAAGACATTTAATGACTCAGCCTCCATTGCTCTCTGTAGAAGAGAATTCAATTGTGTAACACACTGCTGAAAGAACCGTTTTTCCATTTCCATCTTAAATGAGACTCTTGGCTTATTTGTAAACTATGCCCCAAGCAGTTTTCAACTCTCCCATAAGAAAGAAACATCCTCTAAGCATTTCAGTCTGTCAGCTTTGTGAAGAATCTTATACGTTTCAATAAGATCACCTCCCTCTTAATATTGCAGTAAATATGAGGATATCTTGCTCAATCTTGTGTTATACAAGAAGACCTTCAGCTCTGGAATCTGCAGGCTGAACATTCTCTGAATTGCTTCAAATGCAATTATTATCCTTCCTGGTTAAGGAGACTAAAACCACATACGCTACTCCACTTAGTCTCGCTAAGACCCCATATAGTTGCAGCAAAGTTTCCTATTTTTTATTTGCAATAAAAGCCAACATTATCTTTGTGTCCCTAATCACTTGCTGTACCCGCATGTTAAACTTCTTGTGATTCATCTAACAAGATACTTTCTGTTGTGCATATTTTTATAATCCCTCTCTCCTTTTTAAATTATTTTGAAATAATATTCTCTGTCCTCATTCTTGCCAGTGGAGGAGCCTATATTTTGACACATTTAGCTTGACTGAATTTTTGCCCACTCATTTAAACCATCCTAATGTACCTTCACAACTTTTGCTTTCTTACATATATTGCCACTAAATTTATAAATGATTTGGCTGTGATGTAGGAGGAATGGTTACTAAGTTTGCAGGTGACATCAAAACTGGAGATGTAGTAGATAGTGAAAAAAATTATCTCTCAGTACAATGGGACCTCGATCAGATGGATCAATGGCTTGAGAAGTGGCAGATGGAGTTTAATTTAGATAAATGTGAGGTGCTGCATTTTGGGTAGGCAAACCAGGGCTGGACTCATACACTTAATGGTGAGGTCCTGGGGAGTGTTACCGAACAAAGAGACTTTGGGGTACAAGTTCATAGCTTCTTGGAAGTGGAGACCCAGGTAGATAGGATAGTGAAGAAGGCATTTGGTATGCTTGCCTTTATTGGGCGGTGCATTGAGTATAGGAGTTGAAATGTCTGTTGTGACTGAGCAGGACATTGCTTAGGCCTCTTTTGGAATACTGCATTCAATTCACATCTCCCTTCTCTAGGAAAAGTTAAGCTTCAGAGGGTACAGGAAAGATTTACAAGGGTGTTGCCGGGGTTGGAGGGTTTGAGCTATCGGGAGACGCTGAAAAGGATGTAGCTATTTTCCTTGGAATGTTGGAGGCTGAGGGGTGACTTTACAAAGGTTCATAAAATCATGAGGGGCAAGGATATGGTGAATAGCCAAGGTTCTTTCCCCCAGGGTAAGGCAGTCCAAATCTAGAGAGCATAGGTTTAAGGTGAGAGGGGGAAAATATATAAAAAGGGACCTTTAGGGTCAACGTTTCCCACAGAGAGGGTGGTACATGTATGGAATGAGCTGCCTGAGGAAGTGGTGGAGTTTGGTACAATTACTACATTTAAAAGCCTAACACTAAAAGAAGGGTACAAGAATAGGAAGGGTTTGGAGGGATGTGGGCCAAATACTGGCAAATGAGACTAGATTAATTAGGTTATCTGGTCAGCATGGATGAGTTGGACTGAAGGGTCTGTTTCTGTGCTGTACAAACCGGTCAGCCCATTATCAACAATTATTCTAGCCCCATGTGCCAGTGCTGGGCCTATATACCTCCAAACTCTTCTATTCATATACCCATCTCGATGCCTTTTAAATGTTGTAATTTTACCAGTCTCCACCACTTCCTCTGGCAGCTCATTCCAACACACACTACCCTGTCTGAAAAAGTTGCCCCTTGAGTCCTTTCATATCTTCGTCCCTAACCCCCCCCCCACCTTAATCCTATGCTCTTAATAAAAACAAATCTATAATACAGTCAGTTCTTGTATCTAAGCCTTTAATGTAGATTATAAGTAGTTAAGACACCAGCACCGATCGCCATGATAATGGAGTGGCTCTCTGCCATTCTGTTTCCTGTTAGCTAATCAATCCTCTATCCATTCCCATTTGTTTCCCAAACAAATTTATTTTGGTGCAGCAACGATCAGTGTCGCAGCTCACTTAATTTCCCTTCAGAAATCCAAATAAGTTATAAATTGTTGTACCCTTCATTCAGTCGACTACGTTTGCCTTTCACCAAACTATGTTGTCTCTGCCTGACTGCAATTTCATTCTGTTCTGTATTTTGTTACCTGCTGAATAATGGAACTAGAAATATTTCCTATGACAGATGTTAGGCTGACTGGTCCAAAGTCTCTTGATTTCTGTCTTTCACCTTGGTAACAGAGCTGTTAGATTTGCGGTTTTCCAATCCACAGGACCCCTTCCAGAATCAAGGCAATTTTGAGCCATTATAACCAATATCTGAAGGCACCTCTTTTAAGACCCTAAGATTCAAGCTATTTGATGGTTCATCTCTAATTGTTCTCGAAGGTAGTGAGCTGGCTCCTTGAATTTCTGAAGTCCCATCCTGGTGAAGGTGATCTATTGTGCTGTTAGGGAAGGAGTTGCAGGAGTTTGGCCCAGCAAAGTTTTCGGAATGGCAATACAGTTCCAAGGCAGGAGCAGGAGTGGCAAAGCCATGAACATAAAGGTTTGAATTTTAAAATTTAGATGTTGCTTAACCAGCAGCCACTGTAGGTCAGGGAGAAAATGTGATCAATGAATGATAGGTAGTGAGAGTTTGGACATGGTTAGCAGAACATTGGATTGCCTCAAGTTCAGGCAGTGGAGAATGTGGTAACTCAGCCAGGGTTGCATTAGAATAGTCAAACCTGGAGGTAATGAAGGTGTGGACAAGGTGTTTTATCAACTGATAAAGTAAGTTGGAATCAGATAATGTCATAGAAGTGGAAATGTGTGACCTTGGGGCGGCACGGTGGCTCAGTGGTTAGCACTGCAGCCTCACAGTGCCAGGGACCCAGTTTCGATTCCACCCTCGATTAACTGTCGGTGTGGAGGTTGCACTTTCTCCCCGTGTCTGCGTGGGTTTCTGCTGGGTGCTCCAGTTTCCTCCCACAGTCCAAAGATGTGCAGGCTAGGTGGATTGGCCATGCTAAATTGCCCATAGTGTTCAGGGGTGTGTGAGTTATAGGGAGATGTGTCTGGGTGGGATGTTTCAAGGGGCAGTGTGGACTTGCTGGGCCAAAGGGCCTGTTTCCACACAGTAGGGAATCTAATCTTAATAATAGCAGAATGTGATTAAAACCTCATCTCTGGGTCAAATATGATACCAGGATGAACTGTCGGACCCACCCAGGGCTGTAAATGAGTAATGTGAGTAACAAATGTGTGCTGGCTTGTGTGCTGGGTGGAGTCAAACTCTGATGTTTGTTTGGTTTCTTCATATGGTACTGTACTGAGCCAAACTGCTTTAGTGGCTATATATGTATAAAGATTTTATGAATAAAGTAACTTCTAAAATTGAAAGAAAAAAATTAAAAATCATGACAGGATGAACTGTACATCTTTCAAGGGAAATGAGGGGTTCTGAAGCACATAGAAAACATCACATTTAATGCCAGGAGATAATGAGAAACTTTGCCAACAATGGATTTGCAACGCCGACCAAAATATTGCAATCAAACCCATGATCGGGAAAATCCATTTGGTTAACGTGCGTGATCTGGGTTATCTTCTGCTTAACTGTGATGTGTGTTTGTCCAATAATTCATTTCCCTTGTACCTAAGTAAATATGTACATTTATTGGACTGGAGAAGACAGAAACTGCCACCACACACTTTAGTTTCAGCTGGGGAAATAACTAACCATGATATCATTTAGTATATGAGGCGAAATTCTAAGATGTCATGGAGTGTTGTAAGATGGGTATGACAACTTCTGGAAGATACAGAAGGAAAAGAGAAGTTGGAGTTCTAGAGATATACAGCACAGAAACAAACCCTTTAGTCCACTTCTCCATGCCAACCAGTATCCTAAATTAATCTAGCCCCACTTGTAAACATTTGGCCCATATACCTGTAAACCCTTCCTATTCATATACCCATCCAAATGCCTTTTAAATGTTGTAATTGTACCCACCTTCACCACTTCCTCTGGCAGCTCATTCCATGCATGCACCACCCTCTGTGTGGAAAATGTTGCCCCTTAGGTCCCTTTTAATTTTTTTCCCCTCTCACCTTAAACCTATGCCGTTTAGGTTTGGACTCCACTACCTTCGGGAAAAGACCTTAGTTATTCACCTTGTCTATGTGAATCATGATTTTATAAACTTCTGTAAGGTCACCCTCAGTTTCTGACAAGCCTGGGAAAATAGCCCCAGCCTATTCAGCATCTCCCTATAGGTCAAACCCTCCTACCCTGGCAACATCCTTGGAATTCTTTTCTGAACCATCTCAAGTTTTGCAACATCCTTGCAGTAGTAGGGAGACCAGAATTGCACATAGTGGCCAAAAGTGGCCCATCCAATATCCTGTATGGCTGCAACGTTACCTCCCAATTCCAATATTCAATGCACTGACTAACAAAGCCAAGGGACTATGAACCTGCACTCCAAGGGCTCTTTGTTTATCAATGCTCCCCAGGACTTATACACTTAATGGTAATGTCCTGCTTTGATTTGCCTTTCCAAAATGCAGCGCCTCATATTTATCTAACTTAAGGTCCATCTGCAATTTCTTGGCCCATTTGATCAAGATCCCGTTGTTCTCTGAGGTAACCTCCCTTGCTGTCTAATTTTGGTGCCATCTAACGTACTAACCATACCTCCTATGTTCCCACCCAAAGTTGGTGTTTTCTGTGGGTCTTCCATGAGAATGAAGCTTTGCATCAAAATGTCGACTGTCCTTTCAGAAGGCAATCAACTGATTAAACTTTTTCACCACAATTTTATTTTTCAGAAAGTGATATGAAAATTACAAAGTTCTTTACAGGAAAGAATTCCATCCCATTGGACCAATTAGAAGAATACCCACAGTTATCAGCTGTGGATTTAGTTTTGTCCTAATGTCTTGTTTGCATTTTCAATCAACTGCAGCAGGACTCGCGATATTATGACATTCAATTATTCAAATTTCACAGGATCTCAATATTATGATACAGAAGGAGGTCCTTTGATCCATTGTGTCTGCATTGGCTTTCTCAGCATTAGACAGAGCCAATTTCTTGTCTTTTCCCATAACCCAGCAGACTGGGTAATTATTTGAATTAAAACAATGTTCTCTTAAATGCACCGATTTAAATGTGTCTTCACCAGCCTTCCGAGATGATGCAGTCCTTACATTCGCTTCTTTTGTAAACACGTTTTAAAACTGTGCTCTCTGGATTTCCATCTGTATGATTCAGAACAATCATTCCCTAGCCACCTTTCTGTGACTCCACATCATCTTGAAAATTGTTGTCAAATCTCCACTTGGCCTTATCCTTTCCCAAGCAAAGCAGTCTCAATTTCTCTGCTCTGTCCTCATAACTGTGTTTCTTATCCCTGGGACCATTCCTGTAAACCTCTTCTGTACTCCTTTCAATGTATGCTCATCCTTCATGTAGTGGAGGGCCCACTATACAATACCCCAGCTGAGGTCTCACCAGTGTCTTATATTCATCATCATCTCCCTACTCTTGGACTTTATGGTCCCGTTTAAGAAGTCTAGAACATTGTATAGTTTATTAACAGCTAACTCCAGCTGTCCTGCCACCTTTAATGACTTGTGTACATAGAAGCCCAGGTCTCTGTGCTGCTGCACACCCTCTAGAATAGCACCCTTGTTTTAATGCTATCTCTCCATGTTCGTTGGAGCAAAGTGTAGCATCTTGCAATTCTCCGCACTGAACTTTGTGCCCCCTCAGCAGCCCACTCCTCCAATGTGGTCGAAATTATGCTCACAGTTTACAATTCTTCCAAGTTTTGCATCATCCACAAATTTTGAAGTTATTCCTTGCACATGCAAATCTAGATCATTAATATAAATTAGCAAAAGCAGGGTGTCCAAGATTGATCCTTGGGGAACTCCACTACAAACATCCTTCCCCCCCCACCCCGCCCCGAAAAATATCCATTAACCATTACTCTCTGTTTCCTATCCCTTAGCCAGTTTTGTGATTACGTTTTTACTTTCACATTGCTTTTATTCCATGACCTATAACATTCCTCACTCGTCTGTATGTGGAACTGTGTTAAACTGCCTTTTGGTAGTCAATATACTCATATCAACAGCATAAACCTTATCAACCCTGTTACCTCTTCAAAAAACCTCCATGTTGGTTTGACCGGATTTTCCCTGAGTAAATTCATCCTACTTTTCCAAATCAATCTAATTATTAATGTAATTATTAATTTGGCTATTTTTTCACAATTCATTACTTTTTGCTTCTGTGAGCAGCTGAAACCGGTGATGCTGTTAAATGCGAAATTAACAAGGTGCCATTGTGCTTTATTCCCATTGAGGTTTGAATGTTTTTTATGCACTGTTTGAGAAAACTAAGTTTACAAGTACACTTGGTAAATGTCAGTGAATCACTTACACCTATATTACATTCCTCATGTTGACCTTTGGAGCTTTGCAATCTTGCTGTTCCTGCTGAAGTTCTCCATATATGTTGACCAGCTTTATGTAGAAGATTAAAAATGCAACTGTGAATATTCTAAATATCAACAATTTTTTTTCAGTATCACACTACTTGAAAATTGAGCAGGTATTATTCCTCTGTTCTTGTTATAGTTACACTATATCTGACCAGGCTTTTTAATGGTATAATGTTTCTCCTCCAATTTTAGATATCGATGAGTGTTCCTTTGAAAGGACATGTGACCACATGTGCATTAACTACCCAGGAAGCTTTGAATGCTTGTGTCATAAAGGTTATACCTTATATGGACTGACGCATTGTGGAGGTTTGTTCAATACGATGAATGCCATTATAATTCACATGGACTGAAACTGCAATGATTAGTATTAGGTACTATCCAATGTTAGTCAATACTAATGTAACCTTTTGAAATACTATAGTAAATGGAGGACCAGAGACTCATCAGTACAAAGTTTTAAAGTGTGATGATAAGCACATTGAAGAAAGTGTGAATGCAGAAGAAAATAGGGTTGGCAGGATATAGGGAGAATGGGGTGTTAACAGATGCTAAAAAATGATCACAGATACTTTTTTCGGCGATCAGTGTTAGTGAAAGAGGAGGGCGGTGAAGTTTGGGTCAGTGCTGTTAAGAACAGAACAGATTCCATGATGGACCCATTGGGGAAGGCAGAAAGAGGGTGAAAAAAGATGAGTGAAGTCCGGTTCAGTGGCTCGTGAGACACAAGGCAGAAGAATAGGAATTGGTGGGGGGTTGTCAAGGGCCAAATACTAATGGGAACAATTAAATGGATATGGCCCGAATAGGGAAACATGTTATAGTGAAGGGAAAATCCCATGTAGGATGTAGCATAAATAGAGCACACAGCCAGCTACACTTTGAGCAGTTGCAACTTATTTTACTTTTAAATGTCATTTGAATGTTAGGCGTTAAAATTGCTCTTTTTCTCTCCACTAAATGCGCAGTTGATGTGTGGCTTGTTTCTTGCCATTGTGAAATACTTGACTAACTGATTTAATTCTCATACCTAGATGTTTATTTACTGTCACAATATTTGTTCATTACATGAATTCTGTACAAGGAATATGTTTGTTTGTTTTCATAGAATAAATACATTATGTACAAACATTAAATGGAACTGTTTCTCTTGCAGCACCGATTTTTATTCTAAGTCACTGAAATTTGTCTTGACAGATATCGATGAGTGCAGTATTAATAATGGGAGCTGTGATTATAGTTGTGTTAATACGATGGGAAGTTATGAATGTGTGTGCCCTCCTGGGAAGAAGTTACATTGGAACAAGAAGGATTGTGTTGGTAAGTAGGGTTTTTTAAAAGCAATAGGATAAGATGGGAGCCCCTTTAAAGTCAGTTTGATCAGAGTCAACATTGAAAAGGAACAAAGGAAGGTATAGTGGTAGTAAAGACCAGAAGATCCAGGTTCAAATCCAGACCAAAAGATGCATCATAACACGTCCAAACAGGTTTTGTTTTAAAAATAAAAGGAGCTATATGCCATGTAGAGTTGTAATTGAGACATTTTTAGTTAAATGTATCACTACAACATTTTGTACAATTTTGTAGCAGTAGGATTCATTTTCTAAATTCATATTGTTTGAAGGTACATCCACAATGAATGTCACAACAGTTTCATTATTTTTGGGCTCTTGAATGCCATGATAGGGTTCATGAGAGTGTGTCTAAACAGGAATTTTTCAAGGAAAATTTGGGCACAAGCCACTGAGGCACCATATTGTGCTTTGATTTTGATTAACTTCGGGTCCATTGGGACAGTCAACAATTTGAGATACATCATGCAATTGGAATCAAGCCAGTAAATACAGAACAAAACTTCTTTTATTGAAGTCTAAGTTTACAATAGCCTAAATTTTCATTAATTTCACTTGCTATACTTTGTTTTTCACCTCATTTGTAAAGGGTTTTTCAACTGTCAAATTTAGTTTGTTTTAAAAATGTTGGATTTTTTTTCTTTTGCTTTTTCAAGAACATTAGAAAGAGACCATAACAACTCAGGAAGTGATCCACTTGATTGGTTTAGTCATTGTTATTTATCAAATTTCGATCAGTTTTCTTTGGTCTAGCACTTTTTTGATTCCAACGGCTGTCTCCACTTATTAAACTGGCTGACCCAGGGCACTTGTGCTTTTAGCTCAGCACTCATTATCAAATAGCCAGTTAGGAAATGGAAATATGCCTGACACACACATTTGAGCATATACAGAGAATTTTACTGGCAATTTCACCATTCTGTACTTAAAACCTTAACACTGACCTGAATACTTGAAGAGTTATGTTTTCTGGATGAATGCGCCCAGTGTTTTTGTGAAAGAGGAAGTGAAATACACCTACAAAATTCCAAGGGATCGTGAATTTCTAATACACAGCACTGGATGAGCAGTAATTTCTTCCAATTAGATGGTGTCAGAAGTTACACAACACCAGGTTATAGTCCAGCAGTTTATTTGAGATTGCAACCTTCAGTGCACTGCATCTTTGTCAGGTGGAGTCACCTGACTTCATCTACTTTCTTATAACAAAGCTCTTCTGAGTAATCTTCAGACTTTAGGTACCTTGTTTGTGTACACAACGTGCGTACAGATTTTAAAAACTCTTATTATCTAAGCCATTAAATTGCGCAACTTTTGACATGTGATGTTCGGTTCCTCACTCTAATTGTTCTGATTTTATTTTGTTTTTGCTTAACTTTTGAGATCAAGCGCCACATGTTTAGTTTAGGTAGAATCCTGCCCAGTTAACTTCACATTGTTGTTTTTCACCGATTGTCTGACACATTTGCTGGCTTGGATGCGAAATGTCTGGTCCTTCATTTTCCTCAAACTACATGGATAGATCACAGTATATTACAAGTGTGCAACTTGAATGTGGGGTGCAGCAGTTCAAGAAGGCAGCTCACCACGAGCTTCTGAAGGGAAACCAGGAACAGGCAATAAATGTTGCCTAGCCAGCGACACCCACATCCCACAAATGAATTAAAAAAAATTTCAATCTCTCGGTTGCTGATCTACTGAGTAATGTAATGTACATTGTTTTTGAATATTTTAAATGGCAATAAAACTCTTAATCTGCTTTGGTAACTGATATGGCTTTTTTTTATTTTAAGTTCTTTGTATGTAATCAATGACTCACTCTCCCTCAGAGGTGGTGAAATGTGTCCGAAATGCAAAGATTGCACGCAAAGTCCAGCTCGTCTGCAGTAAGAGTGGAGGAGTAGAAAGTTGCTCTCTGTCCTGTCCGTCCAAAGCACTCTTTGTAGCAGGTTAGTGTTCTGATTTTAGTAATTGTGCAATCACCACAGTAGAGAAGTGTGTGTGAAAAGTGTTTAAAATGTTTTTTGATACGGTAGATGGTTTCTAAAAAAAACTAAATAGGACATAAGCAAATTGGCATTTAATAAATAGCTTTAGAGGATGATTTATTTATAATAGGAATGTATCCGACTAAGCAGCACACACTTGAATATGCTGCATGTATTGGAATATCTGATTCACAAGTTTTGTAAATGCACTGTTTTCAGTTGAAACTGTAAGTTGTTTTATCCTGGTTCTGCACATCTATTAATTTTTGATTATTGTTAGTGGCCATAACTGTTACATAATGGTGAACTTGTAGGTGATGCCAGAAGCAGAATACGGTGTGAAAAATTGATTGAGGTGAAATTAAGAAAAATATATCAACTCTAAAACAGCTAACTCAAATCATATCAAACCTCAACATCAGATGAGATTGTTCACTTGATGAAGCAGATTCCTTTCCGACTGAGCAACATGTGCCTATAAATCTGCCGTCCCATCACCAAGTAGAAACTATTTGACCTGCAATCCTTTCTCTCCCACTAGATTTGTCTTCATTCCTTACTATAACACTCAGAAAACATTTTATCCCCCAACCCACCCAAGCAATGCTTTTGGCTCTCGCCCACATCCGGCTTTATAACATGGCCCATATCTCTCCTTGGTAGATCAATGTTTTAATCCAATTCCTGTTTTGTTAATGAATAAGTATTCAAATGTTTCCATTCTCTTTGCTACTGCTTTTTGATTTCCCATTCCAACTTCTTCGCTGTTATCCCTTCCAGTTTTCCCTGCTTGTAATTATTGATAACAAGCTGTTCCATGTTTGAGTCACTCTCCAGCCATACATCTGTGTTTCCCATCCTCAGTACTTCTAGCTTGTGAAATTTATGTAAACTACTTAAACAGGAATCAGGTGAGACTTAATTGCATTTGTACTGTAACCAGTTATAGCCTCCTTCAATGGGCTATTAGTACAAATTTCCCTTCATTAGGAAACTCCAAATTTTCAAATGTTTAGTAATGTCCTTTTGCTCACCAATCCCTTTTTTTCAGAAAGGGTCTTTGCACTGTCAAGGTATGATTTTGTTGAATGTCTGACAATCCCTGAGAAGAATTTAAGATGAGTTTAAAAATGTTTTGTGAAATACTGTTGATCTAGTGACAATAGATATTACTTCACACGTTTATTTGGACTGAAAAAAATGTAATTGTTCAGGGAATAAGTGGAGAACATACCATGAATACACAGGATGCTTCATATAAGCATTGGCTAGACGTTTTTCAGCCTCATTAGTGACAGTGTGTCCCTATTTATATCCATTTTGAAACATTAGTTATATCTTTCAAATATTCCAATGGATTGTTGTTGTGCTGAAGCTTATTGCCCATGGGAGGTCAGAATTACATAATGGGCATGAGCTGAAACATTTTAAAGGAGTCACATTTTAGTTTGCAGTGCATCCTCTTGGAAATGTTTCACTGGGAATTTTTCCCTGTGTTTGCAGGGAACAGCTGATCCTGGATTTCAGGGCATTGTTGCCACCTACCCTAGGGGTTGAGGAAGGAGGTTCAGAGTATATTGGTCCTTTGCATCAGGCTTCAGTTTGGAGGTCGAAGTTGGACACCATGTCATACGTTATCAATAATTTTCTGAGACTTTCTTACAGTTGTTTTTTTTAATATTAGCCATTCTGGCCCTCTCTTGCCCCATTCATGCTAACTCACATCGTTTACCTGCTCCGAATGGCCTTATACCCTCCATGTGCCCACCTGACCTCCAAGACCTCTAAAACTTTCCAAGTATACTAGTGCTCCACACTCAGCAGATTTTTTTTTGCACCTTCCATTGCCAATGTCCTTAGTATTCACCAGGCAGACCCCAGGAGCCATGCTGAGATGAAACAATATAATTGTTTAATAGTTGTTACATCTTTTGCTAAAATGGGGAAAACCTGATAATGAAAGCCCATTCAAAACTTTTAAATTCTCTTCAGCTGTTCGTTCCTTATTTAAAGAAAACAAATGGATCTGTGTTCCTAAACTCAAATGAAGGACAGCTAATCCTTTCATAACCTCTTCGCGGTGTAGTCAGACTGTGAATTTGAGATGCCTTCTGGAAATAATGATATAAAATTCCCTTCCAGGTAATGTGAACACACAACTATTTAAACAGACCCTGACCCTTCATCAGAGAGGGGGATGGGGAGAGGGAGATAGAATAAATAGGGAGAGAGGGGGAGGCGGACCGAAGATGGAGAGTAAAGAAGATAGGTGGAGAGAGTATAGGTGGGGAGGTAGGGAGGGGATAGGTCAATCCAGGGAAGACAGACAGGTCAAGGAGGTGGGATGAGGTTAGTAGGTAGCTGGGGGTGCGGCTTGGTGTGGGAGGAAGGGATGGGTGAGAGGAAGAACCGGTTAGGGAGGCAGAGACAGGTTGGACTGGTTTTGGGATGCAGTGGGTGGGGGGGAAGAGCTGGGCTGGTTGTGTGGTGCAGTGGGGGGAGGGGTCGAACTAGGCTGGTTTAGAGATGCAGTAGGGGAAGGGGAGATTTTGAAACTGGTGAAGTCCACATTGATACCATACGCTGCAGGGTTCCCAGGCGGAATATGAGTTGCTGTTCCTGCAACCTTCGGGTGGCATCATTGTGGCAGTGCAGGAGGCCCATGATGGATATGTCATCTAGAGAATGGGAGGGGGAGTGGAAATGGTTTGCGACTGGGAGGTGCAGTTGTTTGTTTCGAACTGAGCGGAGGTGTTCTGCAAAGCGGTCTCCAAGCCTCCGCTTGGTTTCCCCAATGTAGAGGAAGCCGCACCGGGTACAATGGATGCAGTATACCACATTGGCAGATGTGCAGGTCAACCTCTGCTAAATGTGGAATGTCATCTTGGGGCCTGCGATAGGGGTGAGGGAGGAGGTGTGGGGGCAAGTGTAGCATTTCCTGCGGTTGCAGGGGAAGGTGCCGGGTGTGGTGGGGTTGGAGGGCAGTGTGGAGTGAACAAGGGAGTCACGGAGAGAGTGGTCTCTCCGGAAAGCAGACAGGGGAGGGGGTGGAAAAATGTCTTGGGTGGTGGGGTCGGATTGTAAATGGCGGAAGTGTCGGAGGATGATGCGTTGTATCCGGAGGTTGGTAGGGTGGTGTGTGAGAACGAGGGGGATCCTCTTAGGGCGGTTGTGGCGGGGGCGGGGTGTGAGGGATGTGTTGCGGGAAATACGGGAGACGCGGTCAGGGCGTTCTTGATCACTGTGGGGGGAAAGTTGCGGTCCTTAAAGAACTTGGACATCTGGGATGTGCGGCAGTGGAATATCTTATCGTGGGAGCAGATGCGGCGGAGGCGGAGGAATTGGGAATAGGGGATGGAATTTTTGCAGGAGGGTGGGTGGGAGGAGGTGTATTCTAGGTAGCTGTGGGAGTCGGTGGGCTTGAAATGGACATCAGTTACAAGCTGGTTGTCTGAGATGGAGACGGAGAGGTCCAGGAAGGTGAGGGATGTGCTGGAGATGGCCCAGGTGAACTGAAGGTTGGGGTGGAAGGTGTTGGTGAAGTGGATGAACTGTTCGAGCTCCTCTGGGGAGCAAGAGGCGGCACCGATACAGTCATCAATGTACCGAAGGAAGAGGTGGGGTTTGGGGCCTGTGTAGGTGCGGAAGAGGGACTGTTCCACGTAACCTACAAAGAGGCAGGCATAGCTGGGGCCCATGCGGGTGCCCATGGCCACCCCCTTTGTCTGTACGAAGTGGGAGGAGTCAAAAGAGAAGTTGTTGAGTGTGAGGACGAGTTCAGCTAGGCGGATGAGAGTGTCAGTGGAGGGGGACTGGTCGGGCCTGTGGGACAGGAAGAAGCAGAGGGCCTTGAGGCCATCTCCATGCGGAATGCAGGTGTACAGGGACTAGACGTCCATGGTGAATATGAGGTGTTGGCGGCCAGGGAATTGGAAGTCCTGGAGGAGGTGGAGGGCGTGGGTGGTGTCACGGACGTAGGTAGGGAGTTCCTGGACCAAAAGGGAGAAAATGGAGTCCAGATAGGTGGAGATGAGTTCCGTGGGGCAGGGGCAGGCTGAGACGATGGGTCGACCAGGGCAGGCAGGTTTGTGGATTTTGGGAAGGAGATAGAAACGGGCCGTGCGGGGTTGGGGAACAATGAGGTTGGAGGCTGTGGGTGGGAGGTCCCCTGAGGTGATGAGGTCGTGAATGGTGTTGGAGATGATGGTTTGGTGCTCGGGTGTGGGGTCATGATCGAGGGGGCGGTAGGAGGTGGTGTCGGAGAGTTGGCGTCTGGCCTCGGCGATGTAGAGGTCAGTGCGCCATACTACCACTGCGCCACCCTTGTCTGCGGGTTTGATGGTGAGGTTGGGGTTGGAGCGGAGGGAGCGGAGGGCTGCCCGTTCTGCGGGGGAGAGGTTGGAGTGGGTGAGAGGGGTGGAGAGGTTGAGGCGGTTAATGTCTGGACGGCAGAGACGTCAACTTTTGTGCTCCTGAGATGCTGCTTGGCCTGCTGTGTTCATCCAGCCTCACATTTTATTATCTTGGAATTCTCCAGCATCTGCAGTTCCCATTATCTCTGATACTATTTAAACCGACCCCTTTCTTTCAATTCATGTTGACACTGCCTAATTTTGAAAATTTTAAATGAGTTGAGGATTGAAATAGCTTCACCAGGAGTGTTTTTTAAACTTCTCGCTGTCACAGGCAGGCTTTTTACACATTTAAAGTGGGAGAGATTTAAATAACTTCGCAATTTAACAGTTCCACAGACATTCAAGAGCATTTAAAACTACTAGTGAAAATGGTGACACCTGCAATACAGGTTAAGGCTCTTGCTATAATGACACCTTGGTCTGTTCAAACCCTTCTGAGTTTGGTTTTTCCTCGTATGAGTCATGCCCCTTCCTCCTTTTCCCTAGTTTTGCAAAAGGAAGTGGAACTTCCAAATTGAGGGTCTACCCAAACTGTATCCTGGAAACCAGATGTCATCTTTATATTTGTGTGAAAATCTGAGCCATTCTGTGTGTGGATTTCTTAAGTAATGAATGTTCCAACCATTGTCCCCTCCTCCCCCAACATTGAACTCAATCAGCCATACATACATAAATCATTTACATTACTAGTAGTGAACCTCCTTTTTTTTAAATAGAGTAACACAAAAAATGGTGTTTGCTTACCTGTGGTATGTTATTTACGTTATCAGCTAAGTCATACATATAATTAGAATACAGCAGACTATTAGTATATATCACTGTAAAAATATATTTTATAAGGTCAAGCATGTTTGCTGATTTGCTGCACTTGAATGGAATTTTAAATATGTTTGAAATACTGTCAAATTTGTTAGGATTATCAAGATCATTAAAGTGGATCATGGCTACATAAAAGATTGCAGCAGGATCAATTCAAAACATGGACATCTTTCTAATAAAAATATTCTGCTACATGTTTAGATTTCCTTCAAGTGAATGGCATTTTTCAGTATTAATTGTGGCAGGCTTCACAACAGTTTACGATTAATAATACAAAAATAATCAATAGTGTTTTGTTCAGTTGCGTATTTAACATTATCTTGTACAAACAGAGACCATTTGGCTCAATTGCCTGTCCCAGTTGTTGGCTAGGGTTCTTTATTGGTCTGACTCCCCAGCAGTTGTATCATGGCTCTGCAATGTTTTCCATTTAAAAATATAATTCCACTTTGAAAGTTACCATTGAATTGGCTTCCACCGCTTTCCAGCAATGCATTTCTGATTACACACCTTGAATGAAAAACTAAAGTTTACCTGCTGAGGCAATGGTCCAGTGAAAGGACATTGACCCAACCAAGTGAAATTGAGAATGGAAATAAGGAATTATTGTTGAATAAAAGCAATAAAACCATTTTTTTTGTAGTGGTGATAACTGTCAGTGTTCTTAATCTTCACAGGAGGAAAACCTGTAGAAATCAGTTGAATTGACATCAACTTCCAGTTATTGTTTGAAAACATTTTATATTATCCCTTGTGTAGGTTGTACCTTGAATAGGTTCAAGTATCTTTTTTTTGTACCATACTGAATATCATTACTCTGAACAATCCACTGTCTCTGACTAACACATTTTATTATCGTGAAAGGTTGCATAGCTCCGTTATGATATTATAGGTTTCCGACTTTCTTAAAAGCTGTTTGTGCTTCAATTTCTATCTTTAATGCCAGGTAAATATCCGAATCTTTATTTCATTCTGTGTAAAATTATTCAGAAGTCTAAAAGATTATTTCCTCATTTGTCTGAAGGAATCTACAGGAAGACATTACTGTTGATGAATGCTGAAGATACTTATAGTTGGCCTGTATTCTCCCAAAATGTGTTAGCTGTGGCTCAGTCAGCAGCATTCTCATCTGAGACTCAGTCCTGGGATCACATCTGACTTGAGGACTTTAGTAAATATCAAAGATAACAGCCCAATACAGCACTAAGGAAGTATTACACATTGGAGGTTCTATCTTTGAAATGAGATGGTAAACTGAGGCTTCTGTCTGAATAGATGGGTGTATAATATCTCATCGCACTGTTTTGAAGAACAACAAAAGATTTATCCTGAGTGTCGCAGTCAATATTTATCCCTTCATCAGCATTTTTAAAAATTGTCTTGTAGGATTTCTGGTAGCTGTATGTTTGATATTACAATATTTGAGATGTCATATGGTCGTAAAAAACAATATCAATACAAGTTGCTTTTCCTTAACATCAGAATCAAATTAATTTTGGAAAAGCTGACATATAGCATAAAAATCATTCAGCCTTTCTGTGGAGCTGATTTTGAGGTTAAGGGCAAAGCTGATTGATAAGTTAGTGGTTAGTAATCTAAAGGCATCCAACAGGTTTTCATGCTGCAGCAAGTGTAAACTAAATGTAAACTGCCTCTCATTAAAAGGACCCAGACAAAATTTCAATGAAAATATTGGTGATTAAGTTATAATGATTACAGTAATGATGGGAAGCCCACTCTCCTTATTTTGCAGAAAGTCAACAGGTGAATTTTATGGCAGAGAAAACACAAAGCGAATAAAATTGTCAGTCCTTCTAATCAACAATTAGAGCAACTTGATGACGGGTTGGCCAAATGTCACCTTGGGGTCCTGTTTTGTTGGAGCATTATATAAAGCAACATTTTATAGGTTACAGTGGGCATAACATTTGTGCAGCAAATAGCAAGTATACTTACCAAATTAGGAAGGTGAATAAAGTTCAAGTTTTGTCTATTCGTCTGTTACAACATAGATTTTCAATACTTTTCAGGTCTTCTCTAACTTAGTACTTTTGCCTTCATTCAGATTCTGAAAATAGCTATACTTTTAGCTGTGGAGTTCCAATACAGCCAACAAAATCCTCACAAAAGCGAAATACAAGTCTACCTAACTGTGCAGGTAAGCACCTCAAGCCAGGCAGGTCTAAAAGAGAAAAAAAAAATCTGGTGGTCCTCTGTGAAACTTAAGTCTCATTCGTCAATCTCAGGTAACAGTTGTGCTCCTCTGGCTGGGCTGAAATAATTCTGTTTTTCAGTACCAGCCTATCAGCTTCAAGAAACCTTTTATTTGTACTTTTATTGATTTTTTTTTTATTTTTGAACTGGAAATTGATTACCACAGAATTATTGTGGTCTGAAATCTCTTCGTAATCCCTCAGCCTTTTTGATGGGAGTGAAAATGCGCTTGCTTCAGTATGAGAAGCAAAATGTTACACAGCCACAACGTTGGCACCAGCTCGTCTTCATTCACAATTCCCAAATATTTGGAGTTTGGTGTTATCAAAATGCTAGTTCTTTGGATTCCTCTTCTACCTTCATTTTGTCAATTCTCAGGCATTTTCTGAAATGTGCAATCGGTTTTCTAATTGTTTGCTCAGTCGTGTGTTAATTCATGGCACTAAAACAAAATAAATTTGGTTATATGGGGTTGACATAATGCCCAAATAGACTTAATTCTTTAACAGCTACCAGGAATATGAGAGATCTTTGGAGTTTGTACTTGCCTTCCTGTGATTCTATGCTGTCACTCCACAGCAGAGGTTGGATCTGTCATATGGATGTCCCTGGCCACACACATCAAATGAGCTGACTCTCTGCCGGTAGACCCTCAGTTGGGGCTGTCGCCTCCTTTGAGCTAGATCAGCATGTCCCTCTGTCCTGTTGAACACCTTGTAGTTTAGGAAGATGCAACTGGTGGTACTGATGTTTCTGCCAAGAATCCAGAAGCATGGCTCGGAATTGAGATTGCTCTAGTTTACATAATGTAATGGCCCCAGACAAACTGAGAACACTAAAGTTCGCTCTAGTGATAAAGTAGGTTTTAAACATTGTGAAAAGTATGCTGAAGACATTTGGAGTGCAATCTGGTGTATTTCCTTGGTTATGAGGTTGATCATTTTATAGTGGTGTAGAATAAGTAGCAGGATGTGCGACATACAAACATGGGAGCAACAAATGAAGGGGCCCTGACAGTGATGAATAAGACAGAGTGGCACAAATCAGTTAGATAAGAAGACACATTTACCATTAGTAGAGAGATCAGTAGCCAGGGGACACAGATTTAGGGTAAGTGCTGGAATACTGAGGAGAGTTGATGAGGCATTTTGGTCACTCAGAGGGTGGCGGCAGTGCCAAACTCAATGCCTGAAAGGGTGACTGAAGCAGAACCTCTTGTAAACTTTATGCAATATGTCAATATTGATTTGTTTCTATAGAAAATGCGATTAGTGTAATCAGATCTTTGTTTATTAGCCATACAATGAGCTGAGTTGCCTCCTTCTCTCCTGAAAATGTCTGTGATTCTATCATGGTAAATCTTCAAAGAACAGAGAGTTTACAATATGGAGACTGGTCATTAGTAGGAAATCTGTGTGTTCTGATATGGCTGTTTAAATATTAGCATCCCACTTCCATATTGCCTTAGCAGCCAGAGGGGATGGCACACTGAAGCTGTCGAAGGAATTCTAGTGAAATGAACGTTAGCAGCAATCAGGATAGCTGAACTTGTACATTGCTCCATGTAGTTTCATCAACCACAGGAATGGAAAGGCCAATGCCAACATTCCCACTAAGTATTATATGCTTGTGTGCAACCTCATGGTGCACAGTGTGCCACATTTCTGATTGTTATGGACCCTTACATCAGTGCAATTGAGAAGTAACTCTCTGACTTGACCAGCATTCTCCAGCACAATACTCCAGGAATTTTACTGCTTCCTGTCTCCAGGTATCTCTCCTATCTCATCTGGACAACCAACACATACTCCACTTCCCATATTCCTTGTTTGCACCATCTCACAGTCACCATCCCCAAATATTGTCCTTCAGTCCTGTGCACATAATCTATTATGCCATAAGATCTGCTTTTGCTCAGTCCAGGGAGAGGCAGAAATCCACTGGTTGGAGCCTCAAGGACCTTGATGACCATTGGCAGTACATGTCTACCGACCTCACCAGGAAAGAGGTCTTGTTTCAATAGATTGCAGATGCCTTCTGAGGCAGTGTTGCTCACGCACATCAAATGAGCTGACTCTCTGCCTGTAGACCCTCAGTTGGGGCTGTCGCCTCCTTTGAGCTAGTTCAGCATGTCCCTCCGTCCTCTTGAACACCTTGTAGTTTAGGAAGATGCAACTGGTGGTATAGATGTTGCCGCTCCTCTGATCAGGGTTGGAGATGCAAGGAAGAGTTATATGAGCTGCTCCTGTGCTGTGGTTGAGGCTGACTGCAGGGAAGTGCCGATTAAACCCGAGTGAACTTTAACGCAAATAAATTGACTTCCAAGAATTCAGAAATCACAAATTAGGGAGTAAGAGCACATTCTCAGAAGGAGTGTTCTCGCTCTCCGAGATATGGCTGCAGCTCTTCAGGTTAACTATTTGAGTGCTTTGCAGCCAGTCAGTTTCACTGAACAAGCACTTACTGCTATACACTTGCCTGGTTGACACTGTTATATACAGAATATTTTAAGTCCTCTCTGTTAAACAGCACTTGGAATATTTTAATTCCCTGCCTGTCAGGACCTACGGGTGGTCACCTTTTGTGTTAGCTTTTGATCCAGTGCCATTTTTCCAGGCTGTAATCCACATGGCATCAACCAGACATACACATTCACCTCTCCTTGGCACTGCAAATTCTATCTGCTGAGTGTCCTGTCAACAGCAAGATATCCAGTCAAAGTGAAAAACCATAGTTACTTCAGAATAATTGCAAGGTAACAACCTGCCTTTCCAAATTGGATCCCAATGTGGGAACAGCCAGAAAAAGTCAAATGCCGTTAAATGTACCGTGAAGTGTGCTACTGTGCAAACTTGCAATAAGAACAGCTATTAAATATTTCCAGGAAAAATTAGATTACTTTAGGTAGCTGGTGAGGAGCTCGAAGGGCACAGGCACCATGATTTGTTGTAATGGTTGGTTTCTCTGGAATTGTATGGTTCTATTTGACAGATATTCTTTGTACTCTGGTCTCAGCAGCAGAGCTTTAACATTACCCAAGAAGTCTTAGATCATGTCAGATGCTTTGATCCCTACTTTCATCTCCAGTCACATTCTCAAGCACACTACTTGTCATGTTTCTGTCTGTAAGAGTTAAGTAATCGATTGATGTTACCATATGTCTGTCTGCATGTACACATCGCTGTGGAACGACAAATCTTTATACTAATCTTGCAATTCAATCAAAGTGTGTTAGTTTAAACTTGTAGCCTCGTGATACTGAAGACATACGTTCTTTGTTTCAGATCCTTTAGCACCACCAATAAAACAAAAAGCTAGATTCAAGATTAAAGATGCTAAATGCCATCTACGACCACGTAATAAGGAAAAGGTTAAGGATAGTCTGAAACAAACAATATCAGGTAAGTTACAGTCTCATATTAATCGTGGTCAAGTCATGCCTGCACTCTCGAGTCTAGCCATTTTTAGTAATAAACCAGGAACAATGCGTTACTGGGTATGATTCAACACCTTTCCTTCATTGAGACGCTACAAGATTAACAGTAAGATTGATGCATTAAACCAGTGTGGCATCTTCGCCAAGAGTTCTAGCCATTGCAAGTGAGTCAAAAGCTGTTAAACTCTTCTGCTCTGAGATCGGTACTCAGCTCTGCACAATCTTTCTATTGTGTCTGGAACAGGAGGTGGAGAGCCTCCAGAATGTGAGTAGAATCTGGCCCTTTGCAGGTTCCAGGAGCAAATGCTGCATTGACCCTCAGCAGCGCTGCACATCACAGGGAGGAGCTTGAGAACATGGAAGCACATCTGAAGAGGCATTGTGATAATGCTGGCAGTGAGGAATGAAGTGTAAAAAGAAGCACGTCAGAGAGAAGGCCCTGACTCGGCAGCAGACATGCAGGAGACTCCCAGCAGAGAAACACCAAACAAGGTCTATCTCAGAAGGTCTACCACAAAACTGGCTCCTTGAAACAAAGGAAGAAAGGTAGACCTGGAGTGTTATGTTTCTTGTGAAAAATGGGCAAATTACTCCTTTTTTGAGTGGAGGTGAAATGGAGGCCCATATGCCTGATGTGTGGAGAAGCATTTTCTGCCATGAGAAAAGCTGACCTGGAATGGCATTACAGCACAAAGCCCATTACACATGAAGACTTTCAAGGGCAGGTGTGTGCTGATAAAGTCAGCGAATGTGGAAAGAATTTGGATGTGCAGCAAGTAAATTTCACGAGGCTGAGAAAGGAGACAGACTGTGTTATTCAGATCAGTTATATAATAAGTGAACTCCGTGCAAAAATTCTTGGGCCTCATTCAGAGGGAGAATTCGTCAAGAAGTGCACTGTTGTGCCTGCAGCTTTACCGGCTTTCGAGAAATGTACGTTATTTCAAAGAGCGAGCTTGTTTTATCGTCTGCGACATTAAAAATCTGGAAAATCAGGGACTGATTTGGAGTTCGTACTCTGCCATGAGACAACAGATATGATGAGTGCAGACCAGCAACTAACCTTCATGCGTAGAATCACGGCAGATGTTGAGGTTAGAGAGGGTTTGCTTTCTTTGCATGAGCCACCAAAGATAAAGATATTTTTGAGAAAGTTACAACAGGGGGCTTCAGCTTCAGTTATCGTTTGAAAAGTTGTGCTCTTATTTGATGGTGCTTCCACCACTGTTGGATCTCCAAAGAGGTTAGTTGCTCCAGTTAAAAAGAAATGGATCACCCCAACCTTGATCCATGTGAGTTGATTGTCTGCCAATAGTCCGTTTGTGTGTGCTGTCCCTGAGGCTCAGCAATGTAAAGCCAGAAATTATATCGAGCATGAACCTTATTAAAGTACAGCTTTAAGCAGATTCCAATTTGAAGAGTTACTGAAAGACTTGAAATCAGAGGCCAGTGATTTCAACTATATTGTGAAGTGCCATCATTTAACTGGTTTGATAGGGGAGCAGTGGGGTAGAGTATGATGATGTGATAGCATCAATCAAGGAACAGAGTGAAATCATCCATAGAGAGGAACGGAAACCCTGTTGCTGATCTGAATAGCCACAAATAGCAGTGTCTTGGCATTTGTGGTTGACATGATGCAACACTTGTCCGAGCTCAAAGTCAAATCGCAAGAGCCTGCTTACTACTTTCTCATGTAAATCACTTGACGCTGAATTAAAACTGTGGCAAATGCAGCTGAAAAGGGGCAGCACAGTGCATTTTCCCATGCACCAGGGACTAGAACTTGCAACACGAGAGGCAGTGAGGAATTTCAAAACCTAAAAACAAAAGAATTGTAAGTAATTTTTGACAAGCTGTTCAATATTGAAGCAGCTGATATACATGGAAACCTTCAACTTGAAGTCCTAGAACTAGAAACACACAATGAACTGAAAGCCAAATACAGTACCTGTTACGTAGATTGCCTTGGCTCACGTGATCAATCACCTTCAAGGAGATCAGTAAGGGCAATATATCAGTACCAAATACCTGCATCTGTTGGATTTCAACAGACTCTGTGTAGGTGCTGCTGACTTTCCAAGCCTGATACATACAGAGAATAGTAGCACTGTTCGGAACGCCATTTGGCTGTGAACAGCTCTTTTCAAAACTTTCCTCTGACAAAGAATCGTCTGCATTCTGCATTAGCAGCAGGTAGAACTTTGAACAACAATTGAGTAACAATATCTTCATTGCCAGCAGACAGGAAGATCTTACTTCAGTGTCCGATTCAAATCAGCAGGTCAGTTCAACAGCTTTCTCCCTGACAAAGTAAATACGGAAGTCATTTTTCTGTGTGAGGTCCTTGATTCAATCAATTGATTTATTTTTATTGTGGGCCACTGGCCCCCAAAAGGTCTATGCTCATGTTCTAGCGTTTCCTCAGTGATGGGACTCTGCCGAGAATATAGCTTGAAGGATTGTTCCACTGATCCCTCCTTATTGCCAAGCAAATTTCCCTCCCTTTGTTTTCAATTGAGTTGTTTTCTTTGCTGATGGACCTACTGCCTTTTTAACCCATTTGTACACAGTCTTAGAATTCCCAGCATTGGAGGAGCATCTACATGTTATGGCAGAGTTGTAACCAGTGGTGATTGGCACACCATCTAGCAATCTGTTAGACTTTACTTCAAGCACCTGGGAGCATTCAGAATCTTCTCACTCTGATGCTCTCTTTTAACTTAGGAGAGCATACCAACTGGGTTCAACAAGGTTCCATCATCACAATGTTAGCCTTGAACCAATCAGCATTTTCTGCTGGGCGAATTGACACCCCTGAAGTACCTATACAAACATCTCTGTCTCTGCTGGCAACAGGGGTCATAATGTGTGTGTGATACAAAGATACGCTGTACAAGAGCAACAACTGTAACATCTATTGAGCCATCTCTATATGTGATCATGGAAAATGCATTTCCCCATGTAACCCTGATCAGAAATTCCAGCCAAGTGTATTTCCTTAAATGCCAGTATGGTTTGAGAATGGGAAGATCTACAAGTGATGTGATCTCCTCAGTCCATCAACTGCAAGGTAAACGCTATTTCAAAGGACACCATGATATATTGCCCTTACTGACCACCTTGAAGGTGCTTGATCACGAGAGCCAAGGCAATCTACGTAACATCCTGGGGAAAGCTAATTGCCATCTGAAGCTGCTCAATACTATTTCCGCTTACCTCAACAACATGATGTGTACTGGTTCTTAAAAGGCAGAAACATCTGACCCTTGGAGATTTACTGCAGCGTCAAATAGGGTTGAGATCTGGCATTTTTCTTGACCACCTTCTCTTTGCTGTCACATGCCTTCCATTCAACTACAGAGGGACTCTACCCTGACTAAAATAGCAAAGCTTCCCTCATATCTCCTTCAGTTGAGCCCAGTCTGAGTTTAATACAGCTGCACTAGCATCTGGAGGGTTATGTTCTAGGTTTAGAAGCCTCCTGGTTTAAATGTTACTTCGGAGTCTTGCATCTTGTATCTGTCTCTCACTTGTTTCTCTGCTTTGTTATCTCAGAAGTCCAACCAATTCTGGTATTTTTCCAGCTGTCAAGTGTTTAAACCATTTTTCCAGCACCTGCTGATGTAAACTGAATTCTTCTTGAACAAAATCCAGCAGCCAGCTTCTTCACTAAACTGCTTGAAAACAGAACTGTTGAGTTAATTTCTCATTTACCCCTTTGCAGTACTTTTATTTATCTCCCAGGCTGCTTGGACGTATGATCTGCTACTGGAAGTAAGCTGTCCTTTTTGTTAAAACAAGGAATTGTGTACCAGAGAAACATTAAGACCTATAGGGATCTACACTCCATCATTAGGTATAGGACTTTCCCCCCAAAAGCACATGGACCAACACATGTAAGTTTTTAGAAATGTGAGCTGATAATGGCACATCATATACTACAGAGCAGCTGATAACTCGGCGAACAGTCTTGATGAGACTCAAGAATTAACAAGGTGAATTAAAGTGGTGACTTCAATAAGGATCAGATCCAGGAAGCGAAATAGAGAGGAAAAGAAAAATAGGTCTACAAGAGAAAAACAACCTCTGATTACCGACAACTTACTGCCTGAAAGGATCTGATTGCGTATTTCTAATTGTTCATCTGCTGGACCATTGAGATTAACAATCATCACATACTGATATCAGTCAATCACACAAGCATTAAGTTATATTGCTGTGGTAAGTTTAACGAGCAATTAATCTAAAAATGCAGAAGCTTCACACACTCATGATGCGCTTAAAGGCCAAACAGCATTTTTGTGCAGCTCATTTCCAGATGGCACACATTGTCTATGAATGTCCTTGTCTAAAATATTTACCCCTCCCCTTGGTTTGGACAATAAAAGCAATATGCATCATTCAGATAGTTATCTTTTTCTGGCTCACATTGACCCAAAGGCTGCATTATAAACATTCAGGCATGTTATGGCATATTACTTGTGCAGGTGCAACCTCTGCACTGTTGTTAGGACAACTACCGCTGCATCATAAGACATACAAATCTGAAAATGTTCTTATCTTGAATTACAAAAAGTGCCTCCCATTCACATTAGTACCTCAAAAGAATTCATTGATATTTGAAATGTGAACTGCTCATTTTTATACATTATGCTCACCATATTCTGAATTTAAATGAATCAATTGTATAAACACGGTACTTAACAGTCTATCATTATAACTATATAATACGGATCGAGTAGTTCAGTTGGTTCATCACCTGGTGGGCGACACACAGTGATGCTAACAGCACGGTTTCAATTTCCCACACTGGCTGAGGTAACCAGGAAGGATTCTCCTTCCCAACCTCTCCCCTTGCATGAGGCACAGTGACCCTCAGGTGAAGCCATCAACAGTTGTCTCTAAGAGCAGCCCTATCACCTGGTAGGACTATGGCAAAGTTTTTCTTTGCTGTAGCTACTGTTAAAAACCATCAACATATCCATTAAAATTTGTACCTCCTTTCTGTTAATTGGCCCAGTATTTTAAAGTGCAGGGAATTTTCATAAATTTATTTCGAACTTTAAGAATCTTTTCCACTGCAATTTAGTTGTTAAGCCGAGGCATTTTTCATAACTTGATGAGATGTGAATGATATGTGATGGTAACTTACTGATATTTCAGGCAGGCAATTGTGATGTATATTTCTAAATGTTTATAGAACCCAAGATTCAGTTACTGTCTTGTGTAATTATTGATTTCTGTCCATTATTTTATTGTATCTTGTGTGCCTACTAAACAAAATCTTCCCCTAGCCATTGGTATTGGCATATTAGCAATTAGTCTGATTCACGTATAATGGCAATATTTATCTGTATTATTCTTCCAGCTAGGTTATTTAAAACTTTATCTATCCTCTGAAGAGCCATGATCCTTTTTTCACAAACTGTGAAATGAGCTTTATTATCAAAAAACAACACACTCGTACTATAAAAGAATAAAATTATTTGTCATCGGAAGCATTTAACTCAATGACTACCATGTGCCTGACTCCGTCAGCTAGTACGCAATTATCCATATCGTTGCCTGTGTTGTTCATAATGCAAATCCCCTATAACCGTAAAACTTGAATTCCCTGAATTCCCCAATGCATAAGAATATTGTCAAATAATTAAAGCTGACATAGAGAATATAAGGCAGCAGCAAATTACTATTCCTTTAAAATGTGTATCATGCATTGCTTGGCAATTGGAATTCATTCATTTCTTCTTAACTATCTGTGTTGCTCTATCTTCTGTCAGAGTTCAAAAGTAGAGTATCAACATGTATGTGCTCAGTAATGTACATTGACATACAGGTTAGAGTTTAATATGGAGCAGCAAAACATCCTGGAAATGTTAATAAGTATATTCGGTGAACTTGCAATGTACTGAAAATGCTGGCATTGCAGCCAAGAAGCATGGTCCAAGGCTGTGTCACCAAATCAATAAAGATTTTGGTTTTAAATAAATTTGAGACCAATGACGGTAGTTCTACTTTTCCTTCACTATGCCAGGCAGTTTTTACTAATGTAAATCTTATGGCCAATTGTGGAAGAATGCAGTGATTTATACATGTGTGAGGCTGGCACATTGATTAATTTACTTAGGTTTATGGCTGACCTGAGCAAAAATGAAATATTGTAGAATTTTACTTTCTTAAAAATGATGGAACTAGAGACCACTTGTGATAGGGGTCAAAATGAATCTTACAGAATGAAAGCCTGTGGAAAATAGTTAAAAGCATTCGAGGGCTACATTCTTGTTGCTCTGAACCAACGACACAAAATTACTACTGCCATGAAGCTGCAGTTGTGATCAGAAAGGCCACAAGTATGGCAACAATAGGAAGAATGCACCATTCTTCAGATATCGGTTGTATATTGTGGTAATACAGACTTTTCCTCTCTCCCTAGCTGTGCTCTACCCTGAAGCTAATCTTAGTTGCCTGAGATTCTCCATTGTGAATCCCAATCCCATGCATTCAAGCATGAAAATATTAAGAATGAAGAAAACAGATAAATACTTTTGTAGCCTGTAGTCATAATTTTAATCCTATTCCTAACCAATATTCCTTTCAAAAGTTTTAAGTATACATAGTAATAGAAATTCAGAAAAGAAAGCTTAATTTATTGCTAACATAGAAAATATTTAACTTGTACATTTGGATTCAGTTACAAAACAAACATCGTCATACATAGCATGAAAGCAGTATCAAATGTGATATTTGATTTATGTAAATAGATTTTAGATTTCATAGACATTTTGATCTTAAAAAGAGTCAATGAAAAGATTGTGACAAGTTCACAGGACATAACTATGTAATATTTGCCAAATTGGCTGTGGTTTATCAATTTAAAATATACATTGCGTCTTCATTACATTTTGTTGTGAACGTGCTGTTGATTTTTTTTGGTATTCCCTTTTTTTTCCCCACTTCTATTCTCTTTTACACAAAGGAGGTCACTTCCCATGCACAGATAACTGTCACGTGACCTTTGTGAATCTGAAGTGCGATTCTTCCAAAAAGAGGAGGCGCGGACGGAAGTCACCGTCGAAGGAGGTGTCACACATTACAGCAGAGTTCGAGGTCGAGATGAAGTCTGAGGAGGTGACAGGTTAGTAGTCACTTAAGCTGGAAGCTGCTCAGATCTTCAGCAATGGATAATGCCACTGGGCTCCTTTTGGCTCGTAGTGTAAATATGATGGGGAAAACGAGCTCAGATATAGTATTTATTCAAAGTATTTTCCTGTTTATACTGCAAAGTTATGAATTTAAGAAGTTTTAGTTCTCAGCTAAGGAGACCAAGAAGTTTATTTTTTTCACCCCAGTGGAAGGAATTTCCCAGATCATCTGCTTGAGCAATTTCATTGGGATTTTCACTTCTGTCAAGGAGATGATAAGATGATTTTGGTCAGGGGTAGGCAGTGTATATATTGTGAAGCACAATGATGTCTGCTGTTATATGGGGCAGAACAGATTAACCACAGGGTTTTTCAGCTGTCCATCAGTATTCATAAGTTTTTGTTTCACCAACTCTAGCAAGGAACTGATGGTATGAGCCAACATCCGATAGCTCAGGAGCATCTCCAGGTTAAGTTGTATACCCCTTGCTGTCGAACTGATCGAAGACCTTGTGGAGGGTTCCCTCTGACATACTTCTATGATGTGACAGAAGAATATTCATTAGAGAAAGTTTCAAATAATGTGAAATTAATTAATGTTAGAGAACAGTTTTTAGGCTTTCCTTTCCCTTTCAAGGAAGAACACCTACAAGCTGTAACACAAACAGAAATTGCTGGAAAAGCTGAGCAGGTCTGGCAACATCTATGGAGAGAAATCAGAGTTCATGTTTCAGTTCCAGAAACCCAGAAAGTTCTGAGGAATGGCCACTGGAACTGAAACATTAACTCAGATTTCTCTCCACTGATGTTGTCAGACCCGATGAGCTTTACCAGCAATTCCTGTTTTTGTTTCTGATTTACAGCATCCACAGTTTCTTTTGGTTTTTGTGCTTTTTTTAAAAAAAGCAATAAATTGACATTTTTCATACATCATTGCCAACAAATATAATAAGCACATTTAAAAGATAGGGAAACTTGAATCTGGTTGCTGAAAGTAAGTTAGAAATATATTTTAGGGGTTATACATGGACATGCTTTAGGTTGGCGTGTCACATCATTGCAAACTCAAGGTCACCAAAATCCTGATGTTCTTGTAGTTTGCACAAAGTTCTAATCACCTGTCGGCCTCGAGCTTGGTGACATTCATCGTTCCACTCTATGCAGCTCCTTTATTTTAATACTCTCATCTTCACTTTCGAATCCTGCGCGCAAATGGCAGAGAGGAATGTCAGATCGGCCATGATCCTACTGAACGATGGCACAAGCTGAAAGGGCCAAATGGCCTTTTCCTGTTCCTATTCTTATGCACTTATGGTTTCACCCCTCCATGATCTATGTAATCTCCTCAGGTCCCGAAATCCTTCAAAATGTCAGTACGCCTCTAATTTCTTTTATAACGCCATACTTTCCTATACTGCCTCTTCACAATGCACAGATGCTGCTCTGCTTACTAAATATATTTCTTGTCAAAGCCTTGCCCTTGTACAAATATTATCCGGTTTATATATCTCAGAGGTTTCTGATTGTCTTCACTTAATTTGCTTTCCTATATGCAAGTGGTTGATTTAATTAAGATAAAAGGATACAATTCTATGTAACCTGATTTTCAATGAAAACCTTTGCACAATATGGTGCCTTATTTTACATACATATAACAAGCTAGAGTAGTAAAATATTCAGAAAATTGGCTGGAGTATGAACATTTGTAATTTACAACAATCAATGAAAGTTAAAATTGAAGAAAGGCGTGCAGAGATGGATCTGTATGATGTCTGTACACCTAACGACTAATTTTTGTGTTTCTTCTTTACGTTTTATTGAAGATGGAAAGTGTATCACAGAAAATAGGGTGTAGTATGTGATCACCAGATGGTTCACTGTACACCGGAAAACAGTCATTCACAAGCCTTTCAAAGTGCTACTTAAAAGCAATCTGCAGTTTTTTTGAAAAAGAACAATCTTTTCAAATGTCAAAATCTTGAGATGACGAGATAGAGCTCCAAGATTTCAGCCTGAAGCAGGCACCATAATGATACCTTTCTCCCTTGAAAGGCCAAGCACTGAGGAGCAAGTTCCGCTCAAGAGTAATTTTGCTCATTGCATGGGCCTCTCTCCCCACTCATTTCTGTCACATTAAATCGTCGATCAAACCATTTCTCTTTCCTTCCTCCCAGCTGCTCTGGTGACCTTGTACTCTTTTGTCCTAAAGACCTACCTAGAGCCTGCTCCTTTTACATTTTTCCTTTTGCGAACGTGTGTGAAGTGGACAGCTAAGAGAAGTTTCAAGTTTTCTGCTCTTTTCCTCACTGCCTGCAGTGAAATGGAATTTGCATGGTAAATTTAAACAAAAGCGGATTTTCAATTAAGTGTAACTATGCTGTAGGACTCTTTGTTTGGAGCTGTTCCAATGAATTATTGCATGGCGTTCTGGCCATTACGGATTTAGTGGCCCATTTGATTCAGTCATAAGAACCAAAAGAACTGTGGATGCTGTAAATCAAGAACAGAAACAAAGTTGCTGGAAAAGCTCAGCAGGTCTGGCAGCAACTGTGGAGGAGAAAACAGAGTTAGCGTTTCAGGTCCAGTGACCCTTCCTCAGAACTGATGGTGGCTGGGAAAACGTCAGTTTATATGCAGAAAATAGGCAGGTGGGTGGGGTAGGGGGTAAATGATAGGATAGAGCCCAAAGAGAGAGAAAGACAGTTTGACAAACAAAGGAGTCATAGCAAAGACAGGTCATAAAATCCCAAAGGTAGAGGAGAATGGAATCATGGAATGATTATAGTCCAAAGTAAGCCATTCAGTCCATCATGTCCATGCCAGTACTGCAAGGGCAACCCAGTTAGTCCCGTTCACCACATCGCTTATTGAACATTAGTGACGCAGACCATCCAGTTTTTATTTCCCATTTAACTGAAGGCCTACGTCCCTCAAACCATTCTTGGAAATTGTTTCTTCACATGGTTGGGATTAACTTGCAGGTTTTGTCAACAGTTTTTTTTTCAAAGCAACTGCTGGACTTAACTTTGGCAATCACTGGGGTTTTATTGGTTTTACAATAAATGCCGTTTGCAAGGCAACAGTTAATTGAGGTTTATATTATTGTGCAATTAGCTACCCATATTTTTGCCCTTATTTTAATACTGAATTATTACTTATTCAGGACGATTTCAAAGATTCAGGAGACTGTTTAGAAAGGTAAAATCGGTGCTGCTCGTGTCAAGGCAGCATCAGTGTCATGGGGAAAGGAACTTGGTCCATGTAATCACAGTGTAACCTGTTCACAAAGATGTGAAGAGTGAAAAATCCAAACAAAATTGGCATTTTAGTCCCTAAAGCCACAAGGCTGTTGTGCTCGCCCCACCTCCTACTAAGGTTTACATAATTCTTTATATTAATCTATTTGCTGTGCATACACTTGCTGCACAACTATACCATAGTAATTAGCAAACATGTAATACCTGTTCGTACTTTGCTTCACAATCACTTGCCCAACAGATTATTTACTCAATTGAAACCATGACTGTTAAGGCACAGAGATTACCTTTACACAAATTGAAATATAAGTGGATATCTTAAGCTCAGCCCTTGCATATCCAGTGTCTTACTATACTTCAGAGAGAGGCTGCTGCTTTGTTAGAACTGTAGGTCCTTTTGCTGTTTTGCATGATTTTGTTCAATTGCCATAAGCAGAAGCAAAGATGTTTCCTTTTGTCGATCATAGCAGCTTTCCCCTAAAAATGATGTGCTGTGAATTTGATCCAGGCTGGTTACCTTATGTTGAAACGTATGTTCATGTATCTATGTAGCCAATTAAAGTCAGTATAAAACTCATCACCAATGAAATAAAGCCACAGGTTACAGCTGGTGATGTGTGCAGCCAGAAAACCGTTTGGTGACCTACGGAGTGTCACTCACTCACTCTGTTTCACTTCTAAATTCCACTGCAACCAAAATAGAGCAAATTGGCAAAAAGATAGATATAGGACAAAAAATTCAGTTATGTTTAGTTTTTTGAAAAGAAGTTGAAGTAATGAGAAAGAAGGAGAATCTGAAAAAAGTGTATTTTTGAAAAGAAATTTTGATTTAGAAATAAAATATACTCATTTTGAAACCGTACCAGTCTATTCATTGCATCAACTCATTGTGAACTGCCTACCAATTGTATAGGATTTATAGGCTCTGCATTTTTGTTTGACAGGGTAATTGGAGTCCAAAGCAGGGATGTCCAAATGAGATACAAGTGATAACTCAGATCAGTGGTTCAGGCAAATGGCCACTAAAGCAGGTCTCTAGCTCCCTCTATTGGCAAAATTGGAAATTATATAAACACAGAAAGCACAAAGTGCTAAAACCCAGCTTTGAGGAAAGCCAGACTCTTTCTTATTGTGCATTTGTCTAAGATATCATACTTCTCTTTATAACAATTGAACTAATTTGTGTATATCGCAGGGCAATGGGACCATGACCAGATAATCTATATTTTTATCCTGCTGTCATTAATATGAACAGATGTGCCCATCCATGACAGGAATTTGTCAGAAACTAAAAGTCAGAGTTTTTGTGATTTTAGCTTTCTTGCAGATAACCTAAGAGGCATAAGATTCTTCACAAGAAAGAATGGAAGTTAAAATTAGTGGTTGCACTGATGTAAAGTTTTTTGCTGGTATAGTGTATGCAGACTATTTATTTGGAATACAAGCAGGAAGCACTTACCATGCTCATGTGGAACTTCCCCTACCAGATATGAACACTTGGAAAATGACATGAGTTCAGTCCTTGACTTTTACTTCTTAATTTGAATGCACAGAAATTATTAGCTGCCTGTGTATATTTGGCAGATGCTGTGAGTTCTGAAATAACAAAGCTGCTCCATTTTGCTCGTCATTAGACAGCCCATCTTCATCAAAATTGACCTTGTTTAAACATTTCAATAAAATGCAAGCTGTGGAGAACATCCAGCGACAATTTGCTAGATAGCTGAAATGTATGAGATGAAATAAGAAACACTGACTATTAATGCTTGAAAAATTTGGCATGTTCATTTTTAATGTTTCTTACTGTTACACCCGATCCAAATATTAAAGGATTATTTAAGTGGACTGCTTTCAGATGACTTCCCTTGGTAATGGGGTATTAGTACACATTTGTTTTAATAAAAGTCCCACGCAATAACACTCAAGTCATTGAACAATGCTCACAGGATTTCAATGTCAAAATCTGCTCGTTAAACAGATCCATAAAGTTAGCTCAAGTGGCAGGTTAGCTCAGGCACTCCAGTGAATGATGCCAATGGCATGGGTTCAATTCCTGTACTGGCTGAGATTGTTATGAAGTTTGCTCTTTCCCAACCTCTCCCTTTGCCTAAACTGTGAAGACTCTCTAGTTAAGCCACTACCAACAGCTTCTCTCTAAGGAGGCAGTAGCTCTGGGACTGTGGTGACTTTGCATACTTCTACCCAATCTTGACATGCTCCAACTCGTGATCACCAGAAGAACTGTTCTAGGCTTTTTTAAATATGCCAGATAGCGATTTTTTGCTTCTATCTTACATAGTACTAGGAGGTGCATAATTGCTGATTTCCTACTCTTGGTGACTCATCAGCTGCCTTAAAGTGCATTTCAGATTCTTAGATCCTTTCTAGAACATAGAAAATAGACCTAGGGCCCATAATGTTGTGCTAAACTTGATACCAAATTCAACTAATTCCTTTGCCTGCCATTGCCCATATCCCTTCACCCCTTCACTCCTTGCATATTCATGCCTAAAAGTCCCTTAAACACCTCTGTCATATCTGACTCCACCATCACCTCTGGTAGTACATTCCAGAGTTCTACCACTCTGCGATTTTAAAAATAGCTTACCACACATCTCCTTTGAACTTTCCCCCTCTCACCTTAAATGCATGCCCCCTAGTATTAGACATTTCAACTCTGAGGAAAAAAATTCTGACTCAACTCTAACTATTCAGCTCATAATTTTATAAACCTGTATCAAGTCTCACCTCTACCCCTGCTGCTCCAGAGAAAATGACCTGAGGCTTTCTAGCCCCACCTTTATAGCTTCTTTCTAGCCACAAGCTAATCTCTACTGCTGCAACTCTGGCCTCTCACTCGTCGCCAGTTTGAACCTTTGATGGCCATGCGTTCAAGTGTTTGGGCCCTATGCTCTGGAATTCCCTGTCTAAACCTCTCTTCCTCCGTTCCCTTCTGTATTTAAGCCGCTCCTTAAAATCTTACTTTGCCATATTAATAGCTATCTGTCTTGATATCTCCCAATCTATAGAACTTGATCTCAGATTTATTTGACAACATTCATGAGAAGCATCATTGGAGACCTCGTTCCATTAAAGACAGAGTATAAACACACATTGTTGATGGAATTGGCCCCAGGCATCGTGATGGGTGATCCAGCGGTCAACTTGATCGCGTGTCCCATGGCTTAGGACCAGAAGAACCACTTCCCATAACAACCGGGAACAGAATCAAAACTGAGGAAGCGTCTCCGGACCCAAAACATTAACTCTGTTTCCTCCTTCACAGATGCTGCGAGACCTGCTGAGCTTTTCCAGCAACTTTGTTTTTGTCTTGGGAACAGAATCGTGGCAATTTTATATAACAAATGTTCAACATTCAGCTCATTGTACTTACTGGATGTTCCAGACAGTAGTGTAGGTTGCCCATGAGTTCCCATCCATGGGAATGATGGCTGCTGTACTGTCACTTAATAGGCAAGTGGCCACTGATAGAAAGAGTGGAGCTGAGAATTCCGCTCTTTAGGTGTGGGAGGTGCTGCCAAAGAGAGCCACTGGCCTACTTGAAAGGGCAGCAGCCCTGATGTTCTAGTGGCACGAGGTGGGATTGATGGACGCACCTAAGGCCACGGGCAGTCCCCAACAGACTGTCACTGAAGCCAGGCGGAAAAATAAGTGGGGAAGTGGGCAAGGATGTTGGGAAGCTGGGGAGGAGGGAAAGGAGGGAAATGTGACCTTGAGGGTGGGACTTTCAGGTACAGGACCATTAAGGACGACTGTGTTCCCAATATCAGCCCCACGTAGCTAAGGCTGTCAGGCTACGCAGGGAGTGTAAAATAATTGAGAACTTTTGGGAAGAAACTGTTTCTTCAGTGCTGATCCTTTTGTTGTCTCCCGATGCTGTTGAAATGTTTCTTTATAAACATTTAACCACTTCCTTTGAAAGACAGTTTGAAATTGGACAGAATTAGATGGAATGCACAATCCACCTGGAGTGTGCTGATCTTAATGCTCCACACAAGACTACTTCAAGTTGACTTCACCTCACCTTCCTGATGCATCCAAATCTCTGCTGAACTTCTGTGATATGTCTTTGGGTACTATACTAAATGAGGCTAATAAATCACTCCGAACCACAGGATCCTGTAAATCTGCTCAGTCATCTGTAGAAGCTCCGGTTAGAGTCTTGGTGTTCCCATGGAGAAAGAGGAAGCTTTGAAGAAGAGGTCAAACCCCTTGGCTCTTGTCTCACTGAGAGACCTAGAATGAGGAGCCTTGTCTGCATGCCCTAACAACATGGGAATGTGACCACTAATTTAGCTGGTTTCAGGATTGTTTATCACCTCAAATGCAGTATTCTCCTCAGTCATTAATTTGGGGTTGACCAGCTGATAAATTGCTGAATGAACTGTTTGAGAATAGGTGATGTTCAAGAAAGGCTAAACATTAATGAAGGATTCTACGTTGCCTTTTTCTTTAGAGTCTTGCAACATGGAATGTGTGCGCAAGAGGATGGAACAAAAGCTGCAGACAGCAATTAAAACACTAAGGAAGTCCATTAATAAACAACAGTTCTACATTCAGTTCTCTGGTACAGAATATGAAGTTGCCCAGAAACCAGCAAAAATACATGAAAATCAGGAGGCATGCAGCACAGGCCAGGTGCTCCAGGATGGCAAGTGTAGTAAGTATTATTCCAAGATGGTACTGATCATTGTAAACAGCTTCCAATCTAACCAAGACACACCGTCAAAACCTACTGTTTAAAATAGTTCACACAGATTTATGGTAAGGCTTTGTATCTGACATTTTTGACGCATTCTGAATTGCACTAGTGTTAATGGATACCATCAAAGCAGCAGATATGAATTTGAGACTTCGGATGAAAATCATTGCAGAATTGCCTGGACCATCTTCAGTGGAAGATCACTCCAAATCCCATTTTAAGCCATTTATATGCAGATTCTGCACACAGTTCACTGAGCAGTGGCTGTTTATTTTCACAACCCTTACAATAGTGCTTTTTTGAGAATTTCAACATAAAGTACTTTGTTCAATTATTGGTTTTAAAATATTCTCTTTATTTTGAATTTTAGGCTCCCTTATTTTCAACATGATCTCTAACCAGATTAGATTGATAACCAATAGAGGCTGAAACCTTTCCATACTCTGTAGTAGAAGAGAGCGGAGGACCAAGTCCAGCAACGTCCTGACCTGAGCCACATTTCCTGTAACAGGGCCCCTACAAACCATATTCCAATTCTGTGGAGGTGGGAGGAGGAATGAGTTTGGACTCTACATCCAGAGAAATGTCAGATGGGCAGTGGGGTCAGGAAAGGTGGGTGATGGCCAGGTGAGAATGTCCACCTCTGGCACACTGGCATAGTTTTAATGATGAATGACAGGCCCTCCAACCCTTACCTTCCTATCCATCCCATATGCCCTCTTAATGACGCTTCCTACCCCTCATAATCCCATGACCCTTGAAATGCCCAAAGCCATCTCCATTCCTCTTTTATCCTCATTACTCCTCCTACCCCTGCCGTGTCCCACTCACCTGACAACCCAGGATTAGGCCCCACTCACCATTTTCAAAAGGATTCCAAGTCAGTTAGGCTAGAACGTCTTTCCAATTACTGACAATGAAGAATTTAGATAATGTTAAACCAACCAGACTAAACTAGAGTTTGATGAGCCATCCCAAAGTAAAACACATACTACAGTGTGTTATGATCCTTATTAAAATTTTAATCATAATTTGATTTTTTTTTAAACCGAGCAGTGGACCTCATTCAAACACAAGCAAATAGTCAGTCCTCCAAACAGAACAATGACTTCTGAAGAACAGTCACAGGACTCAAAATGTTAACTGTTTTCTCTCCACCAACGCTACCAGACCTGCTGAGTTACTCCAGCATTTTTATTTGTATTTCAGAGTTTCCACAGTTCTTTGTTTTTTAAAAAAATGTCATTTATTCATCAGTGTTTGCTGGGATTATTTTGGCTCACAGTGTGAAGATATCCTTTACAATGTAACGGGATGATCGGTTGTGAAACATCACTCTATATTATACATAGAGTTTCTAGTCACTCAATGTTGTCTTCTTGTTCCAGTCAGCTGTGAAACAGGCCACTACTACAGCGGGGAGCACAAGCAGTGTCTCCTGTGTCCTCCAGGAACCTACCAAGACACGAAAGGACAGCTATCCTGTGAGCCATGTCCAAGCAACGATGGACAAGGAATGGCTGGAGCTCGGAACGTGTCTGAATGTGGAGGTGAATTTTTGTCTTTTGCTTGTAAATTGCGCTTTGCTGTTCCATCAGTAGATGTCAAGAACCTAGATGCAAATTAAAGATGATTTGCTAAAACTCTGAGTGAGACTGACCTGAGATTGTTGTTGGGAGAACATGTTTTCTTTCAGAGAATCCAAATCCATTTTAATTACGTTGTTAACTATTATTCAGGAGACTTGTGCAGCTTCTTGTAAATTAGATTTTTACCCAAATCCTAAAAAGGATGGTTTTTGGCCTAATGCATTACATGGGCTCCTGTTACCAAGTTGTAACTTCCACTGAACTTCATGCATGCACAGACTTAAATATTCCCATTCCATTAGAGGTAAGCTGGAAAATTGAGTGTAAAGATATTGGGACCGACGTCTGATCTATTGTGAAGGGTGGCGGTGTAATGGGAGGACATCACAATTTCACAAAATAATTAAAACTGTTTGTAATGCAATTAACATTTCCAACAGTTTACTGACTCCCCAGTCTTGTAGTTAAGATCTGAGGCACCAGAGCCTCGCCAGTTATAACAAGATGACAATCAGAATTTCAATTTTGGCTCCAAAGATGAGCCATCCTGATCAATGGCAGGCCTCGTCTGAGAGGATGTCTGTGATGTTAAAGGTCACGGTGACACTCAATGTCTGTACTTCAGAGTCACTTCATTGATCCATTGGAGATGTGTGTGGGATCTCAGAAGTTGCAGCTCATTGCTATGTCAGGCTGGTCATTGGCGTCATGCTGAAGACAGCCGGCCGGTATGTCAGCTTTAGCAGTGATCTGGAGAGTCAGGCTGAGGGGCTGTAGGATTTAGTGCTTCCAGTTGGCAGTGTAATCAGCAAGCCTCTCTCTGACCAGCCTGCACTAATAGAAGGGAAGACCCCAGATACAACAGACTTGGCATCAAGAAGGATCAGCAGATAAACAGCCAAGTTCAACATAAAATCAGGTAGTAGACGCTTTGGTGCTAATTTTCAAAAAATTTCTTGATTCGGGAAAGGTTCCACCTGACTGGAAAGTGGCAGTCATAACTCCCTTATTCAACAAAGAAGGCATAAAATAGTAAACTATGGGCCAGTTAGCCTGTTGTCTGCTGTGGGAATGTGTTAGAACTGATCATTAAAGTGATTATCGCTGCACACCTGGAAAAACGCCAGATAAATGGTAAGAGCCAGAATGGTTATGTGAAAGATGAATCATGTCTCAGCACTTTATAAGATTTAAAGGAGCAACATAGGATAAAGCAGACCCTGTTCATGTACTGTAGTTGGATTTCCAGAGTGCAGTTGTTAAAACGCCATGTCAAAGGTTATGGCAGAAAATAAAAGCTTATTGTCTGGGGGCTAACAAATTACCCGGAATAAAAGAAAATCAACTGGCTGGCAGGAGATAGTATGCCTAAATTAGTCTTTGTCTGATGGAAGTAATGGCAGAGTTCCTCAAGGGTTTGGGCTGAGGCCTCAGATTTTACACTTTACATCAATGACTTAGCTGAGGAGAGAGAAAGCTTGGCAGCTAAATTCATCTGGTAATTTTGCAATAGCAAGACGATGAGAAAGTGTGGCTTTCAGCTCCTCAAAATTATTACTCGTGAAAGTCGACTGGTATGCTTTTGGTAAAAATGTAGACTTTGACCTTTGCACTTGTAAACGGTACACATACAATATCTGTGTTACACCCTTCCTGATTTCCATCATGATGACAGGAATGACATTTGGATGCAGTCATCCGAAGCGGCCGTGCGGGGTTAGTCACCTGAAGTAGAACGGGGCCACTTAACCATACAGTGCCATTCTTGCCACCTCCTGCAGCCTGCTCGATTTCTAGGAATTAGGTTGGAATCACGTCTCTGATTAAGCAATCCTTGCACCTCACCATCTGTCAGCCCAAAGGCAAGCATGTTGTGGTGCACCAACTGTAATGAATAAGGTCATTCACCCTCTTTCGCCATGCATCCAAATTTCCAGGCACATCCCGATAGTAATTGCAATCTTCATCCAGGATTTCCTGGGCTGAAAAACAGGCCTCCTCTTGCCCCAGGCGTCCTGCTTTGCCTGAGCAGGCTGGAGGTAATCCTATAAGGGAAACATCACTAAAACCATGGAGCCACCACACTTCTAGCCTCTGCCACTGTTGTACCAGTTTGCTGTTTACTATTGTCCCTGCAACTTCATTACTGCTACATCCTAGCCAGCCCGATTCCAGAAACACAACCATAGGCAGTACCAAACAATTCCACCCTTCATTTTTTATTCTAAATTTACTACTACCAGTAATGGTTTGAAATTGTTCATAATTTGCTTCAGGCCAGTGCTCTCAAGGACATTTCTCCTCCGATGGATTCAGACCTTGTCGGTCATGTCCATTTGGCACCTTCCAACCAGAGCCAGGGCGCACTCAGTGTTTTCACTGTGGAGGTGGATTGATGACAAAATACGAAGCAGCAGTTTCATTTCAAGACTGTGAAACAAAAGGTAAATTCAGCCTTTTTTACCATCCGTGGTATGGAAACAGCGCAAGACTGCAAAGTGTCCTCTTGTTGCCATCATACTTCAAGACAGATGGGAAATGATGAAATGTGAGGAAGGTGGAGAGATGCTTCAGTGTGATTTGGAAGAGTTGAGTGAGTGGGCAATTATATGGTGGATGAGTATAATGTGGATAAATGTGAGGCTATGCCCTTCGGTAGCAGAAACAGATTATTATCTAAACGGTGATAGATGGCGAAAGGGGGAGTTGCAACGAGGCCTGGGTGTCATTCAGTCACTGAAAGTAAGCATGCAGATACAGGGGCAGGCAAAATAAAGGTATGTTGGTATTCATGGCAAGAGGATTTAAGTACAGGAGTAGGGGCATCTTATAAAGGGCCTTGGTGAGACCACACCTTTGGTATTGTGTGCATTTTGGTCCCTTTACCTGTACTCTGGCTATTGAGGGAGAGCAACAAAGGTTTACAAGACTGACTGCTAGGATGACAGGATTGATGTATGAAGAGAGTCTGGATCAATTCACTGGAGTTTAGAAGAATTGGGGGATGGGGGAGTGGTAGGATAAGATAGAAACCTATACAATTCTAACAGGACTAGGCAGGGTATATGTAGGAGGGATGTTCATGATGACTGGGGATTCTAGAACCAGGAGCCACAGTTTCAGGATACAGGGTTAGGCTAGTTTCAGACTGAGACGAGGAGAAATTTCGCCCAGAGAGTGGTGACCCTGCGAAATTCTCTACCACAGAAAGCTGTTGAGGCCCCAAAACATTGAATGCTTTCGCCAAGGCGTCAGGCATAGTTCCTAGTGCTAAAGGGATCAAAGCATAGGAGAAGAAAGCAGGAACCGAGTACATGGCTATAATCATATTGAATGGTGGAGCAGGCTCGAAGGGCTGGATGGCCTACGCCTGTGCCAATTTTCGATGTTTGTGTTTGTTTCCTCATTTAAACTTCATCAAATATAACATAATCTATGAGCCAGCATAACTGGTATCAATGTATTTAAAATGATGTATTAAAAAATCCATTGGAGCACCTAAATTAAGTCGCAAATCCAAGAGTGGTAACCTACCACCATTCTATTGTATGCCCGAAAATGTGTTTATTTCAAAATGATTCATCATCATCTAAGTAACCTGATTTTTAAATATCTGAAAATTACTTTTCAAAACTGTACAGAACAATTTGCGTTGGATTACAGCACTTAATTTCTGAGTAAATGAAAATAATTGTACACTGAAAACATTTTAAAAGCTTTTAAACTTTGGCTGTTTGTATCTGACTTTTATAAAAAAGTTCGACTTTGACTCTCCTTAATAAGACTCCCAATAGTAATGCCTGAAAAACTTTACTACAACCCTTACTCCAGCCTGAAAACCATTACTCCCTGCTTCTTGTTAGTGAGCCACATTGTTACTGTCACTTTTGTACTATGACCTGTATCTTTTCTCACAGGTCTGTTGTGTGGTAAAGCATCAGGTGCCTTCTGGAAATCCATGTATACCACAGCCCACAGCAACAGCATTGCTATCCTCATTGGTTTCTATTACCTCTTCAAAAAAATTCCAGCAAGTTAGTTGAACACTCTTTCCCTTTTGAAATCCATGCCGACTGCTCCAAATAAACCTGTCTTTTTCCAAGCGATTACTAATTCTATTGCGAATAATTGTTTCTCGATTTCTTCCTCCCACTGAAGATAAACAAACTGTTAATTGCTGAAATTATCCTTAAAACATTTCTTGTTCAAGGTAGTAATATTTGAAATTCTCCAGTCTTTGGGCACCTTCCCCAAGTTCAGAGAAGACTGAAAAATTGTGGCCAGATCCCCACTTCTTTCTGTCCTCACTTCCTTCAGAATCCCTTGAATGTGTTTCATCTGGTTCCAGTGCCTTTTCAACTTTTCTGTTAACAATCTGTCCAAGATTTCTTCCTCATACATGGGCAGCATCCGCTTTATAAAGACAGGAGCCTTGACCTTCAATTTTCCTCATATCTGGCAGATGTTGTTTTCACATTAAAAGGTGTTAAATAGATACAACTTAAATTGTGTTATGATAACAAAGTGTGGAGCTGGATGAACACAGCAGGCCAAGCAGCATCTCAGGAGCACAAAAGCTGACGTTTCGGGCCTAGACCCTTCATTAGAGAGCATCTCTGATGAAGGGTCTAGGCCCGAAACGTCAGCTTTTGTGCTCCTGAGATGCTGCTTGGCCTGCTGTGTTCATCCAGCTCCACACTTTGTTATCTTGGATTCTCCAGCATCTGCAGCTCCCATTATCACTTAAATTGTATTATGGTAGTTTTGATCTCTCAGTCAAGGATATTCTCTGATATTGGCACTCTGACATCAATCTTAACCATTCTATTTTTGAATTCTAAAAATCATTATCCTGTTCACATGTTTGATAATGTCACAACAGGAAATCTTTATTGGCAGCCTAATTACTTCCTTGTTCAAATAGTGACCTTTCTAGTCCTTTAAAAATATTGTGGTGTTATATTTGGTTTTGTATAGACATTTTTGTCAGCATATATCATTCATTGCTTTGAGAAAATAGTTTTACTGTTCGTAAACCTTTCCACAGTTCATTGTTCTCCTGGTCACTATTACAACTCCACCACACACAGATGCATTAGATGTCCAGTAGCAACTTATCAGCCTGAGTTTGGCCAAAACTACTGTATTACCTGTCCTGGAAATACAACGACAGATTTTGATGGCTCCACAAATGTCACGCAATGTAAAAGTAAGTAATCGCCAATGTATTCTCTGGTTTGTGTTTAAAATTTTGGTTCTCTGCAATAAAACAGCAGATCTTGCAATAATCAGGCGTCAAAGACCGGAAGATAGGGAGCAATTCCCAGAAGCAACATTGTGTTTTTAGAATGTCAATTTTTTTTTACTTTAGAATGAAATTGTAACTAGGAGTCTATTGTCTTGCTTGTAATCAGTCAATGACAATATTGCAGCACATTGACATTAATGGAAAAGATAGTTGGACAAGATGTAGACGAGCTGCCCGCTCACTATTACCAGTGATTCTGCAAAAACACAGAAGGATTCCCTTCCACATAACAGAATATGTTCCATATGTTCTGTTTCCTGACTTTTTTTTCTAAAGATACACAATTATAATAATAAATGTTGCAACACTATTTATACTGTAGTAAATGTTTTGCATTGTGATATTGTAGCTCCATGTATGAAAGTCTCTGAAACATTCAGGTAGTTTTCTAATGCAACCTGATCCACTCACAGTGAAATTTCTTTGTAACTTCTGACTGTTATCAAAAGGCTTTAGATTTGTTGGTATATTACTTTCTTTCTTACCACTGCAACAACAATTTTAAACATGACCTTCCACAAAGCTGTGCTCAGATCTCACCTTTAAGCTCTGTTCCGTTTGCGGTAAAATTGCTGGGAGTTGCATACTTTTACATCTTCCTGACCTGCGCTGATTTCTACATAATGTCACTTTACCCATTATTTGGTGTCCCCATTCGTATCGGACCTCTGTTCTTGACAAGCCTTAATCAATTGAGCTGAAAACCAGTTTCCGCCTGTTGAAGTAGAACGTCCAATTTTTTCTTCTATCATCAAACGTGATTATCCTGTCCCTGCACATCAGTCATGTACGCCTCTCATGCACCCCAGTTTGTCCACGAGCTCATCTTTTAGGAATAGAAACTCGGATAAATGATTGCATGGAAGAGTTATTTGAGCTTGCTTCCCCGGCATAGGTTTTTTTAAAAATTTGTTCACAGTAAGAGGGTCTCACTGACCGGGCCAGTATTTATTGCCTATCCCTAATTGCCCTTAGTGAAGCTGGTAGTGACCTGCCACCTTGATTTGCTGCGAAAGGTACACCCACAATGCTGTTAAGAAGGGAGCACGCTAACAGTGAAGGAATGATGATATATTCCCAAGTCAGGATGGCCTGTGGCTTGCAGGGAAACTCGCAGATAGTGTTCCTGTGCACCATCTGCCCTTTTCCTTCATGCGTTTAGAGGTATTTTCAAAGGAGCCAGGGTGAGTTGCTGAGTTGCTGTAGCACATCTTGTTGATGGAACATACTGTTTCCAGTGCATCAGTTGTGAAGGGAGTGATTTTTTGAGGGTGGTGGATGGGATGTTCATCAAATGTGAAGCTTTAACCTACATTTTTTTTGAGCTTCTTGCATGACATTGGAATTGCACAACGAACCGTTACACTTTAGGCAGTTGGAAAGTATCTATAACTTGTGCCTGGCACTTGGCTAGGTTTCAGGGCATCAGAGAGGGTGTTACTCATTGTAGAATTCCTAATCTCTGACCTGCTCTTGTAGCAACAGTACTTTTATAACGGGTTCTGTTCAGTTTCTAGTTAATGGTAAGACCACCAGAAAGTTGATAGTGGGTGATTCTGTCATACATTGCGTTTGCTTCAGTAAATGATGGGTGACAAATGATGTTTGAACACTATTCAGTTATCAGTGAACATCCCTACCCTGACCTTATGATGGAGGAAAGGGCTTTGAAGCAGCTAAAGATGGTTGGGTCTAGGACACGACCTTGAGGAGCTCCTGCAAGTATGTCTGAGATGACTGACCCCCAACAACCACAACCATCTTCCTTTTGTTCTAGATCCGACTCGACAAGTGGAGAGTTCTCCCTCTGACTCCAATTTAGTAGACGTTCTTGATGCCATATTCAGTCAAATCCTCCCTTGACGCCAAGGACAGTCATTCTCATCTCATCTTTGGCTCTTTAGCTCTTTTGCACATGTGTAGATGAAGACTGTAATGATGTCAGGAGCTGAGTGGCCCTGGAAGATCCCATTATGAGCATTATTGAACAGCTTATTCTGAGCAAGTGCTGCTTGATAGCATTGTCATCGAAACTCTTGAGTAACAATGCTACTTAGTTAGCCAGAAATGTATACGATCTGTAACAGTTTGACATGGTGAGGACAGCATCCTTATGTTCGGCTGATGGACTTTGCTCATCACTTTCCTTGTCTCTCGATCCATCTGCTATCAGAAGGTAACAGTTGCCTGACAAGGACAGCCCTGTGAACATGAACACTTGATGCTAGACCATGTTTCTAGCGGCTGATAGATCACACTGCATTAAATACCCATTTGAATCCTTCTAGCCAATTAACACAGGACAGCTACCCACAACATCAGGCTAACCATTTGCCCCTTGCCATCTTGACCTTCATCTAAAAGTTTTCATTCCTGTTTGGGAGTTAAACCTTCAACTTCATAAACACTGCCTTGATAATGGGGTAGATACAGCGCCTGATGATTCTTTTATCATCACCTCATGGAACAGCAGGGCCTTGATGGTTTTTATTGTCACCCTCCTTTTGTCCTTGTTTATTAGAAATTTTTCTGTTGGGCGAAAGATGGTTACTGGCTTTAGTAGCAGTTGTGTGATGTTTAATACTACACAATACTGGGGGGAACAAATCAGTTTTAAAGGGTGTCTACTTTCTGGATGCTTCAAATAGCTGCAGTGGCTTTTTCAGCCTTTTTCTAAGCTGACTTTTGAATCAATCTGCGCTGAGCCATCCAGACCAAATGATTGAATCCTTCTGCTATTGATCCAGTAGCCCTTTTATGCTGTCATGGAGTACTTCCTGCAGATGGTGCTTCATGGTTCCGAGCTATCTCACTTGCAAATGGACAGTGTTGTCTCAAATTGATTCTGACGCCACCCTGACAATCGTAAGGTACAAGGTGTTTAAAGGTCACTTTCCGTTACTGGGTGTATAATAGCTTGGTGGCTTGACTGCGGCATTTGGGAATCCTTCAATGTGGGTCTTTCCTATCCGATCAGCCTGTACCCCCAGAAGCTCACCCCCTCCAGATTGCTACCTCCAAGCTTCACACTGCTGGAACAAAAACAAAGTTGCTGGAAAAGCTCAGTAGGCCAGGCAGCATATGTGAAGGAAAGATCAGAGTTAACGTTTCGGGTCCGGTGACCTTTCCTCACAGCTCTGAGGAAAGATCACCGTACCCAAAACGTTTTTTGTCTTCACAAATGCTGCCAGGCCTGCTGAGATTCTCGAGCAACTTCTGTTGTCGTTCCTGATTTCTGCATCTGCATTTCTGTTGGTTTACACAGTGCCAGCTTGGGTGAAGGAGCTGTCTGACTGGCATCAATGAGGCCACCCCACTCACCTTGTACCCTAACATCCAATGAAACCCCATGTCTGGGACTGACCGTAGTCTCAAGGTACTGAGCACAGTTACGCAGCTGGACAGAAGATCTGTGAACTCTCTGATTGGCCAATAACTCTTGGAGGTAGCACATCCAGTATCAGAGGAATGGAAGCCACGACCTCAGGCAACTAATTCCGTGAGACATGCATAATTTCCCTCTTGACCTCCCAGCTAGTGCTGGAGCTATTGTTCCATGTTAAGTCCTGGCTGTAGGGTCAAGCTCATGGACAGTTTGGAGATGATTACCTGACTTATATCCAGTGTCCCCAGTATAAGAGGAGACCACACTGTCACTTTGAATGCAACGTGTCTGACCCGAAGAGGGAGTAGCAAATTATTGATTTAACTGAAAGGCTGCATGCCTAATTAGAAGGGAAGATGTAAAACGGCAAGTATTACATCTCTTGTGATCATATGGGAAGATCCCACGGGAGAGTAAAGTGAGCTTGGGTGTGAACGGGAGTTAATACTACCTCAGTTTTCAGAAGATGATTCAAGTTTGAGTCAAATGATTGACACTTGGAATATTTTACAAAGGTGACTTTAAATGATGTATGTATTGTTTTGGAACTTTTAACTGAAGATCAGCAATGCGGTGGCGACCTTGGAGAGTACACGGGATTCATTGAATCTCCCAACTATCCTGGAGACTATCCTTCTAATGTGGAGTGTATTTGGAATATAAATCCACCACCGAAGAGGAGAATTCTGATTGTAGTGCCAGAGATTTTCTTACCAATGGAGGATGAGTGTGGAGATGTTTTAGTGATGAGAAAGAGTTGTAAGTAACCACATACTCCATTTATTCACTAGTATTGTGCCCCAAATTTATAGTGTACTTTTTAGAAAGTAATTATGTTATTGTGGATATTTTGATACATACGTTGTCCGATATACTTCAATTTTTTGCTCTCCTCCCTTCACGTCATGTCTGTGTTCTGTTAACTTTGGTTTGTTTCCTTTTATTCCTAGTTTCTGCATTTATTCCTGCCTATGTATCCTTACTCCTTTTACTGACCATTTTCTTTTCATGAAAATAAAGCAGAGAAGAAATAAGTGTCACATCATCTCAATATTGAGAAAGAACGTGTATAGGATGATTTAAAGTCAGCGGTCTGCTCCCAGATATGAATTGTTCATTACCAGTGTGGGATGGTGGGAGATGTGTATCTGAAACCGGCTACCCTACTGTCTCACCACAATTTCTGGGTGGGAATGTCCACTGTTGCACGTTGCATTGCACGTTGTCGCCCATAAGTCACTAGTTAGTCACCACAAGGACCTCCTGCTGCTATCACTGGGCTTAACCCAGTGGCATCTTGGCCATGCCTCAGTGAGACATGTGCAACTGCAACAGCTGAGACAGGTGTATTCATTTCCCCTCAGTGGGAACTGGGACAGACAGGTGTAGGTGGGATCCCTTCATCAACAGTAATCACTGCCTGATCATGAGAATGGCCATCAGCGAGGTGACAGCCAACCCCTGTTCTTGTTTCTGATCTGCCCCATAATCCCACTCAGTGAACACCTCCCTCCCATACTACTTAACAGTGGGCTCCTGGAAATCCATGGGGATGGGTTAGGGGAAAGGGACTATCCTTTTGGTGGCAGCCATCTTGCTGCTGTGCACAGGAGCTGCTTGTCTCTTATTAGCCATAGCACTGGCTGGGTGAGATCTCTGCCCGAGAGGTCCTCGTTCCAGAGAAAGACCTGCAGTAGCCCCAACGTTGCCTTGATTGGCACTAGTGGGTCTTCCTGGAAAGAGGCAAAGTGGGTGTGTCTGTCTGGCAGGCCAGATCCCCGATGCTGTAAGAAGGTTCCACCGTTCCACTCTGTTCCTGTATTCACTGAGGAGTCTGACCTTTGAGTATTTCAATTATTTTCTGTTTTGATTCAATGTTCTACTCATTGATATACTCCATGGGAGCTTCATCCTAGTGTCACATGGAAGTTTGAATATTAAAGCATTAATTTGCTCAAAGTTTCTAGCCATTCTCCTCAATGTGAACAAAATTGGACCAGAATTTACATCTAAAGTCTTTTGCACAATTGTGTTTAAGCCATGAGACACAGGTTATATATATTACTGCCATGATCATTCTGCATCAGCTACAAGGTAAAAGCTTAAGCAAAAATTTCAATTTCAATCTGTACTCCCAAACCCAGAAGGTGGTATCATAAATATTTATAACACATGAATATTGTGAGATTTATTGCAGAAAAAGATTATTTTCCAAAAACATTAGGATGTAAAATAAGTTACATAGTTCTACCCATCTGAAAGGCCAGCCCTTGAACCTGGACCCTCTGGCTCAGAGGTGGGGTGTTACACCCTGTGCCTTCAGCCCTGTAATATGTTAGGTGGATGGGCAGCGAGTTTGCCAAATGTAAAAAAAGAAAAGTCAGTTAGACTTGGTAAATCTATTGACCTGATTACATATGCTGCTCACCCCATACCACAGCAAGGGCAGTCAGTTGGGCAAGTGTGGGTAGGTGGTTTTTCATGGGAAAAGGCTAGAAAGAAGTGGGTACATTTTGTTCGTGGTAGCATACTCCATAAGACGTCAGCTCCTTCCTTCCACACTGCCTACCTGACAAATTCTGACCACGTCCACATCTTCCTCACTCTGAGCAGTTGGACAATGCACCCCTTACTCCTCGATACCCAATCTATATTAGCCATTTGCAACTTCAGAGGAAGGGATTGCTGGGGCTTCAAACCACAGTAATACCAGAGCAGATATGGCATAATTTTGATGGATGGAGGCTCATAAATTGGCAGTTTATTGATCTGTGTCCTTGATGCATGCCAAATAGAATTCTGAACCTCGCAGCTTAAAATAAACAATATATGCACTGAAACCAGTCAAGTCTTTGAAAGGTTATTATTTTATGTTGTATTATTTACTGTGTTGTTTGCAGCGTCACCAACATCGATCACAACATATGAAACATGCCAGACCTATGAGCGACCAATAGCATTTACTTCAAGATCTCGAAAGCTGTGGATTCAATTCAAAGCTAATGAGGGGAACAGTGCCAAAGGATTTCAAGTTCCATACGTTACCTATGATGGTAAGGAAATATGGAGATAACATACGTGCAAACTCCACACTGTCAACCAAGTTGGAATTGAACTTGCTGGTCCCTGGTGCTGTGAGGCAGCAGTGCTAACCACGGAGCCACTGTACTGCCCGAGAGATATATTCTCATGAAATAACATTCAAGATGAAAGATAACTATGATCACATGACTAGTATCTACTCTGATAATTTTTTACCTTGAGTGGATATGTAATTTATATACCTTGCATGATAATTTTTATCTAATTCTTGTGGGCACAAAACCAAAGGTTTTATCATTGGATTTTACCCAGTATCTTTGAGTTACACAGACAAATATGATCCTCTAAGAACCAAAAGAACTGTGGATGCTGTAAATCAGGAACAAAAAAAAAGTTGCTGGAAAAGCTCAGCAGGTCTGGCACCATCTGTGGAGGAGAAAATAGAGTTAACATTTTGGGTCCGGTGACCCTTCCTCAGAACTGATGGTAGCAGAAAAACCATCAGTTTATATGCAGAAAATAGGGAGGTTGGTGGGGTAGGGAGTAAACAATAGGATAGAGCCCAAAGAGAGAGAAAAAGACATTTGGACAGACAAAGGAGTTGCTAACGATCAGGTGAATAGTTGTTAATGCGGACTGTTAGTGACTATCAGCAGGGGGTGTGTAATGGCAGGCTGTGAGGCAACAAGGCTCAGTGTGTGGGGTGGGGAGCTGGTACACGGGGGAGTTTAGGCCCTGAAATTATTGAACTCAGTATTGAGTCTGGAGGGTTGGAGGGCGGTCGGGTCCCCAAGTGGAAAATGAGGTGTTGTTCCTCCAGCTTGCGCTGGGCTTCACTGGAACACTGCAGCAAGCCGCAGACAGAGATATTTGCCAAGGAGGAGGGTGGTGCATTGAAGTGGCAAATATGATCCTTTGTTCAATTGCTGTCTCTGATGAGTTAGCTAATGTCAGCCAGCTTTGCAACAATATTGAATCAAAGACCGTTTGTAAACAATATGAACAATGTAATGTTATAGTTCTCTTTAAAACTTACTTTCTTCATTAATTATGCTAAGTAACTGTTGAAAATTTATTTTTAAAAACTGAAATAGAAAATTGCTCTTTGTCTTTCTTGTACAGAGGACTATCAGCAGTTAATAGAAGATATTGTAAGAGATGGGCGTTTGTATGCTTCAGAAAACCATCAAGAAATTCTGAAAGTAAGCTTGTCATTAAGAAGAAAAATTATGCTTATTCTTATGATGTGCAGCAGAAATTTGTTATCAATTCTAATGAAAATGTTCTTAATTGTCTTTTTTAATATAGGACAAGAAATTGATCAAAGCACTCTTTGATGTATTGGCACATCCTCAAAATTACTTCAAGTATACAGCACAAGAATCTAAAGAAATGTTTCCCAGATCATTTATAAAGTTGCTACGTTCCAAAGTGTCCAGATTTTTAAGGCCATATAAATAGTTTTGGTGGTTTTAAAATGCTATTTTACTGCATTCTGAATGAAGAGGTATCCCTCCCTTCAACACTGGCGTCATGTTTCTCCTCAAAAAAAAATCTGTTTAATAGTCTTCAGTTTTACTTTAAACGTTTTTCCATTCTTCCTCAGTGAAGAACCTATCCTCAAATGATATAAAAGCAGTTATCCTGCTCTGAGTTAATAATATTCCTCTGAAAGCAGAAAGAATTTAGGAAGTTATACATGCATTTAACTTCAGCTGTAAATTTGTGCACTGCAAATTGCTTTCTGCCCTTTCTTACATGTTCAAAGAACAGGTGATTCTAACAGAAAGTGACCTCTATTAAAAGTATTTTCATTTTCAGTCTCTTCTACAGGAAAGAAAGGTAATCCTGTAGAACAAAAACATTCTTTTCAGTATGTTGGAAAATTGCAGAAATTGGCAACTACCTGCAAAAGTATCAAAGTGATGCAATAGCAATAAAGATGTAAGTAATATTTGGAATTTAATTGCACTTGAATTTTATATTTGAAACAATTTAGAGGGAAAAGAAAGGCTAAGTTGTATTCTCCTTGCATTTTATGTCTTACCTAAAATTACTGTTTGAATTGTGTGGATTCATAACTGTCCTTCAGAGATGAATCAGAATTGCAACAACTATTCTAATTTCATGTGTTGAGCAATCAGAGAAGAGATCATATTCTTTCTTCCTTCCTTCCTCTGATGCAGGTACACAATCTCTTTATTCTTTCTATATATATATATATATATATATATATATAAAGTTTTTCTTTAAAAGAAAACAACATTTTCTTAAATGGACACACAATTTTAATGTTTACTTTTATCATTTCTTGGGTGGAAGAGGAAAAGTTATTCCCAGTATATTTCCCGATAACACAATATGTTGGTGAATGCAGAAATGTTGTGTTTGAATGGTTAGTAATCCTTCCCCTGATAAGGAAAATCTGTGTAGACCGTCTCAGCTCATTTTGGTACAGCCATATTGGTTGTTCTTAGCTGAATAGATGAAGTGGTGATGATAATTGGATAAACACTGTTTCTTTTTCAAAAATGCATTCTCTCGTGTATTTATGCTACTGATTTCATGCTGTAATGGTAGCAAAGCTACTAGCTGATATACTAACTGGAATAGGCAGGTGTTCCTGTTAATCTGAAGTTTCGTTATCTGTACAGAACTGGAAAGTGTTTCTTTTGTTGTTTTTCTCCCATTCTTAGGTTACTGGGTCTGATTGATACTTTACCTAAGCTTAAAAAAAAATGTAGATGCTGCTTTATAAGCATTATTACCAATATGTAAATTATGTACAAATGTTGGCAATGTTTTCCATACAAAATTAAGTTAATATTTACCATGGTTGATAGAGGAAAAAAGTTAAAATACAACTGTATAAACTGCAATAAGATTTTGTTACTTTATATACATGGCTATGGTCTAGGCTTACAGTAAGAGCTCCACACAGTTGTGTTAATACTGCCAGTTTTTTTTTAATCATTGTAAATGTAACCTATATAGCTTTACCCATTTTACTTGGTCTTTTCTTGTCTCCGTATTTAGTTTAATTAGACCTCAAAAGGAGGCTCATATGGATTTGTTTGTTTAATCATTTTCATAATAAACCACAAAGGTTACTTTAAAAAGAGAAATGTGTCTTTTTATTGGAAATTGGAGAACCAGGGATAGTACACCCTCCCATCAATCAACTAATCTTTTATCCATCCTAAATAAGTTGGTCACTGTGCTATGAATTCTTATTTTGTATGGTAGTCTTTTCTCCAGCATCTAGTCAAATACCTTCTAGGAATCTCAGTGCACCACATCAACAGACTCCGTTTATCCACAATGCTTCTTAGTTCCTTAAAAAATACTAACAAATTGGTGAAGCACCATTTTGCCTGATTACCTTGTGTGGTTGTCTGATTGTCTATAAAAACTTTCGGTTCCACTACAAAGCAAATTCAATGCTAATTTTTCTCTCATAATTCATAAATAAAGGAGTTAATAAAAGTTATTGATAACAGATCTATTGTATTCTAAAAGAAACTATTATTTCTGGTGCACAACCAGTGCAAAAAATACCCAGAATTTGATTGGGAAATAATTTTTATTGAATTATTTTGTCCATTTTAACACAATAGATGACAGATTACTTTAGTGGTAATGATACCATTTTGAATATGTTACCAGTTAATCTCCAAGAAATATTCTTAGCAGTGCATAAGTTTCAGTTTGATTGTTATATTTAATAATATTCATTTAGCTAGTCATGTATGACCTTTCTAATATTCCTTAGCCAATAACACAAGGTTCATTTTTTATAAATTGTTCTTAGAAATAGAATTCTTAAATATTGAAAGTGAAGAAAGTCAAAACCAGTATGCTACTAGTTGGACAAAATCAGCGATAATGCTGACCATCTAGGAGACTGCTTTATCTCCGATAGCTGTTACAATATCACTGCAAATATTTTTAATGCGTAGAGGGGAAAAAAACAGAACTAGACATTATCAGAGGAACGCTCGCAGAAATTCATTGTATGAGATTGTTCCTTTTAGATGCTTGTCATAATAAGACGACAAGTAGTAAAACTCCTCCTCAGTTATGTTGATACCATACTGCCGCAGAACCTACACAAAGCAAAAAGAGAACACATATGCAGATGAAGCTCATAATTGAGGAAACTACACAGGATGATATTAATACATTAAAATATTTGAGTGAACACCTTTTAACATAGCTTTTCTTTAAGCACCATTATGTCCAGAGTCTTGTTCTAGGTCATTTTTCAAGAAAGGAACGTTGTGTTGAGTTTTGTGCATGACAGAAAGAGAAAGCCAGCAGCAGAAAACAGCAGGTACTGACTGGCAAATGGGGGGGTGATGGATAGAAAAGTGAAGACAAATGAACTGGAAATAACTTTAAAACCAGTAATAGGTCAAGTATTGTACACCATTACGACAAGAAGCGACACATGTAGAAAGGTTAAACATTCCAAGTTTGGCATCTGCTCACTTTCACAACAAATAGTAGTAGACTGTTGCTTTTGTTTTAAAAGTCCATCCTTATCTTTCTCGTCATGGTGACAGAGCCGTGCCGCTTGGAAACAGACCCTCAGTTTAACTCATCCATGGCAACCAGATATACTAATCGCATTTTCCAGCATTAGGCCTATTTCCCCACTAACTCCTCCTTTTATTCATGTATCCATCCATTTGTCATTTAAATGTTAATTGTACCCACCTCCTATGGCAGTTCATTTCATGCACTCACCACCCTCTGCATGAACAAGTTGCCCCTTAGGTCCCTTTCAAATCTTTCCCTTCTCACTTTAAACCTAGGCCCTCTAGTTTTGATCTCCAGTACTCTGGGGGAAAAGACCTTTGGTTATTCACTGTATCCATGCTCTTCATAATTTTATGAACCTCAATAAGGTCACCCCTAAGCCTCCGACGCTCCAGGGAAAATAGCCACAGACTAGACTGTTCAAACCGTCCAACCCCAGCAACGTTCTTGAAAGGGTTCACAAAATTCTTCCTGCAGCAGGGAGACCAGAATTCCACACAGTCTTCCAAAAGTGACCTAACTAATGTCCTGTGCAGCCACAAGAGCCTAACACTGATACTCAATGTGCTGACCAATAAAGGCAAGCATACCAAATGCTTTTTCGCTATCTAGTCTACGTGTGACTCCACTTTCAAAGAACTATGAACCTGCACTCCCAGGTCCCTTTGTTCAGCATTGAGTGTATAAGTCCACCCCTGATTTGCTTTTCCAAAGTTTAACATCTCACATTTATCTAAATTAAACTCCATCTGCCAATCCTCAGCCCATTGGCCCATCTGGTTAAGATCCCTTTGTACTCTGAGGTAACCTTCTTTGCTGTCCATTACACCTCCAATTTGGAGTCATTTACAAACTTACTAACGATACCTCCCTACGTTTACATCCAAATCCATTATATAAATGGTGAAAAGCAGTGGACCCAGCACTGATCCTTGTGGCACACCGCTGGACATAGGCTTCAAATCCGAAAAGCGACCCTCGTCACCATCCTCTGTCTTCTACCTTGCTAACCAGTTTACCATGCAGAATCTTGTCGAACACCTTACTGAAGTCCATGCAAATCACATCCATCACCACTTTGCTCTCATCAATTCTCTTTGTTACTTCCTCAAAAAACTTGCTAGCAAGACATGATTTCCCACAAACATCTATCCCTGACTATCCCTAATCAGTCCTTGCCTTTCCAAGAACACGTGAATCCTTTCCCTCAGGGTTCCCATCACCGATGTCACGTTCACTGGTCTATAGCTTCCTGGCTTTTCCTTACCACCTTTCTTAAATAGTGGCACCATGTTAGCCAACCTCCAGGTCTTCCGGCATCTCACCCGTGTGGTTATATCTCAGCAAGGTGCCCAGCAATCACTTCCTACAGATTTAATTATAGAAGACAAACCTGTCGAAATTGAAAAAGTGAGATGTACCCACTCCCAGTATCATCATAGGCTTTGAAAGTACGGCGCATTAGCTTCCAACATTTTGTTATACATGGCTGGATCCGCATCATTAAGTCAGTAAATATCTCATGTTCAGTTCCTGGACTCATCTGTAAGAGAAAAATGTTCCATGAGCAAATCAGAGGCTGTGTGGTTGAGTCTAACAGGGAAAAAAAATGAGAAAGCCAACATGGGAGAAGTGAAGCAAGAGGAGTCAGGTGCACTGGAGGAAAAGATGTCCATAATATTGACAACCTGCCTCTTGCTTTTTCAGCTGCTAAAAAGTGATCAACTCTTCCGGCTAAATGCCTCGCCCTTCAGTTTTATAGGAAACATAAGCAATGCTTTATCCACCCATTCAACTTCAAGTGCACATCTACAGGAAAAGAAATGAAAGAGTTATAGCTGAAAGGTAAGGGCTGTGAAAGAGAGTCAGAAAGAATTTGTACATTTGGCTGCTTGACTGTGAAACAAGCCTACTCCATTTTCCAGTTGCAACATTTACAGAGCTTTGTTTGTAATGCAGAAGGTAAACGTGGTGATTCTGCTCAGCACAAACAGATCAAAGCAGTGAAAACCAGTGCTGCATTACCGTGCCACTACATCAATATTTATTTTTGCTTTATTGATAATTGCAATGTATAAAAATTCTATCACATTGGTTATTAAAAGAAAACTGTTTATCAGCTATTTTTTGCTTGCTTAATTCTTTTTCCTTAATGTGCAGTTTGTCAGCTGTACATCTGCATAAAAATTATGGTAGACAATATATGCTAGTGGGATACATCTCATGCACATAGTCATCTCTTCGAAAATCACTTCAGCACACTAACAAGACATTGAGGGTTCATCAGTTAGTTAAACATGCCAATTTCCTAGTGAAAACGGACAAATTAATTCACAAATGGTTGCAAGTGAAGAGAAGGCCAGGTAGAAAATGTGACAAGCACATCACTTTTAATTATAGACTACTGTTTTCAGGCACATCAATGAAAGAAACATGGGACATGCTTTTAAAGTTTAATTGTAGGACGTTGTTTCCAGCAATGAAGGCCTGGATCATATTTCACATCCTACAATGGAATTCAGGCATACCATCTTTTGAAGCAGAGATGAGCGAGTGAGTAGCTGACTTAGGCAACCAGCTTGTAACTGATGTCCATTTCAAGCCCACCGACTCCCACAGCTACCTAGAATACACCTCCGCCCACCCACCCTCCTGCAAAAATTCCACCCCCTATTCCCAATTCCTCCGCCTCCGCCGCATCTGCTCCCACAATGAGGCATTCCACTCCCGCACATCCCAGATGTCCAAGTTCTTCAAGGACTGCAACTTTCCCCCCACAGTGGTCGAGAACGCCCTTGACCGCGTTTCCCGCAACACATCCCTCACACCCCGCCCAAAGAGGATCCCCCTCGTTCTCACACACCACCCCACCAACCTCCCGATACAACGCATCATCCTCCGACACTTCCGCCATCTACAATCCAACCCCACCACCCAAGACATTTTTCCATCCCCACCCCTGTCTGCTTTCCGTACAGACCACTCTCTCCGTGACTCCCTTGTTCGCTCCACACTGCCCTCCAACCCCACCACACCCGGCACCTTCACCTGCAACCGCAGGAAATGCTACACTTGCCCCCACACCACCTCCCTCACCCCTATCCCAGGCCCCAAGATGACTTGCCACATTAAGCAGAGGTTCACGTGCACATCTGCCAATGTGGTATACTGCATCCACTGTACCTGGTGTGGCTTCCTCTACATTGGGGAAACCAAGCGGAGGCTTGGGGACCGCTTTGCAGAACACCTCCGCTCGGTTCGCAATAAACAACTGCACCTCCCAGTCGCAAACCATCTCCACTCCCCCTCCCATTCTTTAGGTGACATGTCCATCATGGGCAGCCTGCAGTGCCACAATGATGCCATCCGAAGGCTGCAGGAACAGAAACTCATATTCCGCTTGGGAATCCTGCAGCCTAATGGTATCAATGTGGACTTCACCAGCTTCAAAATCTCCCCTTCCCCCACCGCATCCCAAAACCAGCCCAGTTCGTCCCCTCCCCCCACTGCACCACACAACCAGCCCAGCTCTTCCCCTCCACCCGCTGCATCCCAAAACCAGTCCAACCTGTCTCTGCCTCCCTAACCTGTTCTTCCTCTCACCCATCCCTTCCTCCAACCCAAGCCGCACCTCCATCTCCTACCTACCAACCTCATCCCACCTCCTTGACCTGTCCGTCTTCCCTGGACTGACCTATCCCCTCCCTACTTCTCCACCTATCTTCTTTTCTCTCCATCTTCAGTCCGCCTCCCCCTCTCTCCCTATTTATTCCAGAACCCTCACCCCATCCCCCTCTCTGATGAAGGGTCTAGGCCCGAAACGTCAGCTTTTACCCTCCTGAGCCTGCTGTGTTCATCCAGCCTCACATTTTATTATCTTGGATTCTCCAGCATCTGCAGTTCCCATTATCAATGAAATATGAACACTTTCTTTTGGAGATTTTAGAATCAGAAGAATATTAAAATTTTAAAAATTTACATTTTTCTTCAAATCCAAGATATCCCTTGTGACTTACCCCTTTTTGTCAGAAAGACAACTCTTGTAATTCATAGCTATTTTTTCATTTAATTACGTGTAATCTATATATTGTCCAATTTTCTTACAATGATGAACCTGTTTCTAGCAGATGCTTGTGTGGGTGCAAGGGAAGGAGAGATTGAGGACAACTGACTACTACATTGCAGTCATAAAGTCATACAACATGGAAACAGGCCCTTTGGCCCAAACTGATCCATGCTGACTATGGTGTCCACTCAGCTAGTTCCAATTGCCTGCATTCGGTCTATATCTCCCTCAACCCTTTCCATCCATGTACCTGTACAAATGTGTTAAGTGTTGCTATTGTTCCTGCTTCAACCACTTTCCCTGGCTACCTGTTCCATATACATACCACTTTCTGTGAGAAGAAGTTGTCCCTCAAGTCCTTAAATCTTTCCTCTCACCTTAAACCTATGCCCTCTCATTTTCAAATCTTCATCTCTGGGTAAAAGACTAAATGCATTCATTCTATCTATGCCCCTCATGATTTTATACACCTCAATAAGGGCACCTCTCAGTCTGCTACGTTCCAAGGAATAAAGTCCTATCCTGGCCCACATCTCCCTATAACTCAGGACTACTAGTCCTGGCAACATTCTCATAAATCATCTTTGCACACTTTCCAGTTTAACCTTGTCTTTCCTATAACAGTGTGACCAAAACTGTGCACAATATTCCAAGTGCAACCTCACCAATGGCTTATGTTACAGTGGAATAACATCCCAACTCCTATACTCAATGCCCTCTTCACCACCCTGTGTTGCCACTTTCATCGAACTATGTAATTGTACTCCGAGGTCCCTCTGTTCCACAGCACTCCTCAGGACCTTATCATTTACTGTCTAAGTCCTACCTTGGTTTGACTTTCTAAAGTACAACATTTCACACTTGTCTGTGTTGAATTGCATTTGCCAATCCTCAGCCCACCTCCCTCTTTGACCAATCTATATTGAGACCTCAAAATTTGGCAATCACTCGCATTGAAACTGCTGCAATTCCACAAAACCAATAAGTTACCCTGCCTAATTAATGAAAATAGACCGAAAACGTAAGCCTGCCCAAGAAAAGCACTAAACAGTACATAATTCTTTGGATATGTCTGAAAAGTTTGTTTTATTGGTCATTATACATACTGGAATCTTTGGATGTGGGATTCTCATCCTCTCCGGCGGATTAACGTCTAACGGCCCCAGTGAGAGAACAACACGCCGAAGAAATTTATTGTACGCAAAACGCCCAGTGTTCTTGATATCATATTTTTTTGCCAGCTGTTGGAATTCTTCTGGTTTAACTATTAAGCAAAACTTCTTCATGATAGCTGGAAGTCAAACATTTGAATACAAACATCATTTTCACTTGGGTTAATTTACTGAGCTGAGTGTGAAATTGAAATTAAATTTACACGACTGTAGCCGTGACTACATTCAGATCTACTGAAGATTGCTTTGGGGTAAAGAGCGTTCAAGAATATTTATTTAAACTTTATCACAAAACTGGTCCTGACAAGACAAATAAGTAATGTGATATAGTCCAGAGAACATATGCGAAATTGGACAGTAGAAAAATGGCTTCTAAAAAGCAGGTGCATACCTGACAATGTGACATCAGGTATACTATGTAGTTAAATTGAAGAGCAGGATGTTGTCATCATGTAAACTGTTGATACTTCATGTACTTTGTGGGTATGTCTCTCATTCAATGGCAGAATCTTATAGGGTTTGAGTAATGTGGTCTATGGCCAGATATATGCCACAATCAGATGAGAAGTCCTTTGAGGTCCAACTAATGTTGAGGATAATTTGTTCCATCTTTTAGTCATTTTTAACCTTGCTGTACTATGCTACACTGTTGGAGTGGGCGAGACTCGAATTTAGGCTTTCTGGCCCAGAAGTAGGCTTGGTGTGCACTGGTAGGCACCCACGCTCAGAGTTTGGGCCAGACTGCATCTCACCCCCCCCCCCCGTGCTCTCTCAGCTCCTTCACTTTGCACACACTGCCATGCTCACAGCATCCTTGTCTCACCAATTGGTGCAGTCACACAACCAGACAGCTTGCCTTGCTGGTCAACTGTCTTCAGGCAAGAGGCTGTACATCTTACTGCATGGCTGTGTGCTATATCTATCTCATACTGACTCCATCTTCTTGTGGCTCACATGGTAAACACACTGCATGCTCACCAACAAGAAGCCATATCTGAAAGTCAAGGGAGGAGGCTTCAGCTCAATCCATGGAGGAACCTGTTAGTCAGTGTTCTCAGCCCAGTTCGTCAAAGGCAGGCTTCTGGAATGGTCAGCCAACTCACGAGGGTGATTCTTGTCTGGGAATCACTGTCCCTGTAGTTCAGGAAGTGGATCCCAGCCAGTCTTCCAGCTTTCTTACAATCGTCACTCTGAGGAATAGGATTCTTAACACTCCTCATCCAGGGCTGTCTGTCTATAAAGTTCCCTTGAAGCGGGTGGGCCATAGTCAGTCAGTCAGTCAGTCAGTCAGTCAGTCAGGTCTGTGCACAGAAACTATGGGGAAAAGGTTTACTAAGTAGGAAGTTCATGAAACTGATTCCCACAACAGAGAAGGCAGTTTCATTTTAATTGGGTAACATGAAGGAGGCATGATTATTGCAATTAATAATAAGCTTATTATTTCACAAAAATCTCTACAGTGTGGAAGCAGGCTCATCGAGTCCACGCCGACACTCTAAGGACCATCACATTCAGACAAACCCCACTACCCTATCCCTGTAACCCTTCATTTCCTCTGGCTAATCCACCAAGCCTGCACTGCCCTGGTCGCCGTGGACAATTTAACAAGGCCATCTTTGGACTGTGGGAAGAAACCCACACGTACAGAGCGCATACGCAAAATCCACACAGACAGTTGTCAAAGGGCAGTATCAAACCTGGGTCTCTGGATCTTTGTGGCCCACCATCCTGCCCATTATTATTTAAAACAAACAAAAATGGATGCAAACCCTTAAAATCTTTGGTATCAATTTCACCCCGTTTTTCAGCGTCCTTCTCTTTGCATTCCTTCTCGATTGCCTTCCAGATTTTGGTAACATCTTTCTTCAGCTTCTGTTCAATCTCCTCGCAGTTCATTGAAGGTGTCACAGAGGCCCATTGTTGAGCCAACTCCTGCAAAATACAAAATAAAGTATCAATGATTTGCAAGAACAGACACTGTCATTTCACAGTGACAACGTCGTTGTTTCAGAACATAATATCAGATTTGGCAAATAAAAGTTGTTCTTTGAGATTATAGGTCACAACATAATTGGAAAAGTACACACTGTGCATGAAACATGGTTCATAAGCATGCTGAAAGTATTGAAGTGATAGATGAAAAACAGTCAGGTATGAAGTATAAAAGTTAAAGCTAGGCATTTCAAAAAGGAAGGACTGGGTGTTTTGATTTATGATTTTCAATTTTGAGCATAATTATACAGGATTCTAACGCATACTTCTCTATTTGTAATGTTTGCAGTTTCTTTACTCAAAATGGGTATTGCTTGGACTGGAGAATTGCTCACCATTGTATTTGTAGCTCAGTGACCATAATCAAGCATTAGATACAGATGCTGAAAGATTCCCTCTATGATACTGCAACAAAGTAGCGCAACCCAATCTCAAAAACTGAGCACTAAAAACAGAAAATACTCGAAACATTCAATGCACCCATCAACTATTGTGGAGACGGGCAAGTAAGGTTAATTTTCAGGCCTCTGGAGCAAGATTGTCAATGAATTACAAAAAAGCAACTCAGTTAATTCACACTTATTTGAATACTGATTAATAAAATAAGTTCATTATTTGAAAATGATTTCCATCGATATTTTGCTATCTGTTGAGATTCATTTCTAAACAAATCGATAACCTACAAAAGTGGCAACACAGCTTTTCTGAAAATATTCTCAAAGGCTCTCGCCACCTTATTCTGATAAGTAAACCTAAATGATCAAGAGGTAATTGCAGTTTTGTTGAGGAGTGGAGGTTAGAAAATCAGAAGCGTAAGGAGTTGAGGGAACAAGATGTAATGTTTTGAGGGGTGGACTTTCATGTGACATTTGAGTCAGATTATGTAGAAGGGATGTGGAGACCAATGGGCAATAAGGGAGAAGGCTGAGCGTTACAGGGGTTGGAGGATCAATGGTGAGTTAAGCAGGAGAGTGAGGTGGAGGGAGCTGGTTCAGTTGGACAGTTACCCACAGATTAGACGTGATTCTAATTAGTCTTACATTTCCTTGGTAACCACACACATAATAAAGTCTCTCTCCCCCAAGTTTCTTACTCGAGGTCAGAGTTGAAGACGTTCATGTAGGGTCTGCGGTAGCTGGGGAATGGCCTGTTGAAAATTCCTGAAAAATTACTGCAGAGTCAATGTAATGGGAGTTCCACTGGGTCCCAATACACGTAGCTTTGGGGTTTTTGGACTATCCAGACACCAAAAATCTGGGCAAAATAAATAGAGAACTAATTGAGAAACAAACTACGGATTATTTAAAAGAAGTAAAAAAAAGGGCCAGAAATTACTGGGAAAATAATGATGCATTGATTGTATTTGCCTTTGTTAATTTGCACAAGATCTAGCATTGGAGCCGAGAAATATATTGCAGGAAAACAGTGAGGTAAAAAGCAACATGTGTGGTCCAATGCTTTGTTCAGAATGATAAACAACTAGACAGTACCTTGCTATCACTGTGGATAGAAAATGAAGTTTTGGGGCGCCTAGGTTCAGAAGCAGGCCGACTCCCAGATCCAGGTGTTGATGGTTTATGCGGTGATGTATTTCCCTTTGGTTGCGATTCCACTGACTGCTGTCCAGTGAACTGATTCAGAAATTTATGATAATCCAGATTCCCAAAATCATTGACTGGCAAATGGTTCCAGAGATTTTCAAACTGTCGGAAGTATAAATATAAATTAAACACTCAAGTTATTTATTTTCCATTTTTTTGCGAACTATCTGGAGGTGCAAAATATGAAATTAAATGTCATCATAAGCTGATAAAAATTTAACCCAGAACTACATGAAGTTTTCTTAATGTTGGATACTCATGTGTGAATTGATGGCTTCAACCAGTTAGCGTTTGATCATTACAAAGAGAAATGATCCATTTATGGTTGGACATAATCAAAATAAAAAGTGTCAATATCAGGGAGTTAGTGAACCACTTGGCACTGCTAGGGCAGCTGTTCACCAGGTCATGTGCTGTCAGTCAGGAGCTGGCCTTCACACTGCGTGCGTGTAAAGAATTGCCCCAGAGATGGCCAAGAAAGGGAAATTAGAACTCCGCTTCTCCCCCAGGAGATTCTGGTGTGTGGGATATTGCAGAAAAGGGCCATCCACTTTCCTCAGGACCAGCAGAAGAGACCAAGCACCAGACTTTGCCAGTCTGGTTTCAAGTTGCCTCCCAGGTCAGTGCCATTTCCACAGTTCAGAGAAATGCATAGCAATGCCACAAATGAAGAATGACTTTCTATATTCCATCAGGAACGGTGCCATCACCTTCTCTCTGCCATGATGTGGAGGCCCAACCCTTGGACTGGATTGGACAAAGTCAAAAATCATATGAAACCAGGTTATTTGAAATCACATGCTTTTGGAGTGCAGCCCCTTGGTCAATTGCAGTGAGAGGAAAGCACACAGGCACAGAGTTTATAGGCAGAGAGATCACAGGATCACACAACTAGTGTGAGTGGAGTGAACAAGTCGAAAATGACTGACTGACTAACCTCATTGTGCTGCACTTTTCTAGCTTCCACTCTAAAGATAACAAAAACACCATCCCGACAGACAAGGCCTGCACATACACAGGATCTGCTCAGATGAGCAGGAACACAGCAGACACCTGAAGGTTTTGAGGAGATAATGGGAACTGCAGATGTTGGACAATCCAAGATGACAAAGTGTGGAGCTGGATGAACACAGCAGGCCAGCAGCATCTCAGGAGCACAAAAGCTGATGTTTCGGGCCTAGACCCTTCATCGGGGGGGGGGAGAATGGGGAGAGGGTTCTGGAATAAATAGGGAGAGAGGGGGAGGCGGACCGAAGATGGAGAGAAAAGAGATAGGTGGAGAGAAGTGTATAGGTGGGGAGGGAGGGAGGGGTTAGGTCAGTCCAGGGAAGACGGACAGGTCAAGGAGGTGGGATGAGGTTAGTAGTAGGAAATGGAGGTGCGGCTTGAGGTGGGAGGAAGGGATGGGTGAGAAGAAGAACAGGTCAGGGAGGCAGAGACAGGCTGGGCTGGTTTTGGGATGCATTGGGGGGGAGGGGATGAGCTGGGCTGGTTGTGAGATGCAGTGGGGGGAGGGGACGAGCTGGGCTGGTTTTGGGATGCGGTGGGGGAAGGGGAGATTTTGAAGCTGGTGAAGTCCACATTGATACCATTGGGCTGCAGGATTCCCAAGCAGAATATGAGTTGCTGTTCCTGCAACCTTTAGGTGGCATCCTTGTGGCACTGCAGGAGGCCCATGATGGACATGTCGTCTGAAGAATGGGAGGGGGAGTTAAAATGGTTCGCGACTGGGAGGTGCAGTTGTTTATTGCGAACCGAGTGGAGGTGTTCTGCAAAGCGGTCCCCAAGACTCCATTTGGTTTCCCCAATGTAGAGGAAGCCACATCAGGTACAATGGATACAATATACCACATTGGCAGATGTACGGGTGAACCTCTGCTTAATGTGGAAAGTCATCTTGTGGCCTGGGATGGGGGTGAGGGAGGAGGTGTGGGGACAAGTGTAGCACTTCCTGCGGTTGCAGGGGAATTTGCCGGGTACACTGAACTCCGCCCACAACCTCCACAGCCAGCAACCCCAGAGTAGACAACCATACTGAACCCTGCCGAATCTTCACCATCCCCGCAGACCTCCCACTGACTGAGGACGAACGGTCAGTCCGAAGCAAGGGGCTCACCTTTATCCCCCTACAAACACACATCAACGAATACCAGTCACGTTTGGACATAGAGCAGTTTTTCCGCTGCCTTCGCCTCCATGCTTACTTCTTCAACCGGGAGCCTAACCCTCCCTCCACTGACCCCTTCACCCGCTTCCAACACAAGTCCTCCTCCTGGACACCACCCCCAGGCCTCCTACCCTCCCTCGACCTCTTCATCTCCAACAGCCGTCGAGACATTAACCGTCTCAACCTCTCCTCCCCTCTCACCCACTCCAACCTCTCCCCCGCAGAACGGGCAGCCCTCCGCTTCCTCCGCTCCAACCTCAACCTCACCATCAAACCTGCAGACAAGGGTGGCGCAGTGGTAGTATGGCACACTGACCTCTACATCGCCGAGGCCAAACGCCAACTCTCCGACGCCGCCTCCTCCTACAGCCCCCTTGATCATGACCCCACCCCCGAGCACCAAACCATCATCTCCAACACCATCCATGACCTCATCACCTCAGGGGACCTCCCACCCACAGCCTCCAACCTCATTTGTTCCCCACACCTGCACGGCCTGTTTCTATCTCCTTCCCAAAATCCACAAACCTGCCTGCCCTGGTCGACCCATTGTCTCAGCCTGTTCCTGACCCACCGAACTCATCTCCACCTATCTGGACTCCATTTTCTCCCAGTTGGTCCAGGAACTCCCTATCTACGTCCGTGACACCACCCACGCCCTCCACCTCCTGCAGGACTTCCAATTCCCTGGCCCCCAACACCTCATTTTCACTATGGACGTCCAGTCCCTATACACCTGTATTCCTCATGCAGATGGCCTCAAGGACCTCCGCTTCTTCCTGTCCCGCAGGCCCCACCAGTCCCCCTCCACCGACAACCTCATCCGCCTAGCCGAACTCGTCCACACCCTCAACAACTTCCCTTTCGATTCCTCCCACTTCCTACAGACCAAGGGGGTGGCCATGGGCACCCGCATGGGCCCCAGCTATGCCTGCCTCTTTGTAGGTTACGTGGAACAGTCCCTCTTCCGCACCTACACAGGCCCCAAACCCTACCTCTTCCTCCATTACATTGCTCCCCAGAGAAACTCGAACAGTTCATCCACTTCACCAACACCTTCCACCCCAACCTCAAGTTCACCTGGGCCATCTCCAACACATCCCTCACCTTCCTGGACCTCTCAGTCTCCATCTCGGGCAACCAGCTAGTAACTGAAGTCCATTTCAAGCCCACCGACTCCCACAGCTACGTAGAATACACCTCCTCCCACCCATCCTCCTACAAAAATTCCATCCCCGATTCCCAATTCCTCCGCCTCTGCCGCATCTGCTCCCAGGATGAGGCATTCCACTCCCGCACATCCCAGATGTCCAAGTTCTTCAAGGACTGCAACTTTCCCCCCCGCAGTGGTCGAGAACGCTCTTGACCACGTCTCCCACATTTCCCGCAACACATCCCTCACACCCCGCCCCACCACACCTGCCCTAAGAGGATCTCCCACGTTCTCACACACCACCCCATCAACCTCCCGATACAACGCATCATCCTCCGACACTTCCGCCATCCACAATCCGACCCCACCACCCAAAACATTTTTCCATCCCCACCCTTGTCTGCCTTCCAGAGAGACCACTCTCTCCGTGACTCCCTTGTTCGCTCCACACTGCCCTCCAACCCCACCACACCCGGCACCTTCCCCTGCAACCACAGGAAATGCTACACTTGCCCCCACACCTCCTCCCTCACCCCTATCCCAGGCCCCAAGATGACTTGCCACATTAAGCAGAGGCTCACCTGCACATCTGCCAATGTGGTATACTGTATCCATTGTACCCGGTGTGGCTTCCTCTACATTAGGGAAACCAAGCGGAGGCTTGGGGACCGCTTTGCAGAACACCTCCACTCGGTTCGCAATAAACAACTGCACCTCCCAGTCGCAAACCGTTTCCACTCCCCCTCCCATTCTTTAGATGACATGTCCATCATGGGCCTCCTGCAGTGCAACAATGATGCCACCCGAAGGTTGCAGGAACAGCAACTCATATTCCGCTTGGGAACCCTGCAGCCTAATGGTTTCAATGTGGACTTCACCAGCTTCAAAATCTCCCCTTCCCCCAATGCATCCCACAACCAGCCCAGTTCGTCCCCTCCCCCCACTGCATCACAGAACCAGCCCAGCCCATCCCCTCCCCCCACTGCATTCCAAAACCATCCCAGCCTGTCTCTGAGATAATGGGAACTGCAGATGCTGGAGAATTCCAAGATAATAAAATGTGAGGCTGGATGAACACTGCAGGCCAAGCAGCATCTCAGGAGCACAAAAGCTGACGTTTCGGGCCTGGACCCTTCATCAGAGAGGGGGATGGGGAGAGGGAACTGGAATAAATAGGGAGAGAGGGGGAGGCGGACCGAAGATGGAGAGTAAAGAAGATAGGTGGAGAGACCAGCCTGTCTCTGCCTCCCTGAACTGTTCTTCTTCTCACCCATCCCTTCCTCCCACCTCAAGCCACACCTCTATTTCCTACTACTAACCTCATCCCACTTCCTTGACTTGTCAGTCTTCCCTGGACTGACCTATCCCCTCCCTACCTCCCCACCTATACTCTCCCCTCCACCTATCTTCTTTTCTCTCCATCTTTGGTCCACCTCCCCCTCTCTCCCTATTTATTCCAGAACCCTCTCCCCATCCCCCTCTCTGATGAAGGATCTAGGCCCGAAACATCAGCTTTTGTGCTTCTGAGATGCTGCTTGGCCTGCTGTGTTCATCCAGCTCCACACTTTGTTATTATGAAGGTTTTGAGGGATGCCTTCATAACAATGGGGATACGATGCTGAACTCATCAATCGCCAGTTCTGATATGCTACCGCTAAAAACCACAACAATCTCCTTAGAAGACAAACACGGGATATGACTGATAGTGTACCCTTTGTCATCCAGTACTTCCCCAGATTCATAAAACTACACCATGTTCTTTGCAGCCTTCAACATGACATCAATGATAATGAGCATCTCACCAAGATCTTCCCTACATATTCACTTCTCATCTCCAAACAACCGCCTAATCTTAAACAGACTATCGTTCGTAGCAAACTACCCAGTTCAGGACAACATCAACCACAACACCACACAACCCTGTCATGGCAACCTCTGCAAGACATGTCAGATCATTGACATAGATACGATCATCACACTTGGGAACACCACCCATCACATATGCAGCAGATAGTCATGTGACTTGGTCAATGTTGTATATCTCATGTTGGAAACAAGGATGCCCCTAGGCAAGGAATATTGGCGAGACCGTGCAGACACTATGACAATGAATGAATGGACACCACACAATAACCACCACACAGTATATTCCTTCCCAGTCAGGGAATACTTCAGCTTTCAAGGGCATTCAGCCTCCGATATTCGGGTTGGACTTTAAGATACATAACACAAAATCGCCAAGCAGAAACAGCCAATTTCTGTACCCACGAAGGCACCCTCAACCATGATCTTAGTTTCATGTTGCGCTACAGGTGATGCCACCACACTGTTCTGTATCTGTAAAATCTTCCTTACTGTCCAGTTTTGACAGCATCATCTTGACAAATGTTATGATCTTTCTATCTTAATTAGTTTGTACAGTTTTGGATTACTTATTATACTCACGTTCACTCACACACACACACAAACACACTCCCTTCCAAGCACATGCATACACACACTCTCATAAACCTATGATGTGAATTATTTCATCCAAGATGTTTGTATATTTACAGATATATTCTGTTTTGTTCAAGAAACACACAATTTGTAGTCACAGTCAGTGTGACATCTTATAAATTTCTGCTTTCAGAATAAAACCAGCCAGATTCCAGGTTAAAATTCTGACAAAGACTCTGGACAAGGCCTCACACCTACAACTCAGTGTCTGACCTGAGATGTTACATTTTGTATATCCTATCACTTTGCCTGATTGAAGTTTATAAAGTTAGGCAGATACCTTAAAAAACCTTTAATTATCTCAGGGCAGTGACTTGAAACAGATTCTGGAATTTCCATCTTAATCAATTGAAACTAACAGAGTTCTTCGTATCCTGCTTCTGCAATTTCTAGAATGTAAGATTGTAGGAATGATTCAACAAGCGTCAGGCTGTTAGCCAACTATTTTAGGTTTATTCACTCCACTCACACCTGTTGTATGATTCTTTGATCTCTCTCTCCTTCATCTCTCTGTCTACAAACTCTGCCTGTATGCTCTCCTCTGCTGTCTCATACAAAGACTCATGAGGAAAAAAAAGATGCTTACAGGAGATACGGAAGGCTCAAAACACCAAAAGCAGTAGAAGCATAGAAAAAGGGAGTTACTTAAAAAGAAAATAGGAACTCGAAGAGATGTCATGATAAAATAAAGGAAAATCCAAAGGCACTTTAAAGGATAGTAGGGACAAGAAGTTAACCAAGAAAAGAGACCAGCCTATTAATAAAGTTGCAAATTGTGCGTGGAGCTGAAAGATGTGAGTGAGGTTTTAAACCAGTACTTGGCATTCATGACAGATCACAATGTAGGTATAGCAATCAGGGAGGGGGAGCTTTGATTTACTTGGACAAATTACAATCGAGAGATAGGAGGTAATAGCGGTTTTAATGGGTTTAGTTTTGGATAGATCCCCCGGACCAGCTGAGTTTTATCACAGCCTGGTATGGGAGGCAAGGAAAGAGATTGCAGGGGCCCTGACATTAATTTTCAAAACCTCTGGCTACTGAAGAGGGGACAGAGGACTGGAGAGCACATAATATGGGAAAATTATTCCGGAAGACTGATAAGGAGAAGCTAGGGAACTGCAGCCTTGTGAGACTACAATTTATGGTAGGGAAACTGTTGGGAAAAAATCTGAGGGACAGAATTAATCTTCGAGTTTTGAGAAGATTTGTAGCTCAGGTTGAGATTCTGGATGCAAGTTTGCTCACTGAGCTGGAAGGTTCGTTTTCAGACGTTTTGTCACCATTCTAGGTAACTTCATCAGTGAGCCTCCGGTGAAGCGCTGGTGTTATGTCCCACTTTCTATTTATCTGTTTAGGTTTCCTTGGGTTGGTGATGTCATTTCCTGTGTTGATGTCATTTGGAAACCTAACCAGATAAGTAAAAAGTGGGACATAACACCAGCGCTTCACCGGAGGCTCACTGATGAAGTTACCTAGAATGGTGACAAAACGTCTGAAAACGAACCTTCCAGCTCAGTGAGCAAACTTGCATCCAGAATTAATCTTCTTTTGGCCAGACAAGGAATAATCAAAGGAAAGTCAGCATGGTTTGTGTGGGAGAGATCATGCTGGAGTGTTAATTGAGTTTTTCAAACTGGTGATTAGATCTGTGAATCTGGACAATGCAGTGGATGTCATCTACGTAGACTTCAGAAAGGCTTTTCGCAATGTCTCACCTGGGACAACGGTCAAGAAGGTAACAGCCCATGGGATTCATGGAAATTGGGAAAACTGGATCCAAAATTGCCTTAGTGGTCAGAGGAAGAGTGTGACATTTGGTACTTGTCCTTATGACAGGAAGCTTGTGTGCAATGACATATCACAGGTTTCGATGCTGTTTGTAAAGTTTATTAATGATCTCTACACAAACATTGAAAGTTTGAGTACAAGTTCGCAGATAACATGAAAATCGGTGGTGTGGTAAAGAGGGAGGAGGAAAGCCTTGGACTACAGGATGATATACACAGCTTGGTCAGATGGGACAAAATGTGTCAAATAGAATTTAATCCTGAACAGTGTGTGAGGTAATGCACTTGGAAGGACCAACAAGGCAAGGAAGTACATCATGAATGGTAGGATCTTGGGGTAAAGGATCAGAGGGGCATTGGTGTAACAACAGAACAGGCAGAGAAGATGGTTAAGGCTGCATATGGGGTATTTGCCTTTACTGGTCAAGGTTATGACGGAGCTATACAGGGGGTCTGTTAGACCACAGTTGGAGTACTGTGTGCAGTTTTGGTCACCACATTATAGTAAGGATGGTGACTGCAGTATTTGGGGTGCAGAAGAGATTCACCAGGATGTTGCTTGTGCTGGAGTGATTCAGCTAGGAAGACATTGACTTTTTTCGTTTGTTTTCCTTAGAGTAGAGATGGCTGAGGAAAAGAACTGATTGAGGGGTATAAAATTTAGGGGCATAGTTAGGGTAGATAGAAATAAACCTTTCCCCTTAGTAGAAGGATCAATAACCAGGGAAAACAGTTTAAAGGTAAGGGACAGGTGGTTTTGAGGTGATTTAAAGAATCTGAAAGATGGGTAGAGATGAAAACTTCACATCATGCAAGAAGTATCTAGATGATCACTTGAAGCACCACAGGGTAGAATGCTACAAGCCAGGTGCTGGTGAGGACCCAAGGACAAGTGGTGAGCTGGAGCTGCCAGGTGCCTGCCCTGACTTTCATGTCAGGAATTGTCACTATCTACTTCATGGGGACAATAGGAAACTGCACATCAATTACATGGCATTAGGTACTAATGACATGTAAATGCTTCAAATAGGCATCTTGCCACCCACTTTCAAAACCTAATTGTAAAATTGGACTTCTTTTCTTGACATCAAGAAGTTAATTTATTCCAATTTTACCATATTGTTCCTACTGACTTGCTTTTACCACATTCAGATTTGTTTCATTCAAATTTTCACCTTAATTGAATTAAAATCATGTAAGAAAATCCTCCTTTACTGTTGAAATAAAAATGATTAAGTAATACTATTCATTCATCCATTTTTCCCCAAAGAAAATGAAGGCTTCAAAGTAAAAGGAATGGATAGAACCACATCCAATCATAATTTCTACTGCTGAAAGACACACCTGTTCATCTGTGAGGCTCATGAAATGTTTAAAAAATATTTCCTTAAAGTGCTTCTTAGAAACAACTTTTATATTCGCATAATCAACTTCTTCAAACTCTTGTGTAATGATGTAGAGGCATGAATTAACGACCTCTCGGATGTGGGACATAATTTCATTCATTGTTAACTGTTGAGATGATTTCGGTCTGCTGGCTTGATCTTGTCCTTCTGGTTTCTCTGCAGCCTGCAATACAAAATAAGTTTTAGTTATGATAAATCATTTAATCAATTGCAGGCAGCACAAGTAAATCAAAAAGCAATGCCTTTTCATACATGTAGTTCTGCATGTGGTGGCCTGGTGGTTCGACTGATGACAATTTCATATCCAAGGTCCTTCGCCCACTGATCTATGGAAATGATGCTGCTCCATTTTCATTGCCTTTCTTAGTGGATTATTCAAAGTCCAGATGCTAACAACTATAATATTGGCGTGTGACACAGCAAGAATAAATTCTTCTGACATTCTCTCATCCAGCTAACTCAAAAATGGCCTTCCAGCCATTGAAAAATGACAGTGGTTGGTTACCGATTTTATTGAAAAATGTCTAATTAAGTATAAGAACCAAAAGAACTGTGGATGCTGTAAATCAGAAACAAAAACAAAGTTGCTGGAAAAGCTCAGCAGGTCTGGCAGCATCTGTGAGTCCGGTGACCCTTCCTCAGAACTGATGGTGGCTGGGAAAACATCAGTTTATATGCAGAAAATAGGTAGGCGGCTGCATATAAACTGACGTTTTCCCAGCCAACATCAGTTCTGAGGAAGGGTCACCAGGCCCAAAATGTTAACTCTGTTTTCTCCTCCAAAGATGCTGCCAGACCTGCTGAGCTTTTCCAGCAACTTTGTTTTTGTTGGGCATAATTAAGTATGTCCATTCAGTTGTGTACTTGTTCCCACACTGAATCCTAAGGAGGACAATAATTACTTTATTGTCAACATAAAAAGAATTAATTTACAAAGACAATGGTGATTGTCAATAGAGATGTTAATAGGTGTTTCTGCAGGCAATGCAGACATAATAACATGGGTGTCAGCTCACATCTCTCTCAGTGCCCAGTGCTAACAATCCCTAGTCCTATGCTCTCACAACACTGACACCCAAACACGATTAAAGTGCATTGTGCAGGATAACTGCATATCAATTGTCACTCTGACATCATCATAGATTTAGAAATGCTAGAATGTCAATATTCACTCTAAAAACTATACTCACCATTTTTTGTATAGGTAAGGAAAGTTAACACTTCTTAATCATTTACATAAATACTGTACTTCATTAAACCACACACACAATTTGTGATGAAATTACATCACCTCCTACATTATGAAAACTATGACAAGATCCAAACCTAAATTACAAAATCAGTTAAAAAGGCATTTTAGAAAAATGCATAACATGATGCGTTTTGGAATGTGATGTGCTAGAATCTGGTCAGGATTTAAAACGTTCTAAGATTGTTTATCTGAAATCTGCATTGTACAACAACAGTAAAAGAATCAAATGAAATCCGTGGGATCAGACAATGAAGTGGAAAAGATTGAGATTTCTTTACAGATATGTGGGAGTGTGGACTGAGTAAAAGTGATAAAAATGAAGATCTATGAATACTAGAAATCTTAAATATAGGGAAAATAGCTAATAAGAAATAAACAGCTTACCTTTAGCTCGTCAATATGGAAACAGTGGATTAATTTTAGGTTTGAAGCCATGGGCACAATTATCCCTATGGCTTCAGAATCCTGTTGGCAGGTTCAAACAGATATCAGCAACAGCAATTTGTACAGAATGTCTGTGATTTTCTCCATAATGATCAAGTATTGGCCAGAGGGTAGGTTGGATCTTCGATTAATGATGGCCCTTGGGGCAAGATAGTCAGCAGGAGACATGCCAGGTTATGTGCAGCAGCAGGGTGACTTGACAGGTCTGTGAGGGTTAAGTTATGCCGAGATGTAGATGCCTTCCCTCCAACCTTTTGAAAAATCTCTCAGGATTCTAACCAAAATTATGGGAACAGGAGACCCTGGATAGTGGCAGCCTATGGCTCAGCTGAAAGCAGGAAGGCAAGAAGGGTTTTGCAGTGCTGCTACCAGTTAGCCTGAGGCTTGTTTCCCAGTTTCTAAGTGTCTCCAGGTAACTGGAGACTGATGGGAAAAAAGACCTTCATTGGTCCTTAAAGTTCAAATCACTTACCTGCCATCAGTCGATGGGTGGCCGTGTCACCCTCTCCCCACCCAGATCCCCCTTTGCACCTCCAGGTAAATGCCCTGGGGTAGGACAGGGAGGGAATTCCAAGATTTTGATTCAGTGACAGTAAAGAAACGGCAATGTTATTTCAAGTCAGGATAGTGGGTGGCTTGGAGGGGAACATGCAGGTGGTCGTGTTCCACTGTACCTACTGCCCTTGTCCTTTTAGCTGGAAATGTTGTAAGTTTGGAAGGGATTGTCTAAGGATCTTTAGCAATTTTCTGCAGTGCAACTTGTATATAGTACATACTACAGCTACAGAGCCTTGGTGGTGGAGGTAGAAGAGATCATAGAACAGAATCCCTACAGTATGGAAACAGGCCCATTGGCCCAACAAGTCCACACCAACCAACAGAGCACCCACGCAAACCATTCACCTATAACCCCCCTAATCTACACATTCCTGAACACTACGGGCAATTTAGCATGGCCAATCCACCTAGCCTGCACATCTTTGGACAGTGGGAGGAAACTGGAGCACCCGGAGGAAACCCATGCAGACACAGAGAGAATGTGCAAACTCCACACACAGACAGTCACCCAAGGCTGGAATTGAACCCAGGTTCCTGGTGCTGTGAGGCAGCAGTGCTGACCACTGAGCCACCCTTTTGTAGATGTGCTGACATTTGTAGATGTGCGAATGAAGCTTTGTCCCAGGTTGTATCAAGCTTCTTAACCTTTGTTAGAGGGAAGCTGATCCAGGCAAGTGGGGACTATTCAGGAACACTCCAGATTTGCGTCTTGTAGATGGTGGATAATCTTTGGGGAATCAGGAGATAAGTTACTCACTACAGGATTCTAAGCCTCTGACTTGCTCTTGTAGCTACAGTAATTTTACAGTTAGTCCAGTTCAGTTTCTGGTCTTATGTTTATGGTTTTTCAGCCTTTATCATATTCACTCAGGAATCCAAGTTATTCAATAGTGCCATCTCTCGCAAAATGGACTCTCAGCATTTGGGCTCTTTAATGAGCAACAATAGCCACAATTCTCCATTAGGTTTTCTGGAGCAACCTTGACATTGCTCAAATCAAATCATCCAATTTATTTTAGAATATCACAAGATTTGTTTTGTCAATTAGTGAAATCTACGTAAAATATCAACAACAAAAGCTTCACACTCCAATTTTGCAGATGGAATTTCTCCCCTATAGAGGGATGTGAATCTGCCTTCTATGCCAATAGTCAACCAAAAATTGTGTCCCATTATGTTTCATGGTTCTAGAATTTAACCTAAATCTTCACCCACTGACAAATATAGAAAGCGGATTGTGACAAATATTGCACAGTTAGTCTGTGATTTAAAAAAGGGATTGGTTGCTTCTCCAATACTCATACATTCTAGCAATGTAGAAATGGTACATATGAGTTGAGCACTGTAGAAATCTGAGCCAAATCTCTCAGCAACAGCCATTGACCTTTGACACAATGGAGAACATTAATTGGAGGCTGTCTTGAGTAGCCAGAATGTGAAGCTGTAATCTAAACATCATGTTAATCATCCCTTGCTAATGCTGTTGCTAAACGATAATTTTAATTTAGGCTTAGAGAGATTCATACAACTCTATAAACCATAATATTCTCCTTGTCACGGATATCAAAGAGTATTCAAAAGGAAATATGTCCCTGTTAAAATAGAAGGAATTGTCATACACTTCAAGTATCTATCAGCTTCTAATGTGTGTTATTACTAACTTAAAATAAAACACCTTCTTCTAAAATCCTTGAATAATTAAGTTGACAATTCAGCACTTCAGTAAAAGATACATTACAAGATCGTGAATATGAAATAATTCATTAGTTTGTATCTCTTTCTAAAGCTTTGCAATGTTTATCTTAAATATTTTACCAAAATGAGATGTAGCTGCCCAACACGATGGAGCTTATATATGCATGTCAGGACAAAGTTCTGAACATTGAGGAATAAACATTAGATGTGAATTATGCTGACCTTATAATTGTAAATATTGTAGCTCTGTAGGAAGTCAAGCCAGTCTACCATGTAGTCTGAATCTAATTTCAATTTGCTGAGAAGGTAATTGAACTCCTTGTCTGTCAGTCTGAAGCATACATTATGAAGCACCTGGCGGAATGCTAATGAATTGATCTTCCCATTTCCATATTTGTCAAATGATTTGAAGGCCTAAAGAAACAAAATTTTAAAAAAACAAAGTTTCATATCATTGCTTATTCTAACAAAAACATCTCCAAGCCCTTTGATGCCTCAACGCACAAGTGTTTAAGTCAAACAGACAAATAAAGTTTCAGATTTCATCAGCTCGGTTAGTTAATATAGTAAGATAACCTTAACGATTTTGACTAGAGAAAGAATAATGCAGGCCTCCTGCTATGACTATCGAGAACTTCTGAAGTAGTACCTGAAGTGGTACATGTGGACCTCAAGTCAAAGTCAATATTGTTTTCTACTATGAAGCAAGTCTACCTCCCCACTTAAATACTAGCTAGTACTCCTGCATAAAAGATTGTTACAGACTCAAGATTTGAGTGTCTTCCTGCTGTCTGACAAGCCATAACCCATGGCAATGCACTTAAAAGGATGAGGGTAACATATGAATGAACAATAAAATATCTTAATTGATAGCAGCATTGTACTAGTAGCAGGTCTGGTTCTATTTTGAATCATATTAATTTAAGAGAATGAGAATGTGGCAGGTCAGTTAAATTAGTTTTTAAACTTCTTTAGCAATGAGCAGGCACGAAGATGATGGGCAGAATTCAGCACACATATTTCTATCATTTAGCTTTCAAGCTACTGAGAATTGTGGGTTCTTGAGACTATTAAAAAATACCTTAGTGTGTTAACATTCTGCTCATAGGCTATTCAGGCCTGACATGGATGCACAATTATAATTTCTCATTTATCCAAGTTCCCAACAGTATGCGTTGAGGATGGTGGTGGTTGAGAAGCTAGTTGTTCTCTACAGGAGAAGTGGGGGGGGGGGGCACGGGTGGAACGAGGGAAAGAAATAAATCAAAAAAAATAAAAATGCAGATGGTACATCTCATGTACCTCATATGCCAGTAACTGGCTAAGCAGTGACAGGATGTGTTGCTGCAAAAATAACAATAAGAGCTGTCAGAGAATCAGCTTTGTTTACTGAACATTCAACAAAATTATTTTAAATGGTACAGGCTCCACTGACTCTTTGTTCTTATTTTTATATAGCAGTGCTTTGATGAGCATAGCTGGTTGCCCTAAGAACAACAGTTTGTGGAAGCTGCATAATTATTGATTTATATCTTTGTGCTATATTGATTGCTTTCATTGATCTCAAACTGAAAAATGAGGCAACAAGATAATTTCCCTGTTGTGTCCAGCTTATCAAATATTGAGGTAACTAGTTCTATGAGTTTTACCCGAGAAGCCTTTACAAACAACCAAGGCAATTTATTTAACATTTCACTTTCAAAAGAAACTATTTAATCTTCAATGGCCTTGCACTAAGCGAGTCAGGATCCAAAGCTAGACTTCACATGAAGTAGGATTAGAGGACCAAAGATAATTGTCTCAGGGTACACAGAATAACACAGCAGGTGTCCTGTGGGCTGTGTGTGCTACAAGTTCTCTGTTGATCTAATAGTTTTATTGTAATTTATCTGATTGTGGATGAAGATGTTTGAAAAAGCACCATTTCCTGTCATGTGAATGTCCTTTAGTCTTTGCCTCAGTTGTTTTCTCGCTTAGTATTTTTGCATGAGACCAAACTTATGTCTGTGTGTCAGTCTGTCTGATGTATGTCTATCAAACTTTTTATTTGTGTTTATGCCTCACCTAACTGTCTCTCAATATCTTTGGTTGTAGGGCTTCCTTATCTGATTTTATCATAGGTGGTTTCTTTCTCTATCACAAATAATCTCTTATTCTGATTAAAATATCTATTCCTTTGCTCTACAGTTGTCTCATACACTTTATACCTTCTCCATACCTTCAATGCTGCTGCTTCCCCCAGTCTACTCCAAGCTCTCTATAGCCCTAATAAGTTGGCTGTCTAGGTCATAGATGTGATGCAAGTAACCCCATGGCAGTGATCTCATCCCCCTCTTGATTTATAATGAGAGGGTTGTGGAAGTTTATGCTAGACTAATTGTACATGGATTTCTGGTTTAAAGATCAGTGAATGCATCTCTGCGCTCTCACTCCATCTTTTCTAAAAATCACACACTGCACAGCTCAATTCACTCATTAATTGTACCACTGAGATATTTTGTAATTGGCCATTCAACATGTATTGCCTTTAGTAAATCTCAACACAACACAGTCTCTAAAGAATACAAAATAAATCAGTTCATTGTCCAAAACAAAGTAATCAGATAAAATGAATTACCATGTATATGTTTGTACAATTAAAAATAATTTTATTCTTCGGCAACGTAATTAGGACAGCTTTGGTAAGGAAATAACACTTGAACAATAATTTTTTGGACAGTGATTGATGTTAATGCACAATATTGTGGTAATCTGAACAACACCTTGATGAGTGAAACTTTCCATGTGCAAAACTTTAAAATGACGTACCTTAAACAATGCGTTTGAAGATTTGGCAACTTCTCCTTTCAATTTAGTTAGCATTTTCTCTGGAGATTGTATTTGAAAATCTTCACGTGGAATAAATGTAAGTTTTGGGCCACACTTCAATGACTTATTTTCAATATCTTCAATGGCTCTCAAGAAATCAGAATAAGAAAATTTGCAATTGTGCATCGGGATTTCCAAACTAGAGTTAGGGGTATGAAACAAAAGCAAATGTAAAAAAAAATGTCAATTCAATTTCGATACAACAGAACTTGAAGATTGTATGCTAGTAAAACCGCATCTGTCTTTGATTAGCACAATGATCAAAACCTACTTGGTAAATCTTCTCTATACAGTGTGTTATACAGCTTCCCACAGACTGAGGGGTTAAATATTTCCACATTTTTATAATAAGTATTTCATGTTTAGATACATATTTTCTTCTTTACTTTAGCTTAATCTGTAATAAATTTATGCACAATTTAAGTTAACAGCAAAGGCGTTGTGTGCCTGTGTATTTTAGTGTGACTAGTTGTTTAACTGTTTGATGACATCATTGCTGCTACATGCGATTGATATGGTGCCTGATTTAAACTGCACTAACCAAGCAACAAACCTACTCAGTCATATTAATAGGATCATTCCTTATAGACAATGTCCCAGATATTCTATCCATTATTGTCCACAAAGCAGGAAGAGCCCTTTATTGGCCACTTAAGTGAATGAACAACCGACCTTTCTCACCACTGAAAGAATGGAATAATAGCAGACATCAGGGACCACCCACCCATCCAATGCCTTCCCGTATAATTTCCAAGTCTTCCCAGCTCCCGGCCTGAGTATTCCAGCCAACATGCTCACACATTACTGTGTCAAATAGAAGATTAATGGACAGTCTTTCCATTCTGGCAGATAATAAGCAATAAAGCCATTAACAGGAAATCAGTTTTTATTAACTCACTAGTAAAAAGCCACTTGTAAAGGACCAGTTTTCCAAAGGTTCTTCCTATGATGAGTGGCTGAGTAAATTTGGCCTTTATATGCTGCTATTTAAAAGACAGGTGACCTGAGGGGCTTGAAATGAAAGACACTGAGAGACTGTTTCCCTCGCAGGGAAATCTACAGAAAAGGGGTACAATCTTAGGGTAAGGAGCTGTTCATTTATGACTGAGATGAGGAGGAATGTTTTCACCAAAGGGCAGTGACTCTGTCATATCTATCCCAAAAGGTTGTGGATACTCCATTGTTGAGTATATTTAAGATTGAGATCAAAAACTCTTCAGTCTCTCAGGGAATCAAGACATAGTGTTGGGAATTTTTTTATGACAGAGCAGTCATGGACATGTTGAACATCATAGCAGGCTAATGTAATTTATACGTGTTTGTATTTCATTTGGTATTATGTCTTTATATTGGAATGTTAACTAAATTCATAAATAGATAATTGCTAAGGTGGCAGCCCTGTAGAAAAGGTATACTGTGATTTTACAGGGTGCCCGATAACCAAGTATAATGTCCATTCATACCTGACTAAGAGCTGTTTAAGCTGTTCTTCACCCAGGTGGTAGTTATGGTCCTTCAGAACCCTTTGAAAATCATTTATTGACACACAGCCATCATTCCTTTTATCTAATTTGTCAAAGGCTTCATGAAAGCCTTTGTGATGGTTCCTGAATTTAGCTCTTATGGGTCAAACAGAAAACAGCACAGGTTAATATATTACAGTCAAGTTCAATGTAATGCCTATTAACAGATATATTCCATAAGAATAAAAGTCTGGTTAATAACAGGAGTTTCATTTATCCCCAATAATTTCTGAGTATAATCATTCACAAAGTTTTCTCTTTCTGTGAAGCAATGCTATCATCCACTACTGAATCAAAGTAATGTTTAGTTTGACAAAGGATATTTCTCCTTTGAGCTCTCTCTAAAAACAAATCATACCACCTCTTATTTGAAAGCTTTATTCTCCTGGGAACAGCAGACAATTAAATACTAGAAAAACGGTCATAGTGTCATATAGCATGGAAACAAACCCTTCAGATCAACTACTCCATGCCAAACACGTTCCCAAACCAAACTAGTCCCAATTGCCTGCATTTGGCCCATATCCCTTCAAACCCTTCCTTTTCATGTAGCTATCCAAAAGTCTTACAAATGTTGTAACTGTACCCCCATTCTCCACGTCCTTTAGCAGTTCATTCCACACATGAACCACGCTTTCCAAAGATGCCACAGTAGGTATCATAAAGCACTGGCACACTCTGATACCAAAACCAATCATTCTAAATTGCAATTGTAGTCAAGAGGGCTCAGAGACTTAAAACATACAGGATTCTACTTACTTAAGCTGTTTTTTCAGCTCGGCGATATTAAGATTTCCTGTCTGAGGTTTCTGTTGTTGGGTTCCATCTGTTTGGAATTGTTGCTGCTTTTTGGAATGATCTATTAAGCTGCCTCGGCTCTCTGGAACAATTTGTTTGCTGTCTGTCTGGATCTGTCTTGAAAACCTATTCCTAAGCTTCTTCAGAAACTCGAGGTGAGTGATAAAACCTCTCTTATCTGAATCATACCTGAAAGCCAACAAAATACACACAAAAAGAAATTCTAAATATGTTCTTCAGGCATTATGTTCCTTCAAATCGATGCACACTGTAATACAGCAATAGAAGGCAGACGCCCAAATGAGGCTGTGGAATGGAGAATAAACTGGTCAGTTGATCTGAAAAATGAAATTCTGACATGAGTTTAGTAAGGGTTCTCCCATTGCCTTCACTTTGAGCACAAACAATGCTAATACTATTTTTCCAGAGATCTTGTGAATCTTCTGTTGAAGTTACACTACATAAGTGAGAAAATTCATTCTATCAAATTAAAGTTGGCTTGTTTTCCTTTACCCCTCGTTCTGATACAAGTTATCATTCATGATTATTTCGCTTCATTCTATTGATTGATTTATACCACAGTCCAGCATCCCATTTAATGTGATAAATGGATGTTGAATTCTTATGTTCATTCTGCTAAAAGTCATAATTCCAAAAGTTGCCCCAAACCCATCAGTAATGTCTGTTAAGATACAGATCAATTGGAAATCCTACTCACTAAACAAACCCACCAATCTCATGCATTTGGAAAGATGGCCTCCAATCAGTATTATTTCATTTTCAAAACTTTGAACATTTTCAATTGTAGCAAAAACTGCTATGGAGCTGTAAGGTCAGTCAGTTAAATATCTAAATAATCAGCTAATTTATAGCCTTAATGCAAGATTCTGGGTTTAACAGCAAGTGTCGGACATGCCACAGTTAATCAGGTGAGGACAAACATCATTAGTCAATGAAATAGATTGGCCAGAAAGATTTTAAAAACAGTAAACATGCATGTCTGCCACCCAGCCTTTGCAAAAGGAATATGTTCACAGGATTCATTTGGAGAGCAGGCTTTCGCTGTTTTTCAGGTAATTTTGTAAACTTCACTGTTCTTCCCTGCAGCCAATCTTCACTGCAACACAGGAGTAGCTTATGCAGCTATTTCATGGAACTGTGATCAGCAACAAGAGGATCTGTCAAGTCCCAACTGCCCCATAAGCAGCAAAATTAATAGTAACAACAGCTGCTCCACAAGATAGAAGGTATTGACTGAGATCTCTAACATGAAGAAGGCGACACTTCACCATAGGGTACACAACCTTCCCAACAGGGGAGAACCACAGTACCACAGGAGATTCAGGCTTTCATGGTGGGTTATTATCGATATCAACAGACTCTCTACTAAAAAGGGACAGGTATGCATGCAATGACAGTCATCAAAGTCATCAGTGCTATGAATTTCTTCACCCAGTCACACACCGGTACTTTGCAGAGATTTACAGCTGACATTTGTAGAATTTTGTAATCTAGGGTCCACAAGTGTATCTCACAGGTGACTGAGGCCACGTTTGCCAAGGCAATGATAAGATACTGTTGTTCTGTCATGTTGGGAAGTACACAGAGTGGATAAAACTACCTGTAAAACAGTGAAGGCATATTCTCCAAGAAAGTCCTGTGAGCACAATCCGTTCATAAAGGCAAGCTGGCAGGCATGGGCAAGTCAGACACAGAACTTTTGTATTTGTGACACTGGCTGGATTTCCACTGGTACAGGACTTGCATCCAATTCTGGTCAACCTTCTATAAGAATATTGTTAAACTTGAGAGAGTACAGAAAACATTTATGAGAATGTTGCTGGGACTGGAGGGTTTGAGTTATAGGGAGAGGCTGAATAGGCTAGGGCTTTTCTCCCTGGACCGTCAGAGGCTGAGGTGTGGCCTTATAGAGATTTATAAAATCATGAAGGATATGGGTAGGGTAAATAGCCAAAGCATTTTTCCAGGATGGGAGAATCCAAAACTAGAGGGCATAGGTTTAAAGATATGGGGGGAAGACTTAAAAAGGACCCGAAGGGTGACTTTTTCCCCCCTCAGAGGGAAGGTCTGCGTATGGAACAAGCTGCCAGAGGAGGTGATGGAGGCAGATACAATTGCAAATTTTAAAAGGGATCTGGATGAGTTTGTGAATAGGAAGGGTTTAAGAGGAATATGGACCAAATGTTGGAAAATGGGACAAGGTCAGATTGGGATATCTGGCCAAGTTGGATCAAAGGGTCTGTTTCTGTACTCTATGACAATGACTATGACTCTAGGAGACACCTCTAAGCAATGTTAGCAGTGGCTCATTAAAGACCCAAGCTATCGTCTAAAACTAAGGTTGATGACAAATATGAAGAGGCCTACCACTGATGCAATGGACCGAGCACATGAGCACAAAGATACCCATAGAGAAAGCATACAGTCGATAAAGAAGTAAGCTCAAGAACTTGGACAGATCTAATGACACCAATTCAGTTTGTACCAGCAAACGATTTTCCAAAATATAGGGATACACATGATACATCAAGGCTGGCTGGAGCTGCAGTGTAGGAAAGGAAGCATCATCTGACCCCCAGATGAGATGACAGAATGAGAAAGATGCATGTCAATGATGCCTGAATCTGTTCACTGAACTATCAGAGAAGTCTGTGGCAGACTGGTTCAGATATCTCAACTAATGGGAAGTTTATGGCCCAGATATGTTGCCCACTTCTCCACTCCACACTACCAACTTCCAGTGCAAACATAGATATTCCCACATCAGGGAAATCCTCAATGTCTCACTTGCTTGTTTTCCATTACACCATATCATTCTGCTGAAGGCTCATGTCCATTTGGAAAATGGGAGGCAAATGTGCAGAATGAACAATGGAAACCTGAAATAAAGTACTTGATTCAGCTACATTTCACAATATTGTAACACAATAACATTTTAATGATAAGCCAAGTGAATTCTCTTGGACAACAAAAAAAAAGACTCTTCTTTTTTCTACTTGGTTCTGCTCATGGCCTCAACCAAGTTAGAAACAGGTTGCTTATTCCCCTGCACTGACAGCTGAGATGATTGGAGTTTCCATTCTCTGGGATTTTGTGACTCAGAGGACCGATGACAATACTGCCTGGTGTGTAGCTGTGCAGATTTGGTTGTCAGGGCATATGGGGCTCTGATTGAACAATAGGGAGGGAGAGTGGATGTGAAGTGGGAGGGCCTCGAGCAGCCTCCCCAACTTCCATGTGCCCTTTTGGAGCTGCAATGGAAGTTGGTTTACAAGCAGTAATGTGCAGAAGAATGCTGGGCAAGTCAGGGCCAGCACCTAAAACCATGAAGTTGTTTAGAATTTCCTTTCCTGGGAATCAATGAACCTCTTGCAGCATTCTAAGTTTGAGGTATCAGATTCTAGCTGCTCGTTTTCTGTGCCACTTCTGACAGTTTGTTTGAAAGGCATAACCTCTTTCTCCCACCTGAAACAGCATTTTTCAGTGGTCTCTCACAGCATGCAAGTAGGATTACCAGAAACATGTGGCAGATGGTTGGTGGAGATGGAAGGTAGCAGGGGACAGAGGTCGTTGTGATCAGCCTACTGCTATCATGTTTCTTCTAATGTGGCTATTGAAGCATTAACAATTAATATAAAATTCAACTACAACGAGCCTTGCCGAGATTCCTTTAACATGAAATCCTTCTACCGACAGGTATATGACATTAACAGAGCCCTACTCAGCGGTTGCTCGAGAATCTACGGGAGGTACAATTGTTCTTGCTGCTTTCGATAGTAGCAAAGCACAAAGCTGCAATGATCACATTTTTTTAGAAAAATGTTACCCATTAAATAATAAAGCAACACATATGCCCTCTTTCCAACTTTCATGCTTGATTGTACAAAATAAATTTTCCTATTTATATGAATATGGTTCAGGAAAAAAAATCCCAAGGGAGTTTCACAAGGGTGTAATCAGACCAAAACGGATACTGAATACATGAATACGATATTACTAGGGAAATATTGATCATAAAGGTTTGTGTTAATGCAAGTCTTCTAGAAACGTACAGAATATTGACTGGACATGAAGATGTTTCCACTAGGAGCACAGACTAGGATTTGAGATCACAGCCTCAGAGTGAAGGAATAATCCTTTAGAGCTGAGATGAGCAAGAATTTCTTCGGCCAGAGGATGGTGAATCTGTGGAACTCATTGCCACAGAGTGCTGTGGAGGTCGTCATTGAGTGCATTGATAGGGTCTTAATTGGTAAAGGAATGAAGGGTTATGGTGAGAAGATAGGATTTTGGGGTTGAGAAACATACTAGCCATGATCAAATGGTGGAGCAGACTTGAAGGGCCAAATGGCCTAATTCTGCTCCTTTGTTTTATGGTCTTATGGGAGGGAGTAGAAGAAGAGAAGATGGAGAATGGGGAGAAAGGGACCTTTAATAAGGGAATTCTAGCGCATGCAGCAAGATGGCTGACAGTCATTTATTATAAACATTAACTGTTTCTCTCTGTGTTGACGCTTCCAGATCTACTGATTATTTCTACCTTGTATAAACTTTCATTTCCTGCTTTGTATTTTGTAACAGACATGTCAAGTGAATGAAACGTTTGAAGAAGACAAAGTGAAAGCATTCACTAAACTCAGACAAAACAAAATGACCATTCCATAAATACATTTGGAACTGGCAGTACCAGTACAACTGTTCAGCAGCATGCCCCTTCAAAGGCATGCGGAGGAAATGAGAAACAGGAAGAATTAAAAGTTCTTACCAATACCAAAGTTTTTCAAATTGTTCTGTTGAGATTGGCAAACATAGCTGGTACAAAATGTCCCTCATATCTTTCTTTTCTACAACAAGGTTACCATCTGAGTCAACGCGTTTAAAAGCCTTAAAAAATCAAAATATAATTTTCCATCATTTCATAATCATTAGAAGGACTGATCCATTCAGTATTGATTATAAGGAATGGATGCTTAATATTTTTATTAGGTTATCCCCAGTTCATCAAAAATAGGCCAAACCAGTGCAGAGGATTGAGGAGTTTCAAGTACCAATCGGCAGTGTTTATTGTGAAATAAAACAGGTGAAGAGATTAGCATGCATGCATACGGACACAGTGCTGCAGCCTGCTGACATCCTGGCCCCATCTGTGTGCACACCAGTGGCCATTTTAGCGTTTGGACAAGAAGGTCAAACACACTTCTTTCAGCAGCGAACGGTTGGGGTGGGAAACAGGTACAGCAGAAGCCCTCGTCCCCTGTGCACTGCTTTCCCCTTTGCACTGGCATAGTGAGCATTCTATAAAATGCTGAGCAATGAGGAAACAAGGCAAGGGCAGACAGGGTACAGCAGCACAAGGTGGCCACCATCAGAAGGAGCAGCTCCCTTTCATCAGTACCATCACTACCCTGTTCCCTTTATCCCGAGCCTGGTAGTGTCAGTGGCACATGTGCACACTATGCTTTCTTGTCACAGCCAGCTCACGTCATGGGCCCCACCTGCGTATGTGCAAGGGCTATTATGGCGTCAGGGATAATTATTCCAGAGCAAATTACGTCCCCCCACCCCCAAATTGGATTTCTGCAATCCTTTCATTGGTTTTTTTAAAGATATTGTGCTGGAAGTCAGCCCCAACCAAAAATGGACCCTGCCCATACATCAAATTAATGACAACTGTAAATTTAAGATAATGTCCTCATTTGCTGTCCTTCTCAGAAGCTGCTAAAGGTAAGCTTTCTTTAGCCAGGTAGTTTCCAGAAATCTGTACGCATATTATTTTAATTCACCAGGAGACTGTCTATTGTTCACTGATGTCACAAGTGAATGGTTCAGTATGGATCTTTAAAGTTTAAGAGCAGCACAATGGCTCAGTGATCAGCACTACTGCCTCACAGTACTAGGGACCTGAGTTCGTTTCCACTTCAGGTGACTGTGTGGAGTTTGTATATTCTCCCTTTGTCTGCTTGAGTTTCCTCTGGGCGCTATGGTTTCCTCCCATGGTCCAAAAATGTACAGAGTAGGTGGACTGGCCATTCTAATTTGCCCATAGTTTCCAGGGATATGCAGGCTAGGTGAGTTAACCATGGCAAATGCAGGGTTATAGGCTAGCAGGTTGGGTCTGGGTGGGATGCTCTTCAGAGGCATGATGTGGACTCGATGGGTCGAATGGCCTGCTCCACACTGTAGGGATTCTATGATGATGATGAGGAGGTAATTTTAAGCAATTTAAAATTGTATTATTCACAGCTGGACAATGAGGCCTCCCTGTTTATAATGTTTTTTTTTTGTTTTTGTCTGCTTTTAACGAAATGATAAAATTGCACCCAGTTACCATTCTTCAAAATAACATTTCTTTTAAAATACAGTAAAAATTCTTAAAATTACATTCACTGTTGCCCAATTTCAGTAGTAAATGGAAAAATTTGCATTTAGTGCTAAACAAGTATGTGTTAATTGCAAGCTGAGCAAAACAAAACTTCTTAAAGTGAGCAAAATTTAGAAGCAAATGAATTAAAATATGTTATTTGCAGCATTGGTTTACACTTGTACCATCGCCTCACCTTAGACAGTTCAAACCATCCTGTTTTGGCTTTAGCAGCTAAGAAGTCATGGACTTGCTCACAGGCCAGCAACGTACAATCTTTGTCATATATTGAGCTGCAGCTAAATGAAGAGAGTTTCATTTAAAAAATGCTCCCATGTTTTCTCAATTACATTCAAAAACATTATAGGTGGATGAATAACCAAGATAGTAATCATGTTGGATTTGTAGTTACAAAAATTTGACAAGAGGAAAATAAAAAGAACCTTTGTATCTTGTGATAGTTCAGTTGGTAAATTTCCCATCCACTGTGAAACAAAGCATTATTGACCAGAAGGTATCAGATTTAATAGCTAATCAGTGCTGAGTTGGTTTGTCAGATGATGCTACAGCTGTAATTGATTTAACGTCCTTCAGCCAGGAGAGATAGAGAATCTACAATATCCAGGCTACCTGATTCTAATCAGGAACCACTGACTTCTGCTGGGGTGCGTTTATAGCATGTCAAGTAAGGACAGGCCTAAGAGCAATGTTCCTCACACTACACAAAGTTCAACCTTAGTTTGCCTACGAACAATAGTCATTGGAGGTAAGTACCAGAGTCTGACTAACATCAGGGCAAGAACGAGTCATTTCTTTCAAGAAAGGAGAAAAAATATAAGATAAACTTTTATTTTTTTTAAAAGGAGAGACATCATATTGCATGAGGTTAGAAGTACATATAAGAAATCAGACAGCCCATGACAGCCAACATACATTGTGCAGTGTCACTGTAGAAATCAACAGACAAACTAAATGATACCAATGGTGCAACTAAAGTCATACTCATGACAAAGAGCAGATAATGATGAAGTACAACTACTGTAGAATGTGAGTACAGCTGAATGTTAAAGATAGGGCTTGAATTACTACTCAGAGAGTAGTAAGGGAATGGAACGCTTTGCCTGCAACGGTAGTAGATTCGCCAACTTTAGGTACATTTAAGTCGTCATTGGACAAGCATATGGACGTACATGGAATAGTGTAGGTTAGATGGGCTTGAGATCGGTATTACAGGTCGGCACAACATCGAGGGCCGAAGGGCCTGTACTGTGCTGTTATGTTCTATGTACTATGTTTGTTTTTCCAGCAGTAAGCTTGAAGACAAGGACATGTAACTAGACAGAGCAGTAACTCTGTCTCAACCCTACCATCTTCCAACACCCCACTAGAATTAAGTTCTGGGTGGTAAGGCGCATAATTGACCTTCGCATCCTGCCACTAACTGAACCCAATTAATGACAAGGAACTGCCTTTCAAGATATTTATTAACAGTATTACAAACTACAGAATGAATTATAGAGTAATTACAAAGACAGACTTTAAATTATTCAAATACACACAGGGACATTATTAAGATGAGATACAAGATGGGAAGAAGGTGTGGGGGTTGCAAGATGTCATAGAATCCCTAGCGTGGAAACGGCCCCTCAGCCCAACAAGTACACATCGATCCTTAAAGCATCCCACCCAGACTCATTCCCCTTTAACCCATCTAATCTACATATTGCTGAACACTATGGGCAATTTAGCATGGCCAATCCACGTAGTCTGCACATCTTTGGATTGTGGGAGGAAACCAGAGCTAACCTATGCAGACACGGGGAGAATGTGTAAACTCCACACAGAGAGTCACCCGACGGAGGAATTGAACCCCGGTTCCTGGTGCTGTGAGGCAGAAGTGCTAACCACTGAGAGTGTCCTAGAATATGTTCAGGGATTTTTTGTTTTAAAACACATTATATTTCCAATGCAATAAGAAAGGAGGCACCTTTTTTTGGAATGAGGTGGATCAAGTGTCAACAGGGGAACATTTAAGTGACAATGATCTTCATATCATAAGGGTTAGGTCAGTGTCATAGTGATGGAAAAATTCAAGGAGTAATCAAGTAAGAATAATTGTCTTGGGGAAAGTCAACTTCAATGCAGTTAGGACAGATCTGGCCCAGTTCATTTGGACTCAAAAGATTGTCAGACCGAACAGAAACCAAATAATGGGCTACCTATATGAAAAAAGAGAGGTAGTATTGGCACTATCAAGATATATTTCCAATGAAGTGTAAATGCAGGGCATCCAAAGCTAGAACTCTCTGGCTGAGAAAAGAGAGAGATTAAATAGAGAAGAAAAAGGCAGACAGTACAAGTGGAAAACAGGCTGAATACAGAATGTTCAGGTGGTAAGTGAAAATCTTTACAAGAGAATCAAAGAGACAGCATATATTGAAACCAGCAGCTAATATCAAAAAGAGCACAAAAATCATCCAGAGGCACACAGAGAGTAAATGGATGGTAAAAATAAAAAGGAGTGAGGATGATTGTGAAAACAAATTTACACAGGGGAATACACATAGGCCAGGGATTGACATCTGTCTCTAGTAAAGAACAAAATTCTGAGCAGGTTATAGTACAACCAGAGGTATATCAAATACTCAAAAAAGGGTGTAAAAATAAATCAAGAAACTACAGACCAATCAGTTATTCTTCATTGTGGAGAGGATTCTAGAAATGATAATTCCCAGTCAAAATCAATTGCTTGGAAAAATGTAAATTAATTAAGGAAAACCAGCACAGATTCACTAAGGTCAAATTATATTTATTGAACTTTCCGCATTTATTTTTAACAAGGCAACAGAGAATGTCGATAAGGGTAAGTGGCACACGTGGAATTCCAAAAGACATTTGATAAAGTGCTGCATAACAGATTTGTGGACAAAGTTAAAGCTCATGGCATAAAAGGGAGAATACCTTATTGGAGAAAATGCAGCAAAATTGATATTAGGAGTCTCAGATTAGTCACGAACCTATTGAATGGAGCTCAACATTCAATATTCAGCTCCAGAAGCCAAATGGTCTACTTCCTGCTGCTAGAATTCCATGGGAAACAATCTATTTTACTGAAATTGCCAAGGCTGTGTTTGTGGGACGTTGTTATATTTGAACAGTTGCTGTTTAGTGGTTAAGTAATCTACAATTCTGTTAAGTTTTTGATCCTATGAGTAAAGCCGAGGATGTTGTATGTTTTATTAACCACACCCTATATCCGTAACTGTAACCTTCAGTGAATTATGCACATATAGACACAGGTATCTGCCCCAGCCTCCCATTTAGAACTGTTTCCTTTCTTTTTGATTGTGTCTCTGCATTTTTTTGACCAAAATGAATCACTTCATACTTCTCAGCGTTATACTTCATCAGCTATTTATTTATCCACTTTGCCAAGTTGTCCATGTTCTTTTAAAGTTCTGCATTACCCTTCTTTCAGGTTTCATTATGCTCGCAAGTTTTGCATCATTCACAAATTTTTAATTATGCCCTGTACACCAAGGGCTAGATCATTGATATGTATCAGCAAGAGCATGTGTCCCAGTCCCTGGAGAACTCCACTAGAAGCCCACTGTTATGGACCAGGTCAAACCTGCTTAAAATATATCAAGATGAAAGCCTAGGTCCCAACTTTTTCTTATTTTTAAAGGTAAATATAAAGTGTTGTGTTCTGGATGCAATTTGATTTGTCAAACTATCAGGCTTGAAGCAAAACACACTTGATTCTTATACCATAGTTAAAATACATAGCATCTTGAAATGTCTCAAAATGCTTCACAGTGCCATAAGATGACCATCGGTTTGCAGACAATTTCGAAACTGATCAATGTTTTTGTATGACAAATTGAGTAGGGCATAAAACAGAATACACCTGCACAACATACAAGCTCCAGCACACTGCAAATCCCATCAACACAGATCAACCCTGTCTCATCAACCGCAACCTGCAACTGCTGGCAGGCAGCAAGGTAAAGAGGAGTACAGTCTAAACAGCACAGAAGGCCACTCCACAGACCAGGCCAGCCTGGACCCAGATAGCAATCCAGATCAGTGCTATGGCCCTAGTGAAATGGGACAGATGCATATCAGTGCAAGAAGAAGGTCAATAATCTTTTAGCCCTGAAAGGGTAAGTGCCACCATTTTCTTTCTTATGCCTCCCACTCTCACAAATTCTGTCACTGCACACTTATCGCACCAAAGCTCATGGACTAAAAGTCTCACTATTGCAAACATCATATTCACTCAATGGGTCTCATCCACCTAATTCTCCCAGGCTGCTAATTCTTCCTGCCCTTTGTGCTTCCTATCCACTCACTGATGACATTTCACCAATTCTCCTGCTCATGTATCACGAATAACTGCTGTTCTATTAGGCTAAATCCCTCCCTTCATGTCAAAGCAGGGAAAACCACATTTGAAAAACAGCTTTCCAACTGACCTACCTGCACTGACCTAACTAAACGACCCTGGCTAGTTGCAGTTGAACTATAGGATTAACCATGGTCCGGTGCGCAAGCATACAGGTCCCTAAACTGACCCCGGCCAGTTCCCTTGACTGGAATTAGCCAAACTGCTTGATTAACTCTTGTGGCACCCCAACTGGCTGCAGCACCTTTGACCCCATAAAAGAACTGCTCCCCTTTGACTTTCACATATGACTATGTGCTTGAAGCACTTTTTGAAATTCACTCAAGGAACGTTGGCATCACTGGTTGGTCCAATATTTGTTGCCCATCCCTAGTTGCCCTTGAGAAGGTGTTGATAAGCTCCTTCTAGAACTACCGCAGTCTATTTGTTGTACGTACACACTCAATACCTTTGGAGAGGGAGGTCCAGGATTTTGACCCGACAACATTGAAGGAATCTCGATATGGCGATCAAGATGGTGTGTGACTTGGAAGGGAACATGCGGCAGTTGGTGTTTCCATTAATCTACTGCCCTATCTTTCTAGATTGGTGTTATGAATGGTGAAAAATTTTGTGCAGTCATCAGCAAACATCCCCACTTCTGATCTTCTGATGGAGCAAAGATCACTAACAAAGCAGCCAAGGATGGTTGGAACTTGGACACTACCCTGACGAATTCCTGCAAAGGTGTCCTGAAGCTGGGTAACTGGCCATCATCTACCACAACCGTCATTTGTGCCAGGTATGATATGCAGCGTATTTATTGAAGATGTTGACTTAGTGACATGGTCACACTCTTGACTGTTTAGTGCTACCCACCATGATAACTGCCATCCTCACCCTTAATGTTAAAAAGCGACACAAGCCAAACAGGCTGGCAGTCTGTAATTGAAGGCCCTATGTGCTAAAAAAAACAAATGCCTCCAAGTAAGCGCAAAGTGAGTGAATGTTAAGAAAGCAAACTATAAATTGCATGCTATGTAGATGTGTGAGATGCACAAAGTGACCTAGCAGAAACATGGAAGTCGGAATCTCTTGTCAAGAGGAAGAAGGAGGCTTATGTAAAGTTGAGGCGTGAGGGCTCAGTTAGGGCGCTTGAGTTACAAGTTAGCCAGGAAAGACCTAAAGAAAGAGCCTAGAAGAGATAGGAGGGGACATGAGGAGTCTTTGGCAGGTAGGATCAGGGAAAACCCGAAAGCTTTCTACAGGTATGTCAGGACTAAAAGAATTATTACAGTAAGATTAGGGACAGTCAAGGACAGTAGTGGGAAGTTGTGTGTGGAGTCTGATGAGATAGGAGAGGCGCTAAATGAATATCTTTCATCAGTACTCACAAAAGGAAAAAGACAATGTTGTTGAGGAGACTACTGAGATACAGGCTATAGACTAGATGGGATTGAGGTTCATAAGGAGATGTTAACAATTCTGGAAAGTGTGAAAATAGATCAGTCCCCTGGGCTGGATGGGATTTACCCTCGGATTCTCTGGGAAGCTAGGGAGGAGATTGCAGAGCCTTTGGCTTTGATCTTTATGTTATCATTGTCGACAGGAATAGTGCCAGAAGACTGGAGGATAGCAAATGTTGTCCCCTTATTTAAGAAGGGGAGTAGAGACAACCCTGGTAATTATAGACCAGTGAGCCTTACTTCTGCTGTGGGTAAAGTGTTGGAAAGAATTATAACAGATAGGATTTATAATCATCTAGAAAGGAATAAATTTGATTAGGCATAGTCAAAATGATTTTGTGAAGGGTAAGTCGTGCCTCACAAACCTTATTGAGTTCTTTGAGAAGGTGACCAAACAGGTGGATGCGGGTAAAGCGGTTGATGTGGTGTATATGGATTTCAGTAAAGTGTTTGACAAGGTTTCCCACAGTAGGCTATTGCAGAAAATACGGACACATGGCATTGAGGGTGATTTAGCAGTTTGGATCAGAAATTGGCTACCTGTAAGAAGAAAGAGGGTGGTGGTTGATGGAAAATGTTCGTCCTGGAGTTACTAGTCGTGTACTGCAAGGATCTGTTTTGGGGCCACTGTTATTTGTCATTTTTCTAAATGACCTGGATGAGGGTGTAGAAGGATGGGTTAGTAAATTTGCGGATAACACTAAAGTCGGTGGAGTTGTGGATAGTGCGGAAGGATGTTGCAGGTTACAGAGGGACATAGATAAGCTGCAGAGATGGGCTGAGAGGTGGCAAATGGAGTGTAATGCGGAAAAGTGTGAGGTGATTCACTTTGGAAGGAGTAACAGGAATACAGAATACTAGGTTAATGGTAAGATTCTTGGTAGTGTGGACAAGCAGAGAGATCTCGGTGTCCATGTGCATAGATCCCTGAAAGTTGCCACCCAGGTTGATAGGGTTGTTAAGAAGGCATATGGTGTGTTAGGTTTTATTGGTAGAGGAATTGAATTTCGGAGCATGAGGTCATGTTACAGCTGTATAAAACTCTGGTGTGGCCACACTTGGAGTATTACATACAGTTCTAGTTGCTGCATTACAGGAAGGATATGGAAGCATTGGAAAGGATGGAGAGGAGATTTACCAGGATGTTGCCTGGTATGGAGCGAAGGACTTATGAGGAAAGGATGAGGGACTTGAGGCTGTTTTCGTTAGAGAGAAGGTGGTTAAGAGGTGGCTTAATAGAGACATACAAGATGATCAGAGGATTAGATAGGGTGGACAGTTTGTTCCTTGGATGGTGATGGCTAGCATGGAGGGGACATAGCTTTAAATTGAGCAGTGATAGATATCGGACAGATGTCAGAGGTAGGTTCTTTACTCAGAGAGTAGTAAGGGTGTGGAATGCCCTGCCTGCAACAGTAGTAGACTCGCCAACTTTAAGGGCATTTAAATGGTCAGTGGATAAACATATGGATGATAATGGAATAGTGTAAGTTAGATGGGCTTCAGATTGGTTTCACAGGTCGGCGCAGCACCAAAAGCCAAAGGGCCTGTACTGTGCTGTACTGTTCTATGTTCTATGTTCTATAGGTGCCGCTGAGCTCTAATGTACAAACTGCTGAAAAGCTGAAGTGTTGTGAGATTTGATTCAAGAGCAGGAATTACAATGTGACAAAGCTTGTGGTTTGCTGATGATCCTACATCCACACAAGTCATCGAGGAGGATAGCGTCCATGAGGATGCAAGAACAACAGGATGATGACAGGCACAAACAATCATTAAAATCCCCCCTCTAACCCTCGCCAGATACTCTAACTAATTTGCACCACCTAATTTCTCAGGAGCAAACAACTGAAGGTGCAATATAAATAAGGGGAGTTGGGCTAGCAGTAGGATGCAAACAGCTGGAACGAAAGTAGTCACTGCTCAGTTGTGCCATGGCGTGACAGCTTTTAAGACTTGAGTAAAAAAAAATCACATTTTTTCTCAATGTCGCGATTCTGATTCTTTTTTCCCCCATTCTCAAATGTATTCTCCTAACATTCACACCATTGTTTAAACCACACCAGAAAGGGGGAGTTTCTACCCCTTTGTACAATTCCTAGATTTACCCTAGCGTGAGCCTGACATTATCTCAAGTCTTCACAGATTAGCAATCTGGTTTTATTTGGTTATTAATTTGTTCACACTTTTTTCTACTGACTAACTGAAATGGTAAAAGTAAAGGATAAGCTACCATTGTCTTAGCAGATCATAAGGCTCATCTCTCAGTAGACAGAGATAACGACTGATGGTGGTTTAACCCAAGGGTCACCATGCCTCAGGCAAGGGGAGAGGTTGAGAAGGAGTCCTTCATGGTAACCTCAGTTGGTGCAGGCATTGAACCCACACTGTAGGCATCACCCTGCATCACAAGCCAGCCATCCATTCAATTGAGCTAACCAGCCCCCTAACTGAAATGATGCTTCATATCTTCTAATAAAAGCAGATCCTTCCCTTCTGCAAAGTTGCAGATCATTCACTTTAGCTCCATGCTCAGCATTCTCCCTCCCCTTCTTTTCCCATCACACCTCTAAAACGTCCCTATCCACCCCAGTCCGTCTTTCCAATTTTATTAAAATACTCTGCTCGACCATTCAGTACTCTGTTCTGAAAAACCTCCTGCCAAAAATATCAATATATTTGTTCATGACAGACACTGACTGACCTACTATGCTGCTTTTCCAGTGTTCTGTGTTTGCGTCTCAGGTTATGATTTCTGCAGCGTTCTACCCTTTATTTGTGCTCATGAAAACACAAACAGGAAAATAAGTTTATAAATTAAAGCCAAGTACTAACTTGTGAACAGAGGTATTCCAGTGATGGCTCTGTATGGACTCGATCGTTTTTAATATTTGAAGGAAATCGAGATAGGATAATTTTGACTCAGGTATCAGTCCCACCATCCCTAAAAAGCGATGGTACTCTGTGGTTGAAAGCAAGCAGTTGTCAAACAGAGTACGAAAGTCGTACATTGTAATTAGTCCATCATGATTACGGTCCAATCGATCAAATACAGAATGCAAATCCTTTCAAAGAAAATTCAATAGGCCATTAATAGAATTACTGAGTACCCTCAACATAATTTTAAATTATTATTTAATAAAGAAAGTGAAAACAAATCATAATGCCCACTGAAAATACAGATAAATGTAACTAAGCAGCCTTACCAAAACTGTACTTTTCAGCTTATCTGCGATGTAATTAAAACAGTCATCTGCAATCATGCGTTTCATATTGGAATCACCTGCACCACCGTAGCACTGCTTTACCATTCTGTCATCTGTAAACCCTGTGACAAAGCATTTGACATTTGATTTAAATAATAGTTTTCAATTCCTGTTTCTCCCTTCTTTTAGCTCCTGTTTCTCCTTCCCTTGACCAAATCTATATTTATTTATTCACAGGTCACTGGCTCGGTCAGATCTTAAAGCCCATTCCTTATTATCCTGGATAAGGTGGTAGTGAGCTGCCTTCTTGAACGACTGAAGTCCTTGACAGACAGAGACACTGAGTGCTCTTGGGAAGGGAGTTCCAGGATTTTAACACAGTCAGGGAAGGAACAGCAATACAATTCTTCATCAGAATGGCACGTGGCATCTAGGGAACCCTGTAGCCAGGGTGATAGAAGAGGTCATGGATTTGGAAGGTCCTGTCAGAGGTGCCTTGCTGAGTTCTGTGATACGATGGAAGATATTACACATTGCTACCACTGTGTAAATGGTAGTGATTGTTCAAAGTAGGGATGAAACGCCAATGAATTGAGCTGCTTTATGCTAGATGGCGTCAAGATTCTTAAGTGTTGTCATCTAGGCAAGTGGAGAGTATTCTATCACACTCCTGACTTGTGCCTTATTTGACAATGAATGGGCACTGGGAAAATGGATGAAAAGTTACTCGCAGCACAATTCCTAGCCTCTGGCCTTCTCTTGTAGTTCAGCTTCTGATGAATGATAAACACTAGGGTGTCAATAGCGGCTCGGTCACACCAGAAACAAAACCAGTTGGGCTTTTGCAATCCTAGCTTTGAGCAGCCAGTAAGAATTGAACAAGACAGGTGTCTCAATGTGCCTCATTCTCATCACTGATTTCCCCATTTTCCTGTGGGGAAGTAATGGTACACAGACAGGATCTCCCTGTAAATAGCAACAGCAGAGATACAAAAATAACAGGAAGAAGAAAGTAACAGTACGAATGATGAATTTAATGTGATAGGTCAGGTTCACAAGTTTATGAGTAAATGATCTGACTCAAGAAACCAGCAATTTCAAAATACACATGCAACTCATATCTACTCTTGACTACAGAGTTCTTAGGTTAAAGCTAATAAACAGTTATTTAGTAGTACAGAACTTGTACCAGATAGAGGGTCACGGATTCAACTTGAAACATTGTTTAAATTTTAAACTAAGCAGGTAGGTGCTGATTGATTAAGATATTTCCCTAAGAAATGAACCAGGGAATGATTGGATGATTTATCAAATTCTCCATGCCAATGACTACCAGAGCCCACTTGCCAACAAGTCAGCACTGACCTCTCATGCAGTATAAAATGCCACAACTAAATGGCGTAGTGTCCTGGAAATCAAACTGCACTATTGACAGAGTCATGACAATGTGATGGATGATTCAATGGAACTATCAAAAATCCCAGGCGGGCACCAAGTCCCTTCAGTGACAATGGAAATAACTGTAGTCATTGTAACAACATAACATTAAAAAACAGCAGTGAAAGAAAAAGGATTTTTAACTTATGTACCTTGAATTTTATCTCTTTTTAAACTTCCACACATAGACACGAAAAAAAACAAACAAAATAATTATTCTGAGTGAAGGTTTAAAAAATAGTTCAAGGAACACTGTTCTGTAACACTAGTCCATAATCATAAAAGTAGATGGGTTGTTTTCACAATCTTCAATTCTTCGATGATACCTCAATATTATTTGCACACTTGCAGTCCACTGGTTACTTGGATGGATCTGGTTCTTTGGTTTTAGAATTATTTCCTTCAGCTCAGCAGGTCTGGCAGCATCTGTACAGGAGAAAACAGTTAATGTTTCGCATCTGGTGGCCCTTCCTCAGAACCGTTCTGATGAGGGGTCACCAGACCTGAAATGTTAACTCTGTTTATTCCTTCACAGATGCTGCCAGACCTGCTGAGCTTTTCCAGCAACTTTGTTTTTGTTCCTGATTTACAGCATTAGCAGTTCTTTCGGTTTTTATTTCCTTCAGCATTTGAATGTATATTTTTTCCTTTTCTTTCAAAAGATTGGAGAGAGTTCCTTTACAGAAAGGGGGGAGAGAAAAAGAGTGATGCAGTGAGCTCCATGGTGGCTCAGTGGTTGGCATTGCTGCCTCACAGCGCCGGGGCCCCGAGTTCAATTCCAGCCTCAGGCAACTGTCCGTGTTGAGTCTGCACATTTTCCCCATGTCTGTGTGGTTCTCCTCCAGGTGTTCCTGTTTCCCACGCAGTCTAAAGATGTGCTGCGTCAGTGGATTAGCCATGCTAAATTGCCCAGTGTCCAGGGATGTGCAGGTTAGGTGAGCTAGATGTGGGGAATGCAGATTTACAAGGATAGGGTAGAGAGGTGAGTCTGGGTGGGATGCTCTTCAGACAGTTGCTGTGGACTTGTTGGGCCAAATGGCCTGTTTCAATATGGTAAGGATTCTATGAGTCTGGAGATCACTTTGTTTCTCTCTGTTTCATTCTCCTCACAGAGAACGTGCTGAGCTGTCTGATCCAGAGACGTGTTGCTGGGCTGGGGTCTGCTGACCACAGAATAAATAGTACCTTCTTGTCTGGACTCAACATTACCAAAAAGTAACATTGTTTCATATGCACTAATTAGCTTCACTTGTTTTTCTAAGCTGCTCATATTCTCTCTCCTTTCTAAAGAGGATCCCATTTTTCTCATTCACAGTCCACAGTCAAAAAAAATCTGTCAAAACACAGTCTTGCTTTTACATTAGTGGTTCTTGGCAGTTACCCTAATGAGTGCTAGATGAAAAACTTTGACAAAGCATATCTAAACCAGTACTTTAACAAGGATTTGACTCAAACTGTAAATACTGTAGTTATGGTGTTCATAATGAATTCCCCTCATAATACATAACAAAGACAATATAACCCCCTAAAAAGAAGGACTTTACCCAGTTCAGTTAATAGTCAAGGTGTATTTTCTTTTAATCAATTAAAGGGCCTAGTTGTACAGGATGCCATCAAGGCTAAGAAGAATACAAATAAAGGCAAGGCAAATCAAAGCATGGTAAACCAAAATGAAACTCAGGTCTAAAAGTCTTAGTAATAGGAAGGGAACGTTGGAAAGAACAACAAATTTCACAGTTTTAATTTTCTGATTGGGGAATAACTCAGAAAATTGAGACCTGATACTGTCTAGCTGCTGTAATGATGAAAACCCAGATTGAGCCGCAACAGGTAAATTTGTATAGCAGTAATCACCATGTGAATGAATCCTTAACTATTAAGTTACCTTTAAAACATTTTGAAAAGTCAGAGAAATTGAAGTCTTGATTCTTGAACCCCAGTACATCAGCCAGGACGTCAAACTGGTGATCATCCATGATTATTTCACAATCACTCAACACCTAAAGACCAAAGGTGTTCAACATAATGCAACAAAATCAATTTTGATAAAATATTATCTGCACTGCTCTCTGCCCACTAAACTACCACACTAATAGCTGTTCTCCAAATCTTAAACTTTCGCTCAGAAGATTACTTTACAGTAACAGCTATAAAACAATGAGAATACTTGGAGTAACCTTTTATTGCTCTGTTACTGCCGGCTACCACCTTCTCTCTCCCCCCCAGTTATGAGCAAAGGACAGTCTTGAGCTATGGATTCCTCATTATGCACTCCATAATTAGTTGGAAACAGGTTGCAGATTCTGTGGGTGGGTTTTGTGAGTAGAGGTTGTGCGGAGGAAACAATGCAACAAAGGCTTATCCTCCTGGGCCAGAGTGATTTATATATTTTCCTTTTTGGTGTTGGAAATTTCTCTCCTATGGAAGGGCACAGAGTACAAACTTGTAATCAATAGCAGTGGGGAAAAAGCACCGTAAAACTGACATTTACAAAGTAATTGTCATTACTCAATCTCTTCCGAACTTTAATGAAGCTGTGACTTTTTAAAATTTCTAAAATTATGAAAGTTACTTGTTTACTTTTCCCAATTTGCATATCCTGCAACCTGACAATTATTATTTACAAAGGAAAATACCAAAAATCTTCAAGAAGCAGAACAAATTTTAATTTTCTGTAAAATTCATCAAGTGGGACTGATAGAAGGTTTGCCGGGAACGAAAGAGACTCATTGTTGGTGTGTTGCCTCCCAGGTGCCAGGGTCCGTGATGTCTCGGATCGCGTCTTTGGGGTCCTGAAGGGAGAGGGTAACGAGCCCCAAGTCGTGGACCGCATCGGCACCAACGACACAGGTAGAAAGGGGGATAGGGATGTCAGGCAGGATTTCAGGGAGCTAGGGTGGAAGCTGAGAGCTAGAACAAACAGAGTGGTTATCTCTGGTTTGTTACCCGTGCCACGTGATAGCGAGGCAAAGAACAGCGAGAGATTTCAGCTGAACACGTGGCTGCAGGGATGGTGCAAGAGGGAGGGCTTCAGGTACATGGACAATTGGGGCTCATTCTGGGGAAGGTGGGACCTCTACAAACAGGACAGTCTCCACTTGAACCAGAGGGGCACTAATATCCTGGGTGGGAAATTTGCTAGTGCTATTCGGGTGGATTTAAACGAGCTCAGAGGGGGGATGGGAAACTGAGGTGTAGTCCTAGTACACAGGAGGATGAGAGGAGGGAGGACATGGACAGATCTCATTGTCACAGGAGTGTGCTGGCAGACAGCAAGCTGGGTTGAAGTGTGTCTACTTTAACGCAAGGAGTAAGGTAGGTGAGTTTGCAGCTTGGATAAGTACCTGGGACTTTGATGTTGTGGCCATTTCGGAGACATGGATAGAGCAGGGTCAGGAATGGAGGTTGCAGGTTCCAGGGTTTAGATCTTTCATTAAGGTCAGGGAAGGTGGTAAAAGAGGGGGTGGTGTGGCTTTGTTAGTCAAGGACAGTATAACGGTGGCTGAAAGAACTTTTGATGAGGACTCGTCTACTGAGGTTGCCGAGGAAGGTTTGTCAACTGAGTCAGTATGGGTGTAAGTCAGGAACAGCAAGGGAGCAGTCACCTCATTGGGGGTTTTCTACAGACCTCCAAATAGCAGTCGGGAGATCGAAGAACTCATAGGCCGGCAGATTGTTGAAAAGTGCAAACGTAGCACGGTTGTTGTTATGGGTGACTTCAACTTTCCCAATATTGATTGGAACATCCTTAGTGCTGATGGTTTGGATGGAGCCATTTTTGTCAGGTGTGTTCAGGAGGGTTTCCTTACTCAGTATGTGGACAGGCCGACGTGGGGGGAGGCCATTTTGGATTTGGTGCTCGGCAATGAGCCAGGACAGGTGTCAGATGTCGTGGTGGGAGAACACTTTGGGGACAGTGACCACAACAGCCTCACATTTACCATAGCCATGGAAAGGGAAAGGAGCAGTTACCAGGGGAAGATATTTAACTGGGGAAAAGGAAACTATGATGCCATCAGGCAGGAGTTGGGAAGTACAGATTGGGAGCAATTGTTCCACAGAAGGGGCACAACAGACATGTGGAGACTGTTTAAGGACCAGTTGTTGTGAGTGATGCATAAATTTGTTCCTCTGAGACAGGTAAGAAGGGGTAAGATAAAGGAGCCTTGAATGACAGGAACAGAGGTGCTTCTCATCAAAAAGCAAAAAAGCAACGTACGTTAAGGTGGATGAAGCAAGGGTCTAGCACAGCTTTAGAGGATTACAGGCTTGCTCGGAAGGAGCTCAAAAGTGGACTGAGGAGGGCCAGGAGGGGGCACGATAAAGGCTTGGCAGGAAGGATTAGGGAGAACCTGAAGGCATTTTACTCATACATGAGGAATAACAGAATGATCAGGGATAGCGTAGGGAACTTGTGCGTGGAGTCTGAGCAGAGAGGGGAAGCCCTAAATGAGTTTTTTGCTTCGGTTTTCACTAAGGAAAGGGACCTTGCTGTGAATGAGAACTTTGAGGAGCAGGAAAACAGGCTTAAACAGATCGAGATTGAGGAAGTTGATGTGCTGGAAATTTTAGCGAACATTAAGATTGATAAGTCCCCAGGGCCAGACCAGATTTATCCTAGGTTGCTCCGGGAAGCGAGAAAGGAGGTTGCTAAGCCGCTGGCGAAGATCTTTGCTTCCTCACTCTCCACAGGAGTCGTGCCGGAAGATTGGAGAGAGGCAAATCTTGTTCTTCTTTTCAAGAAAGTGAATAGGGAAATCCCTGGAAATTACAGACCAGTCAGTCTTACGTCTGTGGTCAGCAAGGTTTTGGAAAGAATTCTGAGGGCTAGGATTTATGACTATTTGGAAAAGCATAGCATGATTAAAGGGAGTCACAGCATGGCTTTGTGAGGGGCAGGTCATGCCTCACAAATCTTATTGAGTTCTTTGAGGAGGTCACGAGACAGGTTGACGAGAGTCGAGCAGTGGACGTGGTGTACATGGACTTCAGCAAGGCATTTGATAAGGTTCCCCACGGCAGGCTCATTCATAAAGTCAGGAGGTATGGGATGCAGGGTGATTTCGCTGTCTGGATTCAGACTTGGTTGGCTGACAGGAGGCAGAGAGTGGTTGTAGATGGTAAGTATTCTGCCTGGAGGTCAGTGCTGAGTGGTGGCCCGCAGGGCTCTGTTCTTGGGCCTCTGCTCTTTGTAGTTTTTATAAGTGACTTGGATGAGGAGGTTGAGGGGTGGGTTTGTATGTTTGCTGATGACACAAAGGTTGGAGGTGCCGTTGATAGTATCGAGGGCTATTGCAGGCTTCAGCGAGACATTGACAGAATGCAGAGCTGGGCTGAGAAATGGCAGATGGAGTTCAACCTGGATAAATGCGAGGTGATGCATTTTGGAAGGTCGAACTTAAATGCTGAATATAGGATTTAAGGCAGAATTATTAGCAGTGTGGAGGAACAGCGGGATCTTGGTGTTCAAGTGCATAGCTCCCTCAAAGTTGCCACTCAAGTAGATAAGGTTGTTAAGAAAGCATATGGCGTTTTGGCTTTCATTAACAGGGGGATTGAATTTAAGAGCCGCAAGGTTATGCTGCAGCTCTACAAAACCCTGGTGAGACCACACTTGGAATATCGTGTCCAGTTCTGGTCGCTATTATAGGAAAGATGTGGAGGCTTTGGAGAGGGTGCAAAGGAGGTTTACCAGGATCCAGCCTTGTCTTACAAGGAGAGGTTGACTGAGCTCTCTCTGGAGAGAAGGAGGAAGAGAGGTGACCTGATCGAGGTGTACAAGGTAATGAGAGGCATGGATAGAGTCGATAGCCAGAGACTTTTCCCCAGGGCAGGATTGACTGCCACGTGGGGTCATAGTTTTAAGGTGTTAGGAGGAAGGTATAGAGGAGACGTCAGAGGGAGGTTCTTCACGCAGAGAGTTGTGTGCGCATGGAATAGTTTGCCAGTGGTAGTCGTGGAAGCGGAGTCATTAGTGACATTTAAGCGACAGCTGGATGTGCATATGGACAGCAGTGAATTGAGGGGAATGTAGGTTAGGTTATTTTGTTTTTGGATTAGGATTATTCCACGGCACAACATCGTGGGCCGAAGGGCCTGTACTGTGCTGTACTTTTCTATGTTCTATATTCTATGTTCTATGCTTGCCAGTGGTACTGTTAAAGTTCTGTTTCTTTTCCACTTGGATGTTTTTATTAATTTTCTCCTTCTATTGCTTACCAGCTTAGATAGTTCCTGCAATAGGAAAGATAGTGTGAAATTTGAAAGGGTTCGGAAAGGACGTACATGGAACTTGTCAGGATTGGAGGGTTTGTGCTATAGCGAGAGGCTGAGTCAGCTGGGGCTATTTTCCCTGGAGCACCAGAGGCTGAGGGATGATCTTATAGAGGTTTATAAAACCATGAGAGACATGGAGAGGGTGAATAGTCAATGTCTTTTCCCCAGGGTAGGGGAGTTCAAAACTAGAGGGCATAGGTATAAGGTGATAGGGGAAAGATTTAAAAGGAACCTAAGGGACATCTTTTTCACGCAGAGGATGGTTTGAGTATGTAATGAGCTGCCAGAGGAAGTGGTGGAGGCTGGTACAATTACAGCATTAAAAAGATATCAGGATGGGTTTAGAGGTGTATGGGCCAAACACTGACTAATGGGACTGGATAAATTTAGGATATTTGCTGGCGTGGATAAGTTGGACTGTTTCTGTACTGTATACCTCTATGACTTCTATAAGCTGACGTAACCACCAGCTTCTAATCATTGACACTAACAACAACTGAGAGGGATTTGACTCCATTTTCTCTCCCTCAACACCTTGCAAAATTGCATGGCTGAAATAGGTGGCTGTGTGAGGAATCAAAAAGGACATACTCATTTTTTGGTACCTGACACACTAAATCATAAATTAAATGCAATGTTACCACGCCACAGTACAATTCCATAAAGCACACCACTCATTTTATTTTGTTGTGCCGACTTCAAATTTTATGTTCCAAGGTTATATTGTGGGGAACTAAATTTACTTCACTGCACACACTGACTCATTTAATAACAGAAAATTCATTGTTTAAGTTATGTTCAGTCCTACTATCTTCACAGGAGGTGGATGTAATCTGTTAAATTTTATGGAATGAACGAAAACTGGGAGCAATAGCAATAGTACATGCTCAACAACAGGATAACTGCAGCTCTGCTACAGCTGGAAATCTTGATACAGTTTGGCTCGGGTGTGGGTCGACAGCTAGTGTCCAGACTACCTGGTAAAATTTAGTAGCTCGACATTTTTTGTTCATTTGTGGGATGTGGGCATCACTGGCTTGGCCAGCATTTATTGCTCACCCTTTACCCTTTGCATCCTTGAACCACTGCAGTCCATGTGCTGTAGCTAGGCCTACAATGGGAGTGATTTCCAGGATTTTGGCCAAGACTATATAGGTGTCTCCTATTTGGAGGCACTATGTCCATCGGAGGCTCTCTCAACATCCTCCTCCCATTACCCCTCCGTCTCTGCCCCATCCACCCCAGAATTTCACACTCTTTTAGTCCCCAGTAGCCTGGCCCAGATGAGGTCACCCATACACTTTAATCAGGGCTCTATCCACAGCACTGCCTCTTTAGGACTGCATGCAATCCCATCGTTGGTCACTTCTCCTGGTGCTCCTTGACAGAGTTCAAAAGGTGAGCTTTCCTCTCAGATGCAGGCAGAAGTTCCCTCTCAAGCTCACAAGCCACCAAATTGCCATGGAGTGAACTAGCCAAGTATTCTCAAGCTCCCCATCATCTTTTATTTTCAGCTATTACTAATATTAATTTTAAACAACATACATTATTGACAGGAGAATATTATGTCCATGCCAAAACTGTTGTTAATTTTCGGAATTTTTTTTCAGAATCCCAGAATTTCTTTTTTAAATACTTAAAGAAAATCTTTACATTGTGCTATGTACAAGACCAGACCCCCTCAAAATATATTAAAAAGATAATCCAGGCCCTGTTTTTTTTTCTTATTTTAAAAGGTAAGTGTAAGGTGCAGCATTCCAGATGCAATTCAATTGGTCAAACTACCTGATGGAAGCAAAACACACTTTGTTCATGCACTCTAGTTAAAATACAACTAAAGAAAGAAGAAAAAAGAATTGGCTGAAAAGCTAAGAAACTAAAAGTCCTGGTTCCGAGACAGCTTGGCCATTCAGACAGTTTCTACTATTCCAACTTGAAAAAAAAACTCAAGGCCTCACAAGCTGCTAATTTTATTGGTTTTCAAATAGACAGCTCGGCACCTTTCTTAAAACCTCTCTTTAAATAAACCAGAACAAATTACCCTCTTAAAGCTATAGTGTTGTCACAATTGTGTCACCAGAGCATCACATTATTTTATGCACTCATTTATCCATTTGTATCCATTTGCACAACCATTAATATGCTCCTTTGTAATGATCATCTTCATGTTAAAATTACAACATACAGGGAGGAATGATAAAGTTATACTTATTAATATTGGCAATTAATCTGATAAAATGTACAATCTGCCCCATAATATTTGGTTCAGCTGTTTAGCTACCACGTTTTACTTGGGGTCTATCGTGAATTTACATTTATAGGATTATGGGCTGGAGGACTGCAAATGGTACTGATACACCGACATGAAGAGAGGAAATCACAGGTCCTCTGCTCCTTTTCAATATTTAGAGCCCTGCTAAAAGTTCACAAGAGGATAATAAATAAAGACAGGATCAGGTTTTGGTTCCATGGTCCCTAGTATTAATTTTTCCATTAACATTTATTTCCTGGGCTCATTTTGAATGAAATCCACTTGCCCAATGGACTGTGTGGCAGCTAATGCCCATGTAGTTGACCAGAGTAAGGCTTAATTCCTGGCAACTGAAGATGGGTAGGAGTGGGGGAATATTGCTTCAGAGAAAAAGGAGAGTGCACTGTTTAAAAATTACTTCTCCCTTATGTGTGATATATCTCTTAGTTCTGTATCATGGGAGCCTATTACAAACACTAATAAAGCAAAACAGAATCTCAGAAAAACAGAACAAAAAATGAATAGACCAAAGCATCATAATGAACTACTGCCATTTAACTTAATTGAGGTAAATATATTACAGGTTCCAAATATATATTTTTTTAAATCACCTTCTTGAATCCTTCCTTGTTGATTTTTCCATTGGATTGCTTCTTGTGGGTCAGGAAACTTTTCCTAATGACACTGTCACAGTTCATAATACGTTGCCACAACTCTGATTTCACCTCATTCACAGTCATCATGTTGCCTCGTATGAGGTTTTCATTTCCTTGCTTTGCTAACCTGGTATAAACATTTGCCACAGTTATTCAAGGAAATAATTCAGCAACAGAACACAATGAAAACAGAATAATAAGATTGACACTAAAATGTGGAGCTGGATGAACACAGCAGGCCAAGCAGCATCTCAGGAGCACAAAAGCTGACGTTTCGGGCCTAGACCCTTCATCAGAGAGGGGGATGGGGGGAGGGGACTGGAATAAATAGGGAGAGAGGGGGAGGCGGACCGAAGATGGAGAGTAAAGAAGATAGGTGGAGAGGGTGTAGGTGGGGAGGTAGGGAGGGGATAGGTCAGTCCAGGGAAGACGGACAGGTCAAGGAGGTGGGATGAGGTTAGTAGGTAGCTGGGGGTGCGGCTTGGGGTGGGAGGAAGGGATGGGTGAGAGGAAGAACCGGTTAGGGAGGCAGAGACAGGTTGGACTGGTTTTGGGATGCAGTGGGTGGGGGGGAAGAGCTGGGCTGGTTGTGTGGTGCAGTGGGGGGAGGGGATGAACTGGGCTGGTTGAGGGATGCAGTGGGGGAAGGGGAGATTTTGAAACTGGTGAAGTCCACATTGATACCATATGGCTGCAGGGTTCCCAGGCGGAATATGAGTTGCTGTTCCTGCAACCTTCGGGTGGCATCATTGTGGCAGTGCAGGAGGCCCATGATGGACATGTCATCAAGAGAATGGGAGGGGGAGTGGAAATGGTTTGCGACTGGGAGGTGCAGTTGTTTGTTGCGAACTGAGCGGAGGTGTTCTGCAAAGCGGTCCCCAAGCCTCCGCTTGGTTTCCCCAATGTAGAGAAAGCCGCACCGGGTACAGTGGATGCAGTATACCACATTGGCAGATGTGCAGGTGAACCTCTGCTTAATGTGGAATGTCATCTTGGGGCCTGGGATGGGGGTGAGGGAGGAGGTGTGGGGACAAGTGTAGCATTTCCTGCGGTTGCAGGGGAAGGTGCCGGGTGTGGTGGGGTTGGAGGGCAGTGTGGAGCGAACAAGGGAGTCACGGAGAGAGTGGTCTCTCCGGAAAGCAGACAGGGGTGGGGATGGAAAAATGTCTTGGGTGGTGGGGTCGGATTGTAAATGGCGGAAGTGTCGGAGGATAATGCGTTGTATCCGGAGGTTGGTAGGGTGGTGTGTGAGAACGAGGGGGATCCTCTTGGGGCGGTTGTGGCGGGGGCGGGGTGTGAGGGATGTGTCGCGGGAAATGCGGGAGACGCGGTCAAGGGCGTTCTCAATCACCGTGGGGGGTGTGTGTTCGCTCCACACTGCCCTCCAACCCCACCACACCCGGCACCTTCCCCTGCAACCGCAGGAAATGCTACACTTGTCCCCACACCTCCTCCCTCACCCCCATCCCAGGCCCCAAGATGACATTCCACATTAAGCAGAGGTTCACCTGCACATCTGCCAATGTGGTATACTGCATCCACTGTACCCGGTGCGGCTTTCTCTACATTGGGGAAACCAAGCGGAGGCTTGGGGACCGCTTTGCAGAACACCTCCGCTCAGTTCGCAACAAACAACTGCACCTCCCAGTCGCAAACCATTTCCACTCCCCCTCCCATTCTCTTGATGACATGTCCATCATGGGCCTCCTGCACTGCCACAATGATGCCACCCGAAGGTTGCAGGAACAGCAACTCATATTCCGCCTGGGAACCCTGCAGCCATATGGTATCAATGTGGACTTCACCAGTTTCAAAATCTCCCCTTCCCCCACTGCATCCCTCAACCAGCCCAGTTCATCCCCTCCCCCCACTGCACCACACAACCAGCCCAGCTCTTCCCCCCCACCCACTGCATCCCAAAACCAGTCCAACCTGTCTCTGCCTCCCTAACCGGTTCTTCCTCTCACCCATCCCTTCCTCCCACCCCAAGCCGCACCCCCAGCTACCTACTAACCTCATCCCACCTCCTTGACCTGTCCGTCTTCCCTGGACTGACCTATCCCCTCCCTACCTCCCCACCTACACCCTCTCCACCTATCTTCTTTACTCTCCATCTTCGGTCCGCCTCCCCCTCTCTCCCTATTTATTCCAGTCCCCTCCCCCCATCCCCCTCTCTGATGAAGGGTCTAGGCCCGAAACGTCAGCTTTTGTGCTCCTGAGATGCTGCTTGGCCTGCTGTGTTCATCCAGCTCCACATTTTATTATCTTGGAATCTCCAGCATCTGCAGTTCCCATTATCTCTAATAAGATTGACACCACTGGTTCAATATTTATTTAAAATCAATCCAAATTTTGGCATCAATTTAAGTAATAAGTCATTATCATTAAGCACTAGTGAAGAGATGAGCTTGCCTTTTTCTGTCTTGTTGTTGAAGTACATCAGCACCAATGATTTTAGGAATGTCAGTCATCCCAAGACTTTCCAGAAACTGTTGGTATGAAACATGTATGTTGTTGTTCTGTTGTTGCTGGCATAATCTGAAAGATTTAGAGTTATTTTAGATATATGCAATTGTCTATATTTTATAAAGGTGTGCGGTCACAATATTCTAATGATATTAGGCTTGTCATTTACACTCTATGTCCAATGGTATATGATCAAAGTACTGTGAAGCTCAACCTATATTATATGACAGGCCAAGTCTGCTAACCAAAGAATGTGTTCTGCTCTTAGTGATCTCCTACCTAATTGGCATGATCCAAACCTTCCACTTGCCCAGGTGCCAAGATGAACAGGAATTTCATGAAGGCATTAATTTCTACAACTGTGCTGCTTTGATCAATGAATCTACTCACACTAGAAATGAAAATGTACAGCTTAAATTCTATTCCAGTTTTGGAAGGGAGACATGGTCTGTGCTGGCTCTGCCATGACTCAAAGCAAATTTTCAACTATCTACAGCTGGCTAGTTCCTCAACAGCCAGAGCACCTTCAGGTCACCATCTGAGAATGTCAAGTATTTTAAATAGGTTAAGTGGTTTTGCATCACTGATGCTGCAGCCACAGGGGATCTAATTAACAGGAGAATTACAACAGTGTAACAAGCACATGAGATGTGACCACAGTTTGCACAAGGATTATTTCAGATGTTCGTACCTAATAAAAGCACTTATCATTTGAAGAGCATTTAAATATAAATGAACGGTATATACACGAGAAGTTGATTTAAGAGGAACACCCATAATTCAAGGGGTACGATTAACTTGTGTCTGGAATATTTAAGCTACGAGTTTGTGTGTTGCAAAAAGAGTAGATTCATAAATTGGACTGGATATGGGAGAGATTTCAAGAAAATCTCTCATATTACTTAGCGGTGCAGTAGGCATCAGCCCTATAGGGTAGTGTGTTATGATCCCAGTTATAAGAACACTGGACAAGCTGGATATTTATTAGGATTTACAGATGCTGCCAGACCTGCTGAGCTCCTCTAGCAACTTTGTTTTTGTTCCTGATTTACAGCATCTGCAGTTCTTTCAGTTTTTATTTATTAGGATTTAGTTTGATTGACGACCACTGTTTAAAGTATGTAATGTATGGAAGAATCAAGGGCAAAAGAAATAGGGGATTGAAATCCAGCGTTAAATTTAAATACAAAAAGAACTTCTGCTGTATAAACTTGAACAAAACAAGAAATAACAATTAAGTAGGTGTACACTGAACAATAAAGAGAAGGTCCTAAACAATGAAAGCTTCTGTTACAAACTTAGTCCACTGAACTTAACCAGTCTTCAGTGGCATTTACTCCCATAGGATAAATAAACTCAAATCCTCGAAGGTGGTTCCAGTATGAGTCTGGCTGCACAGGTCACAGCTCAGGCATCAGGTAAAACCCAACCAAACACAACTCCCTGGGCCAAGTAAAGGAATCACTGACTTCTCTAACAGGTCCCAAGTTATCAGTGGGCTGACTTTTGTTGGGTACACTGAATGCATGCACCCTAACCAACTCCCCAACTCAGCAGCTTTTACAAAGTGAAATTTGATTTTCTGTCATTTCATTCTGATCTTTTCACTCTCTCCTATTACAGTTTCTGGGTTTGATAGATTTCTAGCCCTTCGAAGAATAGTTTCAAAGTGGCATGGCATTAATGGCACCACAACCCACCAGGCATACAAAAAAAACAGTCCTCTTCAGCAGGATAACAAGGTTTAGAGCTAGGTGAACACATCAGGTCAAGCAGCATCAGTGGAGCAGGAAAGCTGACGTTTTGGATAAACGTCAGCCTTACTGCTCCTCTGATGCTGCTTGGCCTGCTGTATTCATCCAGCTCTAAATCTTATCTTCTTAGATTCCCCAGCATCTGCAGTTCCTACTATCTCTTCAGCAGGACCTTCTTTCCTACAGAACCACCTAGCCAAATCCAATTCTCAAGAGTTCATTTTTCCTCTGTCTAAACATTCACAACCGGGGTATTTGATTAAAAACAGCAAATTAGTTGTTTGCGAACTTTAGATCAGCTTTCTTTTCACTAACTTACATTTTTACTGAAACCTAGCCATCTCCATTTAGAGAATAGCTCTGTTCTCAGCAACTTTCTCCATTGCACATGCACATCTTCCTTACTTCTCAACTGGGTCAAAAGCCAAAGCATTATTTCAAAACATACAAAGGCATAATAAAACAAACTCAAAAGTTTTAAAAATAAATTTTCATTCACCCTAAACTGAAACTAACAATTTTTACTAAAAAAAAATCAGTTTAGTGTCAACTTCAGGAATTTTCATGGATGTTTTCTTTCCAGCAGCTCAAGCAAGTTTTCTCAAGCTATTCTCTGCAGCTTGGCTCATTAGCAATGCACCATGCCTCTATGGTGCTCAATGTGTGCTGTGGTGCATTTACCAGAGATAGATGTCTCGGTCACTGCTGGAACTTTTCAGATTTCCTGGTGCCATTTTTAAAAATGCAGTTGTGCACTAGACCAAGTGACGTCAATCAGTTGCCGTAATTCATGCTTCCTGAGTGTGAAACATTGACCCAGAGATGGCTCAGAATGGGAGGTTAGCCCACTGCTTCATCACCAGGAACCTGAAGGTCCTGGTTTGTGCAATGATGCAAAGGAGGGTCTTCCGCTTTCCTCAGGTTAATCAGGGAGATTATTGCACAATGCCCTATCAGCCTGGTCTGAAGTTGCCACCCAGGTCAGTGTAGTGTCTATAATCTGGAGAAATACTCCATGAAGCTTAATGAGCTTCTGTGCTCTGCAAGGTGAAGTGTTACCATCTACTCTCTGCTACTTCACACTCACTCTCTGCTATTGAACCCAACTCCTACCAAGGCTCACTGTCTACCACACTACTGAGTTCAACATTTTCCTTCACTCACTGTCACCTACTCCAATCCCCAGCCTCCCATGCTAGTAACACTCATTCCCACCTGCATTGTGATGTTTTATGGTTAAAGTTGTGGAGTGAGCAGCTCCTGCACCTTATTGAACTCAAAAGGTGGTGAGACTTCGGCAACCAGGGTGGATATTTCCAGCTGCAAGATGTTGCTTGTAATTCACAGTAATTAGTTGCATAGCCCGGTATTGTTTAATGTTGTGGTAAAGAGTGCTTGGGGCCAGGGATTTTGGTCAACATGGTTGGTCAATACACAAGGTCCACATACAGCATCTTTTGTCTTTCACCTGCAACATGTGCATTTAACACTGCTGACTTTCAAAGGGCCTCACATCACACAAAAGTGGACTCTACACAAAGAATAAAATATTTCCTCTGCCCGCTCCAGGTGTGCCGACAGCATACTACATACTTGGAGGAGGATGGAAGACACAGAGGTCAACCTACAAAGCAAGTTGCAAGCTCAGCCTCTCAGTCTCTCCGACAGCCCCATCGACATTCATCTTTCTCATGTTCTCACCAAGCCCATTTCCTTAACTGTCCATCGCTCACTTTTCCCTGAGCCTCAGGCATTAAGTAGCCATGCCAAACATAGTCATGCACTGACATCCACCACCCCCCTCCCCCCACCCCCCCCAACTTTGATGCTGGCATGGTGGTTTCGATCAATGACCTCCCCACTCCTACAAAAACCCTGGTCTTCCTGCGGTCTATCAACTCCCACCTTCACATGTCGAGCCCCCCCACCTCCACTTCACAATTCATATTACCTCTGTATCCCAGAATACTGCCTCCAATCCTCACACAATTGACTTCACCAGCTTCCCCATTGAATCAGTGACCGCTGATAAAATCCAGAGGTGCACACTCATTATCCAATGGGGAGAGACAGGCCCGACTGATGAATTACCAGATAATTCTGACTCTGCCACTCCATGGCTGACTTACTGCAAAGCCCCAGAGACATTGAGCTAGATCTGCAGGTCTGACTATGGTCCATGTCAGACTGTACATGTATGAATGCCCAGACCCTTGACGTTAAACATCCAATTGATTGTGTCCAAGCCCCAAACTCATATCAGATGCTGCCTGCAACCTACTGTGCTGGTACCCTCTGACTGAAGATTATCTGTAGAATTTGAGACATGCAGTGTGTTTACCATGTAGGCTGCTGGCACTCCGCTTGACTGATTCTTGCTAACAACCATGGCATACTGCCTGGCTTTGTTTCTGCTCTAAGCAGCAAGGCAAGACAGAAGTAGTGTTAACCTTTTAAGTTCTGAATGAGTTGGGAAAACACAAGAAGGCAAGGCAAGGCAAGGCCAGTTAGAGATGGTATGAACATCCAAATAGGAGCAGATTAAGCAAGTGGGGAGTCCAAATTTTCAGCACGCTGGAGTCCATTACGTGGGTGCTAGTCCCTGCACGCAAAGTATGCTGGCAGCAGCATTACAGTGAAAGGTGTCAGCAAGTGCCAAATTGCAGTATTAAAATGCAGAACTATGTTTTAAATGAGTTTGAGATGTACATGATGATGCATATAGGCTGGAATGTGTCTGATACCAACCTCTGTGGAACAGCAACTGTAGGCATTAGGACATACGAGGCATATCTTCAGATGTTAGGATTGCTGTCCAAGATGGAGCCCTGGAAGATCCAGCAGCAAGCTAGATCAGCCTGGTACTAACTCTAAATTTCACATGAGGAATTGTCATCATTTAGTTTCAATCTGGGGCATGGGAGAACACACATCATTGAAGTGTGATTCAATATTAATTAAATGCTAATGTTGGCAAATAGTTCAATACTTGAGTGCAGAACTGAACTTTTCTTCCCCTGACATTAAGAATCTCATTTCTTTTTGCCAATCTTGCTGCATTTTCCCAACTGATTCATCATGGCCTATGCCATTCAAGGGCTGTGAAGGTTCCACCCCAAAACTCTATAGTTTTTACACTGACATCCTCCTTGCCATCTTTGGAACGGCACAACATATCATTCCCACACTGTCAGAAGCAAACGAGAAAGCTTAGCAGATGGTGAACATGGCAAAACAGAATAATCGAAAATCAATCCAATCTAGCACAAATGCATACAAAGCAAACGAGGACAGCTGCATTTACTGAAGGCATGCAAAGTAGTATAATCCATTGATTAATGTCTACTCCTCTAGTAGACTACTTTTCCAATAGCTGAAAATCCACCAACTCAGAAAATGTAACAGCAATAGAACATAGAACATAGAACATAAAAAAGTACAGCACAGTACAGGCCCTTCAGTCCACGATGTTGTGCCGTGGAATAATCCTAATCCAAAAATAAAATAACCTAACCTACATTCCCCTCAATTCACTGCTGTGAATAAGTTACACAATAAGTTACAAAATCAAAATGAAATGACATAAAACCTAAGCAAAACTAAAAGATGAAATGCTGAAAATCAGAAACAAAAACGAAAACAAAAACAGAAATTGCTGGAAAAACTCAGCAGGCCTGGCAGCATCTATGGAGACAAAACAGTTCACATTTTAGGTCCAGTGACCCTTCTTCAAGCCAGAAAATCTAATTTCACTTTGATAAAGCTGCCAACTCATTGCCAGAGCTGTGAGAAATTGGAAAGGGAGCAAATGTACATGACACTTAGCAAAGGTCAGCACAATTAGTTACTTGGGATCTCCTAGAGAAATTGCCACCTTGATTTACATTGTGAAAATCAACAACCAGGTAAATTTTCACACTTACTGAGGAACCGTGTGCAACTAGAGAAGCTGCTTCATTGCAGATCTCAGTTGAATCAGCAAATTAACTAATTGAGCAAGGAACTGAAACAAAATCAGTGCCAGAAGTCAACCATTCATAGAGGCACAGAGCTTTACAGCATGGAAGATTCTCAAAATGCATAAAGGATTAGCAGCACATTTCCAAGTGCAGCAACACTACACAATGAACAGTCACCAGATGATCAGCCAAACACACTTCACACACATACCCTAAAACACCTTAATGATATGTACACTGCATATTTTGGAACAGTTAGAGATAGCAACTATGTTCCTGCATAATAATTTTCTTTGTAGATTAAGTGTGTGAAGAATTTGGAAAGGATACTCTTTTCACAAAAAAAGCATTACGTTTGAATAAATGCCTTTTTATAGCGTGGCTTGCCATGCTCATGTGACCTTTATATGCAAAAAGGATTTAGGCTGGTGTCTATTTCACAAACGACATGGAACAATTATGATATTACATCAAATTTTATTCCTTCTCAACTCCCTGCAGTCTTTGCCATGGTTGGTTATTCAACCTTCCAATATCTTTCTTTTACTGTCTGCTTAGTGAGATTTTCTCACTAAGCCAGACAAATCAAAGCCAGAGATTCTCCAGCAATGCATTTCTTCCCAACCTGCACAAGTTCTTCTGCATCTCCCACATCCTCTTCATTTGCATACTCATCCTTTGTGAAATCTTCTATAATAACAAAGTTACGTTCCATATATACGTACACATCACTAAATACGTTCCCACCATAATATCTTTCAACTGTTTCATTGCTGTTGTGTTATGGACCTAAATAGCTCAACATAAAGCAACTGCTGATCATGGGTGTCATCTGTTCTTTGCAGTTCAATGCCATTCATCAGAATAGATTTGACATTTAGCATTGAAGATCTGTTGCTGAAGATTCTCAAAGTGTTATGGTTTGCAAAAACTAATAATGCACTTCAAAAAGGTCTGACTATATTGACAATATCGCAGTTGCTTACTTCTCAAAATGTTGATCAGAAATGGAGAAACAGTAGGTTTCTAGGATCTTTCGCAATTCAGCAAGTGATATTGTGCCAGTCCTTTCAGGATCACTCTTCATTAAAGCCTTTTGCATGTCTTTCCAATTTTGATTAATTTTGTTCCGGAGAAGATCTTCCACCTGTTGAAATGTTGAGCATAAAATGTATGTAGACAAAAGTTTGGTAGTGCTATTAGACACAAACATCCCATATGTGTACTGTCATCCTTCTGAACTTCATAACTTTGACTCCTGAATTCATGTCAGTCAAAGGTTGACACAGAGCATGTTAGTAATCATTTTGTTACTTTTCAGCCTGTGCTTTTGTTGGGTCTACAGGAAAACCACAAAAGAAATTTGACCAATGCTTTAAGAATCTACCTAAACTGGCAAAATGGACCTTGGCTCAATACTTCATCCTTCAGTTATGCAAAATTTTATTAATACCATATTAACGATTGAGCTGAGATTATGTGTTCAAGTTTTAGAAAATACTGCAAAGCCACAGGCTGCTAGCTAGAAGGAAATTTGACACTCGTAATGATCCTGAGTTCATGGCCTTTTACTGTGTTCCACTGCTGTCAAAAATTAGCTGCTTGTAAAATAATAAGAGTCAGGTGTAGGATTTATCATTATTCTCAGTAAAGTATTGTCTGTACAATGAACGTAACATGGGAAGGAGTAGGGGAGTCAAACTAACTGGATTGTTGATTGAAGGAGACCTCAGAGATTCAATGGGACAAATTACTTCCTCTGTCCACTAGTACCCTGTAATTCTACGAAAAATGTTCTAATACAGAATGAAAAAGAGACCAAATTGATTGAGATTACAAAGAATGTAGACAGTGTTGATATAAAAAACACTATTCTCTTGGTGGAAGAGTTGATAACCAGGATTTAAAGGTGATTGTCAAAGAATCAATGGTGACACGAGATCAATTTTTTTTTAAACACGAGTGGTTAAGGCCTGGAATGTACAGCCTGGCAGTGTAGTGGAGACAGGTTCAACAGATATCTTAAGGGGGCTGAGATAAGCACACGAAGACAGCTACAGGAAAAAAAAGGAGAAAATTGGGCTTAGTGGAGTTGCTTTTAGGAGAGTGGCATAGACAAATCAGCCAAACAGCCTTCTTCTATGTTACAACATTTCAATCATTCTAGGAACTCCAATCAATTCTAACAGCAGCAACCTGCACTTATCTTCTGGAATTGTTTGCCTAAAGGCAAGTCTGACCCATAGTGCTACAACCTCCAATATGAGTAGGGCAAAGAGGGAGATCCTGAATCAGCCCCAATCGGAATGGGGACCAAACCCCATGCTATTGTCACCAACTGGATATACATCACCGTCCAGAAAATTGAGCCACACGGCTCCCCAGTCTGAGCAGCCAAAGAAACATGTTGTTTCATGCATGCTGTAGTTCTGACCTCAAATTTGATTTTAGGCCCTTTTCCATTCATGCTCTACTTAGTCTTTTATTGATTGCTTCTATGTCTGATCTGTGACATTCCAGCATCTGGACCTCTGAGCTGATGTCTGTTTCAGATTGCAGTGACACAACTATCTTGTGATAGTAGCGGAGTGGGTCCAGGCTTAGGTTCTGATTCATCTGCATTTCTGTGAAAGCAGCAGTTGTCAGCTTATAGCAAAAACGCTTTGTACAAATTTGCAGTTTCAGTTTCATTCAAACAACCCATTTGTTACTGGTTATGTGACATAACATCTGCTTCTCACACCAAAGCATAAATCTTCCAAACATTTTTATGATTATGTGCTGGAGCTATTTACAGGCAATTCAATGTTTGAATAAGGCATGACTGACTTACAACTCATTTATACCTTTCTTACTCTGAGTATTTGCTTATTAATAAATACAGTTTGACATGTTCACTCCAGAGATTCTACATCTGAAATCTCAGTATTTTCTTTTCATGTAAATCACATCAATGCACAAAAGAATTAAGATGTATAGTCAGATCACACATCCATAAATATTTTTTAAAAACTGATTTTATTTTTAAGATTACATTTATATAGCATCTATCATGCCCACAGGGTTTTCCAAAATACTTTACAGCTTTGGTCGTCCTCTCAAAGTGTTGTTACTGTTGTATCATAGAAAATGCAGTAAATTGCACACAGTTATCTCTCACTAACATTACAATAAAGACCAAATAATCTATTTTTTGAATCTAATTGAGGGATAAATATTGTCAGAAGTCCAGCCATATGGGTCTTCTTCAAAATATTGCTATGTGATCTTTTATGGCAGTCAGAAAGAATTGATGGGGCTGCAGTTTAATACCATAATTTGGGTGAAATACCTCCAACAATGCAGCACCTCCGCAGTCATGCTCTGGCGTGTAACCTTTTGACTCGGGTCAAGAGTGCAACCAACAAAGTGACAGCAGACATTGATGAACATTGATGTTGATATCTATATGCATAACTTGTAAAAACAAAATAATACAGAACATTTGACAGAAATAATTAAGTAGCATTAACTTACAGTCATCCACACTGCTTCCTCAGGAATACCTTTTTTAACAGTTGTAGCTCCATTCAAATAACTTTGATTCATCTAGTCAGGAAAACAGAAGATATAGTTGTACTGTCAAGCTACATACTATAGACTTCATTGAATATTTCCAGAACAGGATTTTGAAGTTTTACGATCTCAGCTGATATTATTATTGGATGACTCGGATCCCAGATTGAAATTTGGCATTTTTTTGTTTCAGCAAAGTGACCTTTCACTGAAACACAAACATGAAAATGCTGCAGATATGCAAAGAAAAAATTAAATAGAATAAACAAAAGAGAGTCACATAGCATGGAAACAGAACTTTCACTCTAACTCATCCACACTGACCAAGTTTCCCTTACCAAACTTGTCCCACTTGCCTGCTTTTGGCACATATCCTTTTAAACCTTTCCTACTCATGTGCCTGCCCAAATGTCTTTTAAAAGGTTGTAACTGTACTTGCATCTACCACTTCCTCTGGCAGTTCATTCCACATATGAACTACCCATTTTGTGAAAAAGTTGCCCTTCAGATCTCTTAAATCTTTCTCCTCTCACCTTAAAAATATGCTCCCTAATTTTGAACACCCCTACTCTGGAGAAAAGATATTTACTATTCAGCTTATCTATGTCCCCCATAATTTATAAACCTCTATAAAGTCACCCCTCAACTTCCTTCGCTCCAATGAAAAATGTTCAAGCATATACTTATAATTCAAACCCTCTAGTCCTGGTAACATCCTGGTAAATCCTTTCTGAATCCCCTCCAATTTAGTAATATCTAATTCACATGTAACATTAGTTTAAAGATTTTGAAACACACAATAAGCGACCTCCCATTAATTCCAACAGCACGCCTTTCCAGTACTCACACAGGAGAGAATTTCTTTCTGTATCACATTTATTTAAATTTAATTTCCACTCTTGAGAACCTGATCATCTTTTCCTTGAATTTTCACACAAATGAGCTTAGACTTTCTCAGCTTGTAGTAACGCCTTCAGGGTTTCTGCCAAACACTTCTGGTTGGCAAATTTCAAACTAAGTATCTTACGTTCAGGTTTCTTAACATTAAATAGTTTCTCTTTAGGAGAAACTTTTACACATCTAGCATTAACCACAACTTCTGCAAACTGAAACCGAAAACCTTTCTTCGAGCTATGGGTATTCTCCAAAGCCAAAAATGAAAGCACCATTCCAGTTCAGACCAATTGCATGCATTACACTACTTACTTTGGAGAGTTTTTTAAATTACCATTAGCTCTTAAGAATGACACTTCATGTGATTTTTTTTTTAAACAAACCATGGCTTCAGAAAATCTGAGGTTTAATAATTAAATTCTTTCTCACACACACAGACCAAATTCCATATGTCATTCACTCAAAATCAAATTCTAAAATAGTTTTACATGTATGGCATATCTTACATGACACGACACAGTAGGATTGATGGCAGGGAAGAGGCAAGCAAACAAGGAAAGTAAGAACAGAGGAGGGAAGAAAGGAAGAGGTGGTTAGAGTTGTTGGGTTATGCAGCCTTGTGTATTGTGGAAATGATGAGGATGTAAATTCTGAAAGATTGTAGAAAAGGAATTCAAATCATGTTCTTTACACGTATGTTGAGTCGCTGCTTTAAAAGATCAACAAAAGTACACAGTGGACATTAGGAAACCTTGTTGAAAAAGAATTCCAGAAATCAAATGACTAGAAATAACTGCTAGCTCTATTGTAGAACCTATAGCAGCTGTTTTGAACTTTGACTGGTCTGAAGAGATTCTTGCTTTCGTTGTAGTGGAGCCTGCTAAGACCTAATTGAGTTGGAGAAAAGCCTGCTAGAAACTTGCTAAGAATGAGCCGAATTAGAGGAAAGCGTGGTATGAAACAAAGAAACCTACAGCACAGGAACAGGCCCTTCGGCCCTCCAAGCCTGCGCCGATCAAGATCCTCTGTCTAATCTGTCATCTATTTTCTAACGGCCTGTGTCCATTTGCTCCCTGCCCATCCATGTACTTGTCCAAATATATCTTAAAAGACGCTAACGTGTCTGCGTCTACCACCTACGCTGGCAACGCATTCAAGGCGCCCACCACCCTCTGTGTAAAGAACTTTCCACACATATCTCCCATAAACTTTCCTCCTCTCACTTTGAATTCATGACCCCTAGTAATTGAGTCCCCAGTCTGGGAAAAAGCTTTTTGCTATCCACCGTATCTATACCCCTCATGATTTTGTAGGCCTTGTCTATACCCCTCATGATTTTGTAGACCTCTCATTTCTGAAAAGAAAACCAGCTACATCACTTTAAGGTGAAACCTATTTATTCCTTTGACAGCATGATTGAATGAACACCTCAAGATTGTATTTCCTCAGTAAGCTGCGTCTGGAAGACTTCAGAGACAGCCATGCCATAAGTGAATTGACCACAGATGCCAGTGTAAAAAACAATTTCATTTTTTGGACTATAATAAGAATTAGAAAGGGAAAATATTTGAAGTCAACAGTGAGCATTGTTGTTTTGCTCAACATCATTGACCACAACATCAAAACCATTTTTTTTCATTGAGTAACATGCTCTTTGCGACCTTGGGCAGGCATGATGAATATTAGAAATGGAATAAGAAATCTTTAAATTTAGCTTCTACTGTAGTCCTCCATTCTCACTACTGCATCAATCAAAAAAAACTTTAGAAGTTCTATAATCTCTTCCCACAGGTCAGTGATAATGTGGAGTTAATTTATTTGGAATTACTGACCCTCCCTGTTCTCTGCACATGTTCACATCGTTGTTCAGTTAGTTCAAGATAAATTATTTTATATACCTTTTCTTCATCAGTTTCAGCTAAATCCAGGATCTGATTATAGTGAACAATCCCACTGTGCTCTGGGTCCAGCAAGAGCATAAGATCCTTAACCTGTTTATCAGTTAGTCGTAGTGGAACACTCTGCAGAATTCGACGCAACTCTTGTCTTGTGATTATATCTTTGTGATTCTGAGGAAGAAAAAAATTTCTTGATTACAAATGCTTTGAGCAATAATTTAAGATAAGGAACAATGGCAGACTCCAAAACTCAGATTCCTTACATATTACATCCCTAAAACAAGTTCAGATTTTCAGTTTCAAGGCATTGCAAGATTGACATATACTCTAATACCTGATTGCAAGAGTCATTCAGAGCAAGCAAACAACAGTACCGAAAACTTCTCAATACCTTCTTTAGTGCAGGGTATCTCTCCTGTAAGAATTTGTGTAGTTTCTGTAGAATGTCTCTAGTCTTGCTCTTCTCAATTATCTTTCTAACAGGATCCACACTGTGACGGGACAAATGTCAATGTGCGAATAGATAAAAATTCATGTTGAAAACTGAAGATAAAGTAATAAAACCTGGAATTTGTTTGAAGATTTCAAAAAATATTTTAAACTGAGAAATCAGCACAACAAGCACGAAAAAGTTAAGATCACAGCCTTTCAAACAACTATTTTAAATCAACAGAAAATATTATTTATAATGACAATATTTTTACAATAAAAATTAATTAACTAAACATGGAAAGTAATCACAAACTTACTGAAACTTCATTTCATGATATTCTGATCTACAAGGAGCTGACTTTGGAGCATCTGTAGTATCAGGTATGGTTTCATCCTGCAAAGATCTACACAAAATTTAATATTAAGTCTGTTTTCTTTCCACAGGTGTAGCCAGACCTCCTGAATTTCTCTGGTGCTTTCTGTTTTTATTTGTTTCAGATCGCCAGCATCCACCGTCCTTTTATTTTAAACAAAAGTCATCTTACATTTGCAGTGTTGTCACTTCTGTGGACTGGATTTTACTGCAGCATATTGGGCAAATTGTTATCATCTGAGGCAAACATAAAGTAGGGTATGATGACATCAGGTCATTGTGCCTTCATGATTAAGGAAGGGGAGTGGCTGCAGAAATCAGAAACCTACCTATCATTTTAAAATTAATCAACATGTCCTAGGAGTAGCCACTGAGCACGTGTGTGTGGAGCTATGTCATAATGACGTCAAATCATATGATACTGGAATGTGAGTTTGTAGGGCTCTATCAATTCCTTGTGTATAGACATGTTTTAATGAAGCCTGATAATGGTCATTTTGATTAACTTAAACCTGGTGGGAGCAGCTTTGAACAGACTGATGAAACCAAATGCTCGTGGTTAGAATGTGAGAGTTGGAGCCCAGAGACAGCACATTGCAAAGAGTGAAAAATGAGGCCAGCCCAGCATGCTGGCCCTATAAATGGATGACGAGAAACTCAGCAGTGACAAGAAGCAACCCAGTGATAGATTTCTAGTCCCACAAAGATGCAAAGGCCACACAAAGACAACCTGGCCTACGATCCATTTTCTCCTTGTTTACCCTATCCTTTGACATGTTTCTCTCTGAGCTTCATCTCCATCTATCCACACACTTCTCCCCTTCTCACCCCTCACCCACATTGTAACTTCAGAATAAATAACTTTTTTCTTCCCCCCAGCTGTCAACAATTTTTATTAGGAGTCATCGGAATCAAAAATTTAACTCTGCTCTCTTCCCATAGATGCTGCCAGACTGCCTAGCAATTTCTTTTTTAGTTTCCTCATTGACAATGATGCATTTTACTTTCTGATCGAATTCCAGAAATATTCTCAACAGCAGAGTAGCTGCTATCCCACTCCACCTCTGTTTTCATCCTCCAAACCAACCTAAGTTCAAGAGAGCTGAGAATGCTGTTGGGGTGGGGCTCATTTGATGTGCAAAGGACACTGTCATAACTGTCAGGCCACAGTGGCCATTGGCTGTCCAGTAGTAGCGTTACCCATCTACGTTCAGGCATTTTTCAAATTAAAACATTTTCGCCTGAACTTTAGAGGCTGCTTCAATTGTGAAGTGCTGTCTCTCCCTCTGCAGCCCTCTGATAATGGGTTGCCAAAATGTTTCTTATTGGCCAGACACATCAAGGGGTGGGAATTCATATATGATTCTACCATTAGGGTTCACAAAATGGAAAATCCTGCCCAAATAATTTACCAGCATATTTAAATATCAGTCCAATGCAAAATGTTCAAACTATTGTCAAATGCTATCAAAACTTCAAATGCATAGGTGCTGGTTGAAAATACGTGAATGATCACGTATTTTCATGATCGCACAAAATTGTAATCTTGTTCAACATTTTTTTTTACAAATTTTTTCGAAAGCCTAAAGCAACTTAAAAATAAAACTAGCGCAGTGGAATCAAGAAAAGCTGCAAAATTGTAAAGACAACCTGGTTTTACTGACTCACTTTATACTACCTTAAGAAACAAGCACCTGGCATTTAACTTGCATTAGCAATTACAGGAAAAACGGCAGATTACTACAAATAATTAGTAATCTTACTATCCTAAGGGATAGACCTACTTGTCACTTTGCTGCATTGGGATGGCCCATCTATTCTCCATTGCTGCCGATTCTGTCAAACTGAGTAAAAATGGTTTCCATGCAATTTTGCCAGTAGGTTTAATATTGAATCTGAACCAAAAGACAAAATGTACAACAATGAAAGGAAATCTTGAATTAAACCTCATTAAAACTATCGATTCTATGTATCATGTAAATTAGGCCCCTCAGGATTTTACCTCTACCGATACAGATAAAACACGCATTGTTTTAAAGTAATCAAGTAAAACATTTGGAATATGTGTTCAACCAGACAACCTTAATTCTTCAAATAAGACTGGATCAAATTCCAATTGTAACTCATCCATTGCCCCAAATGTACTTGTATAATGACACTTTGATGATTATTAAACTCGTTCTTTTTAGTACAAGCCATCATTCAGGGGCTAGGTGATACAGTTACATGGAAATGATAGATTACTGATTGTCCTTCACAGCCAAGACATCTCTGGTCATGTGGTGTTTACTAATACACTTCAAGTTACTTCAAGTAACTAGTGAACATCAAAGTCTTCTTGGGCCACGAAATAACAACATAATTTATTTTCACAATCAATTCATTCAATTTTATTCATCAATATGTTTTAGTTAATCATTTGTGCACCTTTAAAAAGGGTTCATTTGATTTAAAAAATCAGCTAAATGACCATATCAAAGTAAGCAAGCGTAATGAAGGTTTAAAATATATTATAATTTGGGAACTTTGGTTCTAAAGTAGAGGTAAATAGGTTTTGTTGCTCAATTCTATGAAGGTTTTCTTTTGAAAAGTCAAACATTTTTTTAAGCTGTGTCTCAAAACAGTTTTTTTTTGAAGATATAAAGGTGACTGAGGCTAAATGATGAGAGAAACTACCTGGCAAGACACTTGCTTAAAATTTACTTATTTAAGATTTATCAGCCAGAGCATAAGTAGGGCTACAAGCATTCCTAGCACAGAAACAAAATTCCACACCAGAAGGGCATTTAGTCTTGGCTTTGTTCAAAACTAAATCAAATTTCAATCAATAACTCGATTACCGAAACAATCAAGTAGACGTGCAGGAAAAACAACTTTTTTTTTCATTTAGAGTACATTTAGTTAGTTTGTGCCTGTCTCAGGACACTCAGTAAATGACTGAATGACAACGGGTGAGTGTACAGAAATTTAACAAAAAAAAGATGTTTGTAACCTCAGTATTTAGCTAAGAAAAACAAAGTGATAACAGAAGTGATATTTCATTGGGGTCAAGCATATGTAAAAGATATTGCTGAAAAAAAAGGACTGAATTTTTTTACTTTGCCATTTAAAAGATCATTCCAAATTGTGTTACACATGTCGTTTTAGTTTATTTTTTGTAATAAACCTACAGTAAGAAATACATTTGCAGTCTCTCGCAAATGTATTCTGGGACTGACCACAATGGTAAACAAGTTGAAAAACAAAAACTTATGGTATATTAAGCCAGGTTTCACCCTGGGATCTGACTAGTCTCGTATTACCATAACACAACTGGGTTTAAGCCAATCTAGACTAAGGAATGAAAACCTACATTGTCTATTCACTGCAGGCATCATTAAGAGACTGATCAGTCTAATTTCAAGTGAGCATGTACCCAGAAACAAAAATGAGAAGCCCGAATTTGGCAAAAATCATGGGAAGCAAGACAAGTAACAAACTCTCTTGATTATGACAGTAATAGTTCCAGGTCTAGATCATTAATGCCTGGACATTATCTGCATACTGAACCATAGCTAAGAGCAGGTTCTATGCATTAATAGGCTGTCACCAGCTATCCCAAAGACAATGGTACATCTGCAGAGGAGCGAATAAGATGAAGGGTCAGTAAATGAACTGGCAAATTTACTATCCATGCTACTTTACTGTCTTGGTCCACTTATGAATAGTGTAGTCCAGAGATTGCATCTGGGACTTCTCTGGTATGTGTGTGACTGAATTATCTATGACAATAGCCATCTAATTCCATCAGAGGAATGCACTGTCGTTCACTGCAGCTATTCTGCACCCCACTATGTCCATACCAAAAAAAAAGTTGTACGACTCACTTATGCTGCATCAACTTCAGAGAATTAATTTCAAGATTTAAAAAAATGTCACAGTCAGGGTCATAGACAATCACAGCACCGAAAAAGGCCATTCAGCTCATCAGGTCTGTGCTGGAAACAACCACCTCCAGTAGATTCTAATTCTAATTCCAATTTCCAGCACTTGGCCTACTGCCTTGGCATACAAGCGTACAATAAACATTTCTTAAATGTTATGACAGTTTCAGGCTCTATACATCACCCATAGATGTAGTGAGTTCTAGATTCCCACCACACACTTAGTGAAAACATTTCTCATATCCCTTCTAAACTTCCTTTGAGTCATGGAGCTGTAGAGATGTACAGCACGGGAACAGACCAATCAGTCCAACTCGTCCATGCTGGCCAGATATCCTGAAGTAATCTGTCCCGTTACCAGCATTTGGCCCATATTCCTCTAAACCCTTCCTATTCATATATCCATCAAAATGTCTTTTAAATGTTGTAATTGTACTAGCCTGCACCACTTCCTCTGGCAGCTCATTCCACACACGCGCCACCTTCTGTGTGAAGAAGCTGCCCCTTAGACCCCTTTCTCCTCTCACCTTAAACCTATACCCTCTTGTTTTGGACTCCCACCCCCTGAGAAAAGACCTTGTCTATTTACCCTGTGAATGCCCCTCATGATTTTCTAAATCTCTACTAGGTCACTTCTCAGCCTCCAACACTCCAGGGAAAATAGCCCCAGTTTATTCAACCTCTGCCCATAGTTCAAATCCTCCAACACTGGCAACATCCTTGTAAAACTTTTCTGAACCTTTTCAAGTTTCACAATATCCTTCCAAAAGCAGGGAGACTAGAATTGCACAGTGTTCCAATAGAGACCTAACCTTGACCTATCTTAAATCCTTGCTCCTTAGTCATCAAACTCTCCTCCGAATGAAAAAGTTTGTTCCCGTCTATGCCTCTCATTCTGCATCCCCCACACCACCCACCTCATTCTCCTCTACTCCAAGGAAAAGAACTCCTGGCTATCTGATTTCTCCGTTCACAACTATAACTCTCCGGCCTAGGCAACATCCCGGAAAATCTCCTCTGCAGCATCTCCACGGCAATCACATCATTCCTATAACATGGATCCCAGAACTGCAGACAATACTTAACCAAGTTTTTTTATTTGGTTCCAGCAAAAACTTACCTGCTCTTAAACTCTATGCCTCAGCTAATAAAGGCAAGTATCCCACTTGCATAATCAATAGCTTTATCTAACTGTCCCACTACCTTAAGGGAACAATGGACATGAACACCGAAGACCCTCTGTTCCTTGGTGCTTTCCATGCTCTTACCATTCATCGTGTAATGTTGGATGAACAACTGTTATTGATAATGAGCACTTAGTTTAAGAGAGAAAAATAGTAATTGACAGTATCATTGTTTAACTTATAGCAACAATAAAGCTCGGGGTGAAAATATAAACTATTGATAGAATATAGATCAAGGGAGATCAAAGCTAATGCTGTGAATGGCTAGTATGAAGGTACGATTATCCACAGTGTAATCGTGAATGATATTGCATTTGGACCGATGCTTTCTTTGATGTTTCTAGTAAAGCATACACCATAACTTGGTATTAACTGGTAGCCACCAGAGATTTCAGCCATTAGTTAGGCTTTGCATAAACAACAAAATATGTTTGCAATGTTTAACGGAACATTATTGCAAAACCAAACAACAATCAGTACCAAGATTTTTTTAAAATGCTTAGAATCCTCAGAAAACATTTCTAAATATAATCAAAATAATATTTAAGGTGTGGTCCCTCTCATCTCACCTATCCATCAGGCCATCAAAGATTTCATTGCTCAGAGGAAACACAAAATTGTCGAAAATTGCTTTGAGGTCTTCCACTGAAATTAAACCACTTTTGGTCTCATCAAAAGCCGCAAACACCTTCAACAAACCCTGATAGTTGGCTCGCACCTGGAAATAAGAGATGAGCAGGCTGCTAACTCTACTTTTTTAAAATCAAACAGCATCACACAATATTACAAATTACATTTAAAAATGGAAATGGAAAACTGTGGGCATTGAACATAACAACAAAAGGATTAAGAGAAGTTGACTGTACAGGCTGTGATTCAACAAGATCCTGTTTGATCTTTGAACTCAATTCCACTTCCCTGCTAAACTTTCCTTTACAAGCATCGATCAGCTCTGAATATACTTGACAATCAAGTACCCTAGCCCAATGTGGCAGAAAATTCCAAAGATTAATAAATGTCTCAGGTAACAAATTCTTCCTCACCTCAGATTTAAATAAATCAGCCCTCATCCTGAGAACATGTTTTCCCCTACTTACCATTATCTAAATTCTCCATCCAGATGGAATAAACTCTCAGTACCTAACCTGATTTCCTCAGAATCTTACAAGTTTCCATGAATTCACCTCTCATTCTTCTATTCCAGAAATTGGTCTAATCTACCCAACCTGTCATTAGAGAACAGCTCTCTCATTCCAGGAATCAATCTTGTAGGTTTGTGGATTTGCATAACTTTGCTTTTACCATATTTGAATTTTCTATCTGTAATTTGTGTAAATTGAACATGCAACCATTAATTTGTCTCTGTGTGATGGTCTTAATTGCAGACTAAGTATCAAAATCTCAGCCATAATTTAGGACTAAAGTGGAAACTTGATCAGAAAGCAAACAACTGAGAGTGACACAAATACTATGGAGCAGATCAAAAAATACCTTGCAATGTGGATTGTTGAGCAAATTATGTGAGAAGAACAATTACTCTAACATCTTTTAATTAATTTATTACACAACACAAACAACTACATTTTGGGGTGTTTGTGCATGTTCCTATATGCAGTGGAATAACAAAATGACTTGTGCACAAAATAAAATCTAACTTCAGCATGGCACTCGAGCCTTCTCCTTCTTCCCACTGTCTCCCATATTTCCCGAAGATAACTTGTACTGAGATAGTTTTCACTTGTGCCAACTCATCCTCCAGTCCTCTGGGTACTTCGAACATAAGTTGCATTGGGAGCGTTAGCAAGTTATCAATCATGCAACATCACACCCAAGTCTCTCTCAATGTATCTACAAATGCATACCTTCAGAGTAATCACAGATTACTTCTGAATAAATCAGTGACTAAATTTTACTTAAAAAAAGCTAAGTGTCAATTTCAGGGAGTTTCACAAGGGTTTACCTCGAGTTATCTCAAAATTCTCTGCTGCTCACCTCAATAAGTATGGACAATGCCTCTACAGCATCTCACTTACGCCATCGTGCATTCACTAGTGGCGGATGTGCTCACTGCTGTAGGAGCTTCTAGGATTCTCATTGTCATTGCCAAAGCCTAGCTGTGCATCATATCAAGTGCTGCCAGTCAGGATAAGCCCTTCACAGTAAATATAGTGAGATGGAAATGGAAAAGAAAAGCTTCTGACAGCACAAATGGCACAGGTGACACTTCTTTGGAAATAGCACAGCACATTCATAAGCGTATTGCCTCTTTATATCATCATCTGACCGACCAACTGTCAGTTTAATTACAACTGCAAGCAAGAATATAGAGAAGACACCTGTCCTTAACATCATTCCATGATGGAACCCTGTCTAAAGCAGTGCTACTCTTTATCTCACACCCATCATAATATTCATCAAGACACAAGAAGTATGTTTGCTGGTACAGGTTCTGAATCCACACTGTGCATTGCCAACCTGGTAAGTTTCATTACAGGCATTGGTATCACTCAACTCTGTCAAATTATCATGGAATTAGACCAACTTTTAAATGAATAGCAAATAGTGGTCCTTCAAGAGGCAGTGAACCAGATGAGGGAACCTTTTGAGAGGACCATGAAAGGTGGATTGAGGAGCTTAAATTGGCATGGAAGATTTGAGAAGCCATTGGGGTGTGTGGGAGCATGAGATGGCATGGAGAATGCAGGGGAATGTGTCAGGTGGTGAGGTGTGAGTGCTAAAGAGCCAATTTTTTTCAAACTGCTTTTATTCCAAAAGAAACAAAACGCCAATTCATAGGATGAGATATTACACTATCTCTGTACCTATCAGTGACTGTAGCTGTCTCTGAACATTTTCCGGGAGTGGTGGTACCCACTCCAGTTTGCATCCTCCCCCTCTAAAATGAAAATCTCACCTTACCAGGCACGTTCTCTCATGCTGGGTGTGGCAAGATGGCCACACCCAAAATGTTTCCATTAAACTCTCAAATTCAACCACTTAGTATTTTTGTTAATAGATTCATAAACATACCTTTTTTCGTAAAGCCAAATCAATTTCTTCCATGGATAACCTTTCTAAGTTTATGGCAGACTCTTCCGTCACTGTTCGATGATAACCTGGTTGTTTCTCTTGCTCTTGAGGAGAAGCTTCCCAGTTCAGTGCTTTGTGAAACCATAATTCAACAAACACATAAAATTTCAAGGTAATTATTTGCTTAATCTCCTTCTTACTGTCAAAATTGAGTCAATTTTGCGTTCTTCACATGAAGGATAATGAATATGAAGTGATATGACCACATTTCTCTGCAATTTTATCATTCAGTATCTGAATTAAGCATCAGCAGTTCCCATATTCTTATAAAATCTATACTTAGCAGACCCTAGTCTATTAGTTTCTGGTCAGCCTCATGTCTTTCCCATCCATAAACTTCAGCTATTCCAAATATTTGCCACCCATATCCAAACCCACAATAATTCCAGTTCTTCACCATCAGTGTGTCCTGACTTACATTAACAACTGACCCAGCAAAGTGTCCATTTTAAAATGTTTATTCTACGCCCCACATGACTTTGGAAATCTCCTCCAACCCTACAACTCTGAAACCTCTGCATTCATCCAATTTTCTGTAGGCACCACATCCTTTGCCCTACCACTCATAGTCTTACTTGCAACCATCTATCCCTAAGCTCTGGGGTTCTTTCCTCAATCCCCTGGATTTCTCTTTCTGCTGTGAAATTGAGCCTTAAAACCTATTCCTTTAATCAAGCTTTTAGTTATCCATTCTAATTGATGTCTTTTTGCTTCAATTAGAATGTTTTCTCCCCTGTAAAAAACCTTGTGATATTTTACCAAATTAAAAATGTCTTCAAGATTTTACTATCAACCAACTTGAACCTTTCCCTTTATTTTCCTCCCTTAATTGTTTCCTCGCAGAGGTGGCAGCTTACAAATGTGTACAGATTCACGGACAGCAGCTCACTGTCAAGAAACATAAAAAAAAAACTTTCCTTTTCTAAATGAACAGAAATGCAATCATGTCATAGACATGATCATATTACTTTTATGTCGATAAAATCAATGCAAAAGTTTTCTGGATTTTCTCTCTTTCTGAAACTGTCAAAAACTCTCCCACTTACATAGTGTTTCTTACTTAAATTCTTGGTGACGTATGTTCTAATGACCCCCTTTGCCATCCAGTCTTGTGCAAAATCAAAAACGGGATCAGAAAGAGCATGTTGTCACACGGGCTATAGGTGACAAATATAAAATCAACATAAATGCAACTAAACAAACAACTGTGGATGCTGGAGATCTGAAATAAACAAAAACAGAAAGTGCTGGAGAAACTCAGTTCATTTGGCAACATTTGAAGGGAGAAAACTGAGCTAATGTTGAGTCCTGTGACCCTGCCAAAACACTGACATGATTGTCTCTCCACAGATGCTGCCAAATATAAATCTACAATGGTATTCTCTTCAGATCACTGTCTAATGCCTTGTTGGAAAGTATGTGGATGAATACATTTGGCTATGATATTGATCAGCCTGGAAACACTTGCTGTCTTGGTTTCAAAGTAAAAAATCATCATTGGTAAGAATGGAGAACAGTGAGCAAGCCATAAGCTGATGGAAGAAATTTAAAATTGTCCTTCACCTCCCAACTACAAATCTTGATCCAGAGACTCATTAATAATATACCATTCTTAGGAGACATCAGCCTAAGATTCTCTTTAGCTAGCACCTGGATATACAATATGGACCAAGTCACGAGGCTTCAATCTTCCCTAACAATGAAGTAACTGGCCTCCATTGATTGTCTTTTCTTCAAGGGAAGAACAGAAACCTAAAGCATTTTTGTCACGACAAATATACGTTGTTACATAGATTAACTATTTCCCCATTTGTAAAATTACCCAATTTCATCTCACTTCAGCCTTTCTAGGACTGAAACTCTTGTCCATGCCTTAGGTTAAGAACAGACTTTACTATTCCAACTGAGCTTTGGCTGTCTTGCCAATTTCTAACAGTGTGAACTCTTGTGCTTACTTCTGAATTTGCCTGTGTTCCTAGTGATCTCTACCTAAATTCTTATCAGAATGTTGCTGATGCGGCTGGAGATAACCAGGCCATCTCTTCTTGGAAGGCTTGTCAAAGTAAATGCCAATCAGACAGTGATAAGGCCACCAGCGGGGCTTCCCTATAATCACAAGCCTAGAGTTGGAAGTCCTGTGTCGTGAAAGCTGCAGCATGTTCAGTTGCACTTCAGAGGAAGCTGCAGTTACTGCCAGATAGTTTCGAGGACCACCGAGGATCCTGGACTGAAGTTAGTGATACATGCGAGCAGAGGTATGTGGTTTCACAGGTTGTAGCTAACAGAAGGAGCCGTTCCAGTGGGCCTCTTTACACCATAAGTCTGGAACTTTGATCAAGCACTGATTGATCTTGATCACTTAAGGACCTCACCTAGTAGTGGGCAGGAAGGCTACACAAGGGTCCTGTTCCCAGGGGAGGTGAGAAGGCAGCAGCAGATCAAACATGCCACCACCCTGCCCAATACATATCTTTCTTTCCTCCAAATTTGTTAATTCCAGGGCCGAAGCTTCCGCCATGGTTTTCAATTTTCTCCACAAGATCAACCCTCCCTGTTCCTGTAATCTCCTTCAGTTCCAGAATCTTCAGAGGTAATTGTGATTTCCCAATTTTGTTCCCTTGAGCATCTTCAATTTTTATTGCTCCACTTGGAACCTATGTCCTGAACTACTAAAAAGTCTCAACTCAAATTCCCTTTGTAAACTTTGTTGTCTCTCTCTCTCTTTCTTGCTTCGAGAGTCATTAAAACCATCTCTTTGCTTAAAGCTATTGTCATCAGCACTAATAACTGTTTTCACTGTTAACTGGTGTCAAATATTATTTGATAATATTGCTGTGAAGCACCTTGGGAAATTATATAATGCTAAATTTGTGGTGTAAATACAATTTATTGGCATGGGGAGTTTACACATTCAAATATTCTATCCATTTACACTGGTATTTAATCTGGTGACTTACAAGGCATTGTCAGGAACACAGCAGTTATAAACCTCACAATAGCTTTTCTGGAATTGCGCTCCCAATATGACTTCCACAGTCAACTGACAAAAGTTGGGGAAATCACAAATATACATGATTGTTAACTGAAGTAAATAACATCATTAGTTTGAGATCACACCTTGTGCCACACTTTCTGAAACCTGCTTTCTGTAAGGTTCAATACAAATGCCCAGTTTTTGTAGAAATTCCTTGTAATTCACTGCTCCAGTTCTAGAAAGTCGATGACGAGAACAAAACCTGATGGAAACAAACAGCTCGATCAGAAAAATAAACCAAAAAAATAACAAATGAGCGGAACATAGTAGTGGTAATGGGAAGCCCACCAACCAGTTGAAGAACCAATGGCAGCCCCACAGCACCATTCCAGAGGATATTCAAATGGTGTCTCAGTGCAATAAAAGCAAAATATTCCAGATACTGGAAATCTGAAACAAACACGGAGAATACTGACAAAACTCAGCATTTGAGCACAAAGAAAGAGCAAACATTAATCCAGTATGTCTATTAGAAGTATTTTTAAAAAGAAACAACTTTTTCCAATGCCATTCAGTTCTGAAGAAGAGTGACTCTGGACTCAAAATGTTCACTGTTTCTTTCTCCACAAATGTGGCCAGTCCAACTGAATTTGCCCAACATTCTCAGTTATTATCTGATATTTTAATGAAATCAGGCATTTGCACGGACAGTATCTGGCCTCCCATGAAATAAAGGCTCTGGAGATCTTGCTCCCAGAATCTGCAAAACAATCAGAGGCCTCTAACAATTCAGCAGTTTGGTCAACAGCAACAGCAGGAACAAGGGCCACTGTGGATATTGTATGAGGGCCTAGACAGAGGATCGGTGCTGGATCCTTCAGAGTCAGAGAAGTGCATGGACAGGGGTTCTCAGGGAGGGCGACTGAGGCCAGACTCGGGTAGTACGAGCACTGGCCAGAAGATGGGTGAGAGGGTATGAGCTGGACTGGCTTTTTTGGAGAAATTTGACAGCAATGACAAGCGGTTGATTTTCCAATACCAGGTCCCTTAATTAAGGGCGGAAAATGTCCCTAGATGCTAGGTTCCTTCGTCCATCATCAGTTGAATAGCAGCAGCAAGATGTGGTCTTCATGCTAACTTAAGGCCCTCTGTTGGCCTCTAGTTGAGAATGCTTCCCACAAACCTTCTCATCTAAAATGAATCAAAGGGAAGCGAGAAGACAGTAGACTTCTGTCATGCACCCACCTTCCCATCACATGACACCCTACAGACATGCCTCTTGTAAGGCATTAAGTTCCACCCTGTGGGTAAGTTACGGTTCGGTAGTATTACACACACACACTTCTTGAGTCAGAATGTTTTAGATTCCAGTCCAGAAACTTGATCACATAAACTAACTTGACATTTTAGTGTGGTAGGCCGGAGAAAATGCCACATTGTCACAGCTGCTATCTTTGGAATTAGAAACTGAACTGGTGCCCCCTCATACTGCGTATGATTTTGGTATCTCGTTCATATTCCCTGGTATTTATGAAATGGGAATGCATTTTCCATCAGTGATGAAAAACGCAGGATAACATTCATTCATTAAATCAAATGGGAGTTGGTACCATCAACTGCTGATCAGCAATAACGTAATTAATAATACAACAACAAAACACAATTATGTATTAACGGTAGGCTATTCTAGGACTTTCAAAGCAAAGACTCATTACTTTTCCGTTGAAATATAGAAGACTGACAATCTTACCACCTTGTTATCATTGATTACATACTTGACTATTCAAAATTGTTCTGCTCGTGGTTTAGGCACATTTTCTGACTGTAGCCCATGAAGGTAATTATATTTTGGAAAGAGGCCATGCAGTGATTGATTACTACAACAGTGGATTGATAAAGAGCATTGAGAGATCAAGGAACAGCCAAAAGTCATTCAGAAACATCAAAATCATGCATCTGTTTATACTGACCTTTCAAATTGAGAATCTGTCATTCGAAAGCAGTAGCTCTCAAGAACACGGCGAACTTCATAGCACCGAATGTGCTCATCCTTGTTGTAATCAAACAACTTAAAGGCTCTGATGACGTTTTTTAAGTTATTTGAAATCTAATTTCGAGAAATAAGAGTTTTCAAAAATCAATAACTAATTATGAACACTGAAGACTAGGGATGAATGTTATGGCCTGCTGTCATTGACAGACAGGGAGTGTGCGTGCAAAATAAAGCAGCTGGTCAGTCTTCTGCCTTCCTACCCACGCCCGGATTGTCCTTTCTCCCCATTCCGTGAAATGAGAGGGGATGTTAGATGGGAGGGATGGGAGCTGGGTAAAGCGTCAAGCATCCTGCTTGATACATACATACATTATTAATATTAATACAAAATTGTAGCCTTTGGCCTGCTGAGACTCTTGACTACACAATTACCTACCATTGTGGGTCTCATTCAGCATTACGGCACTTACCCCAAAATAGTACATCCAGTTTATTTCTCCACCTGAGGCTCTCTAACTCTTACTATCCTCCCACCTCTGGCCACAACTGCATCCTCTTAAAAATCCTTGGACTTACCTGAAATCTGGGAGACAACTTCACTCCTTGTTCTCTTTGTGGTACTATTTAGTCCACAAAGCTGCCAGGTTATCAGACTTGCCTGCAGTTCACTAGGGCAAAGCTTCCCACACCTTATGACCAGAAGTCCCATTTTCATCCAATTTATTGCCACCACCTGTAGGACAGCTAGATTTCATGTCTGTGAGACACTAACCAACTTTTTACTCGGAGAAATTTTGGGAGATGGGAGCAGCAAATCTATCCTCTATAAAGGCCACCCCCAGGCAATGCAAACAAGCCGCATGTTCTCCTTGCATCCATCCATCTGAGGTGGTAGAACTGGCCTTAGTTCAATTCTTCATCCAAATATAATATCTATGACAGTGCAGCATTTGCTTGGTGTTGCACTGAAGTACCACTGTAGATATGTGCTGAAGTCTCTAGACTTCAACTCACAACTTTCTGACACATAAGTGAGTGCAACCATTAAACCAGAAGAGCTATCTTTACATCTGGCTTGAAATGATAATGTCAGCAGAAATAATCCTGCACTAAATCAACTTGGACAGTACAACTCTGGTATTTCTAAATGAAACGGCCAATCTAATGTGAAGGTATCATGATTGTTTAATCACACAAAAAGTTAGGTAAGTTGGCAGACAAGCCCATGGCTAGCATATCTCTCTGGAATATTTGTTCACTTGTGAGGAAGAACTTTGCCATTGATGACTTTTTCTGTGGTGAACTGCATTGTTGTTTTAGGAACAGGGCCTCATACATTTGACATGGAGCTGTCACAAGGAATTTAATGGAAAATGCCTCAAACAGTCCAGGAATATCAATACAATATCCAGCTCAAATGCTGATCTGAATACTGTGTAAGTTGATTTTTTCCTGATTTGAGTCTATAAACTGAAATGGAAGTTGTACAACTCTACAGGAAAAATATGAAGAGTTTCACAACTTGGAAAAATCAATTAATGTATATTCTATGCTGTGCAAGACAAATGTTACTTTTTGAAGAAATTGGGGTATGTTTTGAGACTGAGCAGTCCCAAGGATTTTTGAGGCAAGAAACGTCTCCCCGATGATGTCCTCTTATCAAGCTGCAGTTTGTTATGAAGCTGTAAGTGTCAGGGCAGCCAGAAATATCCAGAGCTTGCAAGCTGAAAGCATCACTCCCCCCTCTCCCCATGAGGGTGAAAAGGCAGAAAACCAAGAAAATTTAATAGAAGGGGTTTAAGGAAAAAAAAGACCTAGGCCCATCAGCTCAACTATTGAAGTGAAGAGCAAAACAGTCAATTCCTTACAGACAAATGCACATCAGAGAAAAATAATCCACACTTGAGAAATCTAGACTCTTGATCTTTGGAATTTTCTTTTCCTTGTCAATTCCTTCTTCCATCCATAATATTTCTGACAAATCATCTGTGTACTGTCACCTGAAATCATGAATGAATGTGTATATATTTTTGGGGTTTTAAAGGGATATAGTTCAAATCACGTAACGTATAATAGAAATCCTTTCTTTTTCCACCATGCGTTCAGATGTGTTATGATAATAGAGTTATTTTCTGTTAATGATGAAACCCGGCGTGAATTGTATTTGTCCTGAACAGAGAGTGTCAGACAACTTGGTCATCTTAAATAAAAACCAAAAGAACTGCAGATGCTGTAAATCAAGAACTAAAACAAAGTTGCTGGAAAAGCGCAGCAGGTCTCCTGTGAAGGAGAAACCAAAGTTAACGTTTTGGGTCCATTGACTCTTCCTCAGATCGGGTTGCCAGACCCGAAATTGGTCATCTTGGTGGTCTGATTGTGATTTTATACATTTTGTGATAGCTTGAGGAAGAGGGACTAATGTTAATTGCCGTAGTCTTCTCAGTAAAGTCGTGACAACTTTGAAGCAAAAAGTCACTACAGAATTTTAAGCAATTAAAAAGCCTTATACCTGTCCAAGTCCAGTGAAGAAGTACATAAGGAGTTATAAACATGTCACAGTGCCTAAGAGCTCTGTGGGAATGTGTGTGGACCCAACTCCTTGTATTTGAGTGGGTCCCTTTGTTAAGGGTGAAGGGCATTGTGAAAATGAAACCAATTAGTCTACAATTCCATGCTTCATTGTTCATTATTGATCTTACATAATTGGTTGACCCCAAAGAATTGGGTGCAGGAAGTCGGCCTTTGTGACATACGGGTCACTAAGTCAAAGTGTTCCTTTATGTTTGACAGTAATAATAGTCTTTTTCTCAGTCTTAGTTTAATCATTTTTCTTCATTAAGAACCATTGCCTACAAGGTGTACAAGGTACCTTCAAGAACATGAGTGCAATGTTACATTAAAAGGCAGTGGATTGATTTTTAGCTTATGTCACATAACAGGGGACTTCTCACCTTTTCTCTGAGATGATTCTCAATCTCTTTTACTGTCATATCACACTTGGACATAACAGAACTGTTCCTAGAGAAAGAAAAGAAGGGAGAATAGATAAAGAATCTGCCGCTATTGTGAAATAAACTCAGTACAAAGAGGGTTTAAAAATATAAGGCACTATTGCAAATGACTCCTGCTATTTGCCTTTCTTACAGGGTGCAACAGTCGATCAGCAGCATCCAGAGCAGATATGGACTGTACTGTGTGACAGTGATTCAGAAATAGGACTTCCAGAAAAATTAAATTAAATTGGATTTAATAGTGTTGTTGTGGCTTTTCTTCAATTTAAAGAAATAAAAATCTATGTTAGTTTAAAATTGATTAAATAATCAGTTACACAGAATATTTGGCTAATTACAACACTGAGATCTTCCCCCATAATTATTGGCTAGACTTGGTTATTTTATAAATTGAGATTGTCTTTACCATCTACCTAAATTCCAGCTAAGTGAGTTTTAAGAGCAAGGTTATATCCTGTGAATGTGCAATTTCGATAGTCCAATTGATAAACCAATTACTGAATGTGGAACGCTATTCATAGAAGTCTCAGCAGTTACAGCTGTAGTGTTAGTAGATACCACAGTGAGCTTCAGTGCTCCAGGCTAGGGAAAGAAACAAACATTTTTTAGGCTTTGTAACTAAATTGCTATCTGGAGACACTATGTGGACATTAGGGGTTGAAAGTAATTTTTTAAAGATTCGCAAGAAAAACAATAACATCAGACTGTTTTGAGATAATTTGATCATCATTTTTTCTCCTACATCTTCATATCCTCTGAATACAACATTCATTTTCATTATAGTCAACAGTATTGAATATTAGGCACTGTGTACATTGGGCAGCTGATTGCCTAGCTGAGATATATTTCTCCCCCTAGAGAGTTTTGCTTAGCTGTTACGTACTCTGTGGTTAAACAACCTGCTTACAGACACCAGCTAGGACTCAAAAGAATTGGCACCAGGGTGAGGGCACAGGAGCACTCACTGCCCTGGGCTCTGAACTGACCAGGCACTAATGCTTTCCAGAGATGAAGGGAATAAAATCTCTTCTTAAAGTTAGCACAGACATTTATTTAATCATCACAGTGCAACGCATGTTGCAATTACCTGCAAGCCCCTAGTCAAGAGTTTAATATATACATTCAGCTCAGACTACAATATGAATGAGAAACTGAAAGCTGAGTCAGTAATTCATTTTAAGCTGTGAAACATAATGAGTTTCTAAGGATTCTTGACAGGGTACATGGTGGGTGGATATTTCTCCTTGTGGGAGAATTTAGAACTGGGAAGCACAGTTTCAAACTAAGGGTCTTCCCATTTAAGAGATAAGGAAGAAGTTTCTTCTCTCAAAAATTCTTAAAATTATTGGGAATTCAACAACCCAGAAAGTTGTGGAGGCTACATCATTGAACATATTCAAGGCTCAGTTAGACAACTTTTTGATTCAAAGGATGTCAAAGTTTATTTTGGGATGGGGAGTGTGAATGTAGGCAGGAAAGCGCAATGAAAGCTGCAATCAGACCAGCCATGATCTGAATGAACGGCATAGTGAGCTAAGGGGTCCAAAGGGTTTAGTTCCTCTGGTTCTTACATTAACGTCATCCTTTCTTTTCAGACCTCCTTAATCAAATGTTCTCAAGATTCAGTTACTTTTATCTGAAAACAACGCTTTTATTTCACAGTCCTAAGTATCATTAGTTAACACCATAGATCAAGAAAACACTGACATAGCATCTGTGAGGAAAAAGGGCAAGTAATGATGGGTTTTGGATGTGTGCAATCTTCTTTATTTCAGAATTTCAGTTTTTTCATTCTACTTCAGGTGCTAACCTGCTAACTGCACTTCTCACTTGAGATCCATCAGATGTACAGAATTGGTCCAGAAATACATTGTAAGGAACTGTTTCATCACTGTTGATGGGAAGCTTAAAAAGACAAAAAGGAATAGGTTTGTAATGAATGCTAAACACAAAGTTTAGTTCCAATGCAAGGAATATAAGCCTGTTCATCTCAAAGAAATTTCATTTATTTCAAAAGGGTGCTATGACTTTGAGGATCAGAAGCCCATTTCTGATTTTGTAATTTTCTGGTAGCTCATTAGTTTAAAATTTAATGCATCCCAGTAATAGTTGTGAACATATCTGTTTCTACCTACAACTTTTGGAATTTACTTCATCTATGAAACAATTCCTGTTTTTCTGAAGTTTACAATTATAATAGATAAGGTTTCATCTAACAAGTAAGTAACCACAGTCCACAAAGGAGTAGAGACATCCCTCTCTTTTGGGAAAAAAAACAAAAATTACATAGTTTGAAAGGCATCACCACATATCAAGCATGGAGCAAAGCAAGGGTGAAGGTCTCCATGAACTACAACTGTTGGCACAGAGACTGAACACATCCTGCTGGTATCATTCTGCATCACATACTAACCATCTAATCACATGAGCTCTCAAGCACACACCCTTCAAAATCAGATAATTAAATGTGTTAACTCTCAACATTATATTTGCTACAAGTTACATTCCACTAGTTGTAGGAGGCCACTCATTATATTCTTTGCCATTTGTCATGTTCTTGTGACTTTTTTGAATTGTGCTTTGTATTTTGCCATTTTTCAATAGGTCATGTAAAACCTTTCTTCCCAGCATCAATGTAAAAATCAGTTAAGTTTCATCAACGCATCCTCTATGATGCATTCGACAAGGTTCCTCACAGTAGATTGGTTAGCAAGGTTAGTTCACATGGAAGAGAGGGAGAACTAGCTATTTGGGTATAGAATTGGCTCGAAGGGATGAGACAGAGGGTGCTGGTGGAGGGTTGTTTTTCAGATTTGAGACCTGTGACCCGCAATGTGCAACAAGGTTTGGCGCTGGATCCACTGCTTTTTATCATTTTCATAAACAATTTGGATTTGAGCATAGGAAGTGTGGTTAGTACGTTTGCAGATGACACCAAAAGTTGGTGGTATAGTGAACTGCAAAGAAGGTTACCTCAGAGTTATACGGGATCTTGATCAGATGGGCCAATGGGCTGAGGAGTAGCAGATGGAGTTTAATTTAGATAAATGTGAAGTGCTGTATTTTGGAAAGGCAAATCAGGGCAAGATTTGTACATTTAATGGTAAGATCCTGGGTTGGAGGAGTGCAGGTTCAGAATTCCTTGAAAGTAGAGTTGCAGGTAGTTGGAATAGTGAAGGTGGCATTTGGTATACTTGCCTTTATTGGTCAGCGCAATGAACATAGGATGTGGGAGTGAACGTTGAGGCTGACGGGATATTGATTAGGCCACTTTTGGAATACTGCATTCAATTCTGGTCTCCTTGTTACAGAAAGGATGTTGTGAAACTGAAAGGGTTCAGTAAAGATTTACAACAATGCTGCCAGGATTTGAGGGTTTGAGCTATGGGGTCAGGCTGAATAGGCTGGGGTTATTTTCCCTGGAGCATCGGAGGCCATGGGATGGCTTTACAGAGGTTTATAAAATCATGAAGGATATAGATAGGATGAATAGCCAAGGTCTTTTCCTCAGGGTAGCAGAGTCCAAAACTAGAAGGTATAGGTATAAAGTGAAAGGACAAATGTTTAAAAGGGATCTAAAGGGCAACCTTTCTCAGAAGATGGTGTGTGTATGGAGTGTACTGCCTGATGACGTAGTAGAAAATGATACAATTACAACATTTAAAAGGCATCTGGATGGGTATATGAATAGGAAGGATTTTGAGAAGTATGGGTCAAATGCTGGCAAATGGGACTATATTAACTGAGGATATCTGGTTGACATGGACAAGTTGGACCGAAGAGTCTGCTTCCATGTTGTCTACCTCTGACTCTATACTGCATACCCAAACCCCCTGACATTTCAGTCTTCATCATTCTATACCCTAAAATACATTTTTGACAGAAAAATATTATCACAAGAATTCACAAATGCATTTTATGTATTGGGATCAAACAACTTTGCACCTTACAGAAATAGTAAAGCGCCCCACCAATGCTTCTTAACATCCTGAACCACTGGTACCTTCACCTTCATATTATGTAATCCATACTTGGCTGCTGACTCCAAACATTATGAAGTCCTATGTGATTGCCCATTTGTAAACAAACACAATGCAATTTCATCATGTTGTATCTGAATTACTGTAATTCTCAAGAACCACCCCCGTGATGAGAATTCTAATGGATACAGAAATGGATGTTTTACTTTCTGGATGTGGTCAATACTCCCAATACCCTTGCATAAGCAGCAATCTCCAAATGAAGTTTTTTTTTCATTCATTCACAGGATGAAGATGTTGCTGGCTATGCAGCATTTATTGTCCATCCCTAATTGCCTAGTGGGCACTTAAGAGTCAACCACATTACTGTGGGTCTGGAGTCACATGTTGGCCAGACCAGGTAAGGATGGCAGTTTCCTTCCCTGAAAGGACATTTGTGAACCAGATGGGTTTTTCCCTGACAAATGACAATGGATTCATGGTCTTCATTAGATTCTTAATTCCAAATATTTTATTGAATTCAAATTGCACTCTGGCAGGATTCGAACCCAGGTCCCCAGAATGTTATTCGGGTCTCTGGATTAATAGTCCAGTGATAATACCACTAGGCCATTGCCTCCCCTGTTTCTTAATCAGTAATTTCAATATTCCAGAAGCAAGAATCTCAGAACTCTAAATGTTCACTTTCATCATCTCGGCACTAGGTTTATTTTAGATAACTTAAGCATAATGATTAAGTTGTAATGTGACACAGTGGGAAATGTGACTTGAGTTTTGGACACATGTGGCTTGAACCCAAGTTACTGAAGAGTATGGTTTCGGGGACTTCATAAATATGTGGTCAAGGAGAAGTCATGCTGCTAGATATCAAACTCCTCATGAAACAAAAGTGATGTTAAAAAAAAGTGGAATTAATTGAATGGCTCCTTTGAGAATCTGACTGGCCTCCTTTGGTGTGATATTACTCTATAATTCTAATCCTTGGATAAGAGGAAGGGAGTAGAACTTGATGAGGTGAATTGGTGAAGAAGGGGAGGAAAAGAAATCCTACTGGAAACACAGTTGCAGGGAGTTGGGGGAAGAAAACTACAGAGTTGTGAGGGAGCATATCTAGCTGAAGGTAAAAAGAAATTAGCAGCGATATTGAAGACTGGTCTATGCGGAAAGTTATTGTTAATAATAAGTAGGTTCGGGGGCCTCACAATGTTCAATGGAATACGGTTGGGCCTTTTAAACTGGTTGCCTTGACATTTTCCCTTCTTCAACTCCACCTGAAGCCTGTGTTCAGAGATGCAATCTTGACTCCAACCCACCCCCACCATGAAGACAGCAAAGGCAGGCACTGGCAGTCAGGGATCACACCAGCAGGAAATGGCCTAATTCCCAATTCTAAGTTCAAAATTGAAAATCCACCCCAAAACTTCAGATCCATGCCCTTCATCAGAACTCATCATGCTCTCCACAGATACAGCATGACTGCATTTGTAACATTTTGCTTCAGAATTTTCAATTATCCGATAAATGCGTGTGTTAGATTTCACACAAGCCTTTCAAATATGGGAGTAATCCTTAACACGAGTCAACTGATGATCAAATAATTCAAAATTAGGTTTGAACGAGGAAACAAAGTTTTCTGGCGCAATTTTTCTTACTGACAATTTCAAAACAATGGTGCTCACAGGAAAACAGTTTCAAAAGAAAATAGTTATCGAAGAAGGAATTTCACCAAACTTCACAGTTCTAACCAAGTTCAAAGCTGTTGCATTTTAGTCAGGATGACAGAGTTCCTTGCAGATAGTAACCACTGAAGCAATTGCTCTCAAGACGCTGGAGATAATTAAACTGAATCAATTGCCTAATCCAATACAAATCACAAAGAAAAGTTGGAATTTATCCTTTGGCAGGGTAAATATACCTTAAGAAAACATTTTAAAATGTTGGGCAGTAAGTGTCCAAATTCCAAACATCTCATCCACAAGGAGCATAACTAACTGCACAGAATGGAACTTGAAATTGCTCAGGAGTGAAAAAGATCAATAATGATAGTAATAGTAGTAAAATTCTCAGCTGCTTTAAATTGAAGCATCAGACATTTTCTTTTTGCTCAATTACCCTTGCAAGTAGGTCCTGGAACTGTTTTGGATTAAGAGGCAGCAGAAACTTTTCAATCACTTTTCGGAATTCGTCTTTGGTCACCGTTAGGTTTCGAAGTACATCATAAGCATAGAAAGCTCGCCTCAAGTCTGACTCTCTCTCTTTTGCTCTCTCAGCAAGAATATGTTCAATTTTCGTAATAGAATATCTTAGATCTGACTCAGAGAACAATGTTCCTAAGAAACAAATGTCAGATTAAACTTAAACAATTGGAACACACTACAAAATAACAGCAGTGTAACATTTATCCTGCTTCAAACAAAACAACATACAAACATATGGTGACAAACAATAAGAAGTTTATACAAGTGCCATCATCAAAAGGGGAAACAGCACTGGCAAAAACGTCAATTATTTTGTCTACCAACTCAATATATAATTAGATAAAATAAATAGAAAAACAAAGATTTAACAAAGGCATCAAACAGAAATTACAAATGTTTTATTCCCACTCCGTATAAAAAAAGGGAAGTGAACTGATATAGTCTCTGACAGAAAGTGCAAAGTACAAACTGAGGGAAATTAAACAGTGTAGTCAGTTAGACAACAGACTCCCATCTCATACAGAATTGTTATCTCAAGTCCAGCCAAGAATAATAGAATCAAATTCGCATTTATCTGCTGGATCAATTCAGTCAGTCAATAATGTACATCGAGCACAAATCTGCCTGTAATTGAAATTAATTAATAATCTCATTCACTCACATAAGCCAATGGAACACTGATGTCAAAATGGGAAAACTGATGTCACATTTTGCAAATGCTGGTGTATTCTTTTATAAACAACTGTCGGCTGAACTTTCTATTAACCAGCAAAATTATCACTAAAAATTTTATTAAGGAAAAGCCAATTTATTATTTTAATACTTTTTACCTGAAGACGATTGCAGTGAACCTCGACTGAAGTTACGTGATGAGCTCCTCCCTGGTGTTGATTGAGGTCTTGGAGTAAGTGGCATTCCATGAGACTCCAGACAAAGAGCTCCCAGGTCTGGCGAAGAGCCAACCATTCTCTTTCAATACTGTAACAATAATCTGAAAAGTCCAAGATTTAAGGTTCAACTTGGTAAAACAATAAACACAGAGAATTCTGGAGGAACTCAGCAGGTCTGGCAGCATCTGTAGAGTGAGAAACAGAGTTGACATTTCAAGTCCAGCATGACTTCTTCAGTTCTGAAGTAGCATTTTACCTTTGTTTGAGAGGTAACATGACAGGCTGCAATTACAAACCGTACTTTTATATACCCGATTCCATTCTTTTTTTTCAACGTGACTAACTTCCTATTGTGCTTCCTCAATCTTAACGGGGAATAAGATGACCTGTCATCACCAGCGTCCAAAGAATCAGGTTACTGGTTTCTGCCAGTGCAAGGGTTTGGGGTTACTGGTCTCGGTCAGGACCCCAGGTTTTGGTTACCTGTCACACTCCAGCAACAAGAGCTGACTGCCTTCCCCACCAATGTCCAGGTGTTGGTTTCCTGTCCCTTTGGTCCCCCAGAAACCTGCCCCTACCCGATGCTGGTTAGCTGTCCCCGTGGTGACTAGCTGTTGGTTACCTGTCACCCCCAGTGCCCAGCAGCGGTCACCTCTCCCCCCAGTGCTCAGGGTGCTGGTCTACTTGCCTCTGCCTGTAGTTCCCCTCTCTCTCTCCCCTCTCGGGCTGCCTCTGTCTCTCCTGTTGCACAGACGCGCTCGGTTGCTAAGCATTTCGGTTTCTAGTCAGAATCCTAAACGCGGTCCTCATTGGCCCACATCATGTTGACCGCAAAACAAGACAGCTCCTGATTGGCGCAGCTCTCGGTGGGCGGGGCGGGGCTGGGAATTGCTGCAAATCGTCCATCAGGGAACCAGAGATAGTAGGAACTGCAGATCCTGGGGAGTCTGAGATAACAAGGTGTTGCGCTGTATGAACAACAGCGGGCCAAGCAGCGTCAGAGGAGCAGGAAAGCTACCGTTTCAGGCCTAGACCCTTCTTCAGAAAAAGGGAAGGGTCCAGGACCTGAAACGTCAGCTTTCCTGCTCCTCTGATGCTGCTTCGCCCGCTGTGTTCATCCAACGGAACACCTTGTTATCCTGGTGACCTCCAGCTCCCTCTTCTCCCCAACATAGTGTCCAGCTTCCCCCTCAACTTCTTGGAGTGAATTCACTTTTGGTTGGAACCAAAAGTGTTTGGACTGTTTGTGCTCCGGCCCTGTCTCCTTCCCTTTTTTTTCCTCCCCCTGAATTGTCAAAATCCCCAAAGGCATCTTTCTCTGCCAGGTCTGCGGGGCTGGGGGTCTCGGATTGTATTCTGGCATCTCCAGCACCTGCAACTTTGTACTTCGGAGGCAGTCCATACAGACTTCTGGTTCGGAAAATTATAACAAATCTACAGCAACTAATTTTAAATGGAATAAAGTGGTGACTGGTATGAGTTGAAAGTCCACCTGAGGGATTAACACAGTTGTGCTCATTTACAAAGCTGAGTCGCAGTGTGCCCGAGTAATGACTGTTTAAAACAAACACTGCTTTGTGATTCCTGTGTTGCCTGCTTTCTTGTTGTTCAGTTACACGTCGTCATTGAAATTTGAGTTGAAGTCTCTGTCTAAATAATGGACTTTGGTGAAACAGTTTCATTGTTAAGGCAAATTGTTCAGATTCTTCCCTTTAGGGTTGATTCATAATTATACAGTCATAGAAGTCTACAACACAAAAAAAGGTTAAGATGCTTACATGATGAGGACAGGTCACACAAGATCCCTCGAGTTTCGAGGTTTAAGGGATAATCTGGCCTTAGTACCTTAAGCAATTAAGGAATTAGCAGAGATTTGTCTTGCTCTAATTAAGTAACAAGACAGGCTCAATGGGGCTACCTAGCCTATTGCTGGTCCTATGCCTCTCTACATAAAAAAAAACATTAAGCAAGGAGAAATTACCAAAATAAAATCAACCAAAGAACTTTGTTAGGACCTGCAATGTTTGTTCGAAAAGGACAATCCCTTGGAAATTCCAAGATAAAAAAATGTGAAGCTGGATGAACACAGCAGGCCAAGCAGCATCTCAGGACCACAAAAGCTAACTTTTCGGGCCTAGACCCTTCATCAGAGAGGGGGACGGGGTGACGGTTCTGGAATAAATAGGGAGAGGGAGGTGGGGGGGGGGGGGGGGGGGGAGAGGCGGACCGAAGGTGGAGAGGAGAGTACAGGTGGGGAGGTGGGGAGGTAGGGAGGGGATAGGTCAGTCCAGGGAAGACGGACAGGTCGAGGAGGTGGGAAGAGGTTAGTAGGTAGGAAACGGATGTGGGGCTTGGGATGGGAGGAAGGGATGAGTAAGAGGAAGAACCGGTTAGGGAGGCAGAGACAGGCTGGGCTGGTTTTGGGATGCAGTGGGGGGAGGGGACGAGCTGGGCTGGTTTTGGGATGCGGTGGGGGAAGGGGAGATTTTGAAGCTGGTGAAGTCCACATTGATACCATTGGGCTGCAGGGTTTCCAGGCGGAATATGAGTTGCTGTTCCTGCAACCTTCGGGTGGCATCATTGTGGCACTGCAGGAAGCCCATGATGGACATGTCATCTAAAGAATGGGAGGGGGGAGTTGAAATGGTTCACGATTGGGAGGTGCAGTTGTTTATTGAGAACCGAGTGGAGGTGTTCTGCAAAGCGGTCCCCAAGCCTCCACTTGGTTTCCCCAATGTAGAGGTAGCCACAACGGGTACAATGGACACAGTATACCACATTGGCAGATGTGCAGGTGAACCTCTGCTTAATGTGGAAAGTCATCTTGGGGCCTGGGATGGGGGTGAGGGCGGACGTGTGGGGGCAAGTGTAGCATTTCCTGCGGTTGCAGGGGAAGGTGCCGGGTGTGGTGGGGTTGGAGGGCAGTGTGGAGCGAACAAGGGAGTCATGGAGAGAGTGGTCTCTCCGGAAAGCAGACAAGGGTGGGGATGGAAAAATGTCTTGGGTGGTGGAATCGGATTGTAGATGGCAGAAGTGTTGGAGGATGATGTGTTGTATCCGGAGGTTGGTGGGGTGGTGTGTGAGAACGAGGGGGATCCTCTTTGGGCGGTTGTGGCGGGGGCGGGGTGTGAGGGATGTGTTGCGGGAAATGCAGGAGACGCAGTCAAGGGCGTTCTCTACCACTGTGGGGGGGGGGGGGGGGGGGGGGAAGTTGCGGTCCTTGAAGAACTTGGACATCTGGGATGTGCGGGAGTGGAATGTCTTATCGTGGGAGCAGATGCGGCCGAGGCGGAGGAATTGGGAATAGGGGATGGAATTTTTGCAGGAGGGTGGGTGGGAGGAGGTGTATTCTAGGTAGCTGTGGGAGTCAGTGGGCTTGAAATGGACATCAGTTACAAGCTGGTTGCCTGAGATGGAGACTGAGAGGTCCAGGAAGGTGAGGGATGCTCCCCAGAGGAGCTCAAACAGTTCATCCACTTCACCAACACCTTCCACCCCAACCTTCAGTTCACCTGGGCCATCTCCAGCACATCCCTCACCTTCCTGGCTGGAAATGGCCCAGGTGAACTGAAGGTTGGAGTGGAAGGTGTTGGTGAAATGGATGAACTGTTTGAGCTCCTCTGGGGAGCATCCCTCACCTTCCTGGACCTCTCAGTCTCCATCTCAGGCAACCAGCTTGTAACTGATGTCCATTTCAAGCTCACCGACTCCCACAGCTACCTAGAATACACCTCCTCCCACCCACTCTCCTGCAAAAATTCCATCCCCTATTCCCAATTCCTCCGCCTCCGCCGCATCTGCTCCAACGATGAGGCATTCCACTCCTGCACATCCCAGATGTCCAAATTCTTCAAGGACCACAACCCCCCCCCCCCCCGCCCCAGCCACAGTGGTAGAGAACGCCCTTGACCGCGTCTCCCGTATTTCCCGCAACACATCCCTCACACCCCGCCCCCGCCACAACCGCCCAAAGAGGATCCCCCTCGTTCTCACACACCACCCCACCAACCTCCGGATACAACGCATCATCCTCCGACACTTCTGCCATCTACATTCCTACCCCACCACCCAAGACATTTTTCCATCCCCACCCTTGTCTGCTTTCCGGAGAGACCACTCTCTCCATGACTCCCTTGTTCGCTCCACACCGCCCTCCAACCCCACCACACCCGGCACCTTCACCTGCAACCGCAGGAAATGCTATACTTGCCCCCACACCTCCTCCCTCACCCCTATCCCAGGCCCCAAGATGACATTCCACATTAAGCAGAGGTTCACCTGCACATCTGCCAATGTGGTATATTGTATCCATTGTACCTGGTGTGGCTACCTCTACATCGGGGAAACCAAGCGGAGGCTTGGGGACCGCTTTGCAGAACACCTCCGCTCAGTTCGCAACAAACAACTGCACCTCCCAGTCGCGAACCATTTCAACTCCCCCTCCCATTCTTTAGATGACATGTCCATCATGGGCCTTCTGCAGTGCCACAATGATGCCACCCGAAGGTTGCAGGAACAGCAACTCATATTCGGCTTGGGAAGTCTGCAGCCCAATGGTTTCAATGTGGGCTTCACCAGCTTCAAAATCTCCCCTTCCCCCACCACATCCCAAAACCAGTCCAGTTCGTCCCCTCCCCCCACTGCGCCACACAACCAGCCCAGCTCTTCCCTTCCCTCCACTGCATCCCAAAACCAGCCCAGCTCGTCCCCGCCTCCCTAGCCTGTTCTTCCTCTCACCCATCCCTTCCTCCCACCCCAAGCTGCACCTCCATTTCCTACCTACTAACCTCATCCCACCTCCTTGACCTGTCCATCTTCCCCGGACTGACCTATCCCCTCCCTATTTCCTCACCTATCTTCTTTTCTCTCCATCTTCGGTCCGCCTCCCCCTCTCTCCCCGTTTATTCCAGAACCCTCACCCCATCCCCCTCTCTGATGAAGGATCTAGACCTGAAACGTCAGCTTTTGTGCTCCTGAGATGCTGCTTGGCCTGTTGTGTTCATCCAGCTTCACACTTTATTATCTTGGATTCTCCAGCATCTGCAGTTCCCATTATCTCTTCCCTTGGAAATTGCCACTTTCTGATGAAAAGTAGTTGTACTACCATTGATGTACACCTGGGGGAGCTGTGAGAATAGTTAGAGCCGTGACCAGTAGATTTTCACAGGGATCAGTGCTGGGATGGCAGCTTTATGCTACCTATTTGTATTAATGACTTAGAAGAAGCAGGTGAATGTAATGTCGGCAGAGTGAAAAGTAAGTTTGCAAAAGGGATACGGACAGAGATATTGTTAGCTTAATTAAATGAGCAAAAAGTTGGCACATGGAGTGTAATGTGAATCAACGTGAAGTTCACTTTTGAAAAGAAGAACAAGTCAGTATTATTTAAATCGAGAAAAACTGCAGTAAGTGAGAACTTAAGGGCACTTGTATACAAAATACAGGAAGCTAGCACACAGGTGCAGTAGGTGACGAGGAAGGCTAATGGAATACTGGCCCTTATTTCAAGGGGATTGAAGTATAAAAGTCGTATTCCAAGGTGTTGGTGAGACCACATCTGGACATGAACAGTTTTGATTTCCTCATCAAAAAGATATTAGTTCACTGGAGGCAGACCCAAGAACGTTCACTAGAATGGTCCCTGATGGTGAAAGATTGTCTTACAAGCAAAAGGTAAAGAGGTTGGGACTCATTTTAATTTTGAGGAATGAGAGGGGAAATCTCATTGAAACATTTAAGATTCTTAAAAAGGGGTATGAAAGGATAAAATGTTGAGTGGATGTTTTCCCTCACGGTAGAATATAGGACCAGAAGGCACAGTCTCAGAATTAAGTGGCACCAAATTAAGATTGAGATGAGGATGAATTTCTGCTGGAGGGTTGAGTGTCTTCGGAGCTCCTTGCTATAGAGGGGTGTGGGGGCCAGAGTCCTTGTGTATGTTCAAGTCTGAGATAAATATTTGATTCTTGATCAGTAGGGGAATCAAGGATTTTGGGGAAAGGGTAGGAAAGTGGACATGTGGAGTGGCAGATCAGTCATGATCTTATTGAATGGTGGAGTAGGCTTGCGGAGCTGAATGGCTTACTTCTGTTCCTATTTCTTATGGTCTTACGGCGCTCATAAATAGAGTGGTCCAATTTGGCATCAGTGACAGGCTGTCAGATATTGGATCTGTTCTCCCACCTCCTCTCCCACCCCCCACCACTGCCACCAACTGTTGTTCAGCACCTTGTAGGGAGACACTGAAAGAACCACAACAATATTCAGCATTGGTCCCTTTGTTATACTATCTCCCAGTATAAGCAAAAACATTCTACTATCAAATACCTTAAGTGTAACAATGTGCTTTCATGTTTACTATGACAAAAAGATAAAAACCAATGAAACCAAGCTTAGAGTAAATCAACAATTTTTTAGTGTAATGCCTACAATTTCAGTGTCAGACAGAAATATGAAATATTTAAATAAATGCACCATCTTGCTCTGATTATTGACATTGTTATTATACCATCTGGCCAATTTTTAAAATATTTAATCGATACAGTTAACCATGCAGAATGTGTTTGTCATGTCACATACTGTACAGACTTTTGCTTTCTCTTTTATCCGAACAGACTTGATTCTCCTGCTAGGAGAAACTATTTTATCTTCTGAACTAAATTCCATGTTCTTCTGAGCTAAAAGTTTTAAACATACTGCTGAAGTCAAAACAAAATTAATTACCTTTTAATGTATTTGCTCTTCCTGTCATAAACCTGACAGTACAAACATCTTATCTGTTAATACAAAAGATTCTCCAAAGTACTCTCCTACATGGACTGGCCTTCTGGGAATTGTTGTATCTCGGTCACTGTTCTAATTTCACTTTTTGATCTTTTTAAAACAAAATTTCAAACTGATGGATGTGAAGGATAAGTCCAACATATAGTATTATACATCTTTAAACTCTTAAATCTAATAAAAGGTATGGTATGTAAATCACAATTTATAAAGTGGATGGAAAACAAATGGTGAAATAAGACCAGAGTAGTGAATTTGCTGTTAATTTTAGGGGAAAAAAAAGTACTTATTAATGTAATGTCCAACAAACTCTTCATGCCATCTTCACTAATATTCTAAAGTTAACATATTTTCTTTAACATGTATAAAATCTTTAGTGCCAAAGTCATGTAAATATGTACATTCACATTCATATGCAGGAACATAAGATGGAAACTGTTCAGCATGCAAAAGCAGAACGCCATCTGGTAAGATATCAGAGGCTAAGTGGGAGACTTCGATTTGCAGCTCGCTGTCCTCTTCATGCACCTGAAAAGAGCACAATTAAGAAGCAATACACACTTTTTTAAACCATGCAGCAACTATTGCAGATTGTTAAGTGGAGGAGCGAACTATTAAATTGAAATAGAAAGCTAACAAACAGTCAAGAGATTGATTTCAAATGAGGGAGTAGACTCACTTATTATTTTCAGATACTCAAGTATAAATGACGGTTGTACACAATGTCTGCCCTAATTCCGATATCTGCACACTTAGCATTTAATCCTCATTCATGCATAATCTCTCATTATACATGATGTATAACATATATTCAGGTTAGTTCATATTACCATTATCTTTTCAAGTTTAATTCTCATGTATACACAATAATAAATTCTTGATATAAAGTGTTCCATATTTTAAATATTATTATTGCAGTTTAAATAAAACATCAACTTTCCATTAAACAAAAAATATTTTTTCGCTCCTAAACTAATTTAAGACGAAAATGGATAAATTGATTTATCCCAACCTATTCTTCAAATCTGACCTCAGATCAATAATTGGGGCACATTCTTTACTCTACCACTTCTACCCACTTTATGTTTGTAGCATTGATGAATTCATTAAACAATCTATTTTCAGAGAAACAGGAGTTCCTCTTAGAGCCAGTTAAGTAGATAATGGTTGATTTACCATCACAGCACCAAGGTTCCTTATCCTTTAACAAAAAAGAAACTAATTTTGATCAAAATCCAATTTTACATAATATTGAAAAAGAAATTACATAGAAACACACTACCACCGGTCTCAAGAACAGCATGATCCAGTTGACAGCCTGAATGAATCATTCCTTCTCTGTGGATTTCCAGGAAATTATGTAACATTTTGCTTTTAAAAGTAGGAGTTGCCAAATGAGGAAATGCAGCCACCTTGCCATGCAGTTTCCCAGGAGGTTATTATGAGTAACTGCCATGAAGAGCTTTTTCCCTCATCGACAATTTATTTTGGGATTAAGGCTGAGGAATTGCTGCTTAAAGATATTAGCAGACATTTTCTATTTTGACCCATTTAAAATAAATAGATTCTTTGCTTGTACTAAGATTGATATTCGTTGGTTACCTATCATGACCAAGCTCGCATTCTCCATAATAATCTCTCAATAGAAATGAAACAACATGAAACAAGAGTTAAGAAACAAGTATATTGTTTTGCTAATTATTCAATTCCACAATATACATGATTCATCAATATAGTTGTGTTATCCAGCTTCTCATATGTAGTAGAATAAGCATCAGAAAATATTTACATATATATAGGTTTATCATCAAAATTCTGGAAAATGTATCCAGTAATTTTTCCAAGATTAATTGTTTCCAGAGGCTACAACCTTTAACTTCCCACGAGAAAATAAAATATCACTTCTACAATAGTTACTACACACGTGAATGAAACCTGCAGAGTAATTTTCATACATCTCCGAAGAAGGTAAATATTAACAAACACAACATTCAGGAGTAATGCTCAGTGACCCTGATAACCTTTTTCAGCATTTATCCACATACTTGATCTGTTGTGAATGGTATGGACAGAAGTGATTCTAGGTTATGTAGAGTACATTTACACATCTATCTTGAGGTTAAGATGATTTTTAAGTCCCTTGCTTATTGGGTTTACAGTTTCCTCACTCTTCTTCACATGCTTATGGTATCTCTTTGTAAAATTAGAAATGCAGAAAAAACCCATACGAAGCTTCAAAATACAGTGCAGGACTTCAGAAATATTACGACTTTTAGCCTTTAAGGATGTACTGATTAAATAACATTCTCTTAATCGGTGTTTTCAAGCATTCATAAAGAAGTGAAATCATAACAGAATGCAAACCGTTCAGCGTATTATGAAAAGAAACACTTGATCAGTTTCCTTTCCCCCACTGCCCACCTGATTTAGCACAGTCTTGTTCCCGCAGCATTACTTCTTATGGACACAGTTCTTATAGTGCCCTACCACTTTGTAACACGTAATAATATGTGCCACAAGTGAAAGCAGTGTTTTAAAGTGGCAGAAATGTAATTTTCTTGTCAAGCTTCAGATATAAAACACAAATATCAAAGTTACTGGGCACAGCACTTTATAATTAACTGTAGATGAAGCATTTTCAAAGGATCGCTGGCAATTACTTTGCATAAACAAATTAAAACCAGAGATTCACGACGTGTAGATACAACAGTATTCAAGGATCATTTTCGAGACTTGTGGTATCAAATTTTGGAAAATATTATGAACTGTTATAATGGTTTGTGTTTTTAGATTTCTTCTATTTACTGTTTAATTTCAGTTGGACGATCATTGCAGTAAGGAACAAGGCAGAAACAAGTAAAAGCATAATAATCAAAAACAGAATTTGCTGGAAAAGCTCAGCAGGTCACGTGGAGAGGAATCAGAGTTAACATTTCTTCAGAATTGATGGTAGCTAGGAAAAAGTTGGTCTTGTACAGAAGATAGGGTGGGGAGGGTGGAGTAAACAATAGATGTAAAGAGCGTCCAAAGGGAGAATGTTTTGCCAAAAAAAATAGATTAAATAAAAGTTTATAATCACTGTGCCAATTTTAATTCTGTCAGTGAATAGGTTTTGAGTAAATTTAAAATCTCATTCTACTATGTTATGTGCCCCATTTTCACAACAGTAACAAGTCAAAATGACTGAAGCCCTATTCTACATGGGAAAAAAAGGCATTTTATTACAATGTTTTCAATCAAGCATAAATTCCTGTTCAAAATCTAGGCATTCTTTCATTATCACAAAGCAATGAATTGATGGAATTATGGAAAGGGAGAAGTGGCACAAATGGTGATCAAACTGAGGGCGATGCATGGGTGACCAAAGAGTTGACAGATGGATGACTCAGGTGGTTAGTGATGGGTAAGGCAGATCAAGAGGTGCATGTTGGAGTAGGGTGGGTGTGATAGCTGATTGAGGGAATGGATTCCCATGCAAAAAGGGGTGTACATCAGGCTAGATTTCATGGCCGATCAGAAGCCTACAGTGAGCCCAATGGAAATTGTCAGCATGTTGTCGGTGAACATTTACCTAACGTCTGTGGGAACTGCTTGTAAAGCAACACATTAACAAACCTACAAGACAAGGCAGTTAATTTGATTTCAAGTGATGTTAAGCAGAATTCCAACCCACATCTATGATTAAAATCCTACATTCAGATTCAAAATCAGAGTGGAACGTAAAAACAATTATACCAAATTTCAGATGAACTTAGTTTGGGGAGAGGAAAATGTAGAAATTGTTAAAAACAAGGAAGTACTTAGAGGATTAAATGTGGAAGATAAATGGGCAAGTTTAAATGTTTTGTTTTAAAGATCTGAACGTAGTCCATCCCTAAAATAAACTGGAAAAAATACCAAAGTAAAACTAGGTTAACATGCACTCCAGGTCCACCACCATGTCACCTGCATTACAATAGAGGTCATTTACTGCAAATTTCTTTTAAAGGGTCAAAGGATCAGAAGACAACCTAATAAATGATTTTTTCTTTCAGTTATAAACCAAATTCCTTGTTTCACCTGAACATTTTCATAAATGCATCATGTTTTGAACTGCCAGAAACAGTAAAAATGGCTGAGAAATAGGAAGAAATTGAATACTGAGGAAAAGTTCTTCAGCAATGTTGATCAGCAAACAAGGAACAGAACAGAAATAAGCAAATGCACTCAGAAATGATAGTAGGCCATATTCTAATTAAATAGATTTTCACTTGCACTGTAGTTAAACATACAGCAGGGAGTCATCAATTAGAGCACCTCTTTTTGGAGTTTTCTTACATCTTACAGGGTGGCACAGTGGTTAGCACTTCAGCCTCACAGCACCAGGGACCCAGGTTCAATTCCAGCCTTGGGCGATTGTCTGTGTGGAGTTTGCACATTCTCCCCGTGTCTGCATGGGTTTCCTCCGGGTGCTCCGGTTTCCTCCCACAGTCCAAAGATGTGCAGGCTAGGTGGATTGGCCATGCTAAATTACCCGTAGTGTTCAGGGATGTGTGGGTTATCGGGGGCGGGGGGGGCAGGTCTGGGCGGGATGCTTCAAGGGGCGGTGTGGACTTGTTGGGCCAATGGGCCTGTTTCCACACTGTGGGGAATCTAATCTAATCCAGTCTTACATGGGGCATTAGAACCGCATGAAAAACTCTGATTTAAAATCGTTCCTCGCAGTCTTCAAGTACGAAATCAAGTTCAATAAAAAGAACGGACTAAAGTGTGGTCTTTCATCTCTACGGTGCCTCGAAATATTCGGGAAGGTCATTGTAATGCTAATGTAAAGACAGTAGATATTGCACATCTGCTATTGATACATAGAATCAGATCCAGCACAGGAACACAAAATTGGTTAAACAGCTACACCAGCCAAACTGTTGTTTCCTTCATCAAACCAGCCCATGCTGACAAGGTAACTTGTTGTCAAATTATGAATGCTTTCAAGTTTTCAAGAAAGAGTTAAAACATTTCTTTGATGTATTCTCTTTTCTCAATTCACATGGCACAAACCCGATTTAGAATTTTTCCTATTATTAGGAAGTAACTGGAAATCAGCACAGATTAATGTCAATATTCCTTTTGCCTTTACTAAACAAGTGAATCTACTCTTAAAATTAAGATACCAATTCTCAAGTAATAGTAGAATATGCATAGAAAACAAAATAACAGTGCAGGTTAAAAGGACACTCAAAATATTTGAGATGACAATTAGTTGAAGAAATTGAAACCATGTGCACTTACAAATTAGTTGGTCCAATGATAAAAGACTACTGAAGGTTAACTTATCAACAATGCAACTTTTCACATCTGGAGTGTCAACACGAATTTTGTTCGGATGGGTCACTGGAAAACTAAGAACTGATAACTTTTCATGGAATGCGTTTGCTGGAGTAACTGTTTTCAGTATTGGACCGAACACATCAGTAAACTTTGATCAGAGTAACAGAGGGGGGGCGGTGGTGGGGGCGGGGGGGAAGTGTTCTTCGTTCACAAGTAGATGTTAAAACCATCACGTATGATATTGAAGAATTTTGCAAGGATATATACGTGTTTAAAAAAAAGAGGTTTGTGACAAAAAAAACTTGAGACTCAAAACAAGCAGAGGTGATTCAGCGTGTTTCCACAGATGGTTCAAGCTGGGAAAAGCAGTAACTAGAATATTGCAGAAATTTTACAGCCTCATAAGGTTACATCCTCAGTATCAATGGTAATAATGCAAGATTTAAACAGCTCTTAGCAGGAATAACACAGATTGCAAACATCATTTTACCCAACTTACTAGAATTGAAACCAGTTTAAACAATGCCAATGGTGATACAGAGCAGCTTGATTAGTAAAACAAAGCCCTCTTCAGGCTTAACCTGGATCCTGATAAATCACTTGGCTGTATCTTTAAGGTAAAGAAGATCCAACACAGTGACAGCCCTGCGTTTAAGTTGAAGCTTCCACATAAACTTCTTTCAGCAACAAAAGAAAAACCAAGAGGAGAATACACTCAAGCTCACAAGAGTGACAGCATAGGAACATGCAAGGATGGAGGCAGGGGTAAATCAGTATTAAAACATTTATGCAAAATTATACTGTTCCTGAAAATGTATCCAAATAATTGGCAATTACTTGCTTTAAAAAAAAAGTCAACCTGTGCCTCCAAAAATATGTCTAAAGAGCTCCTGGGGACTTATACCCCTGGCTTCCAAGTAGGACCAATCCTACCCAAGTCCTACAACCCTTTGAATATTTCAGAAGGACCATGTCATTGATTTCAAGTTTTAAAAAGACTATTATTTCTGTAAAATTGTTTCTTTTGGGTTTTGTTATATGTTATTCAATAATTAACCATTTGTGACAGTAAGCACTCAGCCTCAGGATATCTGGAGTAGGATTTCTCATTTCCTTAAAACTGTCTACCACACCACGAATGCAGCTCCACTGCTAAAAGCACATCACAGGATATTACAGAATGTTTTCAATGTGAAGTCAATAATGAGTAAAGTCATTGTCAACTAGCTGTAAAAAGGCAGTCAACATTTGAGCCAATTCAATGTATTCATGCCCCTTAATCTTGGGCACAGGAGACACGATCAGGTAGGTTTGTACAGTCAATGAATTAAAATGGGGATTAAAAGAGTAGGTTTGATAATTATATAATTATTAGGCAAGAAGGCACAACTCAAATTTAAAGATTTGCTTTGCTTTAACTGGAATGCTGTGATAATATATATTACTTGGCTTCCCAAAGTGGGATTCAGGAACCATGTCGGGCGGTGAGCTGGAATTTTGTAGTTGCAAAATCTGATGCAGCGTTGGCCACCATGAAGCTCTGACCAAGTTGTAATAACTGTGTTCCCTCTCTGTTAACATCTCCTCACCCCCATCAGCTTCACAGAGAGGTCATGACAACTTTCAAGTCTCAGAATAAGGGTGACAATGGGAAAAAGTTTGGGAATCACTGATACACACTTGATCACATTAACAAAGTTAATTTTAATATCTCGATAAGAAAGTATTTTTATCACTAATTCACAAGAACGGATTTCTAAAGTGTCACACTTTCAACGGCTGTTTTTGTAAATTTAATTTAGTTTTTTTGTGTTAAATCTTTTTAGGTAGTTCTATGAAGTTGATTTCCTTCCACTCCAGTTCCACGAGTTCTGTGATGTCTGATAAGTCTAATGCACCACCTGCAGGCTCTTCCACACGGCGGAGCGGGGGGGGGGGTGGCGGTGGTGGTGCTTGAGGGTTTGGATTGGTAGGAGTTTTGCAGGTTTGTGGACTGCCTCCAACACCTTGCCTTTAGATTATACATGTTCCAATGAAGTTTCTGTGATCATTGATTTCTGAATGTGCTCTCTCCATTCTATTTGTCACAAGCCACCTGATCTCATAAATTTTGTTTCGATCTAATTTAAATACGCTTCAAGGACATCCCTAAAGGATTTCCACTGTCTTCTTGAGAGTCTCCTGCTGCAACTGAGTGAAGCAAGAGCAATTGTTTCAGGAGTCTGGTGTCAGGAACACAAATGATAGGGGAGCTAGTTTTGAATGAAGTGTCTTAATGTTGGGCAGTTGGCTTAGTAAGAAGTTGCTGCTATTAGTACGCTTTTCCTAGCACCGGATATAGAGAACCTTGGGCAGACAAGGATTTTGCTGGTACTTCTCCAGTGGTCTGAGGTGTTTGCTGCATGTTGTCCAAACCAATGACTTAAAGTCTTTGGTTTGAGATCTTGGTCCTCGTATACTCTTTTCCTCCACTGCCTGAAGGTTGAGTTGGACATATTGGAGGCAAAGATGAATTTTGTCAACTACGTCTTCCTTCTTTGAAAGAATGCTTTCAACAGGCAGGCAACTGTAATATCTGATAAATGATGTGCTCACTGCCTATTTTGGGAAATACACTATGTAACAAATGGAAAATGATTTCTTGGAATATTCTCAAACAACAGAAAATAATCTAACTGTATTTTGTTCTGGTGCAAAAAATGTTACGGCAATTTTCAAAAGAATGAATACCAAACTGCCAAGCCATCCATGGTGTAGTGAGTGGACAATGGTTTTTCGTTTCTTGGGCAGTTGCTGAGGGTTTGTGGAATGCAATTGAATCGGTGTTGCTTCCATCTGAATTCAGCAACTTGTTTGTCTAGCTGCACTCAACAGTCACATCAACATGTGATGGATTACATCTTGCTACATCACTGAACAGACCTACCAGAACTTGCACTTTGTTAAATCCAAGGTTAGCAAGTGTCAACAGAGGACTGCATAGCTCATTGAGCATTGTCCCCACAGTGATATTCTTTTATTAATACCTTACAGCACAGCCTTAATCATCTTCATGTTTTTCTTTGTTAAGGCTAACAAAATATTTGCCTCAATTCACCATACCATCACTTCTGCAATCCAAATGTATCAGATCCAGCAATTTCTGAAAAAAGTCAAAATGGTTTCATTTTTATCTAGACCGACCTTTGGGTATTCTGGATAGGAAAAAGCCCCAATCAGCCAGGAATTTAGAGAAAAACTAAATAATCTACTTTGCAGCACTAATTTCCCTTATTTATAATTTTGGTTTCTTTTGCATGTGTGTGTTCATGCATGCGTGTGTATGTTTGCATATTTTCAAGTAGTTCTCATTTTCACAGTTCATAATAATTGTCCTCACCCTTTAAGCTACCGCAGTTTACATTTAAGTTGCTTTCTTAGATTATATACCTTGCAATTCCACTAAGAGGCAGCCTACTAATTATATAGTTGGCAAAAGTTGAGGAAACTGCTATTATAGACATAGAATACCCGATACCCATCACTAATGAGCTGCCATAATACACATAACAGCAAAGATTAACCAGTAATTGATGGACAAATGAGAAGAAGCACTTCTAGCTAGAGTTGAGAATACTGGCGAGCATGCGTGTTGATCTCTTAAAGGCTGAAGTCAAAGCTGAGGTCAGATTTTCCCATCTTCTGTTTGAAAACAGCATCAAATTTCTCATTCATCGATACAGTAAAGATGTCCTTCCACAGGCCAACCCGCCCTGAAATAAACAACATAAAGTTCCGTGTTAAATTCAGCCTAGCAAAAAAAAAAAGTACTTCCATAAGTTTGAGGTCAGGATTAGGTCCTTCTGATCAGTGGTTTAAGATGCAACCTGAACACTGAGTAATCATGGCCAGCTGTCATTAGTCTCACACAGCTAATGCTGAACATTGGAAAATGAAAATCAAAATTCATTAAAAGGACAGTCTACTTCAGTTCTGACCGATAGTGTAATAAATTTATACTAGTCATTACAACTGCACAATTAACACAAATGAAGCTATTACAATAATCTGTCAAATTATATGAATAATCAGCAAAACAGTATCAATAAATGTAATATCTGAAAGAAGTGGATGCTTTAAATAAAGGAACAAAAACAGGAGTTTCTGGAAAAGCTCAGCAAGTCTGGCAGCAGCTGTGGAGGGAAAAAATAAAATCAGAGGTAACGTTTCGGGTCTGGTCTCATTCTGAGGAAGGGTCACTGGACCCAAACGTTAACTCTGATTTTCTTTCTCCACAGATGCTGCCAGACCTGCTGAGCTTTTCCAGAAGCTTCTATTGTTGTTAGTGAATGCTACATAATATACTAGCCAGTAGCATTATATTCATTAATGGTTCGCTGATCAATAAAAATATACTTGTATGTAAGTTATTCTTTTACAGTATTCTGCAAATATATGCTATACACACTAAAGATATACTATTATTCAGTCATGGTAAAATATTAGTTAGGAAAGCTGTGATATTACACTAGAATTGATCAGAAAATAATCCTATATTAATTTGAGAGCTTAGGCCATTGTATTACTGAAGAAAAATACATGATTACACTAATTAAAACTGTACCATTTGAATTTGCAGTTGTATTTTATGAGAAGAATGAAGTAGCAACAATTTTATGCTGGTCAGTACATTTGAGTGGTTCAGCTTAAGTGGCTGAAAATAGAGGGGAAAGTGGTAACAAATCACTTGATAGCCTGCTGCAGCCTGATATAGTAGTGATGATAACATGAAATTAAAAATCAAAGCCACAGTTGAAAATTGAGAGACAGCATCCAATGACCATTGTGTGTAATTACAGTACAGTAAATTTCTTTTGGGTGCTTGCTTCTTTGTATGCTTTCCAAGCTTCCACAACACTCCATAGAAGTATAATCCAGGCAAACAGCAATGCCAAATCAAGACAGATACAGTATTAGGAGGTGTGATTAAAATAAAGTTTGATCAAAGATTAGCTTTATGGAGGACTATAAAAGGAGATGAGGTGATGGAAAGGCAGACAATTTAGGGAAGAATTCCAGAGATTATGACGTAGAAAGCTGAAGGCATAGCTGCTAATGATAGAGGAAAGGAACTGTGGTAAGCAACAAGCCACAGCAGAAGTAATTCTGAGTTTTCAGGGTTTTAAAAAAAATGGTCAAGATTGCAAGACTAGAGAGGCGTGAGGATATTAAGTTATTTTAAAGATGATGGTGAGAATTTTAACTCTTAAAAAGGTGTTATGGCAATGGTTCCCAACTTTTTCAGTATCAAGGCACACTCTGCACTGATGGTGTTGAATATCAGCCTCAGACAGACACTGAGGCTCCAAAGGAGAGTAGAAGCATCATCTTAAAGCTCAGGTACGGCAACCCTGCTGTATTTAGAAAATTTACAAATTTTTATTTTATTTTATAATGAACTTATCCAGCATTTATTATTCATCTGTAAAATTTTGAGTACAAAACATTGTATTGATAGAGACACAAATATTGAAGAACAACACTGGTCTTTCACATCCTCAGATCAAAAATATCGGTTAGAATCACTTCATTTTTTTCTAGCTCAAGCTGTCCGCTTCCTTATTTTCATAATTTGTACAATGTAAGGGAGGAATCAAGTCCAAAGACCAGAATGCCATTGACAGGTGGATAGAAAACAGGATTAATCAGGAACAAAAACAGAAATTGCCAGAGAAACACAGCAGTTCTGGGAAGGTATAAAATGTGAGGCTGGATGAACACAGCAGGCCAAGCAGCATCTCAGGAGCACAAAAGCTGACGTTTCGGGCCTAGACCCTTCATCAGAGAGGGGGATGGGGAGAGGGAACTGGAATAAATAGGGAGAGAGGGGGAACTGGAATAAATAGGGAGAGAGGGGGAAACTGGGAAGGGTTACTGGAGCCTAAACGTTAATTCTGCTTTCTGTCTACAGATGCTGCCAGACCTGCCGAGTTTCTCCAGCAATTTCTGTTCTTGCTTCAGATTTCCAGCAACCACACAGTTCTTTGTTTTACTTTAATGATAAATCAGGGAATGGTTTGAGTTTTAACATTTTCCAGGCTGTAGAAGGAAAACTGAGACACCCAAGAGTCCAAAGATTCTCCCAGACAAGGAGTTAAATAGGACTTTCAGTGGTGAGATTTTTCTTCCATGCTGTGAGGATGCAACAAAAAAAAAGCAAGTGTACTTCCATAGTTAGATGGAATAAGAGGGAAAATTTCATGACAGCAACACCCATTGTAATAATAGTCAAGTCAGAGAGGTTATAATAGAAAAGTTGGACAGTGGAGAGTAAAGTTGTACTGTCGTGGTAAGTAATAAATCATTCATCAAATACTTGTATTTTTCTTATATCCTATCATAGAATGTAAATTAGATGTTGACTGGTGCAGCACTGATGTTAGAACTATATTTAAATATTATGCATCATGAAGAATTCTTGATGGGATGTACTTAGCAGACCTAGACCTACAAGGGCAAGAATAGACCACTGATAGAAAGTGAAGGAAGTTGTTAGTTGGGTTTCTGAGTGATATAATGTCATTTCCACTGACTATGTTTTTGACCTGCAGGACACCCAGTTCCATGCCGAAGACCTGCCTGACTGATTGATAAAAGATCCAGTGGGTCTTATCATACAATGTAGCATAGCTTTTTAGCCAGCTTTGCCACCAGTTGGCAAGACCCACCCAGCCACTGGAACATGCTGCGCACAGTCACCTCACACTTTGAGGAATTGATGGAGGGGAGAAAAGGTGTAACGTGTTAAAACTTCAAGTGCAGCATAAAATGTTTGACAGAAAACAGGAAAGCTGTGAAGATAGCCATGAATATAGCTTTGTTTGAATGACAATATAACAGAAACACCGGAATATCACAATAGCTTCTTCAGAGTTGCATAGTGTTAGACTCCATTAGCTTTGGAGATACCCAATGTAACAACCAAGGCAAAATTTAAGGAAGTGCACAACATATCATGACACCAGTGACACAAACATACTAAAACAATGCAGGCGACGGTGCAATAGGCTAGAACTTTCAAGATGATGAATACTGTGATTTATCAGTAGTTTTTAATGATTTTAGACATCATCAGAAAAATTAAACAGCTATTAGCCAGGTGGGATTTGTCACCTTCCTCGGGGAAATAGGAACACAAGCAAATTTCTATGAAAAGCAGGAAGCAACACTTTAGATATGGCAAACAATAAAAGCCTTTATCCAAGAACAACAAGAAGGACAGTACCAAATTCACAAGTCTCAGAGCAGCTGCGGGACCAGAGAATTGGCAAGTACAGCAGGAATAAAATTACTCTGCGTGGTTTTTAATCGTGATGAAGCATTTTGCTAAGATCATCAAATTAAAATTGGAGGAATTTAAAGTAAAATGGATATGTCTTATTTGTCAAATTAAAATAGGGTTGATATTAATGAGTTAATGGATTAAATTGAGTAGCTGTACAAAAGAATTGCCATCAGTGTGATGAGTGAAATGGCATCTTCTGCTGCATCATTCTATGAAGCTCAGTTTTCTTTTAAAATCTGAAATAAATGGAGTGAAAGAAAGTGGTGCGTGATACAAGGCATTTGTTTTTCATTGCTATTTATTTGTCCTTTAACCAAAAAGCACACGAAAAAAGTAAACTTAATTATTGTGGATTAATAAAAAAAAGTGGTACCCACCTTGCTGTAATGTACATGTGTGCGGGTTTAGATGAAAAGCCATAAAACAGAAGAATGGGCAATGGGATAGGGCTAGTCTACCTTCTCACCAATTACACTAGGTCTTCAGTTCAATGAGTCGACATGCTAAAAACAAAAAGGGAAGAAGAAACTAAAATGCTTCAAACATAAACAAAAAAAAAGTTAAAATAAAAACTGAAAAACAAAAATCAAAGCAAACAAATGTGCAACACTTCAAATGAATTACTTTTCACCCCAAATCTTCCTTTGGGAAAGTGTATTTTTCAATCGAGATATCAAAGGAAAACATGAAAAAGCATTTAGAAAATTAACCATTAACAAAATGAAAGCAGACAATCGAATCATTGCCATGATCATCATTTAATGTTGAACTGATTTAATTTAGCAAAAATCAAGGAAAAAATAATTGAGGTTCATTTTAACACAACAGACTGTATGAAGACTCAAATGGAGGTGAACCTAAGTGTAGAAGAACCAAGAGCCAGACTTCTGTGTTTAAATTGATAATCTATATTAAAATGGAATAGTATACTTTTAAAATTCACACGGTGAATTCCAATTCTGAACTCCAATAGCTGCAGGGAGGGAGATAGTGTCTGCTACCCCCAACTTCCAATCATCTAAATCTCTCTTTTCAGGGTCAAACTTACTTCTTGATGTCACATAGGCCTTTAACGCACAATACGAACCTGTGTTTGATGCCCTGTTCCTTTTCAGTTCAAATGCTATGTCTTTCAGCTCCAGACCACATTTGCCAACAGGCGCAAGGTTTTTTGTTCCAGATAACACCCACTACCTTATACCATACTTAACAATTTTCCAGGCCACACTCACTATTTTACATTAAGACCTTTAGTTACAGCCACATTCACTATACATGCCATGCTCTTCAGTTCCATATCATGCTCACTACTCGATGTCAAGATCTTCAGTACCAAAACATACTCACAAAATGATGCCATGGGCCTCCATTTCTAAGTTTTAAAAAAAATCCTTGCTTCCCTCAGTTGAGAAATTGTGCCTTTTTTGGGCCACCTTTCTATTTCTTTATCCATAAGATGAGCAGTAGCTGATTTGCTAAATTGGTTGATATTCCAAGTAAAATCAAAAATCTAGGTATGAATGCAATATCTAGTTATCAATACTGAACAAAGCAGAGAGAAATACCTTGAAATGAAATAAATGATGTGTCTAACAACCTGATAAAGCTGTCAACATTCACACAGAAACAATAGATACTTAAGGAGAGATACACAAAAAAAAATCCACCAACATTTATGGAAATGGTGAAAGGCAAAATATCAGAGGACTGAAGGTCAAGGTTAACAAACACAATATTACAACCAACACACTTGCTGAATATGGAATTATATTCCTCATGATGAAAGTGACATTGCTACACGCTGCCCACTGGAATTCAGTGAAGATATGGTCAGGTGGCTACCACAATGACAGGTCTTCTTATCTACTGTGAATTCCTCAGGATTAATTGTTACCTCTTTGGGGGATTACCTTCAGCTGTTTAAAGTGTTAAGATCTGAAATTCACTATCTAAACCTTGGCATTTGTCTTTCTTCATTGAAGAAAATCCTTAAAATGTACTTCACTAATCAACTTCTATAATAGGTCCTTCCTTGGCTTGGCATTATACTTTGGTTTTATAATACTCTTGAATTACCTGGGAACACCTTCGATTGATGTCCCTTTCTGAATTAAAAATTGCTGATATGCGGGTAAGAACCTTGAATCATTATAACTAACATCTCCAAATATATAGTAGCAGCCACGATATCATAACAAAATGAAATAATATTTCTTAAATGCATAGTTTCATCTTATTTTGTGATGCTTGTGACAGAACATTCAATTTGTAGCTTTCTATGTTAACACAATTTTTAATAATAATTTTGAGTGATGCAATCATGTTCAACTTTCCTTGCTGGACAATAAAACTAATCAGCTTTGCTGAATTGAAGAGATTAGAGCACAATCAGAGGAAAAGCCTAAAACCTGGAACTTTATAATCAAGAAAAGAAGTTTGGTACACAGTTCAGCAGGCATGCCCTCTAAGCATATACTGAAACGTGTGTGAGTGTGTGTGAGTCAGAGAGGGCGAGGGCGCGCGCGAGGGAGAGGGCGAGGGCGCGCGCGAGGGAGAGGGCGAGGGCGCGCGCGAGGGAGAGGGCGAGGGCGCGCGCGAGGGAGAGGGCGAGGGCGCGCGCGAGGGAGAGGGCGAGGGCGCGCGCGAGGGAGAGGGCGAGGGCGCGCGCGAGGGAGAGGGCGAGGGCGCGCGCGAGGGAGAGGGCGAGGGCGCGCGCGAGGGAGAGGGCGAGGGCGCGCGCGAGGGAGAGGGCGAGGGCGCGCGCGAGGGAGAGGGCGAGGGCGCGCGCGAGGGAGAGGGCGAGGGCGCGCGCGAGGGAGAGGGCGAGGGCGCGCGCGAGGGAGAGGGCGAGGGCGCGCGCGAGGGAGAGGGCGAGGGCGCGCGCGAGGGAGAGGGCGAGGGCGCGCGCGAGGGAGAGGGCGAGGGCGCGCGCGAGGGAGAGGGCGAGGGCGCGCGCGAGGGAGAGGGCGAGGGCGCGCGCGAGGGAGAGGGCGAGGGCGCGCGCGAGGGAGAGGGCGAGGGCGCGCGCGAGGGAGAGGGCGAGGGCGCGCGCGAGGGAGAGGGCGAGGGCGCGCGCGAGGGAGAGGGCGAGGGCGCGCGCGAGGGAGAGGGCGAGGGCGCGCGCGAGGGAGAGGGCGAGGGCGCGCGCGAGGGAGAGGGCGAGGGCGCGCGCGAGGGAGAGGGCGAGGGCGCGCGCGAGGGAGAGGGCGAGGGCGCGCGCGAGGGAGAGGGCGAGGGCGCGCGCGAGGGAGAGGGCGAGGGCGCGCGCGAGGGAGAGGGCGAGGGCGCGCGCGAGGGAGAGGGCGAGGGCGCGCGCGAGGGAGAGGGCGAGGGCGCGCGCGAGGGAGAGGGCGAGGGCGCGCGCGAGGGAGAGGGCGAGGGCGCGCGCGAGGGAGAGGGCGAGGGCGCGCGCGAGGGAGAGGGCGAGGGCGCGCGCGAGGGAGAGGGCGAGGGCGCGCGCGAGGGAGAGGGCGAGGGCGCGCGCGAGGGAGAGGGCGAGGGCGCGCGCGAGGGAGAGGGCGAGGGCGCGCGCGAGGGAGAGGGCGAGGGCGCGCGCGAGGGAGAGGGCGAGGGCGCGCGCGAGGGAGAGGGCGAGGGCGCGCGCGAGGGAGAGGGCGAGGGCGCGCGCGAGGGAGAGGGCGAGGGCGCGCGCGAGGGAGAGGGCGAGGGCGCGCGCGAGGGAGAGGGCGAGGGCGCGCGCGAGGGAGAGGGCGAGGGCGCGCGCGAGGGAGAGGGCGAGGGCGCGCGCGAGGGAGAGGGCGAGGGCGCGCGCGAGGGAGAGGGCGAGGGCGCGCGCGAGGGAGAGGGCGAGGGCGCGCGCGAGGGAGAGGGCGAGGGCGCGCGCGAGGGAGAGGGCGAGGGCGCGCGCGAGGGAGAGGGCGAGGGCGCGCGCGAGGGAGAGGGCGAGGGCGCGCGCGAGGGAGAGGGCGAGGGCGCGCGCGAGGGAGAGGGCGAGGGCGCGCGCGAGGGAGAGGGCGAGGGCGCGCGCGAGGGAGAGGGCGAGGGCGCGCGCGAGGGAGAGGGCGAGGGCGCGCGCGAGGGAGAGGGCGAGGGCGCGCGCGAGGGAGAGGGCGAGGGCGCGCGCGAGGGAGAGGGCGAGGGCGCGCGCGAGGGAGAGGGCGAGGGCGCGCGCGAGGGAGAGGGCGAGGGCGCGCGCGAGGGAGAGGGCGAGGGCGCGCGCGAGGGAGAGGGCGAGGGCGCGCGCGAGGGAGAGGGCGAGGGCGCGCGCGAGGGAGAGGGCGCGCGCGAGGGAGAGGGCGCGCGCGAGGGAGAGGGCGCGCGCGAGGGAGAGGGCGAGGGCGCGCGCGAGGGAGAGGGCGAGGGCGCGCGCGAGGGAGAGGGCGAGGGCGCGCGCGAGGGAGAGCGAGGTATCATTTGAAAAGGAGCTCTGTCATCTGGCATTGTTGCCCACGCAAAATCTGGACCTATTGGGGGCAGATAAAAAGAACAAAAATTCACCCTAGCAAAGAAGAAACAATAACTGCAAAGTAGTACCTCTGCAAGGTGCTCGTGAGCTGTATTCAGGGATGGTCTCCCTGGCTATCTTACATTTGGTCTCGGAACTGTCCCGAAAATCTGTTCTTCACACGTCACTTTTGATCCCTCCTAACTGAGTAGGTTGCAATCTGGCATCATGTCTGACAAAGCCACACAATGAAAACATCACACAGGAGCCTAGGTATATAAACTGCACATGTGTGACACCCTTTTTACTAGGCCAATAACAAGTCTGGAAGCTTTCCTTGCCTGCATTTGGAAGCTCATGGTCAAACTGTGTTTTCTTTAAAATGTTTAAGCGCAATATATATCAACAACACCTCTTTCATAATGCCAGAGGCAGATGTCAGAAAAATATTTCAAAAGGGAGTTTCATAATCGAAGGTTGGAATTCCACAAAATGTTAAATAGACAGTTACTGTGTACTTCTCTTGTGACCTGTAGCAACCGCTTAGAGTTTCTTCAACAGGGAAATCCTAAGTATGCTCCATCGACTGGAGAAATATAAAACCATGAAGGAGTGAAGGCTGGAGATTATTCCAGAGAAAATACTTCCATTTATAATACAATTCAGAAGCATATACTTCAGTTTACAGCGTTTTGTGATGTTTCTAATGATAGAGAGTGCATAACCCTATTTTCTACAAATTTATTCTGATTGCATCATATTTCTAAGGTAATAAGACATTCTTTTGAAAGCATCTATATTTGTCTCCTTCTGTGTTTATAAGCTTGGCATTCAGAGATGCAATATGATATACATGTTAATATAACTAGCATTTAGCATGCATACCGTGGAGTAACTTTATTTCAGAAGAGTCCTACTTAATCATACCTTCCCATGTTTATGACAATAATTGTCATAACACGACAATTACTTCACAGTAGCTTCCATTGTTACATCACAATCAAGGAATCCTATCTTCTACTTTTCTCAGCACTCACCTCTTCCGATGGGAAGTGATTCTGCATTACAGTATTGGTCCACAAGCTGATGGCAGTGTTCAATTATAGACTCTATTTGAGTCCTGTCATATGACACTCCTAGGAACCGCACTAAGAGCTCTACGGTACCTGCGAGATTCTTCCAACAAGAGGGAAAAGAAAACACAATCTTAACTGGAGATCATGATGAAAATTGCTGCCAAATTATTCTACACACTGCCGAGAGTTATGTAATATCTCTCCCAGTATCATCCCAATATTTCAATTGACAAGGAGCAGTTGTTGAAAACAAATATTCCAATTTTGTTGTTTGTTGAATGTAATCCCCGGTATCATCCTTGCCATTAATTTGTAGATTTTAAATGGTTCCTGCTGAAATGGGAACCACCGTAAATTGTAGCTAAAAATGCATTTTCAGTGCTAGATTGTGAACTTTTGTTCAGTACCACAAGTTGATGGATATTGAGTGATTTGCATATGGAATACAGATTTATTGTCTCCCTACAAGGGTACACATTATATTAAGTTCTGTATGATTTTCTCCTATCACTCATCCACTCCTCTACATGCCAAATAATTTTTCACATCCAAGAAAACAGAAGTAGCAGGTCTCTAATAATTCCACTCCTGACCAGGTTTGGAAGAAAATGTTCCTTCAGATACATTGGGCCCAAGCAATTCCCTTTCCTAATCCCTTGCCTCCAAACCACCTATCCCTCATTTAGAGGGCCTAGACCCTTCTTCAGAATTTCTGAAGGAGGATCTAGGCCTGAAACGTCAGCCTACCTCCTCCTCCTCTGATGCTGCTTGGCCTGTGTTCATCCAGCTCTGCACCTTGTTATCTCAGACTCTCCAGCATCTGCAGTTTCTGCTATCTAGCCTTCATTTAGACCCTTTTTAAAAACACACCTTTTTGACCAGTCTTCTAATACCTCCATCTTTCACTTTGCATCTACTATTTGCTGCATCAGAAAGAAATGGCTTGAAAGTTTTTTTTTAATTTTTAAATCTGCTCTCTTTCCCTTGTTGCAAGGCATTTTGTCTTTATTCAGCTTGCTGTCTCAGCAGCTGTGATTTGAAATTGAACATGGAAGGTGAAATCAAAACACTGCCATTCCAAATTGCTTCATTACAGTGATCTAGCATGATACATTATTGCTCACAAATTGCCTAATTTCTATTATTCCATGAAAATTTTAATTTTTAATTGAATTGGACTTAAGGAAGCAAACCAGGACTTCATTATCTTAAACTTATTTATCTAATTGGCCTGGATGTTGCTGACAATTTAATGTTCATACCTCTCGAGAAGAGCATAATTTTCCATTGCTGTCTGGTAAGGCGTGATCAGTTGGAACATTTAGAATTTGATGTAATGACCTGGTCTGCAGCATGGAAGGGAACTTGCAGGTGGCTAACATCCCTTGCGCCTGCTTCCCATGACCGTCTAAGTGGTAGAAGTCATAGGTTCAGAAGGTGCTCTCAAAATTGCATTGGCAAGTGTTGCTGTGCATCTGGTCCAAGACAGGTGCTGCAGCCAATGTCCTGGTGACAGACGGAATTAATGACTATGGTGATAAAGGAGGTGTCCATCAAACAGACGGCTTTGTCGTGGATGGTATCAAAGTTCTTGAATGTTGTTGGATGTTGCTCTTATCCTGATGAACCCGAATTGGGTAATGGAGGTGATGGAAAGTCTTTGAGGAATCAGAAGATGAACCAATCGCCCATGGAATGTTCAAGTTCTTACCCACTTTTATTTCCTCTGCAAAACCTTATGCTAGGAGTGCCTATTTATTTGGGCCACCAAGGTACGGTCTTTTTTCATGGACAGGAGAGATTAAAAAAATGTCAGCTCACTTTGCTATTCCATACTTCCCGTTAGGAAAATAGTTTACTTAGACAGAACAGATTACACGGGATAATTTGGAATCTTGATTGCATTTCCAGATACAGTTCACAACTTCACTCTGTTGCATTAGAAAGTGACACCAATCCATAGTTAAATGCATATTCTGCTCGTCGATTTTGTTTTTGAAGCAAACATTTCACGATCAGCTAATAGTTAGGATGTAGCATTTGCTTAAGCTAGAAGTGATATTGTTAAGTTTACGAGTTGGCTTGCTGAATGAAACAGGTTCACTTCACAACATGTTTTGAAGATTTATCACGGAGGAGTGGGAAAAAGGTGTAAAAATATGTTTTGAAAAATTTATTATTATTAATCATCAGGTGAAAATGCTGTGGACCTATGCACTGTAATCTAGGCAGTGTAATATTATAGTACAAACCTCTGCCAGAAGTGGCAGAGAGTATACACATTAATGATACACTTGGTTATTGACACATCCCCATTAGAATGGTTTCATTTTGAACCAGGTCTGCAGCTAATTCAATCCCCTAAAATCGACTCTTCAAATGTAATTGCTTCACGATGGATAATTTTAGCAATTCTTTAGAACATAATTAATATACACAGAGTCTGTGTTGCTGGTATGAAAGAAAAAGATCTTCTTCATAAAAAAAGGCACAAAACCTCAAATTGGCTTCAAAAGATCATTAAAATTAGTCAGATTCTTTGGAGAAATCTTTGGTGAAGTGATGCTGATCAGGTTAAAATCCATCACATTAACATTCAGTTGAATAAACAGTTGGATGTTTCTTACAGTCAACATTCCTCCCAAACAAAAAAAGGTTTGGAGACATGATTTCGAAGAATAGAATAAACTAAAACGGGTAGAAACATGGACCTATTTGAGAAAAGGTTTTAAACTGGAAAATAAAAGAGACAGGAAAAGGAACACAGAAATTTGTTCAAAGAAAGTAAAGTCAATTTAAAGTCAACATATAAAAGAAATTGAGGATTTTCTCTGCAACAATTTGATCAGATAACTTTAACTAGAAGTCACAGTTTTCAGAACACATTAGTCCTGAAACATAAAACTGAAAAAATATTATTTCTAATATCAGAAACACAATTTCCACATCTTAGGGATGTTCGCTCCAATAACAATTTTGTTTCATCACAGAAAGACCTGTAATCATTCAGCATCTTTCACAAAAGGAGCAGGAAAAGGCCACTTAACCTCTCACACCTGCTCCACCCTTCCCGATCACAGCTCAATCATCTATCGTAATGCCATTTTCCTATGCTAGTCCCACATCGCTTTATGTCATCCGTATCCAGATGTCTATTGATCTCAATCCTGAATCTCTGAAATGATCAAGCTTCCACAGACATCTTGGCCAGATCATTCCAAAAATTCACTGCCTGGTGTGTGAAGAAATTCTTCTTCATCTCAGTCCTAAAGTGGCTTGCCCTTCTGCTGAAACTCTGTCTCTTGGTTCCAGAAACCCTCCGTTCAGGGAAAATGTCATTTCTGCATCCATTCTGCCTATCTCTATAAGAATTTAAGTTTCAATGATATCATCTCTCATTCTAAGTTTTATAGAATACAAATCCAATCTCCAGAATTGCTAATTCTAGAACAATCCGTCATTCCAGCAACATCTGCTGCACCTCCATAGGAAACGAGAAGTGCATTCAATACCCTGGTGCCATCTTACCAAAGTTCTTCACAGTTGTGGCAAGATACTCTTGCACTCAAATCTTCTTACAATATAAGGCCCTGTCCCACTTCCCTCCCTAATTGTTTGCTATACTCGCAGGTTAGCTTTCAATGACACATAAAACAAAGACATTCAGGTCTTTTTGTAAATCAACACTTTCCAAGGTCTCATCATTTAAGAAACGATCAGCACTTCCAAAGCGGATAAGCTTGCATTCAGCAATATTTGCCATGTCACTCAGCCTGTCTAAATCGCCTATGCGGTGTCATCCTCATAACACAGATTCCTATCCAGTTGTGTGTCACACACCTACTTCGAAATGTTACATTTTGCCCATACATCAAAAGCATTGAAATAGATTGTGACAACCGGAGCCTAAGCACTTATCTTGCAGAATCCCACTGGTCACAACCTGCAATCCTACTCTCTGCTTTGTTTGTTGACCAATCCTTAATCCATTCCAGCATATTACCCCCGACTCGACGTGTTTAATGTTGTTTAGTGATCTCCTGTGCGGGCCTTAATAAATAAAAATTCTGAAAATCTAAGTGCACCACATTCACTGGTTCTCCCTTATCGCTTCAACTGATAACATTCTAAAGAAAACTAATAGGTCTGTCAAACATCATTTTCTCTTCATAAATCCATGTTGACTGCCCAATCAGATTATTATTTTCTAAATATCCAAATTATTACACATGTTGTAACAGATGCCAGCAATCATCCTGATTACTGATGTCAGGTTTCAGATCTGATCCAGGTGTTAGCTCCCATTCTCTTAAATAGTGGGGTCACACTTGCAACCTTCCAATTTGAAAACAGTGTTACAGAATCTATAGAATTCTGAAAGATGGTTATTGCCAATTCTTTCGTATCTCTTCACCGAGATTACATGACAGTGGCCTGCAACATGTATAAAAGTCATGGCATTCAACTCTGTCATTTATGCTACTGCATAGCCAATACTAAGCAGAAACAACAGTTAACCAAGCAAATGATAAGCAAGAATTTATTGTACTGCAATCCATAAGATTATATTTGTTTTAAACATGTCGGAGGCCAGGGTGGCATAATCTTGGTTGAGAGGGAAGAGTCTCCAGGTAAAGTTGCTGCTGCTTTCTGAGTGGCTTTTCACTATATTTTGTAATGAAATACACACGACAATAGACAGACAGATAGAGGGAGACAAGTTAACAATTAGATAGATAAATAAATAAATAAATAAATAAATAAGCAAGCTTGCTGGGAAAAAAAGTAACACACAGCATACGACATAGTGACCAAACTAAAATATAACAGGAGTAGACCATTCAACCTATTGAGTTTGCATTACTATTCAATAAGATTATGGCTGATCCTCAACTCTATTTTCTTGCCTTTTTCCATAAACCTCAAGTTTCTTACTGATTAAAGACATATACAAATCAGCCTGAAATATATTTAACAGCCCAGCCTCCATAGCCCTCTTATGGTAAAGAATTTCACATTAGCTCTATGTTGTACTACTAACTCGTACTAGTTGATGACTATGACTAAACCCAAGTTTCTTTGAATATCAACATTTACAACTTTTACGCCCTTTAAAAAAAAATTCACCTTTTCTATGCTTACTACCAAAGTCATTTCAATAGATTCTCATGTTAAAGATGGACATGATTTTAAAAGGCTACATACTGCCTCTTTAAATTTTCAAAATCATTTTGCTCATCTGGTTCAATCATCTTCTATCCCTGACAAAGGAGTGATCCACACAAGACTTACCTTAAGTAAATCTTCATATAATAGGAAGAGGACATTGGAATCCATACGATGTTCCCAGAATTCTTGAACATGTTCAAACCATGAACCATAACCCACTGTAAGGGTGATAGACATGTTAACAACTTAGAAACTCCTACATTAGCATATTAAATATTTGGTAATCTCCTAGGTTAGACACCAAAGATTCAGAAAAGTAAAAACACAGTATTGTAGTTTATTTCAAAACCATTACAAAGTAAGACATGTTCTTATTGATCCAACTTTGATTTCACTCTGTAGCACTGAACATTCAGCACTGCAGACTGCAGAAAGACAAGTGGGAGATCTCAGCAATAACTCTAGATGCAAAGAGTAAGTCATCATTGTTCTAAAATGAATAGAGAAGTCAGCAATACATTTCAAATCTGTGCAGCCTTTTCTCTTTGAATATTATTGGAGTTAACAAATTATAATTTAAATCATCTAGCAGTTGGCCATGAATCCAGTCTTAAAATTATGCAATGCTTCATTATCTTAAAAATGCAGTGTCTGCACATCAAAATATTCTGCTTGTTTTCTTTCATAGAGCTATTTATCCACATGTAGTGTGTTCAATAATGTAATTGTGAGTGAAGTTAGTAATTTTTACTGCATTTTCATATATGCTTTTTCTAAGATTACAATTTCCAGGTTACTCCATAAACGTAAGAACTGATTGTGTAATACTGCAGCAAATTCCACGCAGACATCTTGCAAAATTGTCTAAAAATGCCCAATCGGTAAATTTACAAAGCGATCAATATCACAACCTGATTTCTAAGGTTTTTTTTCAAGGAAGTGTTCTCGGTGTGCGTATGGACCTCATTGAACCCTCATTTCAGGCAATTTTATTTAACTAGATGCCACAATTAAAATTACAGCCTTCTTGGACTCAGTTCTGTGGGTCTGCTTGCTATTTAAAATGGGTACTTCTGGGATTTCAACTCGTGCGCTGAGCACTGTGATTCTTGAAGCCGAGGCTGACAAATTTCCACACTGCAGTCTAAACAATCAGTCTCTCCACTGTTGTTAAAGCATTGATTTGTGTTGGGTGTCATTATCCTTTTTGTAAGACTCTTTTTAGACTGCCAGCTAACCACAGCACGATTGCTACCAGTTGAAAACTTGAGCTGTAGCTATTACCCTGGGCACTTCAGTCAGCCTGCCAATATCTCAGGTGCAGCAAACATCCACTGTTCCTCCAAAAAGCACAAGGAGAGTGATTGCTGTGGGAAATTTCCTTCCTCCACCCAATTCAATGATGCATCATTTTGTAAATATGGCTGGATGATAATCATTGCCATAATATTTCTTAACCAACTAAGATATTACAGTGAAATAAAAACATATCTAACCATTCTGATAACAGCATTTGACTTCAGCACAAGATTTTTCAATTCCCCTTCTTCATGCAAGTAAACAGTATTGTATGTCCAAAATTAGTGGGCAAGTAACACAAAAAGTAATATGGAAGTAACACTAGAAATAAAAAAAAGTCTTAAGAAAATTTGTTAGTATTATAGATCCTACTTTTATAGAAGCCAGACCAGAAGCAAATTGATGAAGAATCAAAGTTTGAGGCAGTGTGATGACTTTTCAGAGCTTGGTCTGTTTATTTCCTTCACAAAGGTTGATTGTAAATGAAAAGAAAATCTAAGCTAGCATTTCTACGAATTGCATGTTTACATTTTTGATCGAATCTCGGTTGATTAACACATTAGGCAGTTACCCAATGCATGCCCCGTTTGAAAATCTTCCATTCGTGCATAGGCTGAAGCAATTTAATGATATCATTCTGATACTTACACTTATCATTCATAAACCGCCGACAGAATTCCAGGAAGGTTCCTCTGTAGCTCATTGTTCGTAAAGAACGATGAAACTGGTAGTAAGACACCACCAAGTCTTTAGGATTTCTGGCCATGCATATAACCTGCAGAGAAAAATTTGTGCAAAAGCCGTGCATACACTTCTGGAGGAAACTAAAAAAAAGTAATTTGTAACATGCCACACCAGTAATATCCCAGGTTTATACCATAAACAGATAGAAAGTTTACTTTATTCAAAACGAAATCACATGGAAAATGAAATTTAGGTCCCAAGATTTTTGGGTTCACATGAACAGAAGACAAAGGGACGCTACCATTGTGCCAAACGAGCCCTCCATTCCTGATTGAATTCACTCGCCCCTTCCCCTCAGTTACCACAAGTGTGCACCAACAGGAGAGTTGGCCTCAAGGGAAAAAAAAAAGGAACAATTTTAAATCCATCTCAGTGAATACCAAAAGGGGGTTTTCTAAATTCTAAAGCAGAACTGTGTAATCTTTTCATAGGAGGGCCCACTTTTCAATTCACGGGAGAGGTGATGGCCTGGGTGTTAACCGTCCAGTGATAAATAACCTGGAGACCCACATAACGTTCTGGGGACCCAGGAGCAAATCCTGACATGGCAGATGGTGGAATTTGAATTTTAATAATTCTGTAAGTCTAATGTTGACCATCATTCCATCATCGATTATCGGAAATACCCATCTGGTTCACTAATGTCCTTTAAGGATGGAAACTGCCATCTTTGCCTGTTCTGGCCTACATGTGACTCCAGATTCACAGCAATGTGGTTGATTCTTAACTAACCTCTGGGCAATTAGAAATGGGCAATATATGCTGATCTCCACTTCTCTTTCTCTCTTACCATCTCTCACACGTGCATACACATTCTCTGACACCGTCTCTCTCTCTCTCGCGCTCTCTCTTCCCCCTCCCCACCAAGCACTCTTCCTCTCACTCACCAGCTCCCAGACAGCACATCCACTCACTTATACTCTCAAAGAGACTTAAATGCAGTCCCACATGGTGTTAGTACCTGTTGAAGAGCTTCCTTCTTCTGACGGCCCTTTTCCAGCCTCGTCACTAACCTCTCTCACTGCTTTGGGTCAGGTGCCTACTCACCCAACCAGCAAACATGCTGCAGCAGTCCACTAGGAGCAAGGTGTCAGATCTACATAACCACCATTCCTACCCCATACCCAAATATGAGCACCCCCACACTAATCCACTGCTATATGTAAAGGAGAAAATGTAGGAAAAGTTTAAGAGAAGAATGATCAATTGATACATATAACCAAATTGAATTCAGTTCCAACATTTATAGTTCAAACAAAACTATTCATACTGATCAATTTCTGAAGAGTTTCAGCAAGTTGTTATTGAAAATACTTGATGCAGATATTTTACCTTTGACTGTCCATTGTGCAGGTCTACAGGCAGGAAACGATATGGCAGGTGACTTTTAATGAGACGAGGGGACGTCAGTTCCTAAAGAAAAAGGAGACGTCAACCTGCAGCAATTTACCTTTCTAAAATGAAAAGGTTTGTTAAGCTTTTCTCTCCATTGGGTTCGGTCCTTTCATCCACAGGATATCTAACGGACGGCATGAACTAGGAACAAGTGTCCAAACATTGGGATGTTTACACAGTTGACAGGAATAAAGGAATAGAAGTAGGCCATTCAATCAAGCCTGCCCCAATAATCAACCAGATCATTGCTGATCATCTGCCTCAATGCTACATTCTTGGACTACCACCACATCCCTTGAAGTCATTAGTCTCCAGAAACCAAACAATTGCTGTTTTGAACATGCTCAATATTTGATCTTCCACAGCCCTCTGGGCTAAAGGATTTCAAAAATTCCTCCTCATCTTAATCTTATATGGCCTATGCCTTACCCTGAAATTATATCCCCTGGTTGCAGATTCACTAGCCAGGGAAAATATTCAGCTTACAAGTACCTTTCAAGAACAGGCCCTGTAAGAATTTTGCAAGTTTCAATAAAATCAGGCCCGGTTTCCTCAAATCCTCCTCAAGAAAAATTCCACCAGCCTTTGTGAACCCTCTTTACATTCCGCCGATAGCAAAGATTTTATAAGGGGACCAAAACTGTATGAAATACTGAGTGAGGTCCCAACAAGGCTCTGTACAACTGCAGCAATATCTCTTTATCCCAGTATTCAAAACCCCTTGTGATTAAGGCCAGTATATCAATTACCTTCCTTATCGATTGTGGCTGCCAACTACATTTTAATGATTCATCAACAGGCAACCCCAGGTCCATTTGGACACTAATACTTCCCAACCTCTCACCACTTAAGAAATATTCTGTCTTTCTGCTTTTTCTACCAAAATAGGCAACTTCACACTTATTCACATTATATTCCACTTGTCGTGTTCTTGTCCATTCGCTGAGTGTGTCCAAATGTGTGTGAAGCCTCATTGCAACTTACTCACAACTTATGTTCCCACCTAGCCTTGTGTCACCAGCAAATGTGAGACATTACAGTTGGTCCTCACATCCAAATCTTTTGTTTAAATTGTAAACAGTTCTCAACCTAGCACAGATCTTTGTGCTACCCTACTAGAAACAGCAAATCATCTTGAGAATAATTTATTTATGCTTTGGTTTTTGGTCTGTGATCAATTCTCAATCAATACTAGTATATTATCTACTATTTACACATACACACACAAATTTTATTTCCTAACTACTTGTATAGGACTTTATGAAAAGACTTCTGATAATCTAAATATACCACATCCACTGGGTATCCTTTGTCTACGCTACGAGTAAAATCCCCAAAAAATTCCAACAGATTCATCGATCATGATTTTCTTTTCATAAACCCCTGCTGACTTAACTTAATTTTACCATTAATTCTATGCATCTAATTACCACATCCTTTACAACAGATAATATTTTCCCTATTACTGATGGCAAGCTAATGAGCGTATTTGTTCTGCACTTTCCCTTCCTGCTTAAATAGTAGAATTATACTTGCTACTATTAAATCTGCAGAAACCCTTCCAAAATTAATAGAATTCTGAAAAATAGCCATTAATGTCTCCACTATCTTTTAGCCACCCCCTTCAATATTTTCAGATGTAGTATCTCTGGTCCAGGGGAATTATCAATGTTTAATCCAGATATCCCACCCCCAAATCATATCTCTAATAATTTTTTCAGTTCCTCAGTTTCATGAGTCTATTCATTGCCTTGTCTTCCAGGCTAATTTTCAATACTTTCCTCCAAGAGGAAAGACACAAAGGTAATTGCTTATTTTCTCCATCCATTTCCCTATTCTGCATTATAAATTCTCCAGTCTGCACCGGTAATAGGTCCACAATTATCCTGGCCAGTCTTTACTTTTTCACATACCTAAATAAATGTTTACCGTCTTCCTTTTTGTTTCTCGCTAGCTTGCATTCATATTCTCTTTTACTTTGCTTTATCCTCATCTTGGTCATCTTTTGCTGAGTTCTAAATAACACCCACCCAGCTTCTAAAAAGGTAAAAAGTATTAGGCAAAGACAGAAGCAAGCCACAGCACCATAAGGAGAAGACAAAAGGCTGACGTGGAATGGACAAAGTGGGACAGAGAAAGGAGAGGAAAAAATTCAAAAGAGAGTGGGGTGCAGCAAGAAAGTAAAGGATTCCTGCAGGGCATTAGGAGTTAGAGAATGAAAAGATTTGAAATTGCTGTATATGTGACTCAATCTGGAACATGCCACAAACAGAGATGGGATAAAATGAAACACATTCAATTCAAATACCCTTACCTTAATGATATCAAGGCCAGGCTGAGGGTACTCCAGCACGGGCACTTGCTCATCAATATTCATTATTCCAATCTCATCTGGGTCAGCATCCTGGCTCACCAAATACACCAGCTCCTGAAGCAGACTTGTTCCTGTCAACAAACCATGACAAGTAAACAACTAATTTTGAGTTCAATTTAATCATGTAATTCTAAGTATTCGGTGCGCACCTTCCTAGTGGATCTTTTAATGTTGGAGGGGATCTGATTGAAGTCTTCAAGATATTAACAGGAAATGACAGCACAGTGGCTCAGTGGTTAGCACTGCCATTGCACAGCGCCAAGGACCTTGTGTGATTCCAGCCTTGGAGACTGCTGTGTTCTCCCCATGTCCGAGTGGGTTTCCTCGAGGTGCTCCGGTTTCCTCCCACAGTCCAAAGAGATATAAGTTAGGTGGGTTAACCATAGGAAATGCTGGATTACAGGGAAAGGATGAGGGGGCCGAGTCTATGCGGGAAACTCTTCAGCGCAGACTCAATTGGCCCAATGGCCTCTCTGCACTGTAGGGATTCTATAACACAGACAGGGTCGATAACCTATTTACACTGTTTGGGGATTCTAGAACGAAGGAACACAGTACAAAAATTAGGGCCACATTCAAGAGAGATGTTAGGTAGCATTTCCATACACAAAGGGGTAGTAAATATTTGGAACTCTTCCACAAACAGCAACTGATGCTGCATCAGATATTAATTTTAAACCTGAGATTGCTTAACAAAAGTTTATCAACGTATGAAGGGCTATGTGCCAAAGGCAGATATGTGAAGTTCAGCCACAATCTTGTTGAACGGTGGAACAGGCTCAAGGGGCTGAATGGCCTACTCCTATTGTTCCTAGGCTGTCATCAATGCTGCACTTTAGCCTGTCACCAGCAATTGTGACTCGATGATTAACTGATAATTTGCACGCTGATCCTCCCCCATGCCCTTCTATTTTAGATGGCAACACTGTTACCTGGATTTTCACAAAGTCAGAAGTGACAGGACAGCCATTTTTAAAAAATGTGGGCAGTTCCTGATTCCAGGATTCCCGATACCATTCAAGGTTTTTAATGTTATTTGGAACCTTCAAGATGTCAAGTTGCAACCCTGCGTTCGCAGCTAGCCAGCTTCATTGTGGCTATCAGCATGTCCTACCCTTCTGTAACTTTCACACAGTCATCCTTTTGAAAGTGAAGTCAAGTTCACAGGATCTATGCTACCAAATTACTGCCAGTCTTTCACCACCATCCCTCATTCAGCTCTCCTCCACCTCCCACACTCCTGGATACTGGTTGTTGAACAGCACTCGCTTTCCAATCCCAATCTCAGTCAAAACATTACTGGCCTCATAACTAAGGAAAAAGAACAAACACAGCCCCTTGGGTGAAAGGTTTGGGCGTGCCTGATGTAACAATAACTTAGATGAAGAAACAGAGTAGAAACTAACCACGTTTTCACTTTATATAAAGTTAGATTGGAAAGCGATTCATGAGGAAGATGAAAATTCTGCTCTGAAAGGATACGGACAGGTTAATTAACAGAGTAAAACAAGACAGAAACATACAGTCATCTTTAGATTGGTTAAATAATCTACCCTTCTATTTTAAGCGTGAGAGATCAAGAAACTTTGATAAACAGAGGAACCTGGATATCCTTATGTACAAATCAATGAATGTGAAAGCATTTTACATGTTAAATGGATTGGATAATAAAAATAAGGAGGTCTTACTCTTTAGTTGGTTTTCTCACCAAGGAAGGATGTATTTGTTTTGGAGAGAGTGCAATGAAAATTTACTAGCATGATTCTGAAGATGGGTGTATTGTGGAGAAATTGAGGAAATTAGGCCTTTACTCCCAAGAGTTTAAAAGAATGAATGAGAGATCATCTTACTAAAATATGAAATTCTTGGAAGACTTAAAGACTTGAGGTAGGTCCCACGAGGCTGAAGTCAGAAAACAAAGCATCAGATGTTTAGAATCAAGATGAAGGTTGTAAATGTCCTCTTACCTCAAAGTGCTGTCTTTATTCAAGAAAAATATCAGTGGAATACAGGATGCCTAAGCATCAAACGACAGAGGGAAAGTGTGGAAAGACAGGTTTTTTTGAGCGTTCAGCCAAGATCTTAATGAACAGCAGAGCAAGACTGAGCAGCAGAAATGACCCGAGCTTATTCCTATGGTTTACGGTGGCTGGTAGAGAATCAGTCTAATGTAGTTATAAAATAAATGCTATCTTTGGTTCAGTATTAGCCTTGGAGTTGGGGGTTGAAATTCCAAAGCTTTTATCTGGTGGCTTACTCATTTTAGCAACAGGAAATTTGGCAAAGTCAAATTATTATAATTGAGTTGAATCATCATGAGTACTATCAAAGATTCATTTGGGAATATAAACCCACATGTTCTGACATGGAAAAAGAGCAGTCGGCAATCATTACAGCACTGGCCTCCTGGGTTCTCTAGGTGTTTATTATCTCTTACATACAAGGCACCAGTTTCTTGACCTCTGTCATCTGTAAAATGGATAATTTCTTGAAATATTTAATATCAAAACATGTCCTTTTAATTGTCCTTTGATTTAATTGTTACTAAAAGAAAAAAGTCCTTCATCTTGTTTTGTACACAAGCATTAGTCAGGAATACTTTGGGTATTTATTATTATTATTGAAACAGATGGTTGCCATCATTTCAGGATTTGCAGCAGTGAATGAACTCATAATTTACACGATCCTATAGGAGTTAACTTGGGTAGCTCCTCAAAACAGATACAGGGATTGTTCTGCGTGATAAACCTCAGGTGTTCTACCTGCATTACATTGGCTATTCAATGTCATAGTGCCTTCAGCTACTGCTCGTCAAGTTGTTTGTCAAACATTCAAACACTTCGGCTCACCCTCACACACGCTTGACACTCGTGCAAAATTCACAGTAACAGCTCATGAATAATTTGCCAGTTATACAACTATGACAGCCATATTGTGCAGTCTGCATGACAATTAATAACATATTTCCCTTTATTCTTGCCAGACAGGATGATCAACAACCGGAAGCAAATACAAATAACTGGAAATGATCAGGCATCTCTCAGTCCTAAACCCACGAAAGACAGGGTGCTGACCATAGATGTCTATCGCCAAGGCCAAGGTCAAGGTCAAGGTCATGATAAGGGCCACACCTCAAACCAAAGACAATAGTATCAGTGATAATGGGAACTGCAGATGCTGGAGAATCCAAGACAAAGTGTGTAGCTGGATGAACACAGCAGGCTAAGCAGTATCTCAGGAGCACAAAAGCTGACGTTTCGGGGATAAAGGGTCTAGGCCCGAAACTCAGCTTTTGTGCTCCAAAGACAATAATATCGTCATACCAAATCCTCCTTCCTGCTCATTCCACTCACTGTGACTTTCAAGGCGCAAATGGTTTGGGGTGCATTTAGCATGACTGCCGCCACTAAGTGGATCAAAGAGCACGCGCAGGACTACAGTCTAAAGGATAAGAGGATGCCTATTTAGGACTGAGATTGGGAGAAATTTTTTCTAAAAAAAATTGAGTGTCTTTGGAATTCTCTGTCCAACAACAGCCCTTTGTTAAGCATACTTTAAGGTTGAGATAGATTTTGGTTTTGGTCTTGCGAGGAAACAAGGCAGGAAGGGAACAAGCTGTTGAAGCTGAAGATCAGCCTTGATCATACTGAATACAAAGCAGGGCTGACGGGCTGTACGGTCTACTCCCAATGCTAATTGTTATGTCGTTATGGCGTGAAGCCAGAAAAAAGAACTCCTTCAGCACCTGACGCACCACTCTGTGTTGACCTTTGGATAATTGGTCAAGGATCATTCCTGCTGTTCAACCGGTTTAACTGTGCAAGATTTTTTTTTAAATGGGCAGTAGCTAGAGGGGGTAAGCTCCAAAATACCATGACAAGAAACAAATCAGTTCCAAAACGATGGTGAGGACACAAGAGGTTAGTTGATATCTCGCAGAGGGAGAGAAGATGCATGAGGTGACACATGATCTTTCAAATTTTTCCTGTACATTTCTCACTGCTAAGTTTCAGAGGAGAGCTGGCAGGTGCCAGCAATAGTTAGCAACAGTGGGTATGTAACGAAAAGGGATGGGATGTCTGAAGTGAGCTGGGAGGAAAAAAAAAAATTTTGCCAAGAGTCTGAAGCTGATAATAGAAATATATATGGTAGAATTTGAAAATTATAGACTCTTATTAAAAATGTTTTATCTCAAATAATGTTTTTCCTACCAAAGGCATTATATTGGCAGTGCAACACAATACCAAAGCGCTAATATACTTCACTGCTGCTAATTTTGCTGACTTTTTGCTCCTTTCTTGGAAGGAAGAGGCTTAGTATGGCTCTATGGTTAGAAGCAAGGTGGAAAGACAATATTAGCCACTGATGGAGGGTATTAATGACAAAGAATTGGAAACACAGCAGTTGCCCATTATTTTGGCTGGGTTTCATGTGGAATAGTATTAAATAGTATTCTGATCTGTGTTGCAACAATAATCCCTTCTTGCATAGGATACATATAGAAGATTGAATTAAGTGAATACTGATGTCCCCCAATGCTAGCAAGGAGACTTCCAGTTTAAAAATAACAAGTATGATGGTGAATCATATTAACACATTCCCTTGTTCCAATGAATTACCAGAAATATTTCTGTCATGTCCTTGAACTGGAATGCACATTCACCTTGTATTTTATGGCATGGTTTTATGAATACATGGAGAATTAAACATGGTTTGTTATCAAAAACGTCAAGTTTGAAAACACTGTTACCGACATAATAATTACAAAATCCCTACTTTTGTCTAGAAATGTCGATTTTTCCCATCTCATTTCCATGATTTCCTTCAGTGTTACGTTCCTGCTTGCACTCTCCACTCTTTGGTCCTCTGATACTGATTCAATACTTGTTCACAGCCCATAAACGCCACATCTCAGGCACGATATGCCTGTCCACTGCAATTCCTGTCTCAATGCCTTGTCTGCTGTCGTCCTTCTGAAAAAATTTCTTTCTACTTAATCTCTTGGCCTCACTCAACAATTCCTTCTAACTGTTCTATTTTCTTCCTTCATACAGTACTATGCTCAGAGATGTTTCCAACATGAAAACGTTACATCAAACTACGATGTTGTCACTTGGACCAGGGCTTAACAAATATGGAAATCATGTTCTGCAAATTATAATAGGAGAGCACCAGGTTCTTTACAGTTTTTGACTTATTCTACGTAGGCCTATTCAATAATGAAAACGTTCTTTGATAACAAGGGGATTGAGAGATTTAAGGAGTGTGATGTACATATATCTAATCTTAATACTTTACTTTTATTTATTTTCTAGATTTAATTTTGAACAAATGGTGTGTGAATTTTGAACTGTGTGTATGACTGAGTTTAATGCTGAATGTGTCATCATTTTTCTCAGAAAAAAAATGTAAGAGAGGGAGTCCCTGTTTGCATTGAGAATCTTACGTGTGGGCAGAGTAAACATTGGGAAGCAACAGTTTGCTTCTTGTTTAAAGGGATCAGGGCTTTTTCTGCTTGGGAAAAGACCCACAGCTTGGAAAGTTTCCCCCAACCCCACAACCCAGTTCACAGAAGTTGAAGTTAGATATACGTAATAGGTTTTCCTGAAGAAAGGAGTTTGTTTAGATCTGTTACAAAATAAGGTTTACTACAGTGTAAGGATTTCAGTTTTGAAAAAGTTCCAGACCAGATGCTCTTGCTTAGAATCCTGAATTGGTCATATGAAGTCAGGAAAGTCTAAGCTCATTTATGTGACTCACCAATGAGGGGCTACCAAATGCTCAAGACGGGGAATTACAAAAAAGTAAATTTAAAGCTACAGATATATTAGAGATGTGAATTCCTTTATGTTTGATGTACAGTAACATGCTGGCGATAGGACAGATGGGATTATATTTTTACTGTGACTTTTGAAATCTTTCAAACTGCATCATACGTAAATTGCTTAGTTCATTTATTTTATTGTTAAAATCAAATCTGGGACTGTTTTGCTCAGTTAATTTGTACAGTTGCTTGGTGAAGGAGTGTGATGGGTTCAATTTCTATCACTGGCTGAGATTACCATAAAGGACTGTCATTCTCAATCTCTCCCCTCATCTGAGGTATGGCAGTCCTCAGGGTTAAATCACCATCAATGAGAGACCAGCCTTATGGTCTGGTAAGGCTATGGAAACACGATATGGGCTACTCAGAAAAACTAACCGTAAAATTATAGAATTTTACATTTTAATTTAAAACGGTGATATATATCAATTTGACAACTCTCAGTCAAAACAGAAGGAATGAGTAATTTCAATTAATTTCTGGAAACATCAACAATTCAGTCAAAGTCCACGCTCCCAATTATTCCTTTGCGACCTCCACTGTAAAGGATGCAGAGGACACCTGCACAGCGACAACACCCATTGTAAGCACAGCAAGATTTTCTACACGCACGAGCTGTCCTGGTTCAGGTGAAGAAATTACTGAAGAGCCTGCAATGTCTGTAGAACATCATAAGTTGTTACTCAGCCTAAGGTGTTGCACTGAAAAGATAATATTTGGGGAGGCGGGGTGGAGAAGGGGAATTTGACTTCTGCATTATTGAAACATAGTTTTTTTTGTTATATCACATTTGTATAATCATTAGTCACACAGTGAAAAGATTATGTGCTAAGCTGATAAAGTAAAAATTCTGAAGTGCTCATCCCTAATTATTATGCCATGTATAAATCTTAAGGTCAAAATGCAACCTCAATGTTCACACCCTGTACTTTAAAATCGACAGGAGCTACTGCCCTTAACATGCCTGGCAGACAGTTTTTATGGCATTGCCTTGAGGGGATACTTTCAGCTTAACACGCATCCCTAATACGGAGTTTAAGCACAAGATTGAATTTTAAACAAATAACGATCAAGGATATAAATAACTGAAGTCAAAGATCAGAAAGAAAATGCAGTACTGCAGTGGGTCCATTAGCTGAAGCATTACATCACTCTTTAGAACCAGCCAATTCTGCATATGGGGGTGAGTGGGAGAGGGGAAATCTGTTTAGAAAATAAATTTAATTCCCAAACAATAGGCAAAGCACAAGTCGGCTTTCTTTGTTTATTTGAATGAGATTAAATATTTCACATTGAGGTTCATATTATTTCTTTCGGAATCCTTCATGCATTTGAAGGAAAATCTAATTATTCCTGGGACATTTTCACACCTGCCCTCCTGTAGAAAAAAGGATACTAAAGCTTCAGTCTTGGTCTGTGGGATTCCAATTTATTCCTGACGCACAACCTTTTCTGACAGAAAACATTAACTCTTTTCTCGCTGACTCATTTTTGTATCCATAGGAAATAAGTAACAATAATAAAAGCCTCACATCTAAACTAATTGGTATGAAGTGACAAAGGAAATGCAAATACTGTAGCAGCACAAATTCTCCGCTACATACATGGAAGACTCTGCCTTTGTGTTATAGCACATGTCTCAATTGCTTTTGGCTTTAACCTTCACTAAAGATAAACTAATAGGTTATTTTTTTCTGCTTCGCTTGATTTTCGAATATTCTACAAGTGAGAATGTTTGTTTATCTGTAAATAAGCCTGCAAACTAATTTGAGTTTTAGGTTACAAAGCTGAATTTGAAATGCAGTATGTCACAGTCATAGACCTCTCTAATCCACAGAGCAAGCTTCACAGTTCATATCTGGCCCATTGAAGCAAATTAAAAATGCAGCCACCTGTCTCTTGTACAGGCTGCACATACATGGAAAAAAAAAATCAAATTATCCAGCAATTCCAATAAACCAACTAAAGTAACAAGTAATATTTTTAATCGGCTGCATATTTCAAATTTTAAAAGTGCGTGTTGTGTTCAAAACAGCATAGTTAGATAGATAACAAGGTGTGGAGCTGGAAAAACACAGCAGGCCAGGCAGCATCAGTGGAGCAGGAAAGCTGATGTTTTGAGTCAGGACCCTTCTTCAGATGCAGGCGCAGTTACAACATTTAAAAGATATTTGGATATGTACATGACTAGGAAAGGTTTAGAGGGATCTGGGCCAAACACAAGCAAATGAGACAAGTTAAGATTGGGAAAACTGGTCAGAATGGGCAAGTTTTACCAAAGAGCCTGTTTCTGTGCTGTATGACTCAGAGACCAACCTACCCCTCCAGCCTCATTTGCACTGCTCTTACACTCCTGGATTGGTCTGCTCAACAAAACCATCTCAGTAAATGGATACATATGCACATATAGCTGGACTGAGGATACAAACTCTATTCTGGAATAGTCAAACTGCATGTTCAAGTTTCACGTCAGAGTTTTGGTTTTGAAATCTCACCAACTAAAATCTATTGTCAAAAGGTAAGTCTGATTACCATCAAGGTATGCAGCTGTTTCCAGACACCAGATTACCTTCCTGTTTTAAACATCAAAGCCCTGAAGTTCCGCACATTTATATAAATCAGACGTGTGCTTACCAATGCTCTACTTTTCTGAACCTGCCAACATTTCTTGGGTTAATTGATTTGCATTTCCATTAGAAGTCACCTGTAATTTAAAGCAGGGTGCCTGTGAAAATGCAGTGGAGCTTTGAAATGGCCCGGTCCAAGTGGAAAACGTATGGGAAAATCCCAGGGTGGCAGGGCCCAACAGAGCTGGTTACTCGCAGTGGCCAGCTCTTCGTGTTTTTGACCCACTTTCCAAGAATTTCTACCATTACAGCAAGTGGCAGCCAACAGTTTGAGGCAACAAACGATCTTATCATCTTAATCCAACAGCAGTCCCATCCTTTGCCATAAAATTGAATAGAAAATTAGTGAGATAACAGCAAGGAATCGGGCCAATCTAATTTAACTACTTCTTTTCCAGTGATTAGGAATATTACAATTCCATCCAAATACACTTGTGACCTTTAGAATAAATAGTCACACTCTAAACAGGCTTAAACAGTAAAGAGCTTTTTTGAATTCATTTGTTCGTTTAGATGTCAGTATTTTAACTGTGATGGAACAGTTTAGCTCGGGGCAATGCCATTTCTGGAACGCAAGTCTTTGGTACTGTAGCTGGAATGTGGAATACAACCTTAGATGGATCCAATGCCTTCAGCTGTATTTTGATATCACGTGGAGAGAAGGTTGGTATCTTTGATGCTGGGCACCACGGGAAGACTTAACAGTTCTAGACGAAGGAGGAGCAAAACTTAATCTTCTCTTGGGAAATAAGGCAGGACAAGAGACTGAAACGTTAGTGGGGTAGGGGTGCATTTTGAGACCAGTGATCATAATTCTACTAGTTTTAAAATAGTTATTTAAACTCTCAACTGACTATCTCAATTGTTCTTAAAAACAACAAAGTCTCTATATGCAACAAGCAAAATCTGCTATCACAGATATAAATCTAGCATTTCACACTGTCTTTCTGTTTGAGCTTAACTAAATCATGCTAAGTGTTGTTAGAGCCAGAAGTAACATTTTGATTATGGATATTGTTAAAGCTTCATGGCTCTCGCCTCTCGCTTCTTTCCACAAGCCAATCAGTCAACGTTGTGGCCACTCACAGGGCTTTCCCTGGAATCGAGAGCATGAAGACAGACCGTTCACATGTTGAGAAGCAGCGGCCTACCAGAGGGTCATGCTCAGCAGCACCACTGGGGAGGCCATGGATGCTACTGGCAAGACACAAATCAAGTGCCACAAGCGTGGAGCAATGCAGGCCACAGGTGAGTAATATGATGTAGGTGGATTCCACAGCATGGGGGTAGCAAGGAAGGTCGGCAGAAAAGGCTTTTGACTCTCAGCATCACCGATGCCCCCACCCCTTAGTTGAGATCCAGCCCCTCGATAAGGCTCTGAGTGCCTTTGATCAAGGGACCTCACAACATCCTTCCCTACCAGACCTAACTGATCACATGGTTCTAGCTGTCATTCACACCACATAGTAGTACTTAAGGGCCTCCACCAACAGCAGGGTGGCAAGGTTGATCATGGGCCTTTCCACCCTGGACTTCACTCTGGCAGAGGGAATAGGCAGATGGATTCAGGTACACCACATCCCTGTCTAATACGCTTCTTGTCTCCAAGCCCACCATCAACAAGAACAGAGGATTCTGTCCTGTACATTTGACGACAAATGCAATCTGATTAGAATTTTCTCAGGGACTGTGATTTACCTGATGTCAAATATAATCTTTTTTGTACCATCATCTATTTTGTGAAATATTCCAATCTTTTAAAGCCATTTGCAGAGTAGGCAGTGGGTTGGGGGGGGGGGGGGGTGGAGGAGAGCGAAATCCTTCCGTTAACTGTTTTTAACCAACTGGTTAAAGCTTTCGTACAACATTTACATGTGCTTTTTCACAAGGTCATTAACCTATTTATGTTGTCACCCAAGTATCTCTCACCCAGTTAGTGAAAATAGTGCAGACAGAAAGTCAATCCTTTAGGAAAAAGCACATCCGAAAGAAAGAGAGAGATAGCAATGACTACAGATGCCGGAGTCAAAGATAACACAGTGTGGAGCTGGAGGAGCACAGCAGGCCAGGCCGCTTCAGAGGAACAGGAAAGCTGACATTTCAATTCGGGGCCCTTCTTCAGAAATGTGTTATTTTTCAAGCTGCCCTTGCATTTTCCATTTAGAATGATAAAGGATTAACGTGCAGCATTTTATTGACGGAAGGATAATCTCCTTTGAAAAACATGACCATGGGATAAAAAGTAGCCATTCAAGCCCACTCCTCATACAAATTATCCATCATATACTCTCTACTACCTATTTAATTTTCCACAGAACTATTCAAAACTACTTCGAGCTTGTAATCGAACTTATACAAAACCCTATTGTTATTTGTTCATAAATGAGCCTTTATTGCTCAAGTCCAGTTTTATGCTTGTAACACAAACAAGCCTCCCTCTCGGAGATTTACACTTTCACAGAACTCCTACAGTGTGAAAACAGGCCCTTTGGCCCAACAAGTCCACACCGACCCTCAGAGCATCCCACCCAGACCCATCCCCCTATAACCCACCTAATCTACACATCCCTGAACACTATGGGCAATTTAGCATGGCCAATCCAGCTAGCTTGCACATCTTTGGACTGTGGGGAAAAAAACCGGAGCACCCGGAGGAAACCCACGCAGAATGTGCAAACTCCACACAGACAGTCGCCCAAGGGTGGAGTTGAACCTGTGTCCCTGGCACTGAGAGGCAGCAGTGCTGACCACTGTGCCACCATGCCACATATTCCCAACCACATACCTTCTTCAAACTACACAAACAGTCCACTCATCCACAGTAGAGGCAGACATTGTATAAATATCACTAGTCGGGTGAGGACTAATGTTGGTTATGACAGGGTCAGTTAGCTCAGTTGGATGGATGCCTGGTTTGTGATGCAGAGTCACCAACCGTGCAGGTTCAATTCCTGCACCAGTTGAGATTAACCATGAAGGTCCCACCTTCTCAACCTCTCCTCTTGCCTGGGTCATGGTGATTCTCAGGTTAAGCCACTACCAGTCATCACCCGCTAATAAGCGAGCAGTCCTATGTTCCTCTGTGACTATGGCAATTTTACTTCAATATTGGCTGTGACTTGAAAATCCATGTTTTGCAACACTCATTGGCCGCTACAGCTTCTAATAACCTAACAGTGTCCATTGTTCCACACGAAGTCACTCACATTAACAAAAAAAAATCTACTTAAAAGATACAAATAAGGAAAAATATGGGGTGAATGTTGGGTGAATAATATGATGGTAGGTGTTTTGTATTCATGGCAAAGATGTGCTGAGCCCAAAAATCCACAATGCAGTTAGGGGAAAAGTGAAGTGAGTACACAGTGGGACGCACCCAGTTTAGTTCATAGTTCTGTGATTTCTGTTCAGTGTCGCTTTCAGCCCCTTCCTCAAAAGCCTTAAATTAGCTAATTTGCTGCATCAACCCAAATTCAATGTATCACAATCTAACTTGTCTAAGTATTGTTGTAATTTCCTACTTTAACAGTCTGAATGATTCCTTCTGGTGCTAATTCCAATTACAACGCATGGAAAATTGCACAGTAGCATTTTCTCACATATTTGATAATCGGAAAAGTGCAAATTATCTCTGACTAAAGGCAAAGATTGGATGTTTTCAGGATCCAGGAATCCTAACAGGGGAGGAAGGGAGGCAACAGTCAAAGGTTGTGGCAAAGACAAGAGTGTACGAGAGAGGGGGTGGGAAAAAGAGGGAAAGAGAAACTTGCAGTTATATAAATATCTTCCACGACCTCAGAATTTTCTAAATGACCAGAAAGAGGCAGAAGTAATTTTAAATACGCAACTGTAATGTAGGAAAAGTGACAATCAATTTGTGTTCCGCAAAGATTTAACTAGCGGCAATGCCATATTTGGTAAGATGATTTGTTTCTGTGATGCTGGTTGAGGGATAAATATTGCCTAGAACATCATTCTTTGAATCATGCCATGAGGATCATTCACACATCTGAGGCAACGTACAGGATATCGAAATAGAACACCAGTGTGTCAATGCAGCGTTCTCTTAGTACTGCAATGAAGGAAAAAACCTGGATTATATGTTCAACTCTTGGAGGAGTGCGCTAACCAGGTTCTGAATTAGAGGCACATGTGCCACCAGTGAGACCAAGCTGAGACTTAGCAACAGCTCACATGTGCACAATATAAATTTTGCAATATTTTAAAGGCACATGATTGCCCCAGGATCTCCAACATGAAGACCAGGAGAAGATCCATGACTATAACATGAATAGAAATTACAAGAATGTGTGTTTAATAATGTCATGACATGGAAAAATATCCAAAATGGTCACAGCTTTGAGTAAAGAAATAGATGCAAGTCAAAAAAAAATCTTTTGGGATAAATATTGATCTGGAACATTTACTCTGTCTCAAAATTTCTCACCACGCCTGCCTATTAGCTTGAGCATTATCTGTCTTTACCACAGATTTCCAGCATCCACATTTATCACTATTTTGAAAGAATCAAGTTTGGAGGTGGCAAAAGTACAGATCAGTGTTACAACAGCAGATGGGCAAGCCCGAGGGAGAAGAAGATACTGCTATGGAGGTGTTTTTTCTGTTAAGAGTTTATGTAGGAACAGAAGTTTAACCTCGGGCTAAGATTGTAAGTAATCTCAGAAAAAAGCAGTATGGAATCAAAGACGGGAGTGTATACTTTGTGGTGAGGCAGTGGTGCCAGGATTGGACTGCAGAAAAATGAAATACACCCATAACTGGATTTTGGATAAGCCAAGATCCTGAGTTAATTATATGCTGCCAAAATGCATACAATCATTACTGTATATTACGGCATACATCATATAATGCACCTAAAAACAAAGTATAAATGTGTAGAAGTGGGTGAAATCAATACAATCCATTTTTTAAATCAAAGGAATAATTAATGTCTTGATTCCTTCTTCAAAACTTCTTTAGAGCATGTGGATTTCTACTTAGAAACTGCATTTGGTGAATATATTGTCCATTACATCCTATTACAAATAAAGTGTAGACTTGACCAAAAGAAAAATTTGCTTTCCATGTATCTGAACCTCTACTATCAGAAACAAGTGTAAGTTCATTAAAAGGAAATGGTGCTCAAAATGTATGTTTCTTCATTGCAAAGCTATCCTGCTTAACTATTCACCCAGTTTCCCCAATACATATTTATATTGTGTGAAGAGAATATAATTAGGAGCAGGCACTACTGATTTCTGAAAAAGTTTGTTAATTTCAAGTTTGATAGAGTGAAAGAATCGTGATGGGTGAGATACAGTGGACTCAGCATGTACAACTTCCAAAAAGTATTCCATTGCAGATGACTGGAGAACATTAAGAGGCATAGAATTAAAAACAGGACAGAAAAGTTGAAACAGACTAGGAGAGGGATGAACATTGAAAGATAAGAACAACTTCCATGTATATGCGATTCCCTATACCAAGCTGCAGCCCTAGTGAATTAGTAAGCTTTTACTATCTGTTTCCATTCAGGGTTGTTTTGAATTTTAGCTTTACTGGGTTCCTGCTAGCTTCCTATTTTAGCATGAATACAATGTGATCAATACCCCAGAATGTAAAAGGTATACAAAAAGTTAATATAGGCACATCCTTACACTACTTGAAATTTCATTTTGAAAGCTTTTTCTCTATGATTCAAGGTTTATACGCATTTTATAGTTATAGAAAATTTATTCCTCATGTTTAAAAGTGCACTTTGTATTTATCAAGATGTTAATTAGATGCTAGCACCAGGAAGTGGAACACATTGTTTCAGACGCTCATTGCTTAAGTTAAGAATAACATAAGTCCCTGCACTGTATTGTTTCCTTTGCCTTAAATTGTGAAGAAACAACTGTGAAGAAATACCCAATAAATTTCTTTTTCTATTAGCACAACAAAATTTTACTTAACACAACCACAGGAAATGATCAATTGAGGATCGTGCTCTGTTGTGAATAAATACAAAATTGAGATTACCCAAACTGATCTTCCTCACACAAAATTGGGAGGGAAGACTCGTTTGCCATAAATCACTGCTAGATTCCAAGTTTTCAGAAAAGACAAAAAAGCATTCAGCCCATTGCACCATCCACTGCTTGCAGCCTTTTGGATTTCAACAGTCATTGATTTTTACTTTAAACATTGGCAGAGCAAAAATAATGGAAAATCAAAAGTACCCAGTCACCAAGGACTTGTATATCCGTTTAATTCAGCTAATTTTACATTTGGATTCATTGTGTCCGATAAAATCACCAAGAAAAGTATCTGATATGAACATCCTCTCTGTTATCAGTGAATTCCTGCTTATGCTATTGAAAATGTCATTTTGAGTGGTTTCTTTTGGTGCACTGAGGAAAACTCATATCATGTCAGCTTCGTCTCTTATAGGCAGTGTCATTAACGAAGAGGGAGTCCCCAGATTTGTGTGTGTATTTTTAATCTTCAAACCATGAAGTAACCACACAGAGTATGAAGCAAATGGTGTAACTTCTCCAACTACTGGGCCCGTTAAGCTTAATGAAACATTCTCAAGGCACAGCTTGCAAATAAACTGAATTGCTTATTTGGTATGCAGCAAATATCCTCATCTGATTTACTACATTTCCACTTTTATTTTAAACAGGAGGTTGAGGCAATTTCCATGTGGCTCATGGGACAAAACATTTGCTAGGGGCTTAAGGCAGAAATAATATATGGAAGCTTAACAAAATGAAATATAATAACCAATAAACATAGCATGGATCCACTTAGCAAACACAGAATTGTAAAGGGAAGACGTCATACTAAATTGGAATGACAGAGATATTGCTCGACAATAGGATAAAGCCTATTTTCTGGATTGTTTATTTTTGAACATGGCAATTTAATAAGATACAACATAACATGATGCTGCTTGTTTACACAACATCAATGATAATGTGATTTCATCCCAAATGCCAGGTGTACAATGACATATATTGGAAATCACATTGCCCTGAAAGCTTAGACTAACAGGAAAATGACCCTCACTAATTCACTTGTCAATGATTGCAAACTGATGAAAAGGTAACTTGATAATTCAACCAAAACAACCTGAAAGATTTGCAAGGCTGTTATTTCAAAGGCCAGAGTAACAGGGAAATTGTGCAAGTATTGTGACAAAAATATCATTTTCAAACCAGGATAATTTTTACCTTTACAAATCACTATAATACATCAAAGTGATTGATGAGCTGCCATCATCTTTCTAATATATTCCATGGTTTGCCGTGGGTGGGGGATGGTGAGGAGGGGGTTTCAGTCACCTTTGCAACACATATCCAGAGAGGTGGGGAGAAGGATACTGGGCATGAACAAATATAGATTGTAAGAACAGCAATAGGCTCAAACACGTTCTGCTATTCATTAGCTCTGCACCTTAACTCAATCTACACAGCTTTGCTCTCTACCCCTTAACGCAAAATTCCATCAATCTCACATTTGACATTTTCAATCAACCAAGCCTCATCAACATTTGAAGTGGGGGGTGGGGGTGTGCTGGAGAAGAGAGAGTTCCAGATCTGCATTATCCTTATATGATCTTCACATCACTCCTGAGCAACCTTGCTGGAGTTTTAATGTTATGCCCCCTTATTGTAATCTCCCCCAGCAGGGGAAATAACATACACCAATCCATCTGTCAAATCCTTAAAACACACCAATTAGATCATCTCTTAATCTTCAATATCAAAGTGTATACAAGCCTAAGTTATGAAACCTGCCCTCATATTTAATTCTTTTTAGAAAAAAAGAAACCTGTATCATTCTGTTGAATCTGTTCTGTGTCCCTTCCTTATATGGAGTGTCCTGGACTGAATGCAATCCTCCCATTCAATCCTCCAGGTAGAATGTAACCAGAGTTTTTGTACAACTGTGTCTTTGTATATCCTGTCCCCTCAAAACAAGGATTAATGTTTACTCATCTTCCTGATGGATTTTTGTTCTCCATCTGTTTAGTTGTTGTCAGCGATACCCATACAGGAGGTTGATTTCTCTTGGCTTGTTCACAGTTTCTAGTATATCATTTTTCAAAAAGCCAATATATTATTCTTCAGGCCAAACGGGAATGACCTCAGTTCCCAACACTGAAATCCATCTAAAAACCGAAAGAAGACAGCACCAGGCCTGAAACGTTAACTCTGGTTTCTCTTCATAGATGCTGCCAAACCTGCTGAGCTTTTCCAGCAACTTCGTTTTGACTTCTGAATTCCATCTGCCAGTTTTGCACATTCACTCAATCTGTTAATGCCACCTTTCAAATTTCTGTTGCAATCTACATCATTAATAAATAGCAGTGGCACCAGCAAACTTGGATAAAGACTATTTGTTAATCCGCTGATTAATTCATTGATAAATATATTGAAAACCTCAGGTCCAGTGCAGATTTCTGAGACACCATGAATCATAACCTGTCAACTGGGAAACACACCTATTATTCTAACCACGTATGCTGTGGTAAAACAAAGAATTATGGATGCTGGAAATCTGAAATAATAATATTGGTTTGATGAAAAGTCAATAGACTTGAAAGGTTAACTCTGTTTTCTTACCACAGATGCTGCCAGATCTGCTGAGTTTCTCCAGCAATTTCTGTTTTGGGATTGAGGAGAAACATGATTTTTTGGGAGTAGCTATGTATGGAGGAGGGGCAAGGAAAGGTATGCTATGGGATTGTCTTCTTGGGATGTGGGTGAAGTGAAGTGAAGTGATGTATTAGAATTTGGAGATGGGAAAGTGGTGATACTGCTATATTGTGTCGAGTTGAGGAGGGCTAGTGGTTGATGGTGAGTTGTATTGGAAGAAATGTGTAAAAGGGTGGTGGAGAGAGGGGTGATTGTGTTTGTGTAGGGGTGGTAGGGGGTAATGGTGGCTTTGGCATGCAAGGGCGGGGGGGCAGGGAGTGTGGAGGCAGGTAACGGATGGCTTTGGTGTGCAAGAGTGTGGATGCAGGACAGAGTGTGGGGGGTGATGGGGAGGTTACGGGGGGGGGTCAGGTAGTGTAGAGGTGGCAGAGAGTGTGGAGGTGGGACAGAGTGTAAGGAGGTGAGTGTGAGGGTGGCAGGAGAATGTACGTGGAATGGGTGGAGGGGCAAAATGGTTGGGGAACAGGGGAGGCAGAACGTGGGGTGGCAGGACATGGGGGGGGTCAAGAGGAATGTGAGGAGGGGAGGAACGAGCGTGTGGAGGAGTTGTTGGGGGCTGGAGGGGGTGGGGGACTGTGGAGCTGGAGGGAAGGGTGGGGATGTGGGGTTGTAGGGGAAAAGAGGGATGAGGGAATGTTGTGGGGAGGGGGGCGCGGGTAAATAGGGTGATGGTTTTGTGTGTGTGTGTGTGTGTGTGTGTGTGTGGGGGGGGGGGGTGTGGAGTGGAATCCCTCGGGTGGGGGCTGCTGTTAGCTTGTAGCTGTGTCTGCAGTTTGTTCAATGCGGCTCAGGGTTAATGCAGGACGTGGCTGCTGGCTCCGGGTACCCCCTCCCCCCCGGGGTTTGCAGGAACCGGAGCGGGCTGTGGGTGGTGGTGTTTGTCGAGGGAGGGGGGGTGAGGGATGTTGGTAGAGGACTCCTACCGGATTTGGGATAGGTGACGATCCAGATGTCGCTCTCCCTGACCGGGAAGTTGGCGATCTCCTCCATCTTCCCCCTGCAGAAGGGAGGCAGCCGCACTCCATTGTACTCGAAGTATTTGCTGTCGAACTCTCCAGGGGTACCGGGGGTTTCTGCCTCACTCTCTGCCATCCTCCCGGGGCGGGCGGGGGCACGGCCTCAGCACACAGGCCGCTCTCCTGTTCTGCTGCTAACAGCCCGGACTCCGCAGCGGCTCCAGCCTCCTCCCCGGCAGCTTTAAAGGCGCAGACACCAGCTCCCAGTCCGCCGACAGAAAAACCTGCTCGCAGCATCTTTCCGTTCAGATCACGAACCCCTCCTTGAAAGGTGTCAGGGAGATCGTGACTCCTTTGAAATATTCGTCCAAGACAAAGCAAAAACTGAACTTAGGATCCACCGACTAACCCCACTGCAGCGACCTTTCTGCATCCCGTGCGGATGTGCCCCATCCCTTACTCTACCGAAACCAGTCAACCCCATTCCGAGGAAGGGTCACCGGACCCGAAACCTTCAGTCTGATTTCTCCCCACAGAAGCCGCCAGACATGCTGAACTTCACCCAGTAATTTTTGTTCGGTCTTTAGGATAAATACTTTACTTTTTTTAAAAAATGTTGCAGTCAAATGCTTTCAAAATGTGCCCTAGTGCTGGGATGGGTGTGTTAGCTGGCTCACATTGACTGGAAACATAATCACGCAACACAATCCAAGTCCATTCAACCCATTCTGCCTATACTGGCTCATTGAGAGGGCTGTTGAGTTAATTCCAATCCCTTGCTCTCTCTCATATCCCATAGTTTTTATTTTATCCATCCCAAGTATTCGTGAAGTTTCCTTTTGAAAGTCGCTATTGAATCTGTTCAGGTAACCCATTCTCCATCAAGTCAACCCAGTCGTGCCTCTCTGCCTCTTTTGTGAATTGCTTTAAATCTATTCTTTTGGTTACTTTTGTGGTGTTTCCCTATTAATTCCAGCAAATTCATTCTTCATTTTCATCATCTCTTTCAAATCTCCTTTTAAGCTTCCCACGTTAAAGAGAACACCAGCTTTTTTACCGTCTCCACAGATCCTGAATTCTATCTTGCCTGTTAACCTTCTCATAGTATCCCTCTAATGCACCTTCCCAAGGTACTGACATCCTTCCACAAGTGAGATACCCAGAATTGAATACAACACTCCAGCTATGGCCGAATCAGTGATTTATAAAGGTTTAGAATAACATTGTGATTCATATTTATAAGGCCAAGGAACCCTTTTTTCTTAGTAAACCTTCTCAACTTGATTTGATTTATTACTGTCACGTGTACTGAGCTACAGTGAAAAGTATTGTTTTGTGTGCTAACCATTCAAATCATACCTTACGTAAGTACATCAAGATAATCACACAAAATGCAAAATATATTGTTACAGCTACAGAGAAGATGCAGAGAAAGATCAACTCTAATATGAGAGATCTGTTCATAAATCTGATAACAGCAGGGAAGAAGCTGTTCTTAAACTTGTCGGTACAAGTTTTCAAATTTTTGTATCTTCTGCTCGATGGAAGAGGGTCGAAGAGAGTTTAATCGGGGTGGGAGGGGTCTTTGATTATGTCTTTCAACTTGTCTATCATCTTCAACAATTTGTTTAAACACTCAGGCCTCTCTGGTTCTGTAACCTCTATCTAATGCTCTAATTTCTGGTTATTATCTGATCTCATTCCTTCCTTCTGTATGGGATGATTTCAATATCTCTGTATTAAATTTAATCTGTCAATTTTCTGCATGTTTCTCGAGTCTATCAATGTTCTGTCAAGTCTACAACATTCTTTTGACATTTACTTCAGGCCAAAGTTACATATCATTATCTATGTTGTGATTATGACTTGTATACCAGTCTGGTTTTTTTTTAATTTATTCATAAGATGTGGGCATTTAATGTCTACTTGCCCTTCAGAAGGTGGTGGTGAGCTGCCTTCTTGAAACATTGCAACATATTTGATGCAGATAGACCCACAATATTAGATATATTAAATCTCAAAAAAGGGAGCTGTCCCACTGAACTATCAGAACTCCAAACGTATACTTCCCTCAAATGTGATAACAAATGCACATTACTGAATTTTATGAGGGAAGTGAGGCGCTCTCATCAAGTTCACCAAATGCCCAAATATAGGTAGGAAGACAAGTTAGTGAGGGTAACAAAAGGAGGCTACAAAGGTATATAGACAGATGAAGTGTATGAAGAAATCTTGAGAGATAGACTATGATGTGGGAAAGTGTGAGGTTATGCCTTTTGTCAAGAAGAACAGCAAAGTTGAATCTCCTTTAAACAGAGAAAGATTGCAGTATGCTGCCATGCAGAGGGATATAAGGATCTTCATGCATGGCTCACAAAAATAGGTAGCATCCACCTTTAGCTGGTAACATGAAAGGCAAGCAGAAAGTCGACCTTTATTTCAAATGAAATTGTAAAGACTGTTTTTTTTGTGCTTTTTAAAATTGTAGACTGAACTGAGAAATAATTGTTTTAGAATTGTCTTTAAAGCATTGTTGCTTGTTTTGATAAGCAAATAACATAACACTCGATGGCAAGCATCATTTATATGGCTACTTGGACAAGATTAGGTCGCAGATGAACTGGAGGTGAAGGGGTTCTATATTCAGATAAAGCTTTGGTTGGCAACAAGAATTTGATTGTTCAATAGATTAGTGACCAGTTACTGATGACAAAGGCCTTTTGTCTACCAGAAAGAAGTATTCAGATCTCCACCAGCTCAGGAGCTGTCTGCAAGAGGCATACGGTGGCTGCTTCACTTATGAAAGATCTCTGACAAATCTATTAATAATGCCAATTTACAGCAACTGCGAAAAGACAAAACCTGGGTTTCTTCAGGTTTAAAATGGGTTTTCTTGCAGAGAACAGAGGGAGAGAGATCTTGAGCTGATGGAGATCGGATCACTTCTCTACATCATGTTCCCAGACCCAAGCTGTTCAGTTACCTGAAAACCAAGCACACGAATGTTAGCAAGCAAAAGAACACTTGCGAACCTGTGGAAGTATTCAGAAAAGTAAAATTGAGAAGAAATAGAGAATCATTCCATACATTCTTTATAATGTTTAACTTTTGTGTCAACTCCAGGAACAGCAATGTTTAATTTTCAGTGCACTAACACATATATCATGACAGAATGGATTATAAAAACAGGGAGGTCTTGCTATAAATGTACAAGGCAATCATAAGACCACAGCTAGAATTTCTGAGCTCCTTATCAAAGGGAAGATATACTAGCCTTGGAGGTCATCCAGAGATGACTGACTAGGTTGATCCCAAGTATGCAGGGAAATTCTTAGTTGAAGCTGAATAAGTTGTGTATGTGCTCATTGAAGTTTGGATGAGCTTCAATGTTTCAAGCTTATTGATCTTATTGAAACATGCAAGGTCCTTAGGGGTCTTGGAGAGGTGATTTTGCCCTTCTGGAAGAGTATAGGACTAAAGGGCATAATCTCAAAGTAAAGGGGTGCCTGTGTAAAATGTAGAGATGAGGAGGAATTTCTTCTGTCAGAGTCGTGAATCTGGAATTCTTTATTGCAGAGGGCTGTCAAGGTTTAGTCATTAAATATATGTAAAGCTGAGATAGACAGAATTTTCAAAAGTAAGTGGATCAAGGATTATGGGGAAAAGGCAGGATGGTGAGGTTGAGAATTACATTGCAAATGAACATTTTCTGAAGAAGGGTCTGGGCCCGAAATGTCAGCTTTCCTGCTCCTTTGATGCTGCTTGGCCTGCTGTGTTCATCCAGTTCTACATCTTGTTATCCCTGTTTATGATTTTTTTTTAACATAACCTATTTTTCCTAGTTAACCTGTTCAGGGATGTTATTACACACGTTGGAGGAGACGGGACTCCTAGGCCCCCCAAATTCTGGGGTAGGAACATTACCACTGTGCCACAAGAAAGCCCAATCCCTTGATTATTTTATTTTCACTCTTGTCCAAGAACTTTATTCAATCTTTCCACCACTGGGAAAAACACCAATGTGGCCTGTGCACCAGTAACAAGAAAAGTCTGATAAGGGCAATGCTAATCCCCTGTATATATTTGTCAGCCAGGGTTCCTTGCTTGGCCCATGTTAACAGCCCCAATCGAAGATTTCATAGTTAATAAGACCCACCTTGTTCCAATCACTACAGCGCTGAAGAAATTCAGCTGTCCTGGCAGCATCTGTGGAGAAAGAAACAGAAATAAAGTTTCAAGTCCAATACACCTGTTTTGGAAGGCTTAGTTTTGATAAATAGTCACATTGGACCCGAATGATTAACTCTGTTCCTCTTTCCAGAAAAAAAAACTGTCAGGTCTGCTTTCTGCTTTTGTCCTGTGAAGTTGATGTGCTGCCTATGTTGTATTCACAGGCATAGCTTTATCATCTATCACAATCACCACACTCAGTTTTGGAGAATCATACATTTATCCCCAGTACTGTGTAAGCTCACAGGTATGAGTTGTGAGGTTTGATAATGACTATGAAACTGCAAAACAGCAAAAACCAGCACCTTCAGATCAAGGAGAACACACTGTGCATTTTTTTTTTGCATTCATTACTTTACATTCAGAACTTTCATCCTGAAGAAGTTTCTTGCTCTTTGAGATTTTCATTCACCCACACTCACCTAAAGATAGTGAATCTTACCAGAATATCTTTGCCAAAAATCATCCAGTTTTTTGCTAAGTGAGTATTAATGTGTGAGCTCAGAGTCACTGATGATATATTTTTCAGCACAGAAGGTACCAAACCACACCACGTTCTAATATGGGCAATATTCACTTGTGCTTACAATCCAACAATGGATACTGAATAAAAATCAGGAGAGGGACCCCAAGCAAGTTCTGCCTCCAAGGACACAAAGGTTTGATTATGTAAGATCTATTATTAATGCTACCTATTGTACTGCAAGTGTCTTAATGTGGTACCACAACTGGTTCCTTAAACAAATATCCTTTAGAGAGAATGCCATCACAAATTAGTCTGACCACCATGTTATTCTAATGTTGCACAACAAAGTTAACTCTTTATTCCTTCTGGGCATCTAGGGATTGACAATAAATGCTGGGACAAAAATATGGGACAAGTAATACTTCTCTGCAAAGCACTGTTTTGAAATTTCTGGACTCTTGGCATAGCCCCAGCAAAGCAAGTGCAAAGAGCTCAGTAAACTCTAGTCAATTTCAGCTTCCCAAAGTCGTAAGACAGTTTAACATATTTTCAAATGTAATAATAGCTGATTAAAATGGTATTACAGAATGTGTTTACAGGCATTCCTCAGATAACAAGCACATCAGCCCCTGGACTTTGTTCAAATGCCTCTTATCAATATTTGTGAGAATCAAAAAGACAGATATGTTATGTCAGTGTAGTTAAAAATCCAATTACATTAACAGAGAAGGAGCAAAACTTGACCTTCCCTTAGGAAATAAAGCAGGGCAAGTAACTGGGGGGTCAGTGGGGGACACACGGGGCCAATGATCATAATTTTATTAGTTTTAAAATTGTCATAGAAAAAGATAGACCTGGTCTAAAAGTTAAAGTTCTAAATTGGACTAAGGCTTATTTTCATGGTATGAGGCAAAAACTTTCAAAAGTCGATTGGGAGAGGCCATTCATAGGTAAAGTGATAGTCGGAAAGTGGGATGCCTTCAGAAATGAGAATAACAAGCGTCCAGAGGCAGTTATGTTCCTGTTGGTGTGAAGGCCAATGCTGGTAGGAAAATAGACAGTCGGGAACAAGTGAACCCCTCAAGGAGTATAAAGGCAGTAAGGATATACTCAAGGGGGAAATCAGAAGGGCAGAAAGGGGATATGAGATAGCTTTGACAAATAGGGTTAATGAGAATCCAAAGAGATTCTAGAATAATACGAAGAACAAAAGAGCAACTACAGACAGAATAGGCCCCTTAAAGATCAACAAGGCCATCTACGTCTGGAACCTAAGGAGATGGGTGAGAAACTAAATGAGTACTTTGCATCAGTATTTACTGTGTAGAAGAATATAGAAGCTAGAGAACTTGGAGAAATAAATAGTGACATATTGAAAAGTATCAATATTACAAAGGAGGAATTGCTTGAAGTCTTAAAATGCAAGAAGGTGAATAAATTCCCAGGACCTTTCATCACTCTGTCCCACACCGGATAGCTTAAACATTACCATTAACATAGCCTAAACCATTAGTGGGCAGCATAGTGACTCAGTGGTTAGCACTGCAGCCTCACAGGACCAGGGACCCAGGTTCAATTCCAGCCTCGGGCAACTGTCTGTGCGGAGTTTACACATTCTCCCTGTGCCTGTGTGGGTTTCCTCCAGGTGCTCCGGTTTCCTCCCACAGTCCAAAAATGTTCAGGCGTGGTGGATTGGCCATGCTTTATTGCCTGTAGTGTTCAGTATGTGTAGGTTATAGGGGGATGGGTCTGGGTAGGATGCCCCAAAGGGCAGTGTGGACTTGTTGGGCCGAAGGGCCTGTTTCCACACTATAGGGAATCTAATCTAATTACCACAAGAGGTTTATTGACTTGACTAAGGAAATCAACATCAGAGTAATGTGGCCTTTACCTTTTAGTTTTAGCACTGTGAGGCATCCTACACTGATCATTCACTTCTTCAGTGGAATAAAATATCATCATTGACATTGCACTGTGCTGAACTGTTCCATCAGAATCTCAATTCACCAGCTTTTCTTGCAGCCCTTCAGATCCTTCTGCCCCACTGGTTGTTTATTGTCATCTGGCAGATTCCCTTTAAATGCTTACTCCTGTTAGTAGTATTCTGGAAGAAATTGATATTCAGGAACATAAAGGAAAACCTGATGATTCCAAAAAATTCTATGGTCCTGAGCCACAATGAGAGAATACTGTATGTCAAAAAAGGAGGCAATCTGAAGAATTTTGATTTCAATGTAGTGATGATGCAAGAAAGAGCAAAGGTTTTTCAGTATGACTTGAAATTAGCAGCAATGGGTGAGGAATATAATGGGAGAGACAGCAGAAAGATTAAAAAAGTTGATAATAGAAGAAGGCGGGAGATGAGAGGGCGATCCTCTAACCTACAGTGGTTTATAAAATCATGAGGGGCATGGCTAGGTGAATGGTCAAGGTCTTTTTCCCAGGCAAGGGGAGTCCAAAACTAGAAGGCATAGGATTAAGGTGTGAGGATAAAGATTTAAAAGGGACCTGAGGGGCAACTTTTTGACACTGCGGTAGAGTGTGTATGGAATGAGATGCTAGAGGAAGTCAATTACAACATTTACTTGGCATCTAGATGGATACATTAATAGGAAGGGTTTAGGGCCAAATGGTGGCATATGGGACTAGATTAATTAGGTTATCTGGTCAGCATGGATGAGTGGAACTGAAGGGTCTGTTTCTGTACTGTACAACTCTATGACTCCATGTCAACAAACGATAGAGATACTAGGAGAGATTTTCCATTTTTAGGTAGAAACCTCAAATTTTGGGTTGGTTTTGCTTTTTCCAAGTTATTGAACTTGAGTCTCAGGTAGGTCTTTAATGAACCATTCCCATCAACAAAACCTGGAATCAAATCTAATCAGAAATATCATTGATGATAAAACTTTGAAGAATATAGAACTCAATTTCATTAGAACAAGCAAAAAAAGAAAACATAAACATCAACTGAAACAGATCTAACCGACTTGGAACTAAATTAACAAATGAATATAATATCTCCACACAAACTGAATTAATTTATACTTTACTAGATTGCAAAGGTTAGTTCAGGACATATAATCATTACAATTTCACCTGAATTGCCTGCCACTGCTAAACGTTCAAGCATTATAAATGCCTTAAAATAGCATATCAACTGATAACAATGTATCAGAGATAATGGGAACTGCAGATGCTGGAGATTCCAAGATAATAAAATGTGAGGCTGGATGAACACAGCAGGCCAAGCAGCATCTCAGGAGCACAAAAGCTGACGTTTCGGGCCTAGACCCTTCATCAGAGAGGGGGATGGGGGGAGGGAACTGGAATAAATAGGGAGAGAGGGGGAGGCGGACCGAAGATGGAGAGTAAAGAAGATAGGTGGAGAGGGTGTAGGTGGGGAGGTAGGGAGGGGATAGGTCAGTCCAGGGAAGACGGACAGGTCAAGGAGGTGGGATGAGGTTAGTAGGTAGCTGGGGGTGCGGCTTGGGGTGGGAGGAAGGGATGGGTGAGAGGAAGAACCGGTTAGGGAGGCAGAGACAGGTTGGACTGGTTTTGGGATGCAGTGGGTGGGGGGGAAGAGCTGGGCTGGTTGTGTGGTGCAGTGGGGGGAGGGGATGAACTGGGCTGGTTTAGGGATGCAGTAGGGGAAGGGGAGATTTTGAAACTGGTGAAGTCCACATTCCCTGCAACCGCAGGAAATGCTACACTTGTCCCCACACCTCCTCCCTCACCCCCATCCCAGGCCCCAAGATGACATTCCACATTAAGCAGAGGTTCACCTGCACATCTGCCAATGTGGTATACTGCATCCACTGTACCCGGTGCGGCTTTCTCTACATTGGGGAAACCAAGCGGAGGCTTGGGGACCGCTTTGCAGAACACCTCCGCTCAGTTCGCAACAAACAACTGCACCTCCCAGTCGCAAACCATTTCCACTCCCCCTCCCATTCTCTTGATGACATGTCCATCATGGGCCTCCTGCACTGCCACAATGATGCCACCCGAAGGTTGCAGGAACAGCAACTCATATTCCGCCTGGGAACCCTGCAGCCATATGGTATCAATGTGGACTTCACCAGTTTCAAAATCTCCCCTTCCCCTACTGCATCCCTAAACCAGCCCAGTTCATCCCCTCCCCCCACTGCACCACACAACCAGCCCAGCTCTTCCCCCCCACCCACTGCATCCCAAAACCAGTCCAACCTGTCTCTGCCTCCCTAACCGGTTCTTCCTCTCACCCATCCCTTCCTCCCACCCCAAGCCGCACCCCCAGCTACCTACTAACCTCATCCCACCTCCTTGACCTGTCCGTCTTCCCTGGACTGACCTATCCCCTCCCTACCTCCCCACCTACACCCTCTCCACCTATCTTCTTTACTCTCCATCTTCGGTCCGCCTCCCCCTCTCTCCCTATTTATTCCAGTTCCCTCCCCCCATCCCCCTCTCTGATGAAGGGTCTAGGCCCGAAACGTCAGCTTTTGTGCTCCTGAGATGCTGCTTGGCCTGCTGTGTTCATCCAGCCTCACATTTTATTAACTGATAACAATGACCCAACACCTGCTAACATGCTGAAGCTGCACTCTTAAAGAAATAGCATTGATATCTTGCTATTTCATGCTGTAAACATTGCTAGGCTGTGATGTATCCCTGTGGAAATTATACCGACAAGAAAGACAAACTAGAGATAAAGCTTTGATGCAATGATAAGGCATAAAAAGTTTATGAAACAGGGCAGTAATTTGATATAACGTAAGGTTTTGGATACCATCTAATGCAAATTTCCGGAGGGAGGAGGACAACTTCTTCATGGAAGTTGAAGAGGCTTTGCAGTGAGTTTATAACTCATTCAGAGATAGTAAGAACTGCAGAAAAACCTCAGTGGATCTCTCTCCCACTGCAAACCTCTGGTAATCTCTTCGGCCGTGAAGCTGCTCACCCACACGTTGAAACAAACCAGGTACTCATCCCCACCTCCTTGATCTGTCCGTCTTCTCTCCCTCCTATCCACTCTTACCACTTCACTGACCAATTCCCACCACTGCCGACCTGCACTCACCTATCACCATCCCACCTACCTTCCCCAGCCCCACCCCTCCTCTATCTATTTCACAGCACCCTTTCCCTCCCACATTTCTGAAGAAGGGTCCCAACCCAAAACATCAGCTTTCCTGCTCCTCTGATGCTGCCTGACCTGCTGTGTTCCTCCAGCTCGACACTGTGTTATCTCTGCCTCCAGCATCAGCAGTTCTTAGTATCTCTAAACATCAGGTCTTGCCTTTATTAGTTGAAGCCTAGAGTCTAAGTGCAGGGACCTTAGGTTGAAAATGTACAGGACTTTGGCTAGGGTACAGCTGGAATACTGAATGCAGTTCTGGTCGACTCATTATAGGAAAGATGTGATTGCACTAGATATTGCTTGGGATAGAGCATTTCAGTCACGCAGAGAGGCTGGATAAGCTTGTGTTGTTTTCTTTGGACCAGAGAAAGTTGAAGGAGGACCTGATTGAAGTGTACAAGATTGCGAAGTGTGTGGATAGGGTAAATAGGAAGCCGCTGTTCCTCTTAGTCAAGGAGGCATAATTTTAAGATGATAGGCAGGAGGTTTAGAGGGAAGTAGAGGAAAAACATTTTCACCCAGAGGGTGGTGGGGTTCTGGAATGTACTGTTCGAGGGTGTTTGAGGCAGGAAACCTTACAAACTTTAAAAAGTACTTGGATGAACAATTGAAATGTCATAACGTTCAAGGCTATGGTTTCAGTGTGGGAAGGTGGGAATCATGTCAATTTAGTGTAGCTTTGGTGATACAGACATCATGGGCTGAGGGGCCTCTTCTGCGATTGTATATTATTCTGTGATTGTAATTTTAACCAACAAAAATAAACCACAAGATTCCACATTTTAAAAATAAATAAAATTTATTGTATTTAAAAAACTTAAAATGAGCACCATCATCCCGAACAATATAGTTTACAATGTACTTTGAGCACACAGGTTTATTATTATTTTCCCAAAGCAGTCTCACAAAATATGTTGGTGTTCTCGTTATTTATTTCTGAAGGGATCGTTCATAAGGATAGCAGAATATTCAAGAAACTATTTTTTAAGCATCATCTAAATCAAAAAAGTAAAACTTTCACTGACATTTCTTGATCGTGGATGTCTCAGTCTCCTGGATAACAAAGTGTGAAGCTGGATGTACACAGCAGGCCAAGCAGCATCTCAGGAGCACAAAAGCTGATGTTTCGGGCCTAGACCATTCATCAGAGAGGGTCTAGGCCCGAAACGTCAGCCTTTGCGCTCCTGAGATGCTGCTTGGCCTGCTGTGTTCATCCAGCTTCACACTTTGTTATCTTGGATTCTCCAGCATCTGCAGTTCCCATTATCTTTGATCTCAGTCTGCTGTTCTGGTTATCTTACCAACACTTCCAAGCTGATCTGCTTGTTGATTTCTTTGCAACAATGTTCTGAGGACCATTGTGCATTCCACCACTCCTTTCAAACTAGGTAATCTTCAAGTTTTGCTCCCTCATAAAATTCATTTTGAGATTAACCATCACCTGGTAATAGAAAAGTGCTGAACGAGACACTACAGCAGGCCAAGTCAGACACAGCATAATCTCCACATTGGATCAGCACCACAGCATTTCAGAAGCTTAACCTGGACAGCAAAAAGGTGATGAAAATATTTTCTTCCTATCACTATTTCTTTTCATTTCAAATTCACTACACTGATATCCACTTTCAAGGGCACTAAAAGCACTTAACATTATATAACTCTCCTTCTATTAATCACACACTCCCTTGCTGATTCTGACCTCACAATTAGTGTTCTATTTTTTCCTGGCAGCAATTGGAAAGCACTGCACTCCTCTAACTGCTTTCTCATTACACTTGAGAACTACAATCTTGCAAATGACTACTTCCACATCCTACCTGCAAGTTGCCACCTCTGCATGCTTATTGTGTACTGATAGCATCCGCACATCTGCAAATTGGTATATACATCATTTTTGAGGACTGAATTCCCTCCTGACCTACAACCCACCTCCCCACAACTTCAGCCACTAAAAGCAGGTTCTTCCCCAGTCCTGAGACGATGTCTCAAACCCTGGCAACAGGCAGAGAATACAGACTCCTGGACTCCCACTCTCAGCTACAGGGAACAGTGTCATTCCTCCTCAATAGATAATGTCCAAATACCATTCGCTTTCTTTTTGCTTCCCTCTTAAATGGTGTCCTGTGCACTGGTGCTACATTCAGTTAACTCGGCCACCCTGCAACCTCCAGACAAACGGAAATAACTGCAAACCTGGTGGACAATAAAGGTTGCGGTTCTGACATTCCTGCCTTCTGGTTCTCCTTAACTACCTCATGCAATCATACTCACTTTTCCTTGATTGCTAACTAAATCAGAAGCCTCAATCCAAAGGGAAACAACTTCCTCCTGGTACAAAAAAAAACCCATTCATGTAACATTCCCAATGCTAATGCATTGCAGTGTCTGCAGCTTGGCCTCCAGGTCATAAACTAAGAACCAAAGCCTAACACTTAGGGTATATGAGGTGTTTGGCCTGATCACACAGGTATCCAGGAGTAAGCATATGCCGCATACATGGTACATTAATTTCATGCCACATCCTTAATGTGTTTTAATGCCTTGATTATTTTATTCATTCAATTATTTCTTTTTCACCATAAAAATATTTTTATTAACCTGAAACAATAGAGTCATAGAACCATGCAGCACAGAAACACTTTGGTCCAACTTGACCATGCTGACCAAGTTTCCAAATATGAAACTGTCCCTTTGTGTATGTTTGGCCCATATCCTCTCAACCCTTCCTATTCATGTACCAATCCAACTGTCTTTTAAAAGTTATAATTGTACCACCTCTACCACTTCCTCTAACAGCTCATTCCATACACACCCTCTGTGTAAAAAAAGTTCCCCTTCCAGTCCCTTTTAATTCTCTTGCTTTTCACTTTAAAACTCAGCCCTCTAGTTTTGGACTTGTCCTACTCTAGGGAAAAGAGCTTGGCTATTCACCTTATCAATGCCTGTCATGATTTTAAAAGTCTCAATAAAAGGTCAACCCTCAATCTTCTACACTCCAGGGAAAACAGTCCCAGCCTATTCATCCTCTCCTTATAATTCAAAGTCTCCAGCCCCGACAACATCTTTGTAAATCCTTTCTGCACTCTTTCCAGTTTAATAACATTCTTCCCACATCAGTGCAAACAGAGCTGTATGCAACTTCACCAATGTACTGTAAAGCCACAACATGATGTCCCAAATCCAACACTCAATGCTCTGAGAAATTAAGGCAACCACGCCAAAAGGCTTCTTTACAAACCTTGTCTAACTGTGCTAGCACTTTCAAGGAACTGTGTAACTGAATCCTTCAGTGTCTCTGTTCCAGAACACTCCTCAGGGCCCTACCATTAATTGTGTTAGTCCTGCCCTGATTTGTCGTACTAAAATGCAATATGTTCCATTTATCTAAATTAAACACCATCTGCCACTCCTTAGCCCATTGGCCCAGCTAATTAAGATGCTTGTAGTGCTCTTAGATAACCTTCTTCACTATCCACTGTATTACCAATTCTGATATCATCTGCACACTTACGCCTCCTATATTCTCATCAAAATCATTTATATAAATGGTGAATGACAGTGGACCAAGCACCAATCCTTGTGGAACACCACTGGTTACGGGGCCTCCAGTCCAAACAACAACCCTCTGTCACCTACTGTCAAGCCAATTTTGTGTCCAATTAGGTAGCTCTCCCTGGATCCCATGTGATCTATTCTTACTAACCAATGTGAAACCTTGTCAAATGCCTTGTTAAGGTCCATATAGACAACCGTTACTGCTCTGCCCTCATCTTTCCTCTTGGTCACATCTTCCAAAAATTCATTTAAGTTTGTGAGACATGATTTCCCATGCACAAAACCATTCTAACTATTTCTAATCAGTCCTTAGCTCTCCAAATGCATGTAGATTCTGTATCTCAAAATCACCTCCAACAACTGACCCATCGTTGATATTGTGCTCACTGATCTACAGTTCCTTGGTTTTTCATGCAGCTTTTCTTAAATAAAGGCACATTAGTCATTTTCCAGTCTTTCAGCACTTCACCTGTGGTTGTGGATGATACAAACATCATTGCCAGGGGCTGTGCAATTTCTTCCCGAGCTTGCCACAATATTCTTGGATACACCTGATCAGGTCCCAGGGATTTATTTACCTTTATGTGTTTTAAGACCTCGAGCACCTCCTCTTCTGTAATGTGGATTTTTTTCAAATGATAAGTACAAAAAAAACTGTTTTTACAAAGATTCCTTGGTCACAAAATGCCAGCATTCAATATTTCTGAAAGTCATGTTTATATACATTATCCCTTGACATATGACTCTCATTCTATATAATGTTATTCTGCTCGTTTGGTTGTTTCCAGCACCACTTTATTTTTAATTTTTTGTAATTATCTCTCTGCCTCAATTATTTGGATCATAGGTTATTCCCCCACTTGCTGTTCAGCTGTCGACACCTTACTCACGCTGTCTAACATATTTGATCACCTGCAGAGACTTGTTTTTCTATCAGTCCACACTCCACTCACACCATTTGTATGATTTTTTGATCTCTCTGTCTGTACATTGTGTGTCTGTTTGCTTCTCGTCACTTCACCTGATGAAGGAGCAGCACTTTGAAATCTTTTGATTTCAAATAAGCCTGTTGGACTATAACCTGGTGTCATGTGACTTCTGACCTCATTTGGAGTGTCAGCACAGACACCATGGGGTGAATGGTCTCCTGCATTGTAACACTGCTGTGATAATGTATCACTTCCTTCGTTAATGCTGCTTCAATTCTGTTTTTATCTCCTCTGCCTTTGCTCCTCAATGAAAGTAACTTTGTAATTTTTTTTCTTATAACTGCACAGAGGCTGAGATCCCAATACCAAGTCACCCTTCCATTTGCTTGTGCACAGTACACTACAGGTTGGAGTCCATCCCGCAAACTGAGGAGATTCTAAATTTCCTGGTTATGGATATATTTCCTTTTCCAAACAAAAGCCTACTCTACTGCCACCCAGGAATAATTGTTATTTTCCCCAGCACCCTTGTTGTGTGTGTACAGGTGGGAGACACAGTTTAAAAAAAACACCAGGTATGCCATTAACTTTAGTAACATACCACCACCAGGAAAGTCACCTGTCTGATCAGAACATCAGTGTCAAGCACAACCCCTATAGGGGTGATGCCTTTGTGAAAGAAAAAGTGAGGGGAAGGAAAGGATCAAATTAAAACAGAGTGTATGGAGGAAGTAAAGCACTCCACACCCTGGTGCCTACCTCTCCCAAAAGACACCGAGAACACCCTTGCCCACCGCGTGCTCCTCCATGGAAGAGGGGCAGGCAATTGGCCATAATGACCCCCTCCACAGCCCACTGCCTGGATCCATGAATTACCAGCTTGGCCAGACCCAGGAGCAGACCCAGGAGATCATCTGACCTGCCCGCTCCCCTCTGTAGATGGGAGCCTGAGGCTGAAGTGCAACCAAAAAAAACTCAAAAGGAGGTCTTTAAGATAACTCAAAAGGGAGTGCAAGCCCCCACACCCAATATACACATGGTTTTGGACTCCACAGTGCTACAAAGCAGACAGTTGGATTGGGAGCAAAAAACAAAGTTGCTGGAAAAGTTCAGCAGGTCTGGTAGCATCTCTGAAGGAAAAAATCCGAGTTAACGTTTCGGATCCGGTGATCCTTCCTCAGAACAGGGGTCATCGGACCCGAAACGTTAACTGTTTGTTCCTTCACAGATGCTGCCAGATCTGCCGGACTTTTCCAGCAACTTTGTTTTTGTTCCTGATTTACAGCATCCACAGTTCTGTTGGTTTTTATTTAGTTGGAAATGGGAGTCCAAATACCTTCATAATTTGGCTGATGATGCAAAATGGGCGATAACAATTCAACCGTAAATTACAGGATTTTCGATGACTTAATTAAGTGTGAAAACCGGGAGAACTGACACATTCACTATCAAAGATCAAGACTGCCCCCAATGTGTTTCTATTCCACCATCTGCGGTAGGCAGCAAGCTCCCCTCAACTTACTTTTCCACATACTTGAGCATTTTTCTTCCTAACCTGTTGATATTTCGGTAAATACTGCGTTCGAACCTTTCTGTCTGTAAATTTCACCAGTGAAAATTTCGACGTGAAAGGCGCAGTCGCGTAATGAGATTGGTCCCATTAAAATGAATTTGGAGACTAATGAAAAGTTTTCCAATAATCCTATGTCTCCACCCGGAAGTCTGTTCAGTTGATTGGCCAGAGTTAGCGTTATTATCACACGGGCATAGTGCTTATTGCGTCTCCTCAGTGCCTGCAATGTGAAACTGATCAGAGGAAAAGGAACAAAACGATTGGCTCAGCTCCTGTTAATGTAAACTCATAGCTGTGGTATCCATGTGAGATTCCCGCTTGCAGCTTTCCTCTGTCATTTGTGTGGGTTTCTGTGGCTCGAAATGTTTCACCTGGAAGGCGGCTGGAACATCTCTTTCGCTGGCTGCGGGTTTCTGGGGGTTTACCATATCGGGGTGGCGAGCACTATTCAAGAACATGCTCCCTACCTGACCCGGGACGCTAACAGGATCTATGGAGCATCGGCCGGGGCGCTCACTGCCGCCGCTGTGGTTTGCGGAGTACCGCTGGGTGAGTCCCGCTAAACAGGGAACACCCGGATCAATAAATCGTTAACACGACCCTGAGTACGGGACTAGGAAGGGCTTTAGAATGTCATATTTGGAAAGCGGGCAATTTTGGAAAGATTTGTGTTTCAAAAGTATACTTTATTCATAATTCTATTTCAAAATATATTTTACTCGCAAAAAGTATCTTCGTCTCAAGCGCTGTTCGGCTCTTGCACATTTTGCTATCAAGGAAACAAGCAAACTAGACATGTAGAGTTTTTCATTGTTTGCCTATCCCCGTCTGGAAAAACGTGTATGATAGTGCTGAACAGTGTCTCTTCACAGTTGTTGCCATTAAAATCCAGTAGTTTCCAGTCTTGCTAACTTGCAATAACCTTTTTAATCGGTAATGTCTTAAGAGTCTGGCTTGTTTCTCGTTCAGACTACAACAGACGAAACTTCTATTCTTTTCCCCATCAGTTCCTACGCCTGAGGATTTTTTTTTGCATCTGTTAAAGAGAAAGTTGATGTGTTTAAGCGTTTGTTTTCTTTTAAACACCCCCCATATTTGACCGCTTCCCTTTATTTACTAATCCAGTGGATAGAAATTGCAAGGAGAAATCACAGCTTGTTTTTTTTTTCAGTGTCTCTGCCTGCCCCTGTTTAATCGACACCTTGCCGTTCTTCGCTGATTTCCCGCACGTTTAACACACAATGCTTGACCAAGTCGCTTTATTAGCTGGCACTACTGTTAGGTTTTTTAAAAATCTGTGATTCGCAATACCCAATATTAATGTGGAGTTAACTTCCTGGTCTTGGGTTGGATGGTGACTTGTAATTCCTCAGAATTTGAAGGTAATGGTTCCACGATGAATCATGACTGACCTGAGGAACAGCGCTCTGTTATTGGAAGTTGCTCCGTGGACTGATTTCATGGGCGGGATTCAAAGTCCGCTTATTGTTGGGGGTTACCGTCGGCCATTGACCTCACACTAAACGGATGATAATTCTGCTCTTTACAAATACAAACTTGTCAAAAATTCTTTTTTTAAAAAAAACAATTTTAATTTAAATTAACACTCTTGCCTTCATTACATTGAAAGTGAATGCATAGTTTTAATATTAAAGGGATTCTTTTCATAATTGAAAGCTTTTTCTAAATGAAGCTATCTACTACAGACTCTGACTCCAGCATCTGCAGTTCTTATTACCCCAGTGAGTTATAACCCCACTGCAAAACCTCTTCCACCTTCAAGTTATCCCCCTCTTTCTGGAAAGACCTCAGTGGATCTCTCTCCCACTGAGACCCGCTGGTAATCTCCTCTGCCCTGAAAGAGAAGGGTCCCAACCTGAAACGTGAACTTTCCTGCTCCTCTGCTGCCTGCTGTATTCTTCCAGCTCCACACTGTGACTTATCCACTGCAGATATACTTTTTAGGAAAGACACTGTTTTAGCAATTGTTACAAATCTTTACTGATAGATCTCAGGTTTTGGAGTAGATTTGTACTCTGGTTGTGGGTGTTGAGGTTGATTGACTCGCCAAGCTGGTTTCTTGTTTTGCAGATGTTTCTCTTACCATGCTTGCTATCATCAGTGCAGCCTCAGATGAAGCTTTATTGGAGCATGGTAACGAAACATCTGCAAAACAAGAAATCAGCTTGGCGTGCCAAACAACTTCATTATTGACTGATCTTGAAGGTGAACTAGGCGACTTGACTGATTTACAAGCTGTATTCAAATGTGTATGATTATACCTTAAACTTTTAAATGCCAAGAAAATCCCCTCCTAAGGGGTTTGAAAATGAAGAATGTTAAGTACAGGTCAATGACAATAACTTCATTCAATCTTGTTGACTTTGTTGTTCACAATGTGGTCTCCTCTACACTGGGGAGATGAAATGGTTTAGGTGACCAGTTTGCCAAATATATACATGCTGTGTGTAAAAATGATCCCAAATTTCTAGTTGCCTGCCACTTCAATACATCACCATGTTCCATGCCAACATTCTGTTTAAGGCATGTTACAGTGCTCCAGGGAAGTTCATTGCAAGCTTGAAGAACAGTAACTAATCTTTCACCATGATAACTTGCAGCTCTCAGAACTCCATGTTTATGTTTAGCAATTTTAGAACATCAATCTCTTTTATTTTCATTAGTCTTTTCCCCCCAACCCCTTGGCCCTCATATTCAAACGTGCACTTCTTGTCATTTGTTGCTCTCTCGCTCTTTCTCTCTGCTTATTATCAGCAATCTTTGTTCCCATATCTTCTGTGCTGTCACATTCTTTCTTTAACACTTATTCACTTACACAATTATTTACGTCAATTTAGAAAGCATTATGAGCAGCAAATACATTGTCCAACCTCAGCAAGACCTAAACATGGATTGGGCTACAGTGTTGGGACACCTCTGCTCAGTCCACAAGCATTATCCCAAGCTTGAGTATTTTCAACATCTGCCTTGCTGTCATGTGCACGTTGCCATCCTTGATCTTCAATGAAGCTTTGACAGCAACTAGAGGAACAGCACTTCATGTTTTGAGGTGTTTTCCAGCCTTCTGGACTCACCATTCAAGCATAGCAGGTTCAGGCTTGTGAACTTTGTTTCTGCAATGTGCCAGTCTCAAATGTATTTTTCATGTCTTGCTTTTGGACAATGTTGTCATTCAGATCCACTCTGGAGACTCTCTTTCTATTACTACACCTGTTAGCACTTATTTTGTCTCTTGCACCACGGACCACTTTTTTAAGCAGATACTACTCGCCACCTGGTATTTGATCACAGACTGTCCCATTTGTGTTTTCCTCCTTCCTTCCTCCCTCTTGAATTTGTTCAAAACCTGTTAGATTTTGTCTTCACCCAATTTCTGAACAATGGTCCTTGACTTGAAACATTTACTTTTTCCTTTTAACAGTTGCTGTCAGACTTGATGTGTATTTCCAGTATTTTCTATTTCCTGTTTTGAACTCTCGGGCTGTCTCTTTTTCCATGACACAAATAGGATTCTGGTTGGTACCACCAACATACTAAACCAGTGATGGTTCTTCCACCTGTTTCATTTCCTCAAACTCTATGCAGAATGGTTGTTTCTGCTGTTGGGCTTGTTAGACCATATATGTTGCCACAGTGTACATATGTTCTTGAGTTATCTGACATCCCCAAATCTTGAACAGAAAATTTGTGGTTTAGAAAACTGTTGAATTAATTGGTAAACATACTGGGTAAAGGAACGGAATTCATTACAAATTTACACTTTGTACGTACCCTTTTCTCCCACTTTCTTTTTAAGTACACTGCAATATTGTCAATTGAAGTGATTAACTTAAATTGTTATTGATTTCATGAGGAATGCAATAATATCAGCAACCTCATTGTTTTAAATGCTTTTGCTTGGTGCTTTATGCCACTTTGGCATGTTTGACTGCAACTGTGCCAAGTTCAGTTTAATACAGTTCCATTTCAGACAAGGCAGTATTTATTAGGTGATTAACCTCCCAGTGAACAAGAGTCTTGAGTGAAATCCCCAGATAATTTAATGCTGCCAGGATGTCTGATTTTGAAGTGGTGGGGGTGGTTGTGGTTGGGGTGAGGCCTCTGTTTAGAGGACAAATTAAAAAATTAATCAAAACAGTCTGAGGTTTGGTGAAATACTAAATGCAACTTCTTCGAGTCAGTAACTAAAATACCTAAAAAGAACTGCCGATGCTGGAAATCAGAAACAAGAACAGAAAATCTCCTTCTGAATAAGAGTCACTATACCTGAAAATTAACTCTGATTTCTCTCAACAGATGCTACCAGACCAGCTGAGATTTTCCAGTAACTTCTGTTTTGCTTTTCTTCCAGTCACTGTTCATAGAAATATTTCGGTTCTTGCCTGAGCCTTTGTTCTGGTTTAAGCCTGTTTTGGTGAGCATGGAGACTATTGTTGCTTATGCAATGCAACTTCCTTTGAACAATAAAGGAATTAAGGGATATGGTGAGAACACGGATAAGTGGATCTGAGCCACGAAAAGATCAGCCATGATCTTATTAAATGGCAGAGCGGGCTCAAAGGGCTGAACAGCCTACTCCTGCTCCTAGTTCTTATGTAAAGTTGGGCCTTTGCATAGGCTGAACTCCTAGAAATCAGATGTACATTGACAGTGATCTTATTAAACTGTCACTTTTTTTTGTGGCTGACTCCTACATACAATTACAGTTCTCTTAAGTTAATGGACACTAAATTTTTTGGGTTAATGGAGGGTAAAATGCTGTGATATATAGGTGCAATGTGGACTGTGTCCACAATAAACTCCCAGGAGTTGAGTTGAATGACCTTGCAGTATTTTTCATATTGCATCTGAAGCTCATTCATGGAGTGATGTTGGCAGCAGACCAGGCTCCATGTCAACCAGCCTTAGCCAAATAAGGAGGAAGACATGATCCCTCAAACCCCTTTTGCCTGATTTTTGACAGTCTCTCAAGTTGGCTACGCTGAGTGAAGAAATAGTTCCTCATCTTTAGTCCTAAATGGCTGTATCAATACCCTGACACTGTGATCCCTGGGTCTAGACTCTGAATCAGGTGATTCAGAGTCTTCCGAAGTCTGGACTGCCTAGCTCTGTTAGAATTTTATATTTCTCAATCAGATCCCCTCAGTCACGTGAACTGTAGTGAATACAAGCCCATTCGAACAAATCTCTCCTTGCTGCACACCCTCTATGGTAAATAAATCTTTCCTTGGGTACGGAGGACGAAAGAAACTATGTGCAACACTCCTGTTGTGGTCTTATGAAGATGTTGTATACCTGGAGTAAGACATCCCTACCTCTGATTTCAAATGGGCTTTGCGTTGAAGGCCAGCATACCACTGATTTCCTCATCACCTGCTTGTCTACTTTCATGACAAACGCACAGAGACACCCAGAAACCTTTAATTCCACACTTGCCAGTGTAGACCACTTGAGTAATGTGCTGCCTTTTCTGATTTTTTTTCACACCGTGTATAACTTCATATTTATCTGCATTATACTGCATCTGCCATGTGTTTGCCCACGTCCGTGGCCTGTCTAGATCACCCTGAAGCTTCTTTACATCCTCCTCAATTCTCAATAACTCCTGGCTTTGAAGCAAAGGACCTGCTGTAGGCTGCCATTTGCTCCATTTTAGCCTGACAAGCCACTATTGTAGATTTTGATCGGGGCGGGGGCAGGAAATCACCAAGTTGAGGCAGCTGTTCTGCCTTGCTTTTTTAAAAAATTTTTCTGTCATTTATTTTCCTTCCTGATGGCTGCAGAGTTCTTTGGTTTGTTACTATGAACCCACATGTTGTGACCCTGAATGATGGTAATACTAGAAAAGTCTGATTCCAAAGTGAAATCTAGATTGATAGACCAAAACTTTATTATTCTCACATTTTGGTTACATATGTTTAATTATTATCAACTTTGTACAAACATATTTAATGCACCTTTTATGCAAAAAGATGTGTGTATTACACCAAAAGGAGGGGTGACAACCTTTCTAAAAATTACATTCTGGAAAGATCTTATCATGAACAACTGAACACAAATTAACCTTTTCTTCGCAAAATATTGTTTACAGATGATGAACCCCAGTCATGCATTATTGCTATCGTAAAATGTCTTCAATTGGCAGGTTTATAAGTAATTCCTTTCACAATCTTTTTGCACACTGACCAGTTGTGACTTTGTCTATGACACTCAAACCTTTTTTCATTGAACTTGAGGGAAGATGTGCAGGCTTTTTCCTGCCCTATGTACTTGAACCGTTAAAGCAGCTTAAGACTTCTTTCCAACTCTGGCAGCCTGAAAACCTCCACGAATTAAAGATGGCCTTTTAATTTTTTGGAATGCATCTTTTCTTCTGAACTTGAATGCTTGAGGCTGTTGACCATCTGTCTTTGCCATAGTTTCAAAAATTCATCTTTGTAAACATCCCTACAATTTCATCTCTAGGTAACTTGCTTGTCATTGATCTTGGGTTGTGTGCTTAAGCTATTTTCAACTCCCTGCTCAGAGTTTCTGGTCCCTTTTTTTTAATAAAAGGTCACCTTCACAGAACTGAACCAAAAAATCCTGTTACCTCCACCTTAGACCCACATTCCCAAGCAATATGTGGCAAAACAACTGTAGCATTTTGTGCTTGTTTAGTGAGAGACTATCGAGTTAAAACCAAAAGGAAATGTATCAAGCCAGATTTCAGTCTAGGGTCTGACTTGTTCAATATTAACATCAGCTCGGATCCACAGAAAGTTGAAACTTTCTCTAAAAGTGGTCCTGAACTTGTGGTATAATTTAATTATATAGAATAAGTCCACAACGGAATTATTTTCAAATTTGGCAATTACACTTTAGGAACTAATGTTAAAGCCTTCTAAATTTCTACTACATAGTCTCTTTGGATGGTAGCACAGTGAAATATGTGAAGAAATTAGAGAAGCAAGAGTTTTTCTCATTGGAATAGAGAATGATCATAAAAGATTTACAAAAGGTTTGTTTTGGAGTTCCGATCACTGACCCGACTGCTAGTGCTCGTTTATCAAAAATGTGCTTAGTGTGATGGATGTGGATACCAGAGGGACATTAAGACTTTCTTTTTAGTACACGGTAGGTTATGATCTGGAATGCATTGCCTGGAACGATGATTAAAGCATTTTTCTATTTTTTTCAGAAAGTGTTTGATAAATGGGAAGGGCAAAATTTATAACACTTTATGGAAAGAATGGCAAGTTATTTTGGCAGGTCCTTGATAGCTCTTTTAGAAGCCACAATGGGCTGAATGGTTTCCTTTGTAAGCGACATTATTCTGAAGGTATAATCTATTATTTTTGTGCATTGATGACCTGCAATACTTTGTTTAACTTTGTTCTTTGTTTAACTTTTTTAAGACAGTTGTTGTGCTGATGTCATGAAAGTGGCTAAAGAAGCTAGAAAAAGAAATTTGGGACCTCTGCACCCATCCTTCAACTTAGTAAAAATATTGAAAAATGGACTTTTCAGGAGTCTTCCGGAAAATGCACACCAATTAGCCACAGGCAGGCTCTGCATATCTCTTACACGGGTACCTGATGGTGAGAATGTGCTGGTCTCTGAGTTCAACTCCAAGGAAGAACTTATTCAGGTAGGATGGAATCTCCTTGAACAATAGTTTATCTGCTGAGTTAGAAATCCTACCTCGATCAGGATTGTGCAAAGGGATGCTGTGGGACTGCAACTGAGGCCCATAGTCTGTGAATTGCTGAGTACCTTTGCTATAGTTCCTGTACTGAAACACAAGCAATCGTGTTTGTGTGCAGCATTAAGCAAATCCAAAGGTGCTATTGGTAAATGCATACTGCTCCATTCAGTGCACTTCCAAGGCCCCCACAGACTGCTGTCTCCCTTGAAATCTCGAATCCACAAAAACCTCTATCTAAAGCTGTCAGATTTTCTTAAAGAAATTTTGGGAAAATGTTGCACTTGTTGAATGAGGCATAACTGGTTGTTTTGATCATTCATAATTACTATTGACCATGATCAATGGCCCTAAATAGTTAATTTTACACTTGCATACTATCAGATGTATCCACCAAATACTTCTGTATTTTGGCAAATGTTTGAAACACAGCCTCACTTGATTTTAGTTTTATGTTAACGAAGTCGTAACATTTATTGTAAACCTGGAAATGCAAATCCAAGATTTTTAAGACTTTGTAACTACTTGTCCTGCTGTGTATGAGTACTTCAATGTGATTGTCTAGTTGCTTGGTGACATCATTGATATGGCACACTAAAATATCTCCTTGATCTGATAGCAGATTTGGATTACTGTGGGAACATGAGCCGTTTTTGTCAGATTGCTAGGTTTTTTGCTTGGAGTACAGTTTCCTTTGAAGCCAGTGGTTAACATCCTTCATTCATCATGGACTGGCCAGGATTTTATGCAAAGTCAAAACCATGCAGGGATTGACTACTGATGGGCTTAATAAAGTGTGAAGCTGGATGAATTCTCCGGTATCTGCAGTTCCCATTATCTACTGATAGGCTTATTTTGTTTTAATGTTGTTATATTTATAGGCAAATTCAAACAAATACTGACACAACTAGCCCTGTTAAAATGTCAATTTCCTGAGTAAATTGGACTGTTTAAGCAAATAAGGCTTGTTTTTTGAAAGTCTAAGCCTGTTCAAGCATTCTGATAGTTGCTGTCTGTTGGCCAAGTGTTCTTCCTCATGGCAATGACTGCCCATTACACTTTGTCTGAGGTTTGGGTATGTTCAAATGATCAACACTCCCCAAACCACCCCCCCGCCCAAAAATATAGTTGCACAGCTTAAAAATACTTCCTTTTCTTTGCCCATCCCTCTGAGGTCCAACTATGTTGACTTTTTTTAGGATCTGATTCCTGCCCTTCATTCCATAACTTGTGGTGTTTTATGCTTTAGCTCTGAATACTGCATTTAAAAAGTACCTATCTCAAATATTTCTGTTTTTGCTTATTCCTATCAGGCTCTGATCTGCAGTGCCTTTGTTCCAATTTATTGTGGACTTATTCCGCCATCTTTTCGAGGAGTGGTAAGTGTCTTTTTATTAGATTTTTCAGAAAAATCAATCTCCAATCCTTACTGAAACCCCTCTTAACCTGTAAAGGAGCGTTAATATAGCTAAATGGTCATGCATCAATGGGGATTGAACATGACGACTGATTCAGAATGCCTGATTTCAATACAACAGCCTTGAAGAATGCTGCAACATTGACAACTTTTGGTCGTAAAAGTCATGAACAGGAATTTGATCTGCTGACTCAGATGAATGGATCTGCCATTTGTGATTTCAACCCCCCACCGCCCCACCAAGTGGGAGAGCAAACTTTGTGTGGTGAGAAAGCAGAGTTAACATTTTGAATCCAGTGATCTTCCCCTGATCACCTGGACTCTATTAATTCTGTGATAATGGGAACTGCAGATGCTGGAGAATCCAAGATAATAAAATGTGAAGCTGGATGAACACAGCAGGCCAAGCAGCATCTCAGGAGCGCAAAAGCTGATGTTTCGGGCCTAGACCTCTCTTCAGAGAGGGGGATGGGGAGAGGGTTCGGGAATAAATAGGGAGAGAGCGGGAGGTGGACCGAAGATGGAGAGAAAAGAAGATAGGTAGGGAGGGGATAGGTCAGTCCAAAGAAGATGGACAGGTCAAGGAGGCAGGATGAGGTGGTAGGTAGGAAATAGAGGTGTGGCTTGAGGTGGGAGGAAGGGATGGGTGAGAGGAAGAATAGGTTAGGGAAGTGGAGACAGGCTGGGCTGGTTTTGGGATGCAGTTGGGGTGGGGGGGGGTGTGGTGGAGGGGACGAACTGGGCTGGTTGTGGGATGCAGTGGGGGAAGGGGAGATTTTGAAGCTGGTGAAGTCCACATTGATACCATTGGACCGCTGGGTTCCCAAGCGGAATGTGAGTTGCTGTTCCTGCAACCTTTGGGTGGCGTCATTGTGGCACTGCAGGCGGCCCCTGATGGGCATGTAGAATGCAGATCGAACTTTTTTCTTTTGGTTTTAAAAGCCTAAGAGTGTGGGTGGGTGGTTGTGGCAACAGCGGTGGAGGAAAGCCAAAATAGTGCCGTCAGCTTTGAATTAGAGTCAGTAATTCGTACTGACGATCTATCCCAATCTAACCACCTCCCATTTACCAGCATTTGGCCCACATCACTTTAAACCCCTCCTATTCATGTACCCATCCAGATGCCTTTTAAATGTTTTTAGTTGTATCCACCACTTCATCTGGCAGCTGACTCATGGACACAAAACTGTCAGTAGAAAAAGTTACTATCTCAGTCCTTTTTTTTTTAAACCTCTCCCCTCTCTCTCGTTAAACCTAGGCTCTTTAGTTTTAGACTCCCTCATGTAGAAAAAAGTTTGGCTATTCTCCCCAACCATGTCCCTTCGTGACCTTGTAAACTCGTAAGACCATCCATCAGCCTCCAATGCTGAAGGGGAAATATGCCTCAGCCTATTCAGCCTCTCCCCATGGCTCAAACCCTCCAACCCTGGCAACACCCTTGTAAATCTTTTCTGCACCCTTAAGTTTAACATCTTTCCTATAGAAGGGTGACCAGAATTGTATGCAGTATTCAACTCTATGCTACAAAGGAAGGTTTGTGGTGTCAGTGGAAGTGGAACAGCGCAAATAGGATGAATTGTGCTGTAACTCTGCACAATTTTCACTTTCAGATAATCCTAATTCTCTTAGTATTTATTAAGTTCCTACTTGCAATAACTTCTTTTCCTTTGTCAAAATAAGACCAAATCTGCATGCCGTACTTCTGACACGGTGTCAGTAGTATCAAATGCTGCTCTTAAGATGACTATTTGAGCTCATGTGCCTTCCTGCATTGTTCCTCAGTTTTATAACAATCAACGCAACATTTTACTTTTTGTGCTGTTTCATTAAGATAATGCATGTTTCAGGACTCCATGTGCCACGTGTATACAATATTGTGACAGTGCCTGCCAGTTAATCTGCTGTGTTCTGCAAGTTGTGTCTTCATACAAATCACTGACTTGCTGTGATTTCTGTTTATAATTTGAAATTATTCTTAAAAATAAACTAATCCATAAGGTTGATCAGACTTGATGATCAATTCTTTGTTTTTTTTGTTGGACAAGATCCTTACGTTGACCTTCCTGCTATCATCCCAAAAATTTACTCTCCTCTGATACTTTGAGTACAATTGATTGCCATTTCACAGTGGAAAAAAGGCGTAGCCATGAATTTCCCTGGATTTTTGTCATCTTTAATGTAGAAAACATAGCCGAGACAAGAGAAGCAAAGTGTGAGTAAACTGGCCATAGCACTTCAGTACAGGGAGCCAGTCAAATGGGGGACAGTGTAGGAATGTAGACTAAATTAAAAACCAAAAGAATGTAGCAATGTAAATTGTTGGGCAGGCTCTACCTGAAAAGTTGCTTTAATTTAAATTTCCAGAACAATTCCCCATACTATTAATACTGCATATTCCCAATTCTGGAGTCCCTGTCTGCAACACACCAAACACATTAGTTAATTACCCCTACCTGTTCTCTTGTTAAGCATCTTTCTTCAATTTTGATATTTTACTGGGATAATACAAAATAGAATCAGAAGTAGATCATTTGATCTCTTGAGCAGACTCTACCATTCAACCAAAAAGTCATGGCTGAGTTTTTTTGTTGTTTCCTTTTATCTCCAATAGCCCTTGATTCCCTGCCTAACACAATCTATTCAACTGTCCTAAAGTATTCAATGCCCCTGTTTCCATCCCCTCCTGAGGCCAGATGTTCCAAAGTTGCACCTCAATAAACATACTCTCCCTCATCTGCCCTAAAAGGGTGACGGCTAATTTTAAAATAGTGCCCTCTAATTCTAATGAGAGAACAGCATAAAATTGTTTTCGTTTTTAGTTTTTTTTTGTTTCTAATCAGTGTTATTGGCAAGGCATGATTGATTGTCCCCTCTGTGACTGCTCTTGCATATTCATTCCAATGTGGCATTGTCATAAATTAAGTTAGCTCAACCTTGGTGCTGCATGGCACCGCCGCCTAATGCTGCTGTCAACCTCAAAGATGACTTTTTTTTATTCACTGATCAGAACATTTTCAAACTCTACCAAAATGCTCACTGGTGCTTCTATTTGAGAACTTTTGTTTTTAACTTTGCTTGCTTTCCTTCCAATATTCTCAAAAATTCAAACCGAAAACATACTTGTGTGAGCTGTGAAGTCTCTTTTGAGTGCTAATGATCTATCTGATTGTAGGCTCCTGGTTGGTTGTTTACAGCACAGAAGGAGACCATTCACCCCCACAGTAGCCATGCTGGTCAACAAAGATGTGACCACAGTAATTCTATTTTCCAGCTCTTGGCTCATAGCCCTGGAGGCTATGGCAACCAAAGTGAATATGTGAATACTGTTAAAATGTTAGCTTTTCTAATTCAATTACACTTCCAGGCAGTGAGTTCAACACTCCCATCGCCATGTGTGGGAACAAAAGTTCTCCTAGGCTGTCCTTTTTTGGTTTTCTACATCTAGCTTTTAAATTCATCCCCCTGGTTATTGACCACACTACTAATTAACATAGCGTTCCTGTGCTCATCTCTCACAGGACAAGTCAGCATGCTTGAAATCCAAAAGATTGCTGCATTATCTTGAATTTATAATGACCATTCTTTCACACAACACCGACACTATTATGCAAGCTTGCAATATTTGGATTCAGTTTTCCAATTTTCATTTTTGTTTTTAAAAAATGTTAACATTTTATTCTTCACTATTTTACAACATTACTTTGGATTGAATTTTGCCTTTAAAAGGTATTCTCAGTTTGAACTGGAGATCTAATGTACAAGCCATAATATTAGATTTAAAATGAATCCCTTTTTATTCTATTAGCGGTATGTGGATGGAGGGATCAGCAACAATTTACCTCTGTCTGAATTGAAGAACACAATTACAGTGTCGCCATTCTCCGGAGAAAGTGATATCTGTCCTCGGGACAATCCCAGCAACTTCCATGAGCTGCGAGTCACCAATACCAGCATCCAGTTCAGCTTGGGAAACTTGTATCGACTGACTCGAGCGCTTTTCCCTCCAGAACCCAAGGTAGATGATTGAATTTTTAAAATGACGAGAATTTATTAAGCTTAAATACTTCATTATGCATTAGTGAATTTATTTTTCAATGGGCTACATTATTATCCATGTTTCAACAATGGTAGCCCTCGAAACAAAATTTGTCTCCAGCTTTGCTGAATCTTCCTACTCGTTCTGCAAAAAAAAACTTTCGGATTCCTTATTTTTAGATAAGTGTGGAGCTGGATGAACACAGCAGGCCAAGCAGCATCTCAGGAGCACAAAAGCTGACGTTTCGGGCCTAGACCATTCAGCTTTTGTGCTCCTGAGATGCTGCTTGGCCTGCTGTGTTCATCCAGCTCCACACTTTGTTATCTTGGATTCTCCAGCATCTGCAGTTCCCATTATCACTGATTCCTTATTTTTGTTTGTTTTGTTTTCAGCATAGTTGAATATTATTTTGAATTGTCTTTGTGGATGCTTGCAGTGCTCCAAACCTATCTCATGTTTGCATAGATTTGACGTCTTTGGGACAGGGTTGAAAGATTTTTTTTAATATTTCAAAAAGCCTCCATCCTCTGTGGTTGGACTGATTTTGGGGGGCAATTAGCTGCTTGCTGAGGCCACATCTTAAGCTGCCTGCTTGAGAGACCAAATGAAATTCCGAACCAGTTGGTTCCCTGATCCAAAGCAGGTAAGCCAACATGGTAACTTGTAAATCCCCTCAGCCTGCTCCCCACCACCACACCATATGATTTTCACTAGACAGGCTTGAGTTAGTCACTGACAGCATTATTTGCTCATTCTATTGCAATAATCACGCAATGGATGACTTCACAATGTCTGAAGTCCATCAAAGTATAATCTCCATGTATTTATAAGTGAACTGTGGACAATGTTACAGACAAACTTTATTTTTCCAATGTTGCATTTAAATTGTTCAAAGTAAAATGCAATTCTGAAAACACTTATTTCTCCCACTGTTCATGACACCAATCTCCCAGCTTTTGTTTGCACTCATCCAATGAATGTCTTGGTGTGATCAGAATAGAAGATACATGGAATAATGTGCGTTCTGCAGTTAAGATATAGTCTTAATATCCATAATAGTTTTTATTTTAACATCCAGAAGATTTATCACTTTTCTCTCTTTTTAGTTGCTACTGCACTAGATGTATACCTCAAGAATTTGGTATATTTATTTCAAAGTTATACTCTTTTTTTTATTTATTATTCCATGGTATCTTCCTATTTCAAATTGTAGTTTATAAGATGTAGTAGGCCTTTCAGCCTACTCCACGATTCAATGAGATCATGGCTGATCTAATAATACTCGACTCTACTTTTCTGCACAAGCCTGGAGCCTCTTAATGGATTAAAAATCTGCCTGTCTCAGCTTTGAATTTGTTTGACCCAACCTTGACAAACCTTGAATTCCACCTATTCACAGCCCTCTGCTCCCCTCTGTCTTGAATGCATGACTCATTATTTTGAGATCATGCATTTTTTTTTTGGTCCTAGACTATCCCTAGTGGGGAAACTACATTCATGCTTCTAAATTCTGAAGCATATGGGCTGAACCTACGCAACCTCTCCTTGTCAGAGACACCCTCCATGTTCACTGTCTGTTTAGTACCTTCTCTGGAATGCCTCCATTGACCACTATATCTCCCTTTTTTGGGGGGGTCAAAACTGTTCACAGTATTCCAGCTGAGGCCTGATTTGTGATTTTTGTACAGTGTTTTTGTAAAACCTTCATACTTTCAGACTCTATTCCCATTACCTTCATCATTATTACACACAGAATTTGGTTGTCAGCTTTTTGTGATTCATGGATGAGGAGTCACAGACCCCTCTGTTCTGTAGCTTTGTGCAGCCTTTCTCCAATTTAAATAATATGAGGCTTCCCTTCTCTTTCTCTGACAAAATGCACAACCTCAATTCCCCCACATTGTTTTCCATCTGGCAAGTTTTTGCCCATTCTTTGCACTTGTCAATCTCCCTCTGCAGACTTTTGAGTCAACCTAACCATTTTGCTTTCCATCTATCTGTGTAATTTGCATATTTGGCTATTGTAAATTAACTTATCCAGATCACTTCTGTAGATGCATAATAATAGAACTTAAAAATTGCTTAAGAGAAGCCTAGAAGTTACCACCATTTCTTCCCCCAACACTCCTTCAAAATAAGGAGGCAAGAAGCAGATTTGGGAGAAAGAAAATACATTGATTTTATACAGATTGAGAGAGAAGGTGCTGATTGGTTGGGTTATAAGTGACAGAGATGCAGTGAGAATAGTTAACTGTCAATCTTCTGCGTTAGACCAGGCAGGCAGACTTGGATTGACCAAGGATTATGAACAGAGTTCAGCTGTCTCCATCATTGTTTTCATTTTGAAAGAAGTAAAACGTAAGCACAAATTGCTTTTCTAACACGAAACCAGGTACTGAGATTTTGTGGCCTCTTAGCATGTGCAAATGCATCACACATTCCTGGTGCAACTCTTAGAACAGTTCTGATTTGTTTTAACAAGTGTTTCTAATAGCAGAATCACATCTGATGGTGGATATATTTTTCTGAAGCCTGCACAGATGAGCTGGTTGAACACAGTGAGGATGGTGTTAGCTGCAAATGGTAAACAGGGCATGTTGTTTGATTTATAGTCTGCCAGTCATTGGGATGTACAGCTAGCATACCAGGCTTTACACTTGCAGTGAAACCCGTATCACATTCCTGACTCTTGTAGTAGAGAAAATGTCTTTTTGGCCTGATTAAAAGCTATTGGTGGCAAAAACTATTTGTGGATTAATTTCTAAATATATTTATCACTACAAATGATTTGGCAGTTGAAAATAATTTTGTTTTTAAAAAAATCCAGACTAATAATGCAACTAACTCGGCTGAGCCCACAGTGCTTTTGCATGTTGTACATAAAAGTTTAAATTTTATGTCAGCATAAGGAATTTGTACATGGCAACTTTGCAAAAAAAAATGAAGACAGCCAAACTCTGTGACATCCTGTGGCAACAATTTGACTAATGAGAATCTGCATTGTCTGGTTTGAGAATTAAGTTGATGGCTAACTTTTCTTGCTGTTCCTCCAGTGAATAATGGCCCAACCAATCAGCACTTTGCATTCTATATAAAATGGTGTCTCTGTTTTCTTTTTCACCCCAAGTCTGTTTCTGGCATCCTAGTTCTGAGTGCAAGACAAAAAAAAACTTCAACTTCTGATTCTAGGTCTTCTGAATTGTGTTCTAGTTTAACTGAATGCAGTGGGGAGAAAGATGTGTTGTGTCAATCTTGTGTAAGCTTGAAGAGTGGGCAGTTACACCAGCAAGTGATCTTGTTTGATTTCTTTCAAAATAAAATTCTACTGCTCTCTTTTCTCTGTTAACATAACATGCCTTCTTTTAAAAACGAGGCAGAATGTCTTTACGCAGTTTTATTTATTTTTCTGTGCAGCTTGCTTTTATTTTTAAACAAAAATTAAGTTGATGCAATCTGTTTTCAGGTGCTTGGTGAAATGTGCCATCAAGGTTATGAAGATGCACTTCGATTTCTCAAAGGAAATAGTAGGTCCTGAATTATTATTTTTTTGCAGGATTTTGATTATGCAGGTTAATATGCATAGTAGCTGCCATTTTCTACACTTAATTTTTCATTTTAAAAATGTCCTAGGAGTAGTTTGTTTTTCACAGACTGTAAAATATTTCTCTTTTTCAGCAAACAGCATTCTGAGTATCGTTTATCTGTTGTTCTTTTAGAAAAGGCATGATTTGGATGTATTCACACCATTTGTGTATCACATAACTGTCAAAACTAGAAAGTGAATGTAGCCTGAATCCAAACAGTCTGGTCTGACTGTGAAATTTAAGTGGTTTCCTGAAAAGAGGGTATTTTGTTGTATTTCACCCCAGAAAGTAAAAGTACTTCACTCTGGATTTGCATGTCACAAGTTTAGTGTCTTGGTGCCAGTACTCTTCTCTTCTTTCTTCTCTTTTTAGTGTTACAATGTTTATGAAGCATTGACTTGTTCTGTCTGTTTTGCAGGTTCTACTAGATGGTGGAAATCTGTGTTAGCTTTTTTAAATATTATTTCATATGTCAATCTACCTTGTTTCTGTTTGCTTCTCAGATCTGCTTAAAATGCCGGTTCTTACAGGTGATTTGACTTCTGTCACATCAGTGAGGGAGATCGACAGATCTGTCAAACAGAATCAGGATGATTGTTCCGGCAAATCTCTGGAACAGGGGGAGGTAGCAATGGTTACAAACCCAGCTTTAGCACCAAAATCCAAATCAAACAATCAACAATTGAGGAAAAACCACTGGTCATCAGCCTTGGATGAAAAAATGGAAAATTTACCACCAAGACTTTGTAACGGTAAGTTTTTCAAAACAAGTGCTTGCTTTAGCTAATCCAGTTATGAATTCTTAAATCTGGCCATTGTATAAATATGATACAATGATTGACCAACTCATGGATATGATTCCTGGTGTGAGTTTCTGTAAAAACCCCCAGGGTATGTAATCAATCCAAAACTGTTCAGTTCTGACATCTCCATTTTATTCCCCTATAGCGTTGCATGAAGCTTGTAAGGAGACAAGTGGTCTTTATGCACAGCTTGGCAACCTCTTCTTGGTTAGAATGGCGTCTTATGCGATGTTGCCTTACACACTACCATTGCAGTCTGCCTATTCTTTTGGTTGCAGGTATGTGTTCTGAGCAGCTGAATTTAGCTGGCTTCGCTGTCTTTTATTATTATGGTTGTTTGACCACTGTGTGAACCTTCAACATAAGAACAAAAGAATTAACATAAGGAGTAAGCTGTGCAGCCGCTTCAGTATGTTCTGCGATCCAGGATGATCATGGCTGCTTTGGATCTTGGCTTCATTTCACTTTCCTGTGATTTTTGCCTGTAACTCTTGCTTTTTCCCTTATTGTAGTCCAAAAATCTATATCTTGGCCTTGAATATATTCATGACTCATTTGAGGCTTCTCGGAATCCATGCTTTCAATCCCCCTCGGGTTTTTTTTTTGTCAATCAGATCACCTCACGTTCTTCTAAAATCCCAGCAGTTACAGGTCCACCCTGCTTGTAAAACAACCCCTTCATTTGCAATAATCAGTCAAGTGAACCATCCTTGAAGTTTCTCAAGTGCAAGTGTATTCCTCCTGAAATAGAGACTAAAACTGTGTATATTTAATTTAGTTGAAGTATTAGAAACATGTGCTTTTATTCCCTTTCCTGTTCCTTTTTTACATAAAAACAAATATCAGGTGATGCTTTCAGACTTGGAAACAAATAGTCTTTTCAAAGAATTGAGGGAAGTATTAAAGGAAATTAGCAGCCATTTTGGACAGACCCCCTTAGAAAATCCCTTTTTTTTAGGAAAGTGCAAAACGGATTTTTAGAAGCATCTTACAATGAGCTCCCGAACTGCAAAGTCATTGACCTCTTGTGCCTTACCAGTGCTTAGGGAATTGCTGTCATTCTCATACCACCTTTTTTAAATAGGTTTAATAATGTCACTTTTTCGCTTTATTGTCCTCTTGCCATGTAACAGTATTTTTTTAAACTGTAAGGACGTGCAAATATATCATACAATGTATTTGTTCTTCAGTAAAGATCAACTAACTGATTCCAGTTGGGGACGCAGCAATCTGAGTAATTGTCCTTGGCTAAATGGACAAGAATTTACCACAGTTCCCACCCCAGTGATGCCAATGGAAAGCGTAAATGTGTCATTGCCACTTAAGTAAATTACTTAGATACATAGTTCAATTCTCATGGAAAAAACGGCCATTTTCACATGGCATTTGAGGTTTGCTACTTAAGGAGTGTTTTGTGTGTGTGTGAGAGATGGTGATACCCAGTGCTAACCCCAGCTGGGGGTGGATTTACCCCATGTGCCAGTGACTCCCCATTGGTTGAGCTTACATGGTAGCTACTGTTCCTGACAACATAAAAGAAAATAAATTCCAGAAAATGCTGGCAATCTCAAAAAAAACTGTAAATACTCTGTCTGAACAGAACCTTTCACCAGAACCATTAAGTCACTGGCCTGGAGTTTCTCTCTCCCCATAGCTGTGACCTGATCATTCCACTATTTCTAATACTTTTTTAATGACGACATTTTTCAAAAGACTGGTTGTTTGTCTATAATATTAGCTACCAAGGAACTCAATTGTGTCTGGCTCAGAGTCAGACTTAGGTTGCACAATCCGCCAAGAATGATGGTAACTTCAACCAGCGATGGCTTGACACAGAAATTCCCTGTTTTCTTTTAACCTGGTTGGTTTTGGGGGAAAATGCTGGTTTGATTGCAGTCCATAAACGAACATCTCAACTGAAATAACGTGGCTGCTGCAGCTTCTGTGTGACAAATGTGTTTTTGGAAAACAGGTTAGTGGAGTGGCTTCCTGATGTCCCTCAAGATGTCTGTTGGATGCGTGAACAACTAAACCTTATCAGTGGTGTGATTTATCACCGAGCAGCAAAGCAGTTTTGGTTGCGTCCACGTTCTAGGTATGTAGCTCCTTTGTGTCTGAAAAAATTGTTTGGATGTTCTGGCTTCCAAGCATAGGATAACATCCACATGGGTCAATTCCAGACACGCACTTTCTTTTTTTTTCCCTCAAACAATGTGCAATATAATTAATTGACTAAGAATTTGAAAATTTTGAACATATTTGGGAGCAAAGTCTTTATTTAAGCTAGTTTAAAGCAAAGGCAGACTTTTTCTTAATACAAGTTAATGTCATGACCAAGCTGTCCCTAATCTTGGATCTCCTTCTTTAGGCTTTGCGGGCTTCTGTCAGGCTACCATTCTTTTTAGCCTAATATGAGGCAGCAAACAAGTATGGAAACAAAACAGGAGCAAGAAGTGGGCCATTCAGCCCTCGCAGCCTGCTGTGCCGTTCAGTCATATTATCATGGCTGATCATCCACATAAATTCACGTTGTCCCTATAACCTTTGATCCTTTGAATCCCGAGTATGCATCTTTCAGGATTAAGAAGGTGTATGAAGATCAGCCTGTGGCTCAAGCAGTACAACTGTCCTTTTTGATCCAGAACATTCCCAGCTAGTGCTAATCGAGGAATTGGTGGCAATGAAAGAATCAACTGCTGGTGTAGACAAGACCATGTTTATCAATACGAGTCCTTGGCCCAGACAAGTGGGGAGGTGTTAGTAACAGGAAAGTAAAATCCCCCACCAAATCCAAAAATGTTGATTTTGATCACACCCTTCTGCATACTCATCAGTACAATCAATTAGCATTGTGGTGGCTCCATGGGAGATGTAATGAAAGAGGTGGTGGTGCTGGAAATGGGTATGCTAACTAACCAAATATCCCAAAGGATGTATCTGTGATTTGGAAATGAATTAATTATCACGAGCAAATTGAATGCTGATTGCTAGGTTGACTCAATTTCCACCAGTAGATACCTTGCCAATCTGATGGGCTAACGTACAGTGGTGATGTCCTCACCACTAGACCAGGAGGGTTCAAGTCCCACCTGTTCCAGAGGTATTTAGTAATACCGTCGAACAGTTTGATTAGAAAACATCTATCTCACGATTCTGGAAATGTTTCACCAGTAAAATTTTCTTCAAGTCATGAGTTTCAAGTTTCAAGTAAGAATTCTGGAAAATCCCAAAGATGTAGCTTTAGGAGATGGTTGTTCTGTTGGCTGTCTAGAATGTATTTCTATTGGAATGATAACACAAAAACTGTTATCCAACACTGATTTTTGAAGTTTGTTTTAATATATCAAGGCTGTTATGAATTGATCCCTTTATTTTAAATGAAGCTCAACCATCCTGATTTAAAAGAGCCTTATTTTGATCCATCAGCTGAGTTTCTGGTAATGTTTGCCTTGTTTTCCAGAGTTCTACCTAATATACGTCTGAGAAAATGCCTCAGCCTACCACCTATCTCAAACCTGCACCAACCTTGTGTCACTTCACAAATCTCATCTCTGGAGCTTAACTCCCAGCACCTTGGATTGAAGGAGCTGGGAAACTCAACAGTGCATGAATCGGATACTTTCACAAAGAAAGGTCTTCTGACTTGAGACCAGCAAATCCATTTCTTCACTAATTCTGAATCCTGAATGGTGTTAAGGGATTTGGAAAGTCAGTCGAACAGGACATCTTTTTTCAGCATAGCTCTGAGATTAGAGTATTGTGCCAATGTTGGCCCTTCCCCCAACTGGAGCGGGGGTGTGTGTGCCAATGTATCTTGTATCAAATTAATAATCTTAAATCCACTTAAACTTCTATCATATAGAACTGTTGTTGCACAATCAAATTGTTTTTCAGGAGCCTTAATGTTATGAATTACATAGGGCATGACTTTAATGTTTGCACTTTACTGTTAACCAGATACAAATGGCTTCCACAATACTGGTGATTAATGCTGAGCCGTTTATGGCTCATCAGCTCAGAATGACATTTATCATTTACAATCTGATGGATTTAGAAGTTATTTTATTTGCATATACAGCACAATCACTGGATTTTAAACTATTGGGTATTGAGTTTAATCCAACTCACATGCATTAGTTTACCTCTCCTTTGTATATGTACTATTCCTGCTGTGCACTCCAAAACATGCATTACTGAAGAAACAACAGATTGTTTAGTCAACAAATGCAGTGTTTCAAATTCATTGCTGTAATTAATCCCTGTTGTGCGTTGCCCTTAGGACTTGCGTACTTGAATGATGTTGAATTCCGATGACTAAAATCTTACAACAATGTACACTTTTTGGAATATCTATTGATGAGTTATTGTTTTTGCAATGCCAGAAACGTTAACCTTTTTAAAAATGTTTGTATTGCTGTTTATTCTTGTGCTGAAAGGCTGCTTGTAACAATTGAGTGAGTGTGTATAAATTTGCTTATAAATAGCATATTAAATATCTGCAACTATCTACTGCCAGTAACAAGATGAAACTTCCAATGAATGAACTTGCTACTTCAGTTCAGAAAACTGTGTGTACAAAGTACAACTTAAACCACAATGTATTTCATTGTTCGTTCATTTAGGCTGATTGAAAACCTGGAATTCTTTGGGTAAATGGTGACCTTTCCTCTCTCTTTGTAAAAATTTCTTTTAAAGACAACTTTCTGGTGCTATTTTCACTGATCTTTTTGAAGAGGCTATGAGAAAGTCAAAGTGCCTTCTTATTTATCAAGTAATTGATACACATACCTCGCTATTCCAAATCTCTCTCTTTTTGAACACTACAACTTTTTGTATAAATGTAATTCTACTTACATCACTTTTTGTTTCCACAGACATATTTTAAATTAAAGCTGTAATTATACTTAACAGAAATTTTGTGTTCACATGTGGTCTGTAGAGCCAAGGGTATTTCTAGAAAGATATAATGTATACTGTCCCTTTTAAAGCAAGATGAGTGCTAAATATAGTTTCTCATCTAATTCTGCCTTTTACAGTATTGAAACCTTAGATAGTGCTAGGTCTGATCTTTTGTGTGTTGCTCAGAGTAGAGAGTTATTTTGCTTTAAGGATTAAACAGAAATATTTCACCAGAAAATGGTGGAAAAAAAACTAAGCAAGCCTGTCTGTACCTGAGGAGAGACTTAACATTTCAGGCCTATGATCTAACACTGTAAAAGTGTCATCTTAGCTAGTGGGTTTTTTTCTTGTTCCCACAGTCAGCTTAAAATATGTCCATCTGCCCTCTCACCTCTCTACCCCTAAGCATTTCTTATCAACCTTCCGACAAGGTGGTAGTGATGTTGTCTGCAGTACTGATCTCTACATAACCAGGCTTAATATTAAATATCTGGCACCTTCTCCACTTCCAGGCCATGACTGTATCATTTGAATGTAAAGCTGTGTTTTCTGATCACTAGAATCTATGATGGATCTTGTCTCAACAGCCTCCGACTGCAGACTCTCAACCTCAAATAGCTAACATTCCCCCTCCACATCCCAAGATCCACAAACAGGACTGTGCTTGCAATTCCTTGTTCCAGCCTGTTGCTGTCCCATGGAACTGACTTTCTTATCTCAACACCTTTTTTTAATCCAAACTGTTCCCAAATAATCAATCACTCTTCCAGCCCTTAGAATCTTTTTTTCAAAGAGAAAGTTGATGAAGTCATGGACCTGAAATGTTAATCCTGTTTTTTTTATTTCCACTCCACAGATACTGCTATCACGGAGTATTTCTCGCATGGTCTGTTTGTAGATACAGAAAATCTGTATTTCGTTTAGCCATTGAAATGGTGTGTATGGATATAATTCGGCTTCCATTTTAAAGACCTGCATTCTAATGTTTTTGTGATGCCTTGATGTTTGTATAGAAATCTTGCCATCAAGGAAAGTGGAGAGTTCAAGTTTATTTGAGTAAAGCAGTTGTAAACAGGTGCTATAAGATTATGTCATTGGAAAATGACAAATTTGCAGGAGCTGGCTTCTCATAAATGTGAACATAGAAAAATAAAATTGATAGAAATATGTTTTAACTGAACAAACATGTGAAGACTTTTCTATTCCTGCTTGCTCACCCATGCCATTATACATGTCCATAGAGACAAGTCAATTACATTGTTGCAGTAGATCTATGTGAGAGGCTGGGCAAAAGTTAAACAATTACATACATTTTAATTTAGTGACGCTTCACCCGGCCCAAAACTTTAACGCTGATCTTTCTTCACAGATGCTGCTAGGTCTGCTGAGCTTTTCCAGCCACTGCTCAGTCTAAAACAAAAAAAACAAGTTGAGAGACAAAATGTTTATTATAGGTGAATATGAAATTATGCTTTGTTATCAAATTAAAATTGAAGTATAAGAATTTAGATGATCTGTGGCTATAAGTGAATGGATCATTTAAAAAGTAAGATTATTGGCTACCAAAATAATTAAAAGTAAAGTTTTATTTCTAGGGACCTATAAATGCACTAGTTATGAATTCTGTTTACATTGATTGGAGTCCTAGCTAGAATGCACTGCTAATGCAAGTAATGTACTTCATATTACAAAGCTATATAGAAGTACTGGAGGAAGTGCAAATAAATTTTGAGGATGATACCAGAACTGAGAATGTAGATACCTGGGAGGATTGAACAAATATTCTTCCTTTAGCAAACAGAAGACTTAAGTCAAGTGAACATTTGGCCATTAAAATGTATGAATTGTTCGACATGGATGCGGAGACAATGTTTCTAAAAATGGTGTTTATCAACGTGAGATAATTATAAAGCACAAAAAGTGTAATTGCTATTGTTAAAATGTGGATCTCACTACCTCAGGAAATATTTGAGCAAAATAAGATACTTTCAAAATGAAAACTGGGCATGTACCTGAGAGAAACCAGAATAACAGGAATATTAGTCAATAAATGTATGCAGTATGACCCAGCACAGACTTCTAGTTGGTTTAAATAGCCTGTTTTTCCCAACATTTTTCTGTGCAAATTATTTATTTTTGCACCTACACTGGTGATTGCCCATGCTACACTATCATGTTATAATTACACTTCTGGAAATGCAACAATTCCCATCACCTCCAGGATTAATTCCATGAAGTGACATAATACTTCAGTGAGATTTAAGTTAATGGGATATTTCATTCTAATGCTTTTACAGAAACAGCTTGCCTTCATTCCTGAAAGATAGGAAAAGCAACATAGTGCCCCTTGAGAATGTGGAGACAATACCCTTAAACTCAAGTTCACACTTATTGCATCTCTCTTTTTCATCATAATGGCTAACATTTATGATTCTGTGAAGAAGTCATTCACCCTGAATATCCAATCCTTCTATCTTGGAAGGTATTTAAATTAAGCAGAGGGGCAAGTCAGGCAAACTGCTCTTGCTACAGAGAGGTTTGGCTGGAGATGGCATGGAAAAGTAAGATTTGGACTTGGAGAGATTTTCATGGCCTTAGAATGATTCAAAAAGATTTCCAGCGAATGTCATACTGTAAGAAATATACAATATCATATATACTGTAGTCATTGTCTTTTTTTAATTGTTAATATTCCTACAGTGTGGGGACAGGCCTTTTGGCCCAACAAGTCCACACCAATCCTCACAGCATCCCACCCAGTCTCATCTCTCTCACCCACGTAATCTACACATTCCTGTACACAATGGGCAATTTAGCAGAGCAAAACCACCTACCCTGCACATCTTTTGGACTGTGGGAGGAAACTTGAACTCCCAGAGGAAACTCAGGCTGATACAGGGAGGATGTGCAAACTCCACACAGACAGTTGCCCAACATTGGAATAGAACGTGAGCCCCTGGTGCTGTGAAGCAGCAGTGCTAACCACTGAGCCACCATGCTGTCCCCAAAAGGGGACACACGAGATTTTACGGGAGGTAAAAGAACTAATAGAAAGGCAGTTTCTCTTGAAGCTTTCCTACTTCAAATGCAGTCGTGAAATCATTAATTGTGGTAAGTTTGCACTTCTTTGTGTTTTCTCAGGCTGTAGCCCATCAATGGGATTCTTTTCTCACTGGTAGAAGCCTGAACTGTGCTAATGTCAATTATTCTTCTACAGTTTCTGAAAAAATTCATCCCTGACTCCTTAACTAAAATTCAACAAGCAGTTGTTGCTGCATGATAACTTACCTAAGTTGCAATTAGTTATGTTTGAGCTTTGCCATTGATCATAAAATTGCATCAGATCAGCTGGTTCTGACCACATTTGTCAGGTATGACGATGAGTATACAACACTGATTGTTTGAAGGAATAAAAATAGCAACCCTTAATAATACTCCTTCCCTTTCTGGGCACCAAGACAATGGTAGAAGCCTGGAGATCAGCAAATTGGGCGCAAACCAGTTGCCCAATACAGACAGATTGCTAATTCAGGGAGTAATGTTTGTATTGTTTTAGCATTTTTTTGATAAACGATAGAACCACAGAAAAGTTACAGCAGAGAAAATGGCCATTCACCCCACTGGATTTGCACAGTTGAGTAAATTAACTTCTGATGTTTAGCCTTGTAGATTTGTTGTGCTTCAGGTGCAGTTCCAGGTTCCTTCTATACGAGTTGAGGGTTTCTGCCTCAACCTGAAAACTGGGCAATGGATTTTGAACAACCACCACCCTCTGGGATTTGCTTGACCATCTTATTTGAAAGGCAGCGACTTCTCCATCGTACCCTCAGGAAGGCAATGGTGCACCCTCCTGATATGTGCTTAATTTTTATAACAGACCTGAACTTACAAATGGATAGGTGTGTGAAAACTGAGTCAATGATACAATAACTATGTACTGAATAATCTAAATTGAATATGTAGAGCATTTGTCTTAAAGGTAAAGATTTTTAAGAACAAGAATAGCACGAATACCGCAAACAAGAGTTTGATTCCTACATTTCAATTACAGTGATGTGCGTTATTTTCCACCCTTCTTTAAAAGTATGTAAAATTTGAATATGTGTAATTTCTTATGAAAATAAATGATTGAATGCTTAGTTATTAAGAGCAGAAGAATTTTCACTTATGTACCGGAATATCATTCTCTAACTATCCTGACCTATATTGTACTCAAATTTTATTACTTTTAATTTTAGATTGCTGTCCAAAAAATAACTATCTTGATCAGTATGGACCTTGTGGCCTGCTCTGTTAATATATATCATTCTGTTAAAATATTGACAGAAGCGTCAATATAAAAGAGGCAGGTGACTCATTTAGATATAAGAATATGCATTTCTAAAAGCCATTGCATTGAACACCAGCACTAACAAAAATTCCTATAAAATATTTAATCAGAGCCAGAAACAGTAACACAGTGGATACACATCTCTTGATTTATATGAACATTAAACAGAAAGAATAATTGCAAATAATGATAGCTTGCTCGGAAAAAAGACATTTTGAATGAGGGAGGAATCCGCTGCCAGGCACAGAACTGTCAACATCAAACTTTTGGAGAGAATGCAAAAAGTGGATGCAGGGCAAGTGGGAATTTAGTTATTTGGTGAAACTGGAGAAGCTATTTCTATTCTATATAGAACAGAGAAAATTAAAAGTGACAGTGTAATGAAGTTTCAATACAATAAGCAGTTTTCCAAAGTGAACGCTGTAAATATTTGGAAAACACATGAGTGCTTGAAGAGTGGAATTAATGGGATCCTTACAAAGCGCTGGTGTCAGCTCCTGTGTTTTCAAAACCTTTGAAATAATTCCAATATTTTACACAGATATCCGGAGATGGCAAAACTGTATTTCTCAGATCTTACCACCTGATGTGGATTGTTACATTAATACACCAATTAGGGGTTACATATATGTACACATCTATAATATAGTTTCCAGATTATATTGGATTAAGTGTAGGGTGTATCTCCACTACTGTGTGTTAACTCAAAGCTAAGAAAATACTCAGCTCTTGCCTTGAAGCTTCTTCCTATCTGTTTGATGTTCAGTACAATCAATATTCAAAACCTGCTCTGAAAACTGCTCACATTTTGACAGGTGTGATTAGTTGTGGGCATCCTTTAAGATGAACCACGATAGTCTGATATTGAGCACATTGTTTGAACAATAATCAAGTTGCCCTATTTGGTAACGTGATAGAATCACTTCTTTAAAAACTCAAGATCCGAAAATGCATTTGTCCCCAAATTAATTTTTCTCTATCTAGGCCATAGAGGGACAGGTCAGTTAGTTTTATCTTAATTTATTGTTGTTACAGAGGTATATCGTGTTCAGATTTGAAGACAGAGCCCGCTGTGCTGCGATAGTGTCAACCACGGGCCACATGGCACCCTCTTGTAGGGTGGTTCTCCGGACAGTTGATTGACGGCCGCCTTCCAAGTGCGATTGGCCGCCATCACGGGGCCCGCCTGCCTACTACCAGCCAATCAGCAGGCGCGGCGAGGTGGTCACGTGCTGTGCGATGGCGGCGTTAGCGGCGTCTTTGCTGCTGGGCCGGATTGTGTAAGGGTAGGGCTGGATTCTAGGTAGAGCCTGGCGGCGAGGAGAAATCTCGGATTGGGCTCTCAGTGACTATGGGCACCGTCCAGGCTCGGGTAAGGTCAGGCCAATGATCCTAGATTGCCGGGGAGATCCTTTCAGCGCTCGATTCCCCCCCCCCCCCCCCCCCCCGCTACCCCCAAGCCTTCCTCCCTGTGGCGGCTGGGCCCTCTCAGGAATCAGCGCTGTTCCCAGTGAATCTCACCTGTACTTAACTCCTGCACTACTGTCGACAGGGAACAATTGGCAGTTTCCCCCTTGAATGTTAAGTGAGTTATTTTGTTTTTCTGTTCATTCCTGACATGTTGGTCAGGATTGATTGGCCATCTATAATCTTGTTGAGCCACTGCTGGTGATGTGAGAACAGCGCTTTTTCCTGTAACGGTTTGATGTGGCTGGTTAGTTTGCTAGGTCATTTTAGAGGGAATTTGGGAGCCAACCACATTGCTTATTTTAATAGGTCAGCTTCATAAGTTTGGGTGACTTTAGGCTTCTTGTCACCTTGCTGCTAATGACCTTTCTTTGTGGTTCAAGGGTGTAGGAAAGGGCATTTCTTTTTCAGTGGCACTAATTGTTTGTAGTATTCACAATGGTAGAGCCTGCTCATGAGACAAGTTGTAGAGAGAGATTTTTGAGTGTTATCATGTCTCTGTACCTGCCTAGATGCACAATGAGTGTATGCCATCATTCTTTTAACTTGAGCTGTATTGCTGTTTTGATGGGTGGAGTGGTAAACTAAAGTCACTGTATATCTTGCCTCAGCCTAGCCCTTTTACTGTGCACTTTTGAAAAAGCTAACACTTGAGGTGTTAACAATGGAGCTTCCACCAGCAAGGTCCCTTTGCTGGTGGAACCATTGATTATGATTGGAGGGGTGTTGAATTTTTACATTAGCTGAATGCCGAAAATACTTGGCACATATTTTCTTTTGTGTAGTTTCTGTGGTTACGAGAGCAAATCTATTAGCCAGTTTATAAACGTACAGTCAGGTCCTGCAGACAAAACTGAGATAAAAGGCTAGTTAAACTTTTTGTGGTATTTGAGGGGTGCACGTTAGCTAGGATACTAGGTGAACTGTTAGCTTTCTCAGGTATGGAACACAGGTATGTCTAGTAGTGAAGTCCTTAAGTTGGATTTGTGCTGTTGATTTACAGGAAATAAGAACTCTACCACTGATAAATGATGAGTTGATGGATAAGCATTTTCTGCTGCCACAATTGGGAGAATGTTACAAAGTTGACAGGAGAGTTGGTACTCTGGAAAGGAACTACTTTAAACATTTGGGTTAAATGGACTATTTCTGTGCTGTTTTATTCGCATGTGAGAATCGGAAGAAAGCTGCCTCTCCAAAAGGAGAGAAAGAATTGAAGACAAAATGTTACTCAGAAATCTGTGGAGGAGCTTTTTATTTGATGAAGGGTCTAGGCCCAAAACGTCAGCTTTTGTGCTCCTGAGATTCTGCTTGGCCTGCTGTGTTCATCCAGCTCCACGCTTTGTTATCTTGGAGGAGCTTGTTATCTTTAGAATGCAATGACTATCATACTGGTTAAAAATACAGAAGAATTATTCTGGATTAATAAGAATGATTAAATCTGGTGGTTTGACTGTTAAGCTGTTACAATACCTTCAACAATAAGGTAAATATTGTAAAAATTAAGTTGATCTCCATTGTGAGTTGCAGTCAAATCAGAGTTCCAGGTTCACATTTCCTTAGATCCCGGATCATTGACCTATTGGGGAAAAAAAAACTGGGAACGTGTCATGAAAGAGAATTGTCCACTGAGTGTAGAATGCTGGAAAAGGATAGATATTGTGATTTGTCATCTTAATCCTGACCTGTAAAAATGTAATAAAAATTCTCATGTAATTGAAGACCATTTGATGAATTGGAGGATGTGGTTTGTATCCATATGCTGTCTGTTCTTTATTATTTTGCTTCAGTGAAGAATTTAATTCCCAAAGAGACAACAACATGCAGGAATTAACCCCTGTTGTTGCCCCTCTGGCCTACAGAGATCATGCAACACATATAAATAAAAGCATATAGGCTGGGCAGTAGTAGGTTTCCCATGTATTGTATTCACATAATTGTCTTGTGAACTCACTTGAGGGATGCATGTGACTTGACCATGAGACACAGGAGCAGAATTAGGCCATTCAGCCCATCCATTCTGCTCTGACATTCAATAAGACCATGACTGATCTGATAAGCCTCAACTCTCCTTTCCTGCCTTTTCCCCAAAAACTTTGATTCCCTTACTGATTAAAAATCTCTCTCTTAGCCATGAATATCCTTCACAACCTAGCCTCAGCAGCCCTCTATGATTAATAACTATATAGATTTGGAACCCTTTGAGAGAAGAAATTCCTCCTAATCTGTATCTTAAATGTGCAGTCCCTTTTTTTTTAAAAAACGGATTAAACCCTCTGGTTCTAGACTGTCCACAAGGGGAAATAAATTTTTCCACGTGTATCTTGTTAAGTTCTCTAAGTATTTTCTTGGTTTCTAGAAGGTCTTCTCCCAGTCCAACAGGTACAGGCGCAATCTACATAATCTTTCCTCATAAGGCAGCCCATTCATACCTGTTATCGGCCTTGTGAGCCTTCTCTGGACTTCCTTCAAAGCCATTTTACTTTTCGTTTGATAAGGGGTCCAAAATGCTTCGCAGTATTCCAGCTTTTACAATTTTAGCAAAACCTCCCTTTTACATTTCACTCCCTTTGAAATAAAGGCCAATATTTCATTTACCTTCTTTGTTTACCCGCTGAACTTGGATACTACCTTTTTGTAATTCTCACGATCTTTCTGAAGTTTATTCTGCTCCTTGACATATAACCATAAAATAAAACGATTGGTTTTATTTTAGCTTTGAATAATATTTATGTACTAAAATCTAAAATAAACAGTTTATTATATTTGTTGCTGCACAGAAAAAGGTGTTAACAACTGAAATGTATATTATTTATTAGCAATCTTTAATGTCATGCTCACTATGTCTGCCATTTACCCTTCCAATGTGTATACCCTTACTCCACCCAATGAAAAATGCAGTGAACGTTCGGGGGGGGGGGGAAAAAAATTGCATTAATTGATCATAGTTTTTAATCTGTTTCTTTTTTATTATTAAAATTTTGTGCATGTACTGTTCCTTGGTCCATTGTCATTTTATTGTCTGGCTCATACTTCTGAGATCTGTGCGCTTTTATTTTTCCAGACCCTTTGAGTAAAGGGAACTATTTCAAGCATTTGATCCAACAAAACCAAATTATTTTATTAATTGAATCCAGATGTGCACAGTGCAAGTGAAGAGGAAGAAGCAAACTGCAATTACTGAAGTTTTTAACACCTATGTTTCACCCATTTGACTTTGCCAATTTTTGCCCCTGTTACTGTATCCAATAAGTATGTACTTTTGCACACGAAACACTGCAGAATAAAAGAGAAATGTATACCATATCTTTCAGAGCTTAGAGCCTCTTCCAGTGAGTGGACCGAATTTATCGCCTTCAGTGGATGAACTGGAAACAGTTGAAGTGGAACCTGAGACCAAACAAGAGGTTTTAGAAAATAAAAGAGTGAGAAACTATCTAGTTTAATTTTTTGCTTTTGTTAAAACAGCTTTTGTTATGATCATATGTTGAGATTTTGTCAGTGATTTCACTTAGCTAGTGATGTCAGCTGTGTCATACAGGACAGAACCCTGTCCACCAACCACCATTGTTGCCACTGCTATCAGATCCAGCCGATCAAGTTTGAACTGTAGAGTACAAGAATAATCCACATTGCTCAGTTAAGTCTCTGTTAGCACAGTGATTTAATTTAGTTTGGTTTGAGTATTATTGGAATACTGCATGCAATTCTGGTCTCTTTGCTATAACAAGGATGTTGTCAAATTTGAAAGCATTCAGAAAAGATTTACAAGAATGTTGCCAGATTTGCAGAGTTTAAACTGGACGAAGGCGCTGAATAGGCTCGAGTTATTTTCTCTGGAGTGTCGGATGCTGAGAGGTGACTTTATAGAGGTTTATAAAATCATGAGGGGACATGGATAGAGTAAGTAGCCAAGGACTTTGCCCCAGAGTGCGGGAGTCCAAGACTAGAATGCATAGGTTTCAAGTGAGAGGGAAAAGATTTATAAGGGACCTAAGGGGCAACCTTTTCACACAGAAGATGGTACGTGTATGAAATGTGCTGCCAAGGAAGTGGTACAAGCTGGTACAATTGCAGTGTTTAAAATGCATCTGGATGGGTATATGAGCAGGAAAGATATAGAGTGATATGGGCCAAATGTTGGGAAATGGGACTAGGTTAATTTAGGATATCTGGTCAACATGGATGAGTTGGACCGAAAGGCCTGTTTCTGTGCTGTATATCTTTTTGACTCTGACTCAACTGGGTGATGTAACTGGCACATGTAGCAATACAATATTAAATACATGTTAAACCATTTGCAGAACTTCATTCTTTCCAAACCTCTGATACATTGTAAATTCCTGAAATTGGTCAAGGCTTGATTTGGTTTCCTGCTTAATCCTTGGTCCTTGTTTTTTTTTCTTCTTGCTAGACCCTAATAAATAATTTATGGTTGTAGGCCATGTTAGAGGTCCTACTAGAAAGAATTATGCTCAGGAAAAGGGAAATAGATTTTTTTTTAAGTTGAATTTGTACATGCTTATTTTAAATTTAGAAGAATTCTCAAGGTTATAAACTCTCTTTGCTGTTGTAGGTGGTTGTTCAGCATGTGCACATTGACGGAATTAGCAGAACTAAAGATGATCTCTTAGTGTATGAAATTGCTGATGTATTCAAAGCTAAAAACCTCATTGAGGTAAGTATACCCATAAAAATTAGTAGAGCAACTTTGCAACTTCAAGGTGTTGAACTTCCAGGGCCCACTCCATTGGCATGTTAGTCAAATTGTAGGAGAAAATGATTTGTATTTCAATTGGGTGGGCGCAGGAGCAAAATCCCTCGACTAATTAATGGTGAAAAATGCATGCGATATAAGAAGTGCATAAAATATCATGCACAATGTTTGTCTTCACTATGGCTTTGTGATATTAGTCATGACTGTTATGCCAATTGTCTAATGTAAAATGTCAATTTTTCTCCTGCTCAACTGCTGTAAAGAGCAAACGTCCTAATGTCGTTGTTACATTAACCAGTCTATGAATAGAATGATTGTTATTAGAACATGTTATTAACAATAACGTAATAAATTGATGTTCCGATCAAATCTGTAAGATTCTATCTTATGAAAGTAGGCCATTTATGTGCCCCACAGACTTGTAGTGCAGATTGTCCGTCTTCCCCTTGAGTTCCATCTGTACTGATTTTAATAGTCTCAGCTGGTTAGATTAAAGTGCAAAGTAATATTTTCAGACATTACCCTTCACAAGAACAGGATATAAGTGTGGAAACATGGGGTCTTAATTACCTTTCTGGCCCATTTCAAACAGACATTGACAAAATGAATGACCAACAATGTAAATTACTATGCTCTTGACCACACGGTTCTATTTGTATGCGACAGGCAAAGATTGGATTTAATGTTTTGTCTTGAACCTTGTTTCTTGGGTGGTGTATGCTCCCTTAGTCATATTAAGCTGAAGTATGAACCATGATTAGACAATTGAATCTGCTTACTGGTGATTGTAAGATTATTTTGCCAGCTCTCACATCAGCATGCTAACACTTGAGTCAAAACTGACACCTGAACAGAGCTATGTGACCAGAATTTATGCAAATACAAATGGATATGAATAGTATGTTTATTTAGTATATACTATGATATATCTGAAGTAATGCAGCTGTATTGCAATAACTGAAGTCTGTGGTGCAGAAGAAGGCCATTTAGCTCATTGTGCCCGCACTGGCAAATCATTTGAGCATTATCTCTAGTGCCAAATCTCCTGCTTCCCTATACCCTTACACATTATCTTTTTTCCAGATAATCGTCCAATACCTCTCTTGAACCTGTCTCTATAGTTCTAGGCAGTATGTTCTATACCCTAACAATCTGCTCAAATGAAAAGGTTTTATTTGCACAACACATTTTCTTCTTTTACAGGACACTTTTTAAAATTATGTTGTCTTGTTCTTGTTCCCTTTGCAAGCAGAAAGAATTTCCCTCTACCTATTGCTTTCAGCCTGCTGGATAGAAACATAATGTGTGTACCATTATAGCCATAAGCTATGTGTCGAGTAGAAGAATATTCAGAAACATTTGTTGAGTATTGTAGAGAAGTATGATGGTTATGAAATTCAGGCCTTGAGCATATTTTTTAAAACTACAAAATACTGAATGATGTTTCTAGCCCTTGTCATTGTGTGTGTTCTGAATTGGGGAATGCTTGTACTTCATGTACCCATACAATGTTGTCACTTGTTATAGGTCAGCAAGAGATTTTCAAGGTCAAGGGGAGCAGAATCAACCCAATTCAGCACCAACAGATTAAATTTGAACTGACGGGCGAGATTGAACTCTGCAGCTGTTCGTTTGCTCCACTGTGTTGGTTTTATTGGTTATGGATTCAGCTTTGTTGTTATTTTGTTTTTTTTGATAGTCACTGAGGCCAAACAGTTTTTCTTGAGTCTACATTTTCTTGACAGTAGTATGTGTCATCCTCAAACATTCCAGTAATGTTTTTCAAAAAATTAAAGCTTGTCCCCTGAAATTAATCCATGTAATGTTTCAGATAGAAGCAAAACTTAGCGAGGCTGAATTTAGCAAGGAGCAGTACCGAATTAAATTTAATACTTACATAATACTTTTGTCATTGTAAGACCTGTTTTGTTGCAGAGTTTGAAATTTTTCTTTTTCTGTCTTTTCTAAAAGGTGATGAAGAAGTCTCATGAAGCTCGTGAACGCTTGCTTCGCCTGGGGATTTTCAGAAATGTGGAAGTCCTTATTGATACTGCCCAGGGTAACTCTAAGATATACACACTCTCACCTTCTACCACCTTGTGGTTCCTGGCATAGCTGATCGCAATTAAACAGTATTTCTGAGAAGCCTAGTCCTGAAAGTAGGATGCCTCCTTAAATATTTTTCTTTGTTTTTGCCAACCCTCCAATTCAGCCTTTGCTGCTTTTTTTTCAAAAGCATCTGCGATTAGATTGGTAAACCACCTGGTGACATCATAACTCTGTCTTTCACCTGTACCATTTATTCAGTATTTCAATCACATTAACCCTCTGCGCGGGTCCAGTAACCCCTGTATCTGGCTACTGCATTGTCCTCGATACTTGTCAAAAAAGGGAAACAAGTAACTTATTTCCACTGTCACTGTTACAAATCCGGAATAAGCTATGTAAGTACTGGTGGAGGATGTGCTCCTTCCCTCCCCTGAAAGTTAAAGGTGGTATATATAAAGAACTCATGAAATGGTTGTTTTGAATTCAGAAGCTCTGTTAAACATGCTTTGACCGGTTATGTGCAATGATCTATGTTGTTGCAGAGCTTTCTGATTTTTGTTTATGCTTGATACATTTTGTTGATATTAAAGGTGAAGAGGCAGTAGCTGAAGGATTGGACGTGATATTTGAAGTAAAGGAAATGAGACGATTGACTGGAAGCTACAACACTATGGTTGGCAATAATGAAGGAAGTATGGTAAGAAGGTTTTTATAATTGCATGAGTTGTAAAGAATACAGCTGCAATTGTAGTTCTCAACTTTTTCTCTTTTCTTTTACTTAGGTTTTGGGTCTAAAGCTGCCCAATCTATTTGGTCGAGCAGAAAAAATAACTTTCCAATTCTCCTATGGAACAAAAGAGACATCTTATGGCCTCTCATACTTTAAACCACAGCCTGGTAACTTTGACAAAAAGTAAGCACTTAGTCTCTGCCTTTCCAGCATATGAGAAAGAGCAGTATAAAATTATGATTTTGTTGTGTGTTCATGCCATGTCCGATGTTTCCGTAAAACATTAGATTCATAGAGCACAAGAAAAGACCTTTCAGACCATTGAGCCTGCCTGAGTCAAAATCGAGCACCTGACTGTTCTAATCTGGCTTTTCAGCACTTGTATACCTTAGAATGCAATTGCACATCTAAATATTTCTTAAATGTTATGAGGGTTTCTGCCTTTACCACCCTTGGAAGCAGTGAGTTCCAGGTTCCATCCTCTGGGTGGATTTTTCTTCCTTTCGTTTCCCCTCCAACCATCTACTGTGTACCTTAAATATATGTCGCCTGGTCATTGATCCTTCCTGCAAGAGGCAAGAGTCCTTACTGTCTGTGCTATCTAGGCTGATCATAATTTTAAATATCTCAATCTTCTATGTATCTTCACCAGTATATTCATATCACGCCTGTAATGTGTATTTTAGAACTGCACACTGTATTGAAATTATTTTCCAAATGATAACCATTGATTTGTGAATGTTTTCCAATGCCAATGAATATTTGATTTTGTGATTTATGGGAATAATTTAGGTTTCCAATAAGTATTACGCAGAAATGCAACCTTCACTTGTGTCATCAAGCTCCAAGATAATAAAATGTGAGGCTGGATGAACACAGCAGGCCAAGCAGCATCTCAGGAGCACAAAAGCTGACGCTTCGGGCCTAGACCCTTCATCAGAGAGGGGGATGGGGTGAGGGTTCTGGAATAAATAGGGAGAGAGGGGGAGGCGGACCGAAGATGGAGAGAAAAGAAGATAGGTGGAGAGGAGAGTATAGGTGGGGAGGTAGGGAGGGGATAGGTCAGTCCAGGGAAGACGGACAGGTCAAGGAGGTGGGATGAGGTTAGTAGGTAGATGGGGGTGTTGCTCGACCTCTTCATCTCCAACTGCCGTTGAGACATTAACCGCCTCAACCTCTCCACCCCTCTCACCCGCTCCAACCTCTCCCCCGCAGAACGGGCAGCCCTCCGCTCCAACCCCAACCTCACCATCAAACCCGCAGACAAGGGTGGCGCAGTGGTAGTATGGTGCACTGACCTCTACATCGCCGAGGCCAGACGCCAACTCTCCGACACCACCTCCTACCGCCCCCTCGATCATGACCCCACACCCGAGCACCAAACCATCATCTCCAACACCATTCATGACCTCATGACCTCATGACCTCTTCACCTCAGGGGACCTCCCACTCACAGCCTCCAACCTCATTGTTCCCCAACCCCGCACGGCCCGTTTCTATCTCCTTCCCAAAATCCACAAACCTGCCTGCCTTGGTCGACCCATCGTCTCAGCCTGCTCCTGCCCCACCGAACCCATCTCCACCTATCTGGACTCCATTTTCTCCCCTTTGGTCCAGGAACTCCCCACCTACGTCCGTGACACCACCCACGCCCTCCACCTCCTCCAGGATTTACAATTCCCTGCCCCCAACACCTCATCTTCACCATGGACGTCCAGTCCCTATACACCTGCATTCCGCATGCAGATGGCCTCAAGGCCCTCCTTCTTCCTGTCCCGCAGGCCCGACCAGTCCCCCTCCACCGACACCCTCATCCGCCTAGCTGAACTCGTCCTCACCCTCAACAACTTCTCTTTTGACTCCTCCCACTTCCTACAGACTAAGGGGGTGGCCTTGGGCACCCGCATGGGCCCCAGCTATGCCTGCCTCTTTGTAGGTTACGTGGAACAGTCCCTCTTCCGCACCTACACAGGCCCCAAACCCCACCTCTTCCTCCGGTACATTGACTGTATCGGCGCCGCCTCTTGCTCCCCAGAGGAGCTCGAACAGTTCATCCACTTCACCAACACCTTCCACCCCGACCTTCAGTTCACCTGGGCCATCTCCAGCACATCCCTCACCTTCTTGGACCTCTCAGTCTCCATCTCAGGCAACCAGCTTGTAACTGATGTCCGTTTCAAGCCCACCGACTCCCACAGCTACCTAGAATACACCTCCTCCCACCCACCCACCCTCCTGCAAAAATTCCATCCCCTATTCCCAATTCCTCCGCCTCCGCCGCATCTGCTCCCACGATAAGACATTCCACTCCCGCACATCCCAGATGTGCAAGTTCTTCAAGGACCGCAACTTTCCCCCCACAGTTATCGAGAACGCCCTTGACCGCGTCTCCCGCATTTCCCGCAACACATCCCTCCCACCCCGCCCCCGCCACACCTGCCAAAAGAGGATCCCCCTCGTTCTCACACACCACCCTACCAACCTCCGGATACAACGCATTATCCTCCGACACTTCCGCCATCTACAACCCGACCCCACCACCCAAGGCATTTTTCCATCCCCACCCCTGCCTGCTTTCCGGAGAGACCACTCTCTCCATGACTCCCTTGTTCGCTCCACACTGCCCTCCAACCCCACCACACCCGGCACCTTCCCCTGCAACCGCAGGAAATGCTACACTTGCCCCCTCACCCCTATCCCAGGCCCCAAGATGACATTCCACATTAAGCAGAGGTTCACCTGCACATCTGCCAATGTGGTATACTGCATCCACTGTACCCGCTGTGGCTACCTCTACATTGGGGAAACCAAGCGGAGGCTTGGAGACTGCTTTGCAGAACACCTCCGCTCGGTTCGCAACAAACAACTGCACCTCCCAGTCTCAAGCCATTTCCACTCCCCCTCCCATTCTTTAGATGACACGTCCATCATGGGCCTCCTGCAGTGCCACAATGATGCCACCCGAAGGTTGCAGGAACAGCAACTCATATTCCGCCTGGGAACCCTGCAGCCTAATAGTATCAATGTGGACTTCACCAGTTTCAAAATCTCCCCTTCCCCAACTGCATCCCTAAACCAGCCCAGTTCGTCCCCTCCCCCCACTGCACCACACAATCAGCCCAGCTCTTCCCCTCCACCCACTGCATCCCAAAACCAGTCCAACCTGTCTCTGCCTCCCTAACCTGTTCTTCCTCTCACCCATCCCTTCCTCCCATCCCAAGCCGCACCCCCATCTACCTACTAACCTCATCCCACCTCCTTGACCTGTCCGTCTTCCCTGGACTGACCTATCCCCTCCCTACCTCCCCACCTATACTCTCTCCACCTATCTTCTTTTGTGTCCATCTTCGGTCCGTCTCCCCCTCTCTCCCTATTTATTCCAGAACCCTCACCCCATCCCCCTCTCTGATGAAGGGTCTAGGCCCGAAACGTCACCTTTTGTGCTTTTGAGATGCTGCTTGGCCTGCTGTGTTCATCCAGCCTCACATTTTATTATCTTGGATTCTCCAGCATCTGCAGTTCCTATTATCTCATCAAGCTCCATATCTCTTTGGCAAGGATTGGGGAACTACAGAGTGTAAATTTTGACCCAAATATTGCAGTGAAAAGCATGGGAAAGCTGATGGTGCTTAGAATTATTTTAATGAAAATGCAACAGCAAATTCTGCCAAGAGTAGGTGCACAATTGGATGTGGAAATTGAGAGGTTCCTGTTAGGAGGGGTGTTGCTATGTTTTAGCTTTGCAAAAGCAGTATCTAATGGTTTAGCTTTTTATTCAAACGTATTAAGTGATGTAAAGATCTTGTATTTGTACTATCAGTATGAAGTAAAGTTGCCACAGAAAGCTAGGCCAAGCCTTAAGTACCTTGTTAATGCTGTAATAAGTGTTAGGTATCCCAGTGAATCTCTCTGGCAAGAAAATTAACTATTACTGTATATCCCTGAAAGAAGATACTTTGTTAAAGTTTTTCATCTGGCAGTCTTTTTAGGTCAATTTTATATGAACACTAATTTAGGGGGAAAACCAACTCCAATATTGTATGCTAAGAGAGGGCTGATTGGTTCATGACAGGATTTTGTTGGAGACATTGTCATAAAGAAGGCACCCACTAATGATGATTGACAGTTAACTACCACATGCTGTTTGCATATTTCAAACCAGGCAGGTTGCTCTTGAATGGCCAAGGTGGTGTTCTGACAAGTGAACCAGCGAGTGGCTGTCACTTATTTTGTTGAATTGAAGTAAATGCAAACATATACGTGTTCTTTCTGTCTGCACTAAACGGGGTCTCATGTATTAATATGTGTAACTTCAAGTAAGTACGTGTGCCAGCCCAAGAGACCTACTGACAAAACTAAGAAGTGAAATTGCTCTCACTATCCAAATTATCTAGCAAATGCTGATGCTTGCTATGTAGGTTGTACACCCCAAAGACAAGCAGATCATTTAAAATAGCATATCCTTTGGCTGTTTGTCACAAACGAGTTACTGTTGATATCAAACCAGCCATGCTTGCTTGCATAACTCCTATCAATAGTCATTGAATCACTCAGCACAGAAACAAGCCTATCGGCTCAACCAGTCAATGCCAGACTAATCGCAAACTACCTAGTCCCACCTGTGCCCTCCTGGCCCATATCCTGGCAAACCTTTCCTATTCACGTACTTATCCAAATGTCTTTTTAAAAATTGTAATTGTACCCACATCCACCACTTTCTCGGGAAGTTCATTCCAGAGGTGAGCCACCCTCTGTGTGGGGTAAACAAAAATTGCAACCCATGTCATTTTTGAATGTTTTTTTTTCTCTCACTTTTAAAAACATGCTCCCTAGTCTTAATCCCCCATCCTAGGGAAATGACAAACACCATTAATTCTATCTATACTCCATTATTTTAAAAACTTGTAAAAGGCCACTTCTCTACCTCCTACGTCCTCGTGAAAAAGAGGTCCCAGCCTCTCCTTATAACTCCAACCCTCCATACCTGGCAACATCCTGGCAAGTCTCTTCTGATCCCACTCCAGCTTAATAATATCCTTCCCATAACTGGGTGACCCGACTGGACACAGTATTCCAGACAAGGCCTCATCAATGTTCTGTACAACCACAACGTGACTTCTCAATTCCTATACTGAAAGGATGGAGTAATAAAGACAAGCATGCCAAATGCCTTTTTAACCACCCTGTCTATATGTGATGCAAACTTCAAAGAATTATGTACCTGTACCCCTAGGTCCGTCTTCTACAACACGACTCAAGGCCCTACCTTGAATTATGTAAGTCCTACCATCCTTTGTTGTACCAAAATGTAATAACGCACATTTATCCAAGTTAAACACCATCTGCCATTTTTCAGCCCATTACCCATTTGATCAAGATCCCCTTGTAATCCTAAAAAACCCGATAGTGTCAAACATTAGATGTGATTTTGCAATTGGACACTGTTCGCTGGTCCCCCTGCACCTCTAAATATTCCCAGTTTAAGTGACACTCTGCTTTTTCCCGCCAATATAAACATCTTCACATTTTCCCCTGTTATACTCTCTCTGCCAGAATTTTGCACGCTTACTAAAACTATCTGCGTTGGTGTGCAGCTTTAAGATGTCTTCACACTTACTTTCCAACCTGTCTTGGTGTTGTCTGCAAATTTAGCTACAATTGCCTTTTCTCAGCTAGAAACAAAGCCAGTTGGAATTAGAACCTTTATAACTTAAAGAAATATAATGCTTTGACCATTTCGACGTATACAAATTTGGAAATAAATAACACTTGTTACCATAATAATTAGCTAACTAGTTGTCCAATTGTTTCAATGCAAGCATCTGTCACTTTCAGTGTTTTTCAGAAATCACAAACATAAACAGAGGCCACATCAATTTATGCCTGGAAGTAATAAAATTAATGATGACTGGGCTTTGTACAAGGCAGGAATTAAACTGAGGGATTTGGAGATTTCATGCGGTTTAATGAGTTATTGTTCCCTACTTTTTCTCTGGGCTGAACTGTATAATTCAGATTGGAAAACAAATATCCGTTTTAATGTAATGAAACTGCAGCATTTGTACTAAAAGCAAATGTTGTGGTCAGTTTGCTTACTGGGCTGGTTTATTAGTTTGCACACGTTTTATTACCCTGCTGGGCCACATCATTAGTGCAGTGAAGCGTTATTGTGTTTTCCCACTTGTTATTTAAATTCTGGGGTCTGTTGGAGTTGATTACTTCACTTCTGGTTTTTCTCTGTAGTGGTGTGTATATCGGGTCTGATCCTAGGTATTTATTGATGGATGCCTTGGTTGCATGATATAAACAAAAACAATTGCTCGTCAATTGAAATATGTTTTTTTTTTGCAGTTTTTCTGTCAATTTGTACAAGGTAACTGGACAGTTTCCTTGGAGCTCGCTTCGTGAAACTGATAGAGGTCTTTCAACTGAATACAATGTACGGGTGAAGTACTTTTGTTACTTAATTGTTTTAATTTATAAATTTAGTGATGTTGTTTATTTGTAATGGTGCACTGTGTATAATTTCTGTGATTAAAAATATTTACCAATACCAGTGTGATTATGTTAGCATGCTTGATGGTGTGAAAGGAAGTGCTGGAGAATTAGAATAAGTCACAGTTTTGGGATTAGAGGTACTGCAGCACAGCATGTGAATACAAAGATCTTGATATGGAAATGACAAAGAATGTTCCTGCAGATTTGATCATAATTGTAAGTCTTTGTTTTGAAGTAGAGACTACTTTCAAGAACCTATACTACATTGTCCCCGTACTAAGGGGAAGCTATTACTATTGAATTATCACAGCATATTCTTTTTGTAAACAAGATAAAATATTGCACCTATTTTCTGTACACTATAGCGGAGATTGAGACTTAGCAACTGATTTGTTTGAGCATTAGGTTTGAATAATTATTTTCTAATCATTTGATAGTTGCGATCGTGAACATGTCGTTCAGAATATTATATAGGGAAATTGTTTGTGCTGAGATTTCTTTTAGAACCAGGGCAATACAGAATAACTAATTTGCTTTGGAACTGTAATATAATATTCTCCAGGTGCTGATGTAGGGATCTTTCTTCTCGTTGCAGTTTCCAATCTGGAAAACACATCACACTTTGAAATGGGAGGGAGTTTGGAGGGAGTTGAGCTCTTTGTCACGCACAGCATCCTTTTCTGTTCGGGAAGAAAGTGGTCATTCTCTCAAATCTTCGCTTTCGGTAAAACTTCAATTGTTGCAAATATGTTGAGACCCTTTTATTGAAGTTAATCAGCCTCATTTACAGATTAAAATGCTTAAATTTTAAACTGACTTCTCAACACGTTCCCATTTTCTGACGTTGATTTTTCTGCCTCATTAACAACTATTTTGCATTCGTGCTGGTGAAACCCAGCCTTGATGGCTTTATGAAGGACAGTACTGCATTTTATTTTTGTCAAACAGTAAAGTAATCAGTAACTTCTTGAGAGATATTCTCTCTTTACCTGTTATTAAAGTCCAGCTGTCTCATTTGCTGAAATTGTAATGACAGTCCAAGTCTGATTCAAATTCATTTATCCCACTGACACTAGGTTTTGCAAAAGTGTCTTTGTGGTACTTGCTCAACAATTGTATAATGCGTACTTTTCCATTCTTTCCTATCGAAAGGAGACATGCTTCTCTCCACCTCTCTCTCTGTCTTCTCCCCCAAACCCCAAATCCCCCAGTTAGTCATGAGTGCAAAGCTCTAACCTCTCTCTCATTAAAAAAAAATTCCACAATTAGTTCGAAGAAACGGCTTTCAGGGTACCTGTGTAAAATGAATTCATAGAATAGAATCCCGACAATGCAGGTAGAGGCCATTCAGCCCAATGGATCTGCACCGATCCTTCAAAGAGTGTCCGACCTCCTCTATCCTTGTAAGCCCATGTTTATTGCCTGTGCATCCCTGGAAGCTATGGGGCTAACTAACATGGCCAATCCACCTAACCTGGGCATCTTTGGACTGTGGGAGAAAACAGGAACGTCCAGAGCGGAGAATGTAGAAACTTGACAGAAACAGCCACCCAAGGTTGGAATTGAATCTGAGTCCCTAGCACTTTGAGGGAACAGTGCCAATCATTGAGCCACCGTTCCACCCTAGCAGGGTTAACAGAATTGAAACTGGTGGTAAACCAAACGCACAGAATACAGTCCAGTGAACTAAACCTCTAAATCAGCTGGTGTGCTTTAATTCCCATTTTAGACACCAAAAATTCTATCCTTGGCCACAGGAGTATCTGAAATTCAGTAGAATAACTCTCAAAAACAAGATGTGAATTATTCAGGATCAGTTCTGTAGGGCAACAATAAATGTAATCCAAATGTTTCCAAGCACTTCACACTGTATTACTTGGCAGGGCACAGACTTGTGGATAAAATGAAACAACATTTTGCCCAATCACTGTCACGCAAATAGCAATGAATAAATGACCAGTCTGTACAGTTGCAGTTCCTACTAATTTGAGTTTTAATTGATACAGTTCAATGCAGTTTTTGTGACAGCATATTGGGAATACATTAATATTAGTTCTGTGCTGTGGAAATTTTATTACTGTTGGAATACTGGTCTACATTATTATTTTTCTTCACAGCACACCATGACTATTGACACTCGGAATTCAGCGATCCTCCCCAAACGTGGAGCTTTGCTCAAAATCAACCAGGTAAAGCAGAAGTATTGGCAAATGAATATGTGTAAAGCACCAAAACGTACACATTTCAGCATTTGTCAACGTGAGGTAGATCATTTTCAAGGTGACAGAAAAGTTGTGTTTCAGTTTTTATTGAGGAAACTGCAAATGTTATGCCAGAATCAAAGATCAATCTGCTTCATGAGAAAGGTTCACTGAAGTCTTTGATTTTTGAGGAACATTAGGGCACTTAAATTAACCTGGGGAATCCATATTTAATGTTGTTTTGCTTTAATATTGCTAGGTTGTTAAGACTGAAAATCTTGTTCAGCATTGAAAGACTTATTTTAATACTGTCATTTACTACAGAATCTTACTGATCCAAGTGGCACCATTTTGATACAACTTCTCCCTCTCTCAGATCTGGGACTACTCCCAGCCTTCCAACTGCGGCCTAACCTTATGCTGCATCATTGCCTGAAGTCTTCATTTAAGAGCCCTCAGTAACCGGAACCCAGACTGCTCAGCCCCAGCCATGACACCACTGCCATCTGACAGTGCTGATCTGATATGCCAGGATGCATCAGGACATGAAGTCACCCCAGTCAAGTTCAACAGTCCCTTCACAAGGCCCTGGCAGACTGACCCACAGCCAGTCAAACAATACAGGTGAACCTCCAATTTCCCCTTTGACCTCCAGCCCAGATAAAACCCAGCAACCCCCCTTCGCTATCCCATCTGCCATGAACCGTAAACGGCAGCAGGAATCCTGATAACATTGGCCACCATCATTGGTAGGGGTGATAAGATGAATACCACCAGCCCCAGCCATGTCTATACTGCACCAGCCAGAGGGACAGATAGGATAGAGAGGCCAAGGTTGTAGTGCCACGAATGAAGAGCAGCTCAGCTCCACTGAATGATGGCTTGATCAGTCACTGGTAAAGGCATGAGTTGTCCTACAGCTGTTTCAAATAAGGCCACCCGGCAGGGCCAGGAATAAATGACCACCCCCGCAATTGACCTTAAGCCCAACAGGTGAAGGTCCCTGCCACCACCACCTGCTCAGACCTCAGATAGTGGCCTCCAGTCTTGGGGCATTCAGTCCAGAAGGTGCTGTAAGTAGAAAGTTCCATTCCTTGTTAATATTTTAAAATGTATTTTAAGTTATTTCATTTACTAATGTGGGAGTTACAGCACTGAAATTTCTTTCATTTGGGAACGTACAGGTATAATATTTGACCTTACTCGGTTAAGGAAGGTACCTTGCATTCATTTTAAGGCACAAGTGTATCACTGGTATAGTCAGCATTTATTGCCCATCCCTGAATGTCCTGCAAAAGGTGAAAGCCACTTGCTTGCATACAGCTGAGTGGTTTGCTGTCCCATTGTAGGGACATTTGAGTCGACAACAATGTTCAGTGTTGGGAGTCAGTTAGAAGATAATGTGAATAAAAAATACAGATTAATAAATCAGATGGGTTTTCACAATAATCTACTGGGATTGTTATTGCTTTTACTAATACAAGCATCTTCTTTCTGATTATGTTTAAATTCCATGCTGTTGTGGTGGGATTTGCACATATCTCCCCAGTTTATTCAGCTGTTTTCCTGCAAAGTAGACCGTGTCCTTTTGAAGACTGTTTGACAGGTTGGCTTATACCTGGTGGTGTTTAAAAGAATGAGAGGTGATCTTATTGAAACATAAAGTTTTGAGTCGACTATGCAGAGTAGACACAAGGAGGATATCCTGTCTTGTGGAAGAGATGAGAACCAGGAGACATCTTTCTTAAAAATAAGAGCACCCCAATTTAAGATGGAGACCAGGACGCTATTTTTCTGAGGGCTGTCTGTGGAATTCTCTGTTTCAGAAAGTAGTGGATGCTGTGTCATTGAATTTATTCAAGGGAGAATTTGTTTGATTTTGATAGATGAGAGTAATGAGAAGCGTATAGGAAAGTAGAGTTGAGACCACAACCAGATCAACCATGATCTTATTGAATGGTGGAGCAGGCTTCAAAGCGTTGAATGGCCTAAACCAATCCTAAGCCGTAGAGTCACAGAAGCACAGAAACAGACCTTTTGGTCCAATTCGTCTGTAGTGACCAGACATCCCAATCTTACTTAGTCCCAGTTTGCCAACATTTGGCCATATCTCTCTAAACCCTTTTCTATTCTGACATTTATCCAGATGCCTTTTAAATGTTGTAATTCTACCCACTGCCTCCTCATCCTCTCGCAGCTCATTCCACCCTCTGCATGGAAACCTTCAGGTTCCTTTTAAGATCTTTCCCCTCTCATCTTAAACCTGTGCCCTCTAGCTATGGACTGCTCCACCCTAGGATAAAGACTTTGGCTATTCTGTCCACGTCCCTCATGATTTTATAAACCGCTATAACCTCAGCCTCCGATACTCCAGGGAAAATAGACCCAGCCTATTCAGCCTTTCCCTATAGCTCAAACCATCCAATACTGGCAACATCCTTGTAAATCTTTTCTGAACTCTTTCAAGTTTAACAACAACCTGCCTACAGACAGGTGATTAGAGTTGTACGCAGTATTCTAAATGTATCCTGACCAGCTGCAACATGATGTCCCAACCCCTGTATTCAGCATTCTGACCAATGACGGCAAGCATGCCAAATGCTGCATTCACCATTGCAACTTCGCTTTCAATGAACTGTGCGTCCGCATCGCTGTGTCTCTTTGTTTGGCAACGTTTCCCAAAGCCCTAACATTAACTGTATAAGTCCTACTCTGGTTTGCCTTACAAAAGTGCAGCACCTCGCATTTATGTAAATTATTCTCCATCTGCTACTCCTTGGCCCATTGGTCCATCTGATCAAGATCCCATTATACTGCAAGATAATCTTTTTCATAGTTGACCACACCACCTATTTAGGTGTCATCTGCAAACTTACTAACCATGCCTCCTATATTCACAACCAAATCATTTCTGTAAATGATGTCAAGTAGTGGACCCAGCACTGAACCTTGTCACAGAACTCCAGTCCAAAAAAAAACTGCCCATCATCACCCTCTGTCTCCTGCCTTCAAGCCAACTTTGTATCCAATTGACTAGCTTCCCCCCGGATCCTACGTGATATAATTTAAGCAGCCCTGTGTCCTGCAGTTGGTCTAGGTCTCCAAGTTACTATAGTTCTGAAGCACTGTCACATCAGACTAAAAATATTAACTCTGTTTCTCTGTCTACAGACACTGCCAGACCTGCTGAGTTTTTCCTGTACAGTTTGGTTTTTATCTCTGAATTACTAGAGTAGACACCTAACCACTATGTTGGGTCTAGGCCCGAACCGTCAAGCTTTCCTGCTCCTATGGTGCTGCTTGGCCTGCTGTGTTCATCCAGCTGTACAACTTGTGATCTCTAACCGTTATGTTACCTTTGTTTCTATCTATTGTTTCAGTCATCTCAGATATTGGTCCTCATTCCCATCTGGTGTGGCTCTTGAAGTGCTAGATGGCTGATTTTAAGATGGTGGTGGAGTAGGACTTCAGCTGGAGTGTGTCTGCTCTGCCTGTTCTTCTATTCTTCTTCTTTTTCCACTTTGATCTTCCACTGCACTTTTCTGTCTTTGCCGTCTTCTTTGTCGTTGTCATCGTCTTCTTCAACTCCCGCCCTCCGGCAAGCAATGACTCACAGCCTTCCTCTGGTTCAGTGCCCTCCTGGTGTCGTGCAGTGGTCTCCCAGTGTGGTGCAATGATGTCTTGGCTTGGCACCATGGCCTCCTCTAATAGGGATCTCCTGGTGTGGCATGGCAACGTCCTGTAGCAAACTCCCAGCATGATGATTTGCAGTAGTGGCCACCTCCAATCGGGGCCTCCCAGCATGGTGCAGCAACCTTTCGGCATCCTGCAGCAATCTCCTGGCTTGGTGTGAAGCAGAGGCCTGGTACAGACTGGAAGCTAGTGTGGCCTATTGTACTGAAGGTTTATTTCTGTAATGCTGATTGTTTGTTCTATTTTCCGTATTGTCTAAATCTTGTAACTAAAGCAGCTGTGCCTTGGTAATTCTGTTTCTAGCCAGCATTGTAATCGGTGATGGATAAACCTTTACTATACTCGTTGAATGTATATGACAATAAAGGCTATTCTAATCTAGATGCTTTGAAAAATGCTGCATATTACAGGCAGAAATTCTCAATTGTTCTAAGATTGCTTGATTTAGTTGATGCAGGCCATTAAAACAAGAAATCTGAGTAAATTTATCATATGTCCTCTTTTATCTTGGATGTTTAAAAATAATTGCCGAAGAAAGAAACATTTGTTGTACTTATGAAGCTATTAGTCTTGTCTATGCACTTAAGTACAGTGCAGGCTGGAATAATTGTTGTCTGTTCCCAAGCATATTTGTTATGACATCAATTTTTTTCCCTTTTGAATAGGAGCTGGCGGGTTACTGTGGAGGTGACGTGAACTTTTTGAAGGAGGATGTTGAGCTACAGTTCAATACCAGTCTGTTATGGGATTGTGTAAGCGCTCGTGTCTTCAATTATTTGTGATTTCTAGTTCTGGTTAGAGTACAACTGGTTGGCTTAGAAATGTTAAGTCTCGGACAAGATTTCATGTAGTAGCAGTATCACCTGTCCGATGCAGTTCTTTTGCTACATGCTACGCAAGTTGCATTTCTGAAGAAGTGCTCAGAATGATTCGCATTGCAACGTGAGATTGAATGATAGAAGGGAATCTTCATGTTTTAAGAAAAACAATTTATTTCCTGGGGTGATTAAATTTCAATGTAGTTTTGACACTGACCTTTCTTCATTCCTGAATTCTTGGTTCTCCAACATTGCTGCGCACCACCATATTTAGCAGCATCATTGTGGGCATGGTTAAGTTGAAAATGTGTGCTTCAAAATGATAGTTTGTTGCTTCACAGTTATGAAGAATTATTAGGGAAGAAATCTTCAGTAACAATATTTGACAGATTTTTATTAATTTCAAAACCTAACCAAAGGCAAACGACTGCTGCTCAATTTGGAAACTAATTCAAAAGCAGTTACGTTGTCTTGCTGTCCTGATCCCACTACGACAAAAGTTGAGCGAAATCAGTTGCAACAAACATTTAAAATTTAGCGCTGCTTTTTTGATGTGTTCATTCGTTACGGCAAGAGCAGTTCCACGTATTTATGTAGTGCTGCATTTGTCTTATTCTAATCATTAGGTTCTCTCAGCTTCCCTGTGGAGTGGCCTTCTAGTACCAATGGGAGAGAAGCCGTCTTCTATTGCTGATAGGTGAGTATTTGTTTCAAAGGCAAATGAATGTAGCTGTGCCCTGGTTATCAGATACTGTTACACAGTAAGACATTACATTGGTAACACATTGCAACAGATAAGTGTCAAATACATATTTTCCCCAATTATCCATGAAATTCCCGACCGCAGTCAAGTTTTTCTGAGGTACGGGTGTGGGGAGGCAAGGCTTACATAGAACATTACAGCACAGTACAGGCCCTTCAGCCCTCGATGCTGTGCTGCCCTGTCACGTTGATCTCAAGCCCATTTAACCTACACTATTCCGTGTACGTCCATATGCTTATCCAATGACGACTTAAATGTACCTAAAGTTGGCGAATCTACTACCATTGCAGGCAAAGCGTTCCATATCCTTACTACTCTCTAAGTAAAGAAACTACCTCTGACATCTCTCCTGTATCTTTCGCCCCTCAATTTAAAGCTAAGCCCCCTCGTGCTCACCGTCACCATCCTAGGAAAAAGGCTCTCCCTATCTAACCCTCTGATTATTTTATAAGTTTCAATTAAGTCACCTCTCGACCTTCTTCTCTCTAATGAAAACAGCCTCCAGTCCCTCAGCCTTTCCTCGTAAGACCTTCCCTCCATACCAGGCAACATCCTAGTAAATCTCCTCTGCACCCTTTCCAAAGCTTCCATATCCTTCTTAGAATGCGGTGACCAGAACTGTACGCAATACTCCAAGTGTGGCCGCACCAGAGTTTTGTACAGCTTCACCATAACCTCTTGGTTCCGGAACTCGATCCCTCTATTAATAAAAGCTAAAACACTGTATGCCTTCTTAACAGCCCTGTCAACCTGGGTGGCAACTTTCAAGGATCTGTGTACAATGACACCGAGATCTCTCTGCTCATCTACGCTACCAAGAATCTTACCATTATCCCTGTACTTTGCCTACTGGTTACTCCTACCAAAGTGGATCACATCACACTTGTCTGCATTAAACTCCATTTGCCACCTCTCAGCCCAGCTCTGCAGCTTATCTATGTCTCTCTGTAACCTACAGCATCCTTCGTCACTGTCCACAACTCCACCGACCTTAGTGTCGTCTGCAAATTTACTAACCCATCCTTCTACGCCCTCATTCAGGTCATTTATAAAAATGACAAACAGCAGTGGACCCAACACCGACCCTTGCGGTACACCACTAGTAACTAGTCTCCAGGATGAACATTTCCCATTAACCACCACCCTCTGTCTTCTTTCAGCAAGCCAATTTCCGATCCAAACTGTTATATCTCCCACAATTCCATTCCTCCGCATTTTGTACAATAGCTGATAAGCTGTTTGAAAGAAAAGTACAGATATTCAGATATTACTCATTTATAGTGAGTTCTAATGATCTTGTTTTTTCATGATTTGTAAGCTCAGGGCATTCTCCGTAAACCGTTGCCTCCATTTTTAAACTGTGCATGTTTAGTCTTATTTTTAAAATTAAAACAAACCCTTGCTGTGAGGGTGTTGGGAACTGGGTGATGGGAGGAAAGGATTTAATAAGGGAGCCAGAGGTGTTGTAAGTGGTAGGATGTGGTCAGTAGGATACTCGGGGGAAGTTAGTGAAGATAGGGTGATTGGAGGGGTGCAGTGAGTGGGAGGATGTAAAGGGAAGTGGCAAGTAAGAAATGACAAACAAAAGGCAAGTAGGTGAGTTGGTGCGCTTAGATGTTTAAGGCGGGAATAGATTTTTCATACAAAAATTCCTGATTAGGAATGTGACCCACATTATATTTTCTTGTGGTCAAGTGCTTTTTTGGTTTAGTAAGACTGTTAGGGATAGGTGCTTCGATACATCCTTTCCTGTCACAGGTGGCTGTTGTGAATCTACAGATGGCCAATAAAAAAAAATTGTATTGGCGTATAAATCCTGTCATTGAAGAAGGAAGGATAATGTTTAATCTAAATGTGTTTTTGTATAGAATGACATTTGGACCAATGTCAGTTGCTCAATGTTTCACTGGGCAGTGGAAACGATGGCATATGATGTGTTGGTTGAATAGTTTTATTACTGACATTTCTAAATCTGTTTGATTTTCAGATTTTACCTTGGAGGGCCAACAACTGTGCGTGGCTTCAGCATGTATAGTATTGGACCTCAGAGTGAAGGTATGCAGTGTATGTGTGTATCCATATATGTTTGTATAAAAGTTAATAAAAAAGCTCTAAGTTTTCTGTTCTGAAGCTATTTTGTTGTGACGTGGCTTCTGCGCCTTGTGCAGTTTGAAGACAAAAGCATGCTTCACCTTTCACTCAGTTGATGACTCATTGTGGTACTGAGCTGCGCAACAGGTAGACTTGCTGGTTCAATTCCTGGTTTGCACTAAGACACAAACAGTTGTCTTTGCTAATCTGTGCTCAGGAGGGTTGAGAAGTTTGCTGATGTGCCAACCCTTTGCTAAAATCTGAACGTTGGTTGTTGTTGGGTTGTTGGTTTGTTGTCAGGCCTGAGTTGAGCTGTGCCACTGTTGTTGAGTAAAGCCTCAGGACTGCCTGGAGGCAGTCCTCAAAATATGATAATAAAGCAGATGAAAAATTTCAAGAAAGCCAATGTGAATTGTGTACAGCACAGAAACAGGGTGTTCATCAGCAAAATTTACTGTATATGCTTATACTTATTTTGCATCTTTGTGACAAAATATCCCAAGGTAATTCATAAAAACGTTATAAAGCATGATATGTCACTTAGCTTCATGGGTGATATTGGGGCATATGGCCTTGAGCTTTTAAGAGGCCAGTTTTAGGAGTGTCAGTAAGGAGATAAGAGAAGCAAAGTGATTCAGGGGAGGGAGTTCTGGTGGCCTGCAGCTGCCTCGGCGCTAAGCGGTGAAGCATTTAAAATCAGGATGCTGATTAAAATTCTCAGATTGCAAATATCTTAGATATTGAGGGGCTGGTGGAGATTACAGACGTGGGCAGAAATGAGGTCATGAGAAATTTGAAAACCGGAATGAGAATTTTAAAAATTTGAAGCACTGGATAACCAAAGGCTAATTGAGGTTAGCAAGCAATGGGTCGATGGGTGAGTGGTACTTAATGAGAGTAAAAACATGAGCAGCAAACCTTTGGGCGGCCTCCTGTTTACACACAGTAGAATGTGGGAGGCTTGGCAGGCGTACGTTAGAATTAAAAGGGAATGAAGGTTTCAGCTCCCAATGAGTTTGGGTGGGGTTGGACTCAGGTGACGTTATAGTCGTGGAAATTGGCTTTCTCAGTGATAGCAAGGATACGTGCTTGGGTGCACATAATTTGGTCCATCTAGTCAATGACCATGTTGATATTCATGCAAATTTTGTGTTGTTCAATCTACCACATCTTGAGGCATCCTTATTTCTTTTCTCTCTCATTTGTCTGGATTCCTAGTGAAAATACTTTAAGCTGTATGCCTTGATAAATTCCTTTAATACTGAGTTCCACATGTGCATAGCTTAGTAGAGAAATTGTTTCCTTATTTCTGTATTGAATTTTGTATTGACTGGCTTGTTTTCTAGCACTAGCTTTGGATTCTCTCCAAAGTGGGAACAATCTTTTCATGTTCATCCTGTTCAACTCATTCATATTTTCCTCAAGAAAAAAATGTCTCCAACTGTTTAAACTTTCCTGATAACTGCAATCCCAACAATCTTCTGTTTGTCTTCAGCATACTTGCATGCTAACTTTCTGCAATTCATGCACTAAGATATCCAGACCCTCCTGCATCTTCGAGCTCTGCAATCTCTCCCCATTTAGATAATTCATTGCTTTCTTCATTATTCCTACCAAAATGGGCAATTCCAAATTCTTTCACATAGACTTTATTTGCCATACCATTATCTACTTGCTTACCCTATCTAAGTCCCTTTATAGCTTCCATATGCACTGTTCACAACTTGCGTTCTGACCTGTTTTAGTGTCATTAAATTCAGCAACCATACCTTTGCCGTCTTCGTCCAAATCAATTTTATAAACTGCAAAAAAGTCAAGCTTCCACCAGTAATCCCTGTGGCACACCACTTGTTATATCTTGCCAGCCAGAAAATGACTGATTTATGTTTGTTGTTTCCTATTAGCTAAACAGTCTTGTCTCTGCCAATATGTTTGCTTGAACGCGGTGAGATTTTGTTTTCTGTAATAATTTTTGCTGTGGCACCTCATCAAATGTCTCCAGGAATTCAAGTCTGCTATATCCACCGGTTTTATCCAAATCACCAAATATGTAATATCCTGTTAGAAGTTCCTAATGGTGCTACAGTCACTAGTTGATCTCAAATCCACCACTGGCAAAGTAATACAGAAATTGTTCCCTCAAGCAATATTAACAAATGTTTAAAACGAATCAGTTATCAAAGTGTTTATAGATGTTGTAATTACCACAGTAATGCTGGAGTAAAGAGGAGGCCATAGGCAGTCAGGGTGATAATTTTCTTCATTGGAATTCATACTCAACACAAATAGTTGACTCCATTTGTAAAAAGTTGGTAAGTTTAAAATTGCACAAAACATTAATTTCCCTGTTGGATTGTCATGGCTGTAATGATGCAGTATATTCAAAATGCTTCTGAATGATTTTAGGGTAAAGAGTTTCTACGCATGAGTTGCTCATGTCTTTTAGAGTACAAGTCAAAGGACACATCTGTGGCAAGACAATTATTATATTGTCGTATGAACAAAATAGTAGTTATTCTTGGTAATTATGCTTTTGTAAAAGATTGTATCTTCCCATTTAATGTAACTATCTTTTTTATGTTCAAAAGTTTGATTCTCCCTCTCATTTTCACTGTACAAGGGGATTACCTTGGTGGTGAAGCATATTGGGCCGGAGGTCTGCACTTTTACACACCTCTGCCTTTCCGTCCGGGCCATGGAGGATTTGGTGACCTGTTCAGAACACACTTCTTTTTGAATGCTGGCAACCTTTGTAACCTGAACTATGGTAAAGCAAATATATTTGTTGAATAGGTAGCTGCTTTTTATATGTTTTTTAAAAGAGATGAGTTAAATTGCAAGACAATTTGTGTCTCCCATTCCATATACATAAGGAACATAATCTACGAGCTATAAGCAGTATTTTAAAAAAAATTGATGCAGGAATGTAGCCTGCTGTCCTTGCTAGTTTAGTTTAAAATAAAATACACATCAGAATCACAGTGGTGTATTTAAATATCTGCTACCAGAGTTTAAATGTGAATGGTACAATTTGCTTGTGAACTCTTGCTCATAAACCAGGAATTTATTGCTTGTTCAATTCCACAACGAATAAAAAAATTCTGCTGTGATGTCAGTGATTTACATGAGAATATTTCCAATAGGATGAACCTGCAATTAAATTACATTTTATTGCACCAACTTAACGGAAAACCAAGTTTGATGTGGTGGTGCTGTCGTAGCAAAGGAGCTTAATTGGAAACATCCTTTATTTCACGAAAATGTGAAAACCTTTGAACGTTTTGCAGGTGAAGGCCCCAATGCACACCTGCAGAAGCTGGCAGAATGTATCCGATGGTCCTATGGGGCAGGGATTGTCCTGAGATTGGGAAACATTGCCAGACTGGAACTCAACTATTGCATTCCCATGGGCGTACAGAGTGGTGATAGGTAAGTGCTGTTTTATTGCTTGTGTGATCAAACTTTTTAAAAATTTACTAATATTCAAATAAGCCGTTATTAGACTAACGTAAAATGTAACTGTGTTGAGCTGTGCAATTTATTTGCCGATTTTAATGCTTGAAGGAAAAACTGACAAGTATTGATGTTCACAATGAGGAGAAATCTTGCATTTCTCCATGGATTGTATACAAGATTGACTAAACTGAAGCATAATAAAATAGTGAAGTTGATGTTACTAATTAAGGAATTTTATTGAACTAGATGTTAATAAAACCGTCTGATACATGAGTTTGCTTTCGGTCTGCTGTATTGCTAATAGGTCTGTAGAGTCAGGCAGCACCTGTGGAAAGAGAGAGAGTTAACATCCCAAGACTGATATGACTCTTCTTCAGAACTCTGTAAAAAGTCATACTAGACTTGAAATGTTAAGTATGTTTTCCCCTCTCCATAGATATTACCAGACCTGCTGTGTTCCTCAAGCTCCACCCTGTGTTATCTGACTCCAGCATCAACAGTTCTTATTCTCAGTTTCTCCAGTGTTCTGTTTGTTTCAGATTTCAGGAATCCAGAAAATTTTGCCTAAATAGGACTGTAGAATGTTTGATATGGAAACTAAAAGATGAAACATGTGTTGGATATCTAAAATTAAAATTAAAAATATTTGCAATATGTCAGATTTACTAGTCTGAAAGAGAAAATTAAATTGTTGGATAGGAATTTTTAAAATTCATTTTTATGCCAAGCCAAAGTTTGTTGTAATTTTTGTTTTTATCCTATGCAGGATATGTGATGGTGTCCAGTTTGGAGCAGGAATAAGGTTTCTATAATGCCTTTTTGAAAAGAAGCAACCTACATGTGTTTCATTATTGAAACCTGAACCGAGTACCTTACCAAAAAATTAATAAAGTTGTCTGTAATTTGATATAGTTTGTTTTTTTTTGTGTAATACTAAAAGTGCACAAACAACTATTCGGTATGAAATAAATATTGAAACAGGAATAAGCCAGTCAACCCATTGATCTTGTCTGACGTTCACTGAGATTATGGCTGATGTGTATCTGCTTGGATTTGTCCTCCCACTGAAACGCTGTGGACTCTGCCACCAGGTCAGTGGTCACATCTTTGCATAGCTCTCCAGAGTGGAGCCCTAACATGCAACAATTGACAACAAAACACAGACACAAATATCTTGTTGCTTTATAATCCAAGATTATTGTTGCATATAAAATAGTCAAGGCATGTAAGATATTAACTTTAATTAATCTTTTATTCCTGAAGAGTTGTCTATTTGATTTTGCATGCAGTTGCAACCATAGTACTGGAGGCAACATGTATTTCATGAGAGGAGTGTAAAGCTAGTTCTTGGTGGATGAATTAAGGATGATGAGATCAGCTTATTTATCTCTACTTTGCTACTTTGTCTCCATAACCCTGGATTCCCTTAATGATTAAAAATCTGTCTTTCTCAGCCTTCAGTGTTCTTAACAATTAAGTCTCAATCACATTCTGTGGGAAAGAATTCCACAAGATCATAATCCTCAGAAGAAATTCCCATCTCTGTCTTAAATGGGAGACTCCTACTACAAGAATAGATATGCCCTCTGGTCTTGAACTGTCCCAAAAGGTTGGGGGGGGGCGGGGGGGGGGGGAAACACCCTGTCCACATCTAGCCTATTAAGCACCATAAGAATCTTGTATGTTTTAACAAAGTCTTCTCTCAATCTACTAAATTCCAATGAGTAAAAACTACTTAATCTAACCTCATAAGAAAATCCCTCTCTGCCTAAGATCAATCTAATGTAGTTTCTCCGGAATGTCTCCTATGCCAGTATAACTTTCCTGAGGGAATGGGAACCAAAATTGTTTCTGTGATTCCAGGAGGAAGTGTGAAAGAGAAAGACAGACAGAGGACAAGAGTTAATCTAGTAATTGCAGGTGAGTAGATCTCTGCAGGCATGGGAAGAAGAGCTGCAGTGGTAATGTGACTCAGTTGAGTGTGTGTGTGTGTGTGAGAGAGAGAGATGGTAAAGCGGGATTCAGTCCCTAGCTACTTCCGGGAGTTGCCTTGGGAATGTGGCATGTCCATTTTTGAGGGGGAGCAGGTGATCAGTGATGTTCCAACAGAGAGCCTGTCTCTCTTGTTTGACTCTGATTCTCAGGAATGTTGCCATGATTGTGCCTGGGGAGGGGTGCTGTTTTAAACATACAAACATCCTTGTGGGGCGGGGGATGGGAAAGAGAGCAAAGGAAGTGCTGATAAGCCATGTCTGTAGGAGGTGGTGCTACCTGCGGAATGTGACCTGGTTGCGGGGGGTGGGGGAAAGGCAGCAGTCAGGAGGCATAGCCTTGGGCATTTGGCCAGACTGAGTAAAGGTGAGAGGTAAGGGGAGGTGGTGGGCAGCTGCATGCTTGTACAGGGGCTGGTGTCTTAGGAATGTGATCATGTTTGGGGAGGGAATAGATGGTTGAGGGGGGGGGGGTGCAGGGACTGGGGATCTGGCATTCAGCTATATCCCGCCAGAGGGGATAACAAAGTGCAGAGCTGGATGAACACAGCAGGCCAGGCAGCATCAGAGGAGGAGGAACCCTGACGTTTCGGGCCTAGACCCTTCTTCAGAAAATCCCGCAAGAGGGGGCGCTGTTCTGGGAATGTGACGTTGAGTGGAAGACAGCGGTCAGAAATCCCCTCGCAGGGGGCGCTGTCTTGGGAATGTGACCATGGTGGGGTGGGAGGAGGCTGTTAGACATCCCCTCGCAGGGGGCGCTGTCTTGGGAATGTGACCATGGTGGGGTGGGAGGAGGCTGTTAGACATCCCCTCGCAGGGGGCGCTGTCTTGGGAATGTGACCATGGAGGGGGAGGTGGCTGTTAGACATCCCCTCGCTGGGGGCGCTGGCTCGACAATGTGGGACCGTTTAAGGGGAAGGTGGCGGTGAGCCACATCCTGTGGCTGCGGCTGCGGCTCCGGCTCCGGCTCGGGTTCCTCGAGACGAACCGCAGTATTGGCCACCGGAGGAATGGCTACCACACCGATAAGGTCACAGAATGTGCAGCAAGCAGGCAGGATGAAGAAGGACGAATCGTTCTTGGGAAAGCTGGGAGGAACCTTGGTGAGGAAGAAAAAGGCTAAAGAAGGTGAGGGGACATGGTGAATACTGACCAGGAATCAAACTGAGTGGGGAGACAGTGATTCACTCCTCTCTCAAATTATCGTCAGCTTCACTTCTTTGCATTACTTCATCGGGAATTTTTGATTATGCCTCTGTTATTTTACTTTTCAAAGCAAAATTAAATCATTCACCGCGTTTGATGCAGTTCAATTCAACTGAAAATATTTCTCCTTTAAGTTGGTTCTTGGTGTGAATTTATTGAGCTACCCTTTTTGCAGTTTATTCCCATATAGATCTAATGCTGAAGGGAACGTTATTTATTAAACTGGGTTTAACAAAACACTCATTGTTTTTTTTTGAAAGAAGTTTAACTATCAAATCCAGGTTTAACAAAAGTTCTTTTGTTTTAAAGAGTTAGTAAGAACTGCAGATGCTGGAGTCAGATAACACAGTGTGGAGTTGGATGAACACAGCAGGCCAGGCAGCAGCAGAAGTTCAGGAAGGCTGCGTTTCGAGTTTGGATCCTTCTTCAGACATGGGGGAGGGGGCTTTGAAATAAATAGGGAGGGGAGAGTGGTCATAGCGGGTAGATAGTGGACCGGATAGTTGGGAGAGAAGACAGACAGGTCAAGGAGATGGGGATGGGGGAGGCCTGGTCTTGGGATGAGATTGGGGATGGGGAGATTTTGAAGCTAGTAAAGTCCACACTGAGACTGTTGGGTTGCAGGCCTCCAAGGCAGAATATGAGGTGCTCTTCCTCCAGTTTCCTGGTGGCATCATTGTGACACTGGAGGAGGCCCAGGGTGGGCATGCTGTCCAGGGAGTGGGAGGGGGAGTTGAAGTGCTTCGTGACTGGGAGGTGTTGTCATTTGTCATGAACCGAAAATATGTTCTCTCCAGAGTGGTCTCTGAACTCTAGTCTCACCGATGTAGAGGAGGCCTCATGGGGAACTGTGGATACAATAAACCTCATTAGCGGATGTGCAGGTGAGCGTCTGTTTGATGTGAAAGGTCTTCTTGGGGCCTGGGATGGAGGCAAGGAGAGGAGGTGTAGGGGCAAGTGTAGCACCTTCTGCAGTTGCAGGGAAAACTGGCAGGGCTAGTGGGGAGTGTGGAGAGGACGGAGGATCACGGATAGAGCGGTCCGTCCGGAAGGCAGGTGAGGGTGGGGAGGGAAATATGTCGTTCATAATGGGGTCAGATTGCAGTTGGTGGAAGTGGCAGAGAATAATGCATTGAATCTGGAGGTTAATGACCTGATACATAAGGAGAAGGGGTATTCTGTCTTTTGTTCTTATTGCAGGGAGGGGTTGTGAGGGCTGAGGTGTGGCAAATGCCAGAGATGCTGTCGAGGGCGTTTACGACCACTCGGGCGGTGTGGTGGGGGGAGTTGTGGTCCTTGAAATACGAGGACATCTGGGATGTTCGGGAGTGGAAGGTTTCGTCTTGGCGTTCCTACGGGAAGCTGGGTGAGAGGAGGTGTAGCCCAGGTAGCTGTGGGAGTCGGTGGACTTGAAATAGATATCAATTTGGAGGTGGTCACCAGCGATGGAGAGAGAGGTATTATAAATGGCCCAGGTGGACATGAGGGTGGGGTGAAAGGAGTTAGTAAAGTGGATGAAGTTGATTTTTCTTTTAAGGCTTGACTGGGTATGATTGACAAATCTAAATGGTCGCATGGTATTTTTATTTCTCATTTTCTTGGAAGTTTAAACGCTACAGATGAAAATCTGACCTTGCTGTTCCTGTTGTGGTGACACCAAAACCGGTACAATTTTATTGCAAGACTTCCTTACTGTTGCGCCAATTGAACCCAGGTGCTCTTCTGATTTCCCGGTCACACATTGTGTCTGCGTTCAAACTTTGTTCATTTATATGAGAATGCATAAAATTCTGAATATCAATGTTACAAGTTTCCTACTATCGAAACAGTCCCTTGATTTTGTTTATCCTGAAGTGAATGATCTCACTTTACAATTCTACCCACCCACTTAACCATTCAATCCCTTTGAAGGCTTCGGAGCCTGCCTTATAGCTTATTGTCTGTCTTGACTCTGTAATGCCAACAAATCTGGATTTATTACTCTCAGCCACTTTATGGAAGTCATTAATAAATATTGTAGATAACTGATGTTCCAGCAGTGGTCCATGTGGCACCGCACTATTTACACCCTACCAACTTGAAAGTGCTTAGTTTTTTAATATCTGTCCATTCTAATGTAGCAACTGCATGAGCCTGTATGTCGTTTAATAATATTTCATGTAATAGTCTGTCACCTACTTTACATAAAACCAAATACACTACTTCTACTGATTCCGGCGTATCAACCGTGCCAGTTATCTCAAAAAAAACTCTGTAGATTTGTCAAACATGATTTTCTTTTTAAGGCAACCCTGTTGATTTTTCCTAATTGTATAATTTTCTAATGCCCTCCTATAACTGCCTAAATAATGAAGTTGTGTTGGTCTGTAGTTCCTTGCTTTTTCTTTTCCTTTCTTGAATAGTGTTGAAAGTATTTACTATGCAATTCACTGGCCTTAGGCAATTTAAAAATGGAGGTAAAAAAGATTACAAGCAATACGTTTACTGTTTCTGCAGCCACCTCTTTTAGGACTCAAAGATATAGTTGAATGGATTTTTCAACTTTTTTTTCTTTTGGTTTGTCTGCTACTTTTTCTTTACGGATATTTAACTTAAGTTGCTCAATCTCAGTACTCCTTGGTTCCCCACTACTTTTGGTATACTTTTTGTCTTTCAATGTGAGGAGAGATGCAAAGAAGGGATTCTCTTGTGCCTGTAGTTCTTATTTTATTTTAACTGTTAAAATTACGCTCATTCAGAGAGGTTTGCTTTCAACTCTAAAGGTACTGGTTGTGGGTTTGCCTGACTGACTGCTATTTAGGACAAAAGCAATTCATGTCAGGTTTTATCATGAACTAAAATAAGTTTTATTGTAACACAATTTTAATAAAAAGCAGAACAAGAGGAGGGATTTCTAATGTACCATGATGGACCTTAAACTAAGCTCCCTTTAAGGTTCCCAAAGGGTCCGAACATTTAATTGTGATTAATGCAGACAAAATAAAAAGGAGCTGTGGGGGAAAACAAATACATCAGGGTAAACAAAATTCCAACTATCATCAGTCCAGATTTCAAGAGTGGGTTTACTCATCTACTACAGTCTGTTCTTTAAATTTTTCATCTTTTTAAAAAATTTTCAGTGATGACATACTATTGAGCTTAGTGTGATGATTCGTTGGCTGAAATTAAGTCTTTTGTCAGTATTCTTTCTTTCAAACTTTCTTTTTTTGTTTGCCACTTGCAGCTTTTAGCATGCTGTAGTTAGGCAGAACTTCTTTAACTCAAAAGATTCTTTGTGCTACTCTGTCTTGAACTCTTCCCTCGTCACTGCTTCAAAAAGCAACATTATATTGTGCAGCTCACAGATATGCTGTATTTGTTTTTAATGTTGCTAATCTCTCCTTGTAGACTTCAGTAGGAGTCCAACTTCTCATTTCAAATAATTGTCCAAAAAGAGAAATTTTTAACATTTATACTAAATTTGCGGTTATGTTATACACTCTGATCTTTGAGTTATTGGGAACATCAGAAGCATATGGTGAATGGATTGAATGCAACCTAGTCTGGTTCACTCTGGTGTTAGATATTTTCTAATCAAGCTGTGCCAAGATAAGTTGTGCACTTCTGAAACAGCTGGGTCTTGGACCTCCTGGCCAGAAGTAAGGACACTAGAACTGCGCTACAAGATCCCATGTTCTGATGTTAAATGTTATCATCTCATAATGTCTGGTATGGATGTTTGGAATTGAAGTAGGGTGCTGGTGAGGATCACAATATAAAGGATAGCTGAGTGAGAATTGCATGTAAATAAAGTAGGGAACAAGTATCGGCAGTGTCTGTGTTATGGTGATGTATGAGCTGGAATTAAATTTTAACTAGAAATAGTGTATGCCTAGATTTCAGTGTTTTAACCTCTGCGTTTAATAGTGGTAACAACAGATGGTTACCTGTCAGTTGGTTCATGATTGACAGCTAACTGTTATTCTAACTAGGGAGTAATTGAGGAGGATTAAAAACCTCAGACTAGTGAAAGAACGAAATAGCAATGTGAACCTGTGTTGCTTTTTCACTGAAGAGGGGACAAGGCACGGCCTTGGCTTTTCACGACCACATGAAAGTAGATAAGAATCAATTTTATTTTTCAGAATTGGGCATTAATGACACGACATGAATGAAGGTTTTGAGTAAGTATTTAACTTTCATGCGTTACACACAGAAAGATGGTTGACAATCTGCTTATGAATTATTTGCAGATTTTGATAAATTTAGAAAAGGTGATAATTCATAGTGTGCGTATTGGAATTCAAAAGGTTGTATGCCAGACTGCATACATTCGATTTGGAAATTCCCCAGTCCTGGCATTTCCATCATTGGACTGTGCAAAAATATCATGTTTACACAAATTCTAGTTCTGACAGGATTTCAATTTGCAGATAAATGCACTTAGCAAATGAATGTTTCTTAAATACTAAAAAAAAATTCTATGAAAGTGCTTCCTCCTACAATGTTTGTGGCACAAATGAGGAAATCAGCCCGACTACAAAAAGTGCAGGGCTCTGTGCTCGTGGGCTGGCGAGACTGAAGAATAAGCTCATAGGTGAGAGCACAAAAAAAATTTGACCAAGAGAAAAGAAAACAAGTGTTGTTAACGTTTTTGAAAAGCGAAGAGAATTTGAGGCTAACAGTGATATAATAAACTAAGAAATGGTGCTCAGTGTTTTGTGTGTGACTCGAAATACCATTATACCATGAAGTGCCCTGAATGGTATAATAGATTTTTTTAAACTAAAAACAAAGCAGAAGATGAAGACTTCAAAGAGTGTCTAGGCCCGAAACATCAGCCTTCCTGCTCCTCTGCTGCTTGGCCTCCTGTGCTCATCCAGCTCTGCACTTTGTTATCTCAGATTCTCCAGCGCCTGCAGTTCCTGCTGTCTCTGATCAAAGGGAAGGCATTACTCAAGTCCAGTATTGAATGTGCTTCTGGCAGAATCTTTAAATATTTCAAAAATTCACTTGGAGTTAGGTGTATCACTGGGTGAACCAGCATTCTGTGTCCGTCCCTTGTTATACTCGAGACCTTGTGGTGAACTACCTTCTTGAATTGCTGCTGTCTGTCTGGTGTAGATACACCCATGGTGTCATTAGGGAGGGAATTCCAAGATTTATACTGAGTGATAGTGAAGAAAGAGCAGTATATTTCTAAGTCGGGATGGTGACCATGTAGATGATTGTGTTCCCATGTATCTGCTGCCATGACCTTCTGGCTGGCAATGGTCATGAGTTTGAAACATGCTATCTAAGGAGGCTTGGTGAATTTCTGCAATGTATCTTGTAGATTGCGCACACTGCTGGTGCTGAGCATTGGTTGAATGAATGTTTGTGGATATTGTTAAGCAAGTTGCTTTGTCTTGGGTGGTGTCAAGCTTTTTAAATGTTCTTGGAACTGCAGTTATCCTGTCAAGTGGGAGATATTCAATCACATTTCTGACTTGTGCCTTTTAATTTGAAGATAGGCTTTAGGGAGTCAGGAGGTGAGTTATGGTGTCAGCATTGTGCAGTGTTGGATAGTAGATGTAGCTTGTGTGGACTAGACTGGCTGAAATGTTCCTAGACTTTTGAGTAATAAGGATCGGATCAGAGTAAAGGAACTTAAAATTAATACCAATTTCAGATTTGGGGGGTGATTTGCTGTTTTTAAAGTTTGTAGTTATTTCTTGTAGAGCTGCTTGAGTCTATCATTATATTAGTCTTGATGCAGTGTCCAGTAAAATATTCTTGCTGTGAACAATCCCATTGGCACGTTTTCAAAAATTTTAACCAATGAGGCTGAATATATAAAATAACAAAGCTGCTGTGTTTGGAAAGTCTAATTTGAAATTATCACAATTAGGGCTGTATTATAGTGTTTTAATGGAAAATAACACTTGTTCCATTTCTTTGGATGTGTTATTAACATTGGTGTGCGGAAAGGTAAGTATATTAAAACATTTAGTCTGCTGATCTGTCCTCAAAAGGTTTATAAAAAAAAATTCGGGAATGACAAATAGATAAGCTAAGAGAAGAAATGCGATAGATGAGAAATTTGTAAAAAAAAAAAACACCAAAGGATACCATCATTGGCATGTCACGGTCTGCTGTCGGCAAAGATTTTCACTGAGGTAGTGTCTGTTAATTTGGAAGTGTGACAGAAAACAGAATACACTTCTCAGATGTTAGCAGCAAGTTTCCAAGGAGAACCTAGAACATAGAACAGTACAGCACAGAACAGGCCTTTCAGCCCACGATGTTGTGCCGACCATTGATCCTCATGTATGCACCCTCAAATTTCTGAGACCATATGCATGTCCAGCAGTCTCTTAAATCTCCCCAATAACCTTGCTTCCACAACTGCTGGCAACGCCTTCCATGCTCTCTCAACTCTCTGTGTAAAGAACCCGCCTCTGACATCCCCTCTATACTTTCCTCCAACTAGCTTAAAACTATGACCCCTCATGTTAGCCATTTCTGCCCTGGGAAATAGTCTCTGGCTATCAACTCTATCTATGCCTCTCATTATCTTGTACACCTCAATTAGGTCCCCTCGCCTCCTCCTTTTCTCCATTGAAAAAAGTCCGAGCTCAGTCAACCTCTCTTCATAAGATAAGCCCTCCAGTCCAGGCAGCATCCTGGTAAACCTCCTCTGAACCCTCTCCAAAGCATCCACATCTTTCTGATAAGAGGGCGACCAGAACTGGACGCAGTATTCCAAGTGCAGTCTAACCAAAGTTTTATAGAGCTGCAACAAGATCTCACGACTCTTAAACTCAATCCCCCTGTTAATGAAAGCCAAATCACCATATGCTTTCTTAACAGCCCTGTCCACTTGGGTGGCCATTTTAAGGGATCTATGTATCTGCACACCAAGATCCCTCTGTTCCTCCACACTGCCAAGAATCCTATCCTTAATCCTGCACTCAGCTTTCAAATTCGACCTTCCAAAATGCATCAAGTCACATTTATCCAAGTTGAACTCCATCTGCCACCTCTCAGCCCGTCTCTGCATCCTGTCAATGTCCCGCTGCAGCCTACAACAGCCCTCTATACTGTCAACAACACCTCCAACCTTTGTGTCGTCTGCAAACTTGCTGACCCATCCTTCGATCCCCTCATCCAAGTCATTAATAAAAATTACAAACAGTAGAGGCCCAAGGACAGAGCCCTGTGGAACCCCACTCACCACTGACTTCCAGGCAGAATATTTTCCTTCTACTACCACTCGCTGCCTTCTGTTGGCCAGCCAATTCTGTATCCAGACAGCTAAGTTCCCCTGTATCCCATTCCTCCTGACCTTCTGAATGAGCCTACCAAGGGGAACCTTATCAAATGCCTTACTGAAGTCCATATACACCACATTCACAGCTCGACCCTCATCAACTTTTCTAGTCACATCCTCAAAGAGCTTGATAAGGTTTGTGAGGCATGACCTGCCCCCCTCAAAGCCGTGTTGACTGCATTTGATCAAGCCATGCTCTTCCAGATGGTCATAAATCCTATCCCTCAGAATCCTTTCTAACACCTTGCAGACGACAGACGTGAGACTTACTGGTCTGTAATTGCCGGGGATTTCCCTATTTCCTTTCTTGAAGAGAGGAATTACATTTGCCTCTCTCCAGTCCTCAGGTGCGACTCCAGTGGAGAGCGAGGATGCAAAGATCCTCGCAAGTGGCGAAGCAATTGCAATTCTCGCTTCCCAAAGCAGCCGAGGACAAATCTGGTCCGGGCCTGGCGACTTGTCAATCTTAATGTTTGACAAAATTTTCAGCACATCAGCTTCCTCTATCTCTATCCATTCCAGCATGCACACCTGCTCTTCAAAGGTTTCATTCACTACAAAGTTTGTTTCTTTCGTAAAGACAGAAGCAAAAAACTCATTTAGGGCTTCCCCGACCTCCTCAGACTCCCCACACAAGTTCCCTATGCTATCCCTGATCGGCCCTACTCTTTCTTTTGACCATTCTCTTATTCCTCACGTAAGTGTAAAATGCCTTTGTGTTTTCAAACCAAAGACATACAAAGCAGTGTAAACAAGCGGTCAGAGGATTGGGATTTTTTTTTAGGAACCAGCAGTAGATGGTTAAAGAGTTATAAGGAGGGAGAAATTTGATTACAAATATAAATGGGGAACAAATCTAAAAACAAGCAGCAAAACCTTCTGAGTATGTTGGGGGGTGGGGTGGAAAAGTAGCTAAAGCAACTGTAGGTCCCTGGCAGAATACAGCTGGGGAATTGATAACTGGGAACAGGGAAATGGAATATTATAATGATGAATATTTTGCATCAGTCTCCACATTAGACATGATAAATAACCCAAAGATAATGCAAGGAGAGTGGTCATGGGAGGAAAGATCATGTAACAGTCTGTATTATGAGGGGCTGATTATTCACCAAACTAATGGGACTAAAGGCAGACAGGATGCTAAGACCTGATGGCTTGCATTCAGTTGTTTCAAAAGAAGTGGCTGAGGAGATAGTGTTAGTGCATTGCTTTGACTCATTCTGGATCTTACTCGATTCTGAACAGGTTAGAGTGGATTGGAAAGCTGCCAGAGTGATGCTATTATTCAAGAAAGGGGAGAGACTGAAAGCTCGTGATTGCAGTTCAGTTAACCTAACATCTGTTTGGATAATACTCATAGATTGGATTATTGATTGGTTAACACAGATGCAAGGGAGTTGTGATTAATGGATATTTTTCAGATTGGTTGGAAATACGCAACTATTGACATTTCACATGGATTGGTCCTTGGGCAGCAATTACTTATTATCTATATTGATGACTTGCAGGAGAAAGTGGAGTGTAAATGCAATCAATTTTGCTGACAACACACAAATAAGTAGGAGGGTGTGTTACAGTAACATAAAGAATCTACAAAGAGTATGGATAGGTTGAGTAAGTGACCAAATGTTTGGCAGGTGGAGCTTAATATAGACAAATGTGAGGTTATGCACTTTGGTAGGAAGAATCAAAATGTAGACTATTATTTGTACTGCATTAGAGAGAGGCCTGGGTATTCTTGTGCATGAAGCACAAAATATTAACATGCAGGTACAGCAAGTAATTAAGCAAGTGGAAATTTGGCCTTTGTTGCTCATGGATTAGAATTTAAAATTCGGGAAGTTTTATCCTTTATGCAGGATGTTGGTGAAGCCACAGTTGGTGTTGGGTACATTTTAGACCCTGTATTTAAAAAGGATTATTAGAGACTATTCAAAACAGATTCACTTGGCTGATTCCTGGGGTGAAAGGATTGACTTGCCAAGAACACCTGAACAGGATAGGTCTTCATTTATTAGAGTTTATTAGAATGAGGGGTGATTTTATTGAAGCATACAAGATTGAAGGAGCTTGACAGGTTAGCTGTTGAGAAGGTGTTTTTACTAGTGGGGGACTTTCAAACAAGGGCGCGTAATTACAGAATATGGGGCAGTGACAGCCAAGTACTATTATTGCTGGCGCAGTGTTTAAAAACCAGGTGGGAAAACACACCGAAAACACTTAATTACTTGCTGCACCTGCATGTTAATATTTTGTACTTCATGCACAAGAATACTCAGACCTCTCTCTAATGCACTACAAATAATAGTCTACGTTTTGATTCTTCCTACCAAAGTGCATAACCTCACATTTGTCTATATTAAGCCTAATATCCTCAGGCTGCACTGAGGATATTACCAAGAACGGTAATGAAATGTCTGCGGAACAACAGACCAGCTCGGCAAGTCAAACAACCTCAACACCCACAACCTGAGCTACAGATCTATTCCAAAACTTTCTCCAGCCTGTTAATCCACAGACCCAAATAATGTCCTGAGCACCCGGGTTTGAATCCTGCTGTGGCAGATGGTGGAATCTGAAATCAATACAATTCTGGAATTAAAAATTGAATGATAACCACAAATCCATTGCCATATGGTGGAAAAAGCCATCTGGTTCACTAATATCCTTTTATAGAGGGAAACTGCCATCCGACTTGATTTGGACTTTGTTCTTTATTCATTTCTGGCATGTGGGCGTCGCCGGCTAGGCAGCATTTATAGCTCATCCCTAATTGCCCAGAGGGCTGTTCAGAGTCACTGCATTGCTGTAGGTCTGGAGTCACACGTGTTTTCCGACAATCAACAATGGATTCATGGTCATCGTTAGATCCTTAACTCCAGATATTTTATTGAATTCAAATTCCACTATCTGTCGAGGTGGGATTTGAACCTGGATCCCCAGAATGTTTTCTGGATCTCTGGATTAACAGTCCAGCGATAATACCACTAGGCCATCACCTCCCACCTATGTGTGACTCCAGACCCACAGCAATGTGGTTGACTGTCTTAACTGCCCTTGGCAATTAGGGATGGGCAATAAATGCTGGCCTAGCCACTGATGGCCTTATCCCGTGGATGAATTAAAATAAGAATAAGGGCGCATTCACTTAAAATGTGAAGAAATGCCACCTTCTAAAGGGCAGTGAATGTGCGTATTTCTCTCTGTGTTGTGGAGGTTGCATCACTGAAACTATTTGGGGTAAGGTAGATTCTTGAAATAGCAGAGAGTTGACAGCTTTGCAGAGCTGACATTTAATAGTAGAAACTTGGGACAGATCAGCCCTGATCTTGTTCAGTGGTGTGGTGGGTTCGAGGCGCTGAATGGTCTACTCTGCTCCTATTTCTTACGTTCTTGAGATCCGTGTACAAATACGGATAATGATATGAATATGTATTTGAGAGTGGCAACCGAAAACCATTTTAGTACCATGTGGCAAAGGAACCATCAATGGTTCATAAAACTTGGGAATATTAGTCAAAATGTATGTTACTGTCTCTATTAGCATGGGCTATCTATGCTAAAGTATTGCAATAGTCAGAGGATATAGTCCACTTCAGTTAATTTTGGTTAGATGTCTTAAACATCTCTAAGTAAAAAGTGTTTGGACCCAGAATGAGAATAGACTGCAATTAGCTCTCCAGTTTTGAGAATTTGTGTATTGTTCAGAGGCTGAAGTTTATAATGCCAGACTCTCAGAATTACCAAGCTTTAAGGCATTACATGAGACTATTGAAACCTGCTTCAACTGGGGAGAAATCGTTTATTATAATAAAGAGAAACTTAAAAAGTCGAAGTCCCATTAAAGGTTGATAAATGTGGGAAAATAATAATTGCTCTGCATGGGAACCAGGCTGATTGGCTACACTGTTCACAGTTACTCAGTATGGATTACAAATGTGTAGATTCTGAAAGATTTTTAGTTAGTAACTAAGAGCCAGATACCTCCCACGAGCATGTTACATAGCAATGAGGGTCAAACTGTAGCAGCTTGATGAAGATCAGATCAGTCTGTTGCCAAGAGTGGGTGTTACTGGTCCCAAAGGACAACTACCAAACGTGGGTATTAAAGTCACATTTGCCAGAAGCAGCAGATAAATGGAGAAATATGACTATTGTACAGAGAAAAAAATAAAGCTACTTGAAACTACGACAGTTAGTTGAATGTTCAGGATGAATGAAAGGAGGTTCAAGCCATGGATGTGGAATATCCGGGACCAGAATGGAAATTGCTGAAAACGCAGTATGAGCTTGGGCAGCAGTTTTGAGACTGAACATTTCCCAAGAAAGAGATCAGAAACAATCGAAAACAATCCTTTTATTTGGAGATAATAAGAATTGCCGATGCTGGAAGGGTCCCAGCGCGAAACGTCAACTTTCCAGCTCTGATAATGCCTGGCCTGCTGTGTTCATCCGGCTCCACGTTGTGTTATCCCTTTTAATTGGAGGGACGTATTAGTCAGTAACGGTACTGAGGTAGAAGGCAAAAAACATTGTAGCTTAGCAGGTTCAAGGAATATAGTACAGACCAGGCACAGGAACACATGTGTCTTAGTGTCTGCAAACAAGATAATAAAAGAAGTTAAACAGCAAGAGGTGTCAACCCGGAGAGACTTTGAATGTATAGAAGAGATACCTGATGGAGCATGCCCCGTCGTAGACGTACCGAAAATGTGCTGAATTTTGTCAGAAGTCAGCAGACAGCTCAAAGCAGTATGATTTTGCAAAAACAATGTCGTTTAAGCAAACCGTAGTCATTAGATTCTTGCAGTGCCCAATCCTCCAGAAATCGGTATTTTTACAGCATTGTATCCGTACAGGTGAGAGTTTCTGTTTACCTCGGGTATATTCTGCAAAACAAACATGAATCAGTAATTGGAGCAGACTCTGATTTTATAACATCTAATATAACAGTTTGTCTTCATACATTGCACTTTCACTTAGTTGTTTTAGAGCAACTTGAAATGACCAAAAAAAAACCCCAAAGAACTACGGATGCAGTAAATCAGGAACAAAAACAGAAGTTGCTGGAAAAGCTTAGCAGGTCCTTCAGCAGCTGTGAAGAAAATGTCAGAGTTAATATTTTGGGTCAAGTGACCCTTGCTCAGAACTTCAGAAATTTCTGAAGAAGAATCCCAACCTGAAATGTCAGCTTTCCTGTTCTCTGCTACTGCCTGGCCTGCAGTGTTCATCAAGCTCCATGCTGTTATCTCTAACTCCAGCTATGTAGTTCTTGCTATGTTTAAATGGATACATGTCCACTTTATTAACAATGCTTAGTGGTGTGACTTTAAGTAAGGCTTAGTGTACAATATTGCACTCTCACAACTTCTGCATAAATAAGAGAATTATGTCGAAGTCTTTCATTTCAGGTTTCAATATGCTATGTTTATAGTATGTTTTTGCTAGCTGTTTGTATTCTGTTCATTTACGCTTTCTGGAATAAAGAAATTGCACCATGTATCATAGAGGAAATACTCAAGTTGCAGTGGTAACAAGGCTCAAGTAGTTGGGACAATGATATATTGTCAAATAAATGACTGAGCGTTTTACGAATGCATGTGTATTAATGTTGCCACATTTTATGAAGGAGTTGTAACTGGGTGAAAGTTTTCAGTATTATGTTTGTGTATGAACGAAGTACTTTAATATTGGCTTAATACTTAATACTTTAATGGCTTCAACTAAATATGTTGTTTCCCTGGTTCTTGTTGGGCATTTTGTTTTTAACTGGCAATATAGTTCCAAACCAGGATAATGTATCACTTGGAGGCGAACATGCAGGTGGTAGTTTTCTGTGCATCAGCTGTCTTTTGTCTTTCTAGGCAGTAGATGTTGTGAGCTTGAAAGATGCTGTCAGAGGAGCCTTGATAAATTGTGCCTTTCGTAGATTGGTGCAGTCTACTGTCACTGTGCTACAGCAGCAGAGGAAGTGAATATTGAAGATATTAGATGGGTGCCAGCTGAGCAGGTTTCTTTGTCCTGGAAGGTGTTAACAATTGTTGGGGCTGTACACATTCAGTTAAGTGGAAACTATTACATTACACACCTAATTATGTCTTGGAGATGTTGGACAGGCTTTGGGGAGTCAGAAGTGGACTTCCATGTCACAAGATTCCTAACCTCTGGCCTGCTTTAGTTGCCGCAGTATTTAAATGGTTCGTCCAGTCAATTTCCGGTCAGCGGTGGTTCTCCGGTGTTAATCGTGGGAATTCTGAAATGGCAATGTTTTTGAAGCTCAGAGGGAGATTTTCTCTTGCTGGAGATGATCATTGCTCTGCACTTGTGTGACATTAAAGTTTTTTGCCATTTATCAGCTCAACCCTGAATGTTGTCCTGGTCTTGCTGCAACTGGATATGGACTGCTTCAGTACTGAAGCTACTTGAATGTGCCATATGTTGTATAATCCTCAATAAACATCCTCACTTCTGACCTTACAGTGAAGGGAAGGTAATTCATGAAGCACCTACAGATGGTTGGGCTTAGGCTACTATCTTGAGAAATGCTTGCAATGATGTTCTAAGACTGAGGTTATTGACCTCCAATGGCCACAACCTTGATGCTAGGTTTGACTCCAACTGGTAGGAGGTTTTTATTCTTCCCCCACCCCCACCCCCACCCTGATAGCTATTTAACCAGTTTTGCTAGGAGTCCTTAATGGGGTGGTCAAATGCTGCCTTTGATGTCAAACGCAGTCACCCTCACATCCTCTGTTAAGTTCAGCTCCTTTGCCTTTGTTTGGGCCAAGATTTTAATGAGGCAAGGCTCTGGTGCAACCCAAACTAGTCATTGGATAATAGATTATTGTTAAGTGTTGCTCAGTGTAGTCAATGATCCCTTCCATCATTTTGCTGATGATTGAGAGTACTTATGGCAGTGAATGACTGGGATGGATGTATCCTGTGTGCAGGACATAGCTGAGCAGTCTTCCACATTGCTTGGTAGATGCCAGTGGTTATATTGTTGCAACCTGGAGACAGTCTACTAAATTAATCTGTCTCCTCTTGGATTGGCAACGCTGTAAAATTAAAGTATTCAACAACTCTCAAAATTGACCCCATGGTTCTGAACCAGACTTAATAATTGGTAACATACGCCAGGTTGAAAGCTCAAACAAGAATTAACAAATTACTAACAATACTTTGATTGCGAGTAAAATGAAAAAAGCAAGGTAATCTAATCAGTATCTAAGATTTGAGTGCAGTCTCCTCTAACAACTTTCCCACCTACAAACACAGAGGGGAATAAACCTTGGAGACAGCAGGAATCAGTACAGATTGGGATTAGCCTGTGATTGGTTACCCCCACACTGCAAAAACCAACCAAAGCTAAGAGGGAATTTAACTTTATAATCTCACAACAGGTTCAAAAACAACCGGGAAGAAAAGTTACAATCTGGAAGAGCAACACGGGAGTGGAATTGTAAAATAAAATCCTGTAGCCCTCTGTGAGGAGTCGATGGCTGGAGCTTGAGCGGTGAGGTCTGAGTGTTCCTCGAGAGGGGAGAGACACCATCAGCCTGGCATGGTAGGCATGCACGGGGACTCTGCTTGAAGCCAAAAGCAGATAGCTGTGATGGGAATAGTAAAGATCCAACAAATAGACTTGTTTTCAGTGAGAAGCTGTATCATGAATGCCCAGTTGGTGGTGGAGCATCACAAGACTACCCAGAAGAAGAAACCAATCCAACTCAATTCATTCAAAGGTTTAAGCTTTTACATCACCAAACTATGTAGAGCCACTGAGGGATTTGAAACATTGAGGTCAGAACTCTTAGCTTGAGATTCTAGTACTGAGTCCAGCCATGTGGCCTACCACCTTTTGTTTCTATCTTTAACATTAGTTAATGGTTTTAAGAGTGTATCATTTGCCATTCCTAGAATTTTATGTGAAGTATTTTTAGTTGTAATAAATTGTGTGAAACAGAAATAAAACAAGCAGTGTCAGAAGTCTTTGTGGTAAATGTAGCTCGGAGGCAGTAAATTGAAGGACAGATCAACTGCGAGGAGTTATTTTAATAACTTGCAGCTTGCATCATATGCAGTGGACACTCAGTTCTCCACTTTGTGATTGACAACATGGTTAATTCTCTGTCTGTGGTATACTTAACAATTCTGCAGAGTTATTTTGCATCATGGATTTTTTTTCAGAGATTCTGTGACAAAAACGTAAGGCTGTTTTGTAGGATTTAACACAACAAATATTCAGTTTAAAAGCAATAATGTGAAAGGGAAAAACAATCGTTTACTGGATGCTTTGTCAAGACCATTGAAAATAAGTACCATAATCAAAATGAACTTGTGAACAATATGGTTGTTCATGAAAATAATCAATGTGAATGTGAAAAACAAGGAATTTTGAATTGAAAGTGAAATTGCTTCTCAAAGATTCACTATTCTTTAGAGAAAAAGTTTTTCAGAAGTGTATAATATCATTTAGGAATTTGTATTTTAAAGTAATGGAAATAGTTGTGTACTTTTTGGTACGTGCAGGTCTGTGGCATTTTTAAGAACTTAGTCATTTGGAATGTTGAACTAAGGACATTTTTTCCAAATAGACCTGTGATTTAAGTGCCTAACGGCATAAATAGATTTATAAAGTTGAACACTCTACGTTGAGAAGTTAGAACAGATTGTAGATTTTAGAAGAACAGTTTCACCTCAGAAGGATTTTGAATCATGAAGTCTCCAAACTCAGACAGTTTATGTAGAAAATTTCAAACTGTCAGAACAGATGAGGTTGAGGTAATCACAACAATTCTCTTAGACATCAAAATTGGAAATAGTCAGTAAATCAAGAAATAAGAGTTAAGATAGGAGTGACACTGGACCTGAATTGTGAATCTGTAAAGAATATTTCTGGGAAAGAAGTGTAAACTTTTTTACCATTTGCCTGGGGGGCTGTGAGCTTCGCTGTCTGCCTAGCATTTATTGTCCGACTACAGCGGCCCTTTAGCTGGTGGTGATCTATCTTGAACCATTGCAGTCCATGTGCTGTAAGTTGTCTCTCAGTGCCCTGAGGGATGGAATTGCAGGATGTTGACCCAATGACAGTGAAGGAATGATGATATATTTCCAGTGGCTTGGAGGGGAACTTGTGGGTGGCCGTGTTCCCACACACCTATTAGGCTTGTCCTTCTAGATGGAAGTGGTTGTAGGTTTAAAAGGTGCTGTCTCGTGATCCTTGGTAAATTTCTGCAGTGCATCTTATAGTACACACTGCTGCTACTGATTGTTGGTGATGGAGGGAATGGATGCTTGTGGATGTGGTGCCAGTCAAGCGGGCTGCTGTGTCCTGGATGGTATCATGATTCCTGAATCTTGTTGGACTTGAAACCTTCCAGGCAAGTGGGGAATATTATTATATTCCTGACTGGTACCTTGTTGGTGATGGACAGACTTTAGGGAGTTGGCAAGGTGAGTTGCCGTAGTATTTCTAGCCTCTGACATGCTGTTATAGCCACTGTGTTTATATGGTGAGTCTTGTTGAGTTTCTGATGAATGGCACCCCCCAGGATGCTGATGGTGGGGGATTCAGAGATGGTAACCCTATTGCATGCCGAGATGATTAGTATGACTAACCTAGTATAACTAAGTGGCATTGTCTGGTATTTATGTGGCACAACTGTAACTTGTCACCTCAACCCTGGATATTGTCCATATCTTTTTACATTTGAGTATAGACTGCTTCAGTATCTGAGGAATGGTTCTAAACCCGCTGACAAATACAGCCTTGATGTTAAGGGTAGTTGTGCTCACCTCACCTCTGCAATTCAGCTTGTTTGTTCATCTTTGAACTGAGACGGTAATGAGATCAGGAGCTGAGTTGGCCTGGTGGAGCACAAACTGGGTGTCGTTGAGGTCATCGCTGAGCAGGTGCTACTTGACAGCCTGGGCAATACCTGGACATAGCTAGGCAAACTTCAACATTGTTGGGTAAATGCCAGAATTGTAACTGTACTGAAAGAGCTTGGCTAGGATAGCAGCAAGTTCTGGAGCACAAGCCTTCAGTACTACTGCCAGACTGTTGTCAGGCTCATGGCTTTTGCAGTATCCATTACCTCGAACTTTTTTTTAAAAAAAATCATGTGGGATGAATTGAATTGGCTGAAGACAGACATCAGTCATGCTGAGGTCGACTGGAGAAGGCTGAGATGGATCTTCCACTTGACACTTCTGGCTGAAGATTGCTGTGAATGCTTTTGTACTGATGTGCTGTGCTCTTTCATCATTGAAGATAAGGATATTTGTTGAACCTCATCTTTTAGTGAGTTGGTAATTGTCCACCACCATTCATGACTTGTTGCTCACTGTGGACCTTAGGCCTGATATGTTGTTTGTGGGATCACTTAGCTCTGTCAGTTTCTTGTTCTTGTGCTGTTTGACAATCACGTTGTCCTGTTTGATAGCTCCATCAAGTTGACACCTCATTCTTAGGTGTTCTGGTGCTGCTTGTAGCATGCTCTCCTGCACTGTCCAGTGAACTAGGGTTGATTCTCTGCCTTGATGGTAAGAGTTGAATGGGAATGTGGACTATGATGTTGTAGATTGTTCTGGAGTACAATTCTGCTGCCGATGATGGCCCACAGTGCCTCATGGATCCCCAGTCTTGAGTTGCTAGATCTATTCATAGTCTGTCCCATTTAGCTCAGTGATAGTGCCACACAAGATGATGGAGGGTATTCTCAACATGAAGCCGGAACTTTGTCAGCACAAGAACTGTGCAATAGTCACTTTTACTGATACATGGATAGATGCATCTGCAGCTGACAGATTGGTTAGGATGAGATCAAGTATGCTTTTCCCTCTTGGCTCCCTCACCACCTGCCGCAGACCCAATCTTTCAGCTTTGTCTTTTAGGACCTGATCACGATCAGTGCCAAGCCACTCTTGGCGGTGGGCATTGAAATCCCCCACCCAGGATACATTTTGCATCTTTGCCACTCTCAGTGCCCCCTCCAAGTTTTGGCGACATGGAGAATTACTAATCTCAGTTGAGGGGGACAGTATGTGGTAAACAGCAGAAAGTTTCCTTACCCATTTTTAACCTAAAGCCATGAGACTTAATGAGATCTTGAGTCAATGATGAGGACTCTCGAGGCAACTTAGTAAAGGGAAGCAATGGCCGAGTGGTATTATTGCTCGATTATTAATCTAGGAACTCCGCTACTATTTGGGTCCTAGGTTTGAATCCTGTCACTGCAGAAGGTAGAATTTGAATTCAAAACATATTTCTGGAATTCCATGTGATTCCAGACTCGCAACAATGTGGTTGACTCTCGACTGTCCTCTGAAAGGCTGAGTAAACCACTCGTTGTTATTGATGCAACTGATGCCTCAACAAAGAAATGAAGCTGGATGGACCACCCAGCGTTGACTTAGGCCCTGTCCACCCTGCAGAGTTCTTAGTGATAACATCTGGGGGCTAATGCAGAATTGGGAGGCCTGAATTGTAGACTGGTCAAACAACTGTCTGACATTGTCAGGTATGATTCCCTAAGTATGACAATGCCCCAGTCATCGTCGTCGTCGTCCTCATCGTCTCCCACCAGCAGGACAGACCCAGAAGAGATGACACAGTGATAAACATAGTCAGCCTCCAGATGTTAGCTGTCCCCCTCAGCTGAGATTAGTAAATCTCCATGTTGCCAACACTTGGAGGAGGCAATGAGGGTGGCAAAGATGCAAAATGTATCCCGGGTGGGGGATTTCAATGTCCACCGCCAAGAGTGGCTCTTCTTAGAAGCAAGTCAAAATGTCAGCATCAATCAAAATTCTGATGACAACTTGTACTAGCCCTCCTTTGACTGATTTCAGGCACCCATCTAAGTGATGAATCAATGCAAACCTGAGGAAGAAATCACTAATTGAGACCGAAGAATACCTTCAGTAGCTGTCATATATACAGACAGCTGTATGTACCGTGCTTGTATAAATTAGGAAAAGTTGCTTTGTAACTAAACTGTGCAACAGGTTGAAGATAAGTGGGATAAAAAATACCTTTAGTTTAGAAAGCATTCCTGAGTTGTAAAGCTTAGTTTCTTGACACTGGAATAGTGTGTGTGTTTACTTTACTGGTGAAGGGTGTGTTGACAATACATGAAGAGTTTTAGAAGCATCCCGTAGTTTCAGCAGTGGCCATATAAACTGACAATGGTTTTTAATTTCCTTTGACAAAAACAGAAGTAATTGAATGTTGTATGTATGTTACTGATAATCCATTTCCTCTGCATCTTTTGGGCTAAGGTTTGATCATAACATGAACATGGCCTCTTCCTCATTTTATGCTGCTTCATTGTCCTTGTCATAATTTTGTTTGTTCTGTTTTTTTTGGTAAATCCCTTATCATTGACAATGATCATTACAATTGTGTGACATCTGACCATAGCCAGTACATTCACTTGTTGCGCTGCACTGTGCTGGAGAAACGGGCTGTTAACTTGGCTCTGCTTCTTTATTGTTGATCATCTCTAATTTATTTGTTGTGTTGGAAAGAAGACTCTTAATCAGAAGTGAGTAAGCTAAGGATCAAACTGATCAGCTTCAGCGACTTGGTCTGCATAATTCTAGCCTTTACTGCTTGTGTGTTCATGATCTGTCATTAAATGTATTACTACCCGTGGCAGAATCGAAAGATTATATTCATTGCATTTTTCTTCTTTCGAGATAGTTAGATGTGTTTAATGTTTTAATTTATGCAACGAGCAACTGTGAGATAACAGTTTAGAGTTCGTAAGTAAATGAGGAACCGAAGTTAGTATTTTGGAATGGAGCTGAAAATAATACCATACTAGTGACTGAATCTTTGTCAGACTTTGACTGTTACATGAAGTGCAGTAACTTTTAATGACCTTACTTCTCATCATTTTGATGCTAGTAAAGCTGCACAATAAATACTTTAATAGTTCATGCTTGCAGTTTTCTGCATGGTATGTATCAGCTCTTGTTCTAGGTATTGGATTGATGCTGAGACTAAATTCATCATTGGAGGAAATTCTCAGAAAGGAAGTGCTGCACATTGCTCAGTTTAGTGTGAAATACTGCATAAAATAGAGAAATGTAGATTTGAATGTATTCAATATAATCAAGCGTAATAAGATTTTAGCCAATGTTTGAATGCCTTTGGATGGAAGGTTAAGTCAAGGTTGTTATAATGGATTCTGTCTCTAGGAATTAGTTTCAATGGGTTGAATGACTGTTCTCATCTGAATCTTGATTGTGCTGCTCTGTGCCAAAGTGGAACTAAAATGAAATTGGGATTTCATATCCTCAAAACTTAAAACCAGGTTTTGCTTCTTCACTTTGCTCTCAGTTTTAAAATTAACTGAGACTATAGCACTGCCACAGGGGTACAAATGTGTTTTGCTTCCAGACTATACTGACCTCGTGATCAAAGCAGATTTTCTTGAATATTTGATTAGCTAAAACTATACGCAATCACCCTTTGTCACAGTCAGGGCTCTTATTGCAATGCACATCTTCTGCAAGTTGCATTTGTTCAAAAAAAACTTCTCCCAACAAACTGAACTGTTTCTAGTTATTGAATTGCAAATGTTTAAGATGTTCTTTCCTGTAGGTGTGCAGCAGCAAAACAGACAGTTAAACAGGATGTTGCAAATACTGATGTGCCACGGGTCCTTACCAACCCCATTGCCATATTGTTCTATTCCTTCCTCTCTTTTCTTATGTTCATTATCTTCCCCTTTGAAGAATCTGTGCTGTATATCTCGGTGATGCTTTATTTGATTTATTAGTGTGAATGCCTTATTTGAGGCTCTTGGATTTAGCTTATGTGCAGTTGGAAACACCTTTCAAGTCTATCCGACCAAAATATTTAGTAATGTTGACAATTGCTTTCAGGTCACCAGTCAGTCTTTTAATTTCTCAGCATAAATTCCCCAGCCCGTTCAACCTTTCCTGATAGGTGTAACCTCTCAGCTTTGACTATACTTTATTTTTCTTTCAAACAGTGCCTTTTTAGACTTATCCATAAAGTCAATCTCATTGCTATGATTTGCCATGGATGCTGCTGAGCAGAGACATCACCCTAAGTTGAGGCACTTTCTATTTTAAGTATTAAAAAAAAGTTTTGCATTGCACCTAATGAAGAAAGTTTTTGTTTATGGAATCATAATGTTGGTATTAATGGTTGGATACCTTCCAAAGATGAAAGTTTTATATAGTCACCCTGTTAGCATTACCTTCAGTGAATATTCGAAGTATCAGGGCTTAGCTGAACCTAGACTTGTCTTTTAAAAGAAAATGTTGAGTTATTCACTATGTAAAAGAGATGTTGGGCATTAAGGAGGAATAAAATGCTCAGGAAAGAATCAATCAAAAACCTGTTTTGCCTCTGTTGGGCAACGCACACAGAAAATGTTCAAATTTCTATTTCATTTTTTCTTGTTGTCATCTAATACTATGGATCTATGAGAGCAGTCTGACACCTGGCCATGTATATAACCCTCCAGTAGGTGGTACTACACTACTCGGAAACTAAACTGGTATCTATGAAATTGTAGGAGTACTACCAAGAGACTACAAGTAGAAAAATCTGAAAATGAACATGACATCAGATAGCTTTGGAACAGACAATTTCATTTGTAAACACTTTGCCAAAACTGGAAGGTAAAGCGAACCCTTTGAGAAGCATCCTTAAAATGTTAACTTACTTTTTCTTTATTCACAGACACAATTTAGTAAATTGTTTTTATTCACAAGTAAAAAAAAATTGTAATCTTTCTACATTATCTTTTGTCAGTGAACATAGGAGATATGATCTCTTGACTTTATATTGACCCTGAGCGTTCTGACTGCACATCAGCTCTAACTCAAAGTGTCTACTTCCACTTCTAACATTGCTGGTCTTTGAATCTCCTGCTGAAAACTCTAGCTATCATTAAGTCAAGCTCATCTAGAATTCTGCCCCAATCCTAACTTGTGTCAGGTCCAGTTTGCCTGTTACCTTTCTGCGTGCTACTTTGTTCCTAATTCATAGTGCCTTGTTTTTAAACTTGTCTTCAAGCCTCCTTGTGGCTTCATCCTTCATTATTTCATTAACCAGCTCCAGGGCTGCAACCGTCTGAGATCTCTGTGCTCCTCCGGTTCTAGACTCTTGTACATCCTCCGATTTAAATCGCTATTGCCAGCTGTACTTTCGCCTACTCGGGCCTGAAAGTCGGGAATTCCCACCATGTGTCTCTCTGCCTCACCAGATTTCCTCATCTAGGATACTTCTTAGAACTTATGTCCTTTACCAAGTTATTGGTCAACTGTTCTAATATATCTCCTTATGTGGATCAGCTATGTTCAAACTATTCTTGTAAACCACACACCGTGTGGTTTTTGAAATTTTAAGATTTTTTCACTTCAGATATGCCAAAGTAAAATTCTGATGAACTAGGTGCTTTTTTTTTCAGATTACTTTAATAGGCTTTTATTTTGTGATGCCATAGAACTTCCCATAGTCAAAGGCAGTTCTTGTTCTATCACAAACTGTGATGACAAAGGTTTTTATATCATTGCCTAGCATGTATCTTTTTTTATTTAATGGTGGGATTAAGGGTCTTGTTAATTTCATCAGTCTATACTTTACGAGCTCTATGAATAGAGGCAGGCCATTTGACCTATCGAATCCACACCAGCCACCCTAAGAGCAGCCCCCCCACCCTAACCCTGTAACCTTGCAATTTCCATGGCCAACACACCTAGCCTGTACATCCGTAACTTCCTCTCTTCTGCTTAGATACATCTTTGTCACCTGGCACTTATTTGTATGTCACCACTTTTTATCAATGTTTGTTTGTTTTTAACATAATTCAAACTTGTTTCAAAACAAACATTTCAATTTATGGTAAACAAATTTATTAGAGAGGAAATGGATTGTGATAAACAATAAGTATATTTTCAGGAATTGAACTTTGTTATTACCTTGTTTGTGGTAGCAGATAATTTAACTTATGCTGAAACTATTGACTGTCACTGTTTTCAAAAGTTATTTTGTAAACCCCTACTTCAGTACCTACAAAGGTTCTAGTTTGTTTTAACTTCAATAGTTCTTACCTCATGATGTTTCTCTTTGAAGACTCACTTTCAAAACTCCAAAAAATATGGACTGAAATCTTAAGCAGGCAGAATTTCTGTAGCTGTCAATTCAAACTTCAAAAATAAATCACTTGCATATTTAAATTAAGTAACATGACTCCTCCTTCAAGCTGCTTTCTCAGGATGGGGCCATTTAAGGCCATTAGAATAGGAACAGAAGTGGGCTGTTTAACCCTTCAAGCCTGTTTTGCTATTCAATAAGATCATGGGTGTTCTAACATTCCTCGCATCCACTTTCCTGCATTTTCTTTGTAACCCTTGATTCCCTTACTGATCAAAAATCTAATTTCTGTCTTAAATTGGCCACCCTGCCGGTCCTAGACTCTCTTATATCAGGAAAAGTCCTCTTAACATGTGCCCTGTCAAGCTCTGTGTGCTTCATAAGATCACCTTCCATTCTTCTACACTGTAATGAGCAAAGTCTGATTTTAGATTTTGCTCAAAGACAATCCCTCCATACCAGACATTGTCCTAGTGAGAGACACTATCTAGAGTCAGAGATAACAAGATGTTGAGCTGGAGGAACACAGCAGGCCAGGCAGCATCAGAGGAGCAGGAAAGCTGACATTTTGGGTTGGGATACTTCTTCAGAAATGAGGAAGGGGAAGGGGACTCTGAAATGAATAGAGAGAGGCCGGTCAGTGAAAGAAGGTGCATAGTGGAGCGGGTAGGAGGGAGAGAAGACGCACAGGTCCAGGATGCAGGGATGAAACTAGTAAAAGTGACTGTAGGTAGCATGTGGGAGTGGGGGTTGGTCATTGAGGTGGGAGAGAAGATGAACAGGTCAGTGAGGTGGGGGTGAGAGGGGCTGCAGGTCTTGGGATGAAGTTGGGGGGTGGGGAGATTTTGAAGCTAGTAAAATTCACTTTGAGAGCATTGGGTTGTAGGCATCGAAGGCGGAATATGAGGTGCTGATGTTCTAATGAGCCTTCTCTGAACTGCCTTCAAAGAAATAAAGATCTTTCCTTCTAATAAAGGGATCAAAACTACTAGTACTCGAGCTGTGGTCTTACCACTACCTTGTACAGTTATAGTAGGAGTAAGACTTCCTGCCTCTATACTTCAGTCCATTGAAGAAGAGATGAAGCATATTTTCTCAGATTGAAATTAGTTTTTAGCCTAAGTATTGAAAGGAATTGAAGGAGATCTTACCAAGCTAAAAGTTAACATACTTTTGAAATCATACTGCACAGACATCAAAATAGTTGAGGCACATTCTTCTGTGCCTCCTTCCTTCTCTTTCAAATTCAAGCAACCTATGATTACTATAGTGCCAATTGTGCATTGCTACATTTAATACCTTATTTCTCAAATGTTTCAACTGTTCATTGTCCAGTGCTTGCAGCAACGTGACCACTCTATATTGATGATTAACCAAAATCAGTACCTGGAGTTGGTTGGTTGGGAATTGTACTCCCCCAGTTCTTTTTATCACAAGTCGTGGGAGCAAAGCTTTTTTTGAGGAAGGGACTAGGCCCGAAATGTCAGCTTTTGTGCTCCTAAGATGCTGCTTGGCCTGCTGTGTTCATCCAGCTCCACACTTTGTTATCTCAGATTCTCCAGCATCTGCAGTTCCCATTATCTTTGTTAGATTCCTGTCAACCGACTTACCCTTGTTTTGTGGCATGGGAATTATTTATTTACTTTGTGTCTGAAGTTTGCCGTGCAACACCTGCACCTTTAAAGACGTTCACTTATTTCCAGATGTCAGCATTCCCACACTGAGCAGTCTTCCTCAATGAGTAAGAACCGCATTTGTATAAAATATTAGTTTTTTTTTGCAGATAATTCACCACAGAATGTGATGTTAAAGTGCATGTTTGAAGGGTCCTGTTTTTGCATGTTATGGTAACTTTAAATCTTGATTTGTCCTTGTTGCTTTTATTGCATGTTGCAGGAAGGTGAAATTTAAAATGGATGTACACACCACAAAGTTTATTTCAAGTAATTGTATTTTAGTGACTGGCGATGTGTCTGTTCTTTGAATGCATGTCTGCATTTCACACCTTCAGTAGTTTTAGCATTACTATAACTTGAGGATATCCTATTGTAGTCGGACATGGAGTTGTGGATAGTGTATCTTGCCCACCTTTCTAACACCCAGCTCTGAGAGGTGGTAAGCATACTCTCTTAATGCCCCATTTTTGATTTGATCAGAAATATATGGTTTGTTTACTTTAATCAGTGGTCCAAAATGTTGAAAATAGTTTTCCATTTTTCTACTCGGGTCACAATTAAATTGAGAGTATTTTTAATCTAACTTGCTTTGCTTCTTAAGATGGCATCAGCATTTTTTTCTCTTAACTGTCCTTATCTCTTAGTGCCCCTAATTTTCTATGTCGCTCTTCCAGAAGTTTTGTGCTGTCTTCCATTGTGTTATTACCGGATGTATGTGAGTTTTAGACAGCTGCGTGTGTAGTGTTCAGTCACGCGTCATCTCCTTTTAACACTGACAGCACCAGTAACAGCGAAAATATAAGAAGAAATGTTGTTATGCAGTCATCATGACCTGCAGTGCAATTCTTAGGCTAGTGTGGAGATGTTCCCAGCTGTGCTTTTGACCTGAATTCCTGTAAAACTAAATTGGCAACCAGTCAAATATTCAATCATTTTTATTCCTGTACCGTCTCCCCATGATACAAGTTAATTTTCCTCTGCTGACCCTTACACCATTGGTGTGGTATCGTAGGTGCGGCCTTCATAGCATGATGAATTCTGTACCCTGTAATTGAGAATGGAAAATGGCTCAGTATTGCAGAACATTGTGTTACTTGTCATCTTATTTTTGGAGTTGCAGCAGTTCAAGTCTCTGCTTCTAGTTACATTTTGATGTAGAAAAATTGCTCACTTCAGTGTACAGGATTTTTTTTTTGCCAAAGATTAATAATTTTATGGTGCAGATAAAAACTACAAAAATGATTTTCTGTTTTTCCTACTTTTATAAAAGCATTAACCACGTTTTACTCTCTTCTGGGATGATATTCACAAAGTAGTAGTGATGTGCTGAAATAATCATAGACCTTTGGCTTGTGTATTTTTAAGCATTCCCCTTATTGATGCAAATTTCCTTTGAGGAATGTGGAGAAATGACTTGTGCCTTTTCATGAACAATGTCATTATTGAGTTGACTGTCAGAAATGGATATGAACTTTCCGGTTGATCCATCTCTCCATTTTTGATCCGAGTGAGGGACCTCTGAATGCTTTTCATTGGACATCCAACTCAAGTTATAAAGTTTTCCCAGCGCGTTTGGATTTAACTTCTGCATCTGAAATGTGATATGAAACCTATGATAGGTTGATTTCCACAGATCTGTAAATTTTAGCACTGTGCTGTTGGCTGGGTTATTGGGTAGGAGGATAAAGATGTTTAAAATATGCCTTGAAGTCCAGACCCTCCTGAATCATTATTTTCACAAAAATATTTTGGAAGTTCTTTTGTTTACAGACAGGGTAATATAATCATTAAAAACTTGTATCAAAATACATCATCTCATTACTTGTGCAATAGCATTCTAATGAAAATGGATCTTCCCAAACAAAAATAGAAACAAGGGAATACGTCGAAATGAACAGGTCATTACAGGACATATTGAATTTGTTTTGAGTATTTCAGTAATTGCTTAATAAGACCTGTGATGATGTGATTCTTACCCACATCCATTTGGAGGCTACTTATTTTATAAGTGGCGGCAGTGCAAAGCTGAAATGCATTTGTTATACAAATATTTTGTGAATAAACTGTTAAAAATTGTCTTCATGGAATCTGATGGTCTATATTTATAGAACAGCAAAGTTACAAGGGACTGAAAGTTTGTATATTACACTATTTTACAATGAAAGCAGTACATTTCAGACCTATAGAACTGCTTTGAATGTAAACTGTTTCTCCTATTTTGATGTTCTGCAAAGGTACTTGCAAGATCTTCAGGTCTAATTCTAGAAATCTCTTTTAAATTAGGGTTTGATATCAATACCAAGTGTCATCAAATGTACTAGAAAACTACCAATGAAGCTGATCAGTGTAGTTTCTTGAGCATTCATTCCTGTAACTGTACCATAGATAACTGGCTTTGGTTTTAGTTTGAAATAATCAGGCAGTGTTCCTTCTGTAATTGTTTTTCTATTCCAGAAGATATTTCACTCATCACTTGATATCCAGAAGTGTTCTGCTTCAGTAGTGTTCACCACAGGTAGAGTAAAATGAGCAAGCTGTTCAGAGAGTCGTCAGGCGATGCTGGTCGCGTCCTTGTATTTTAGAATGGGAATAATCATTGCATGTGTCTCTTGCTGCCAGCTTGCTGCTTTCAGTCCTGTCACAGTGACATAAATGACACGTGGGGCTTGGCAAGGCAGCTCATGGTTGGCCCAGCTGCGACTCTTCCTCGTGCAGCTGGGTTGGTGTACTACGTAGCTGGCGTATATAACTGTCTGTTACTAAAAAGATGGCAGGGCTCTTGTGTGGGGCGAAAAGAAGCAAGAAAAAAGGTATCAAGAATTGATGAGTGGAGAACAGTTTTTTTTTGGTTATCATTGCCTGTATTATAAGTAGTATAAACAGTGTAAGAACTACAGTTGAGCTTGAGATTGCTTTCACAACATTTGATAATTTGTAGCCGTGAATGTAACATGCCTATTTAAAAATTTGTTCAACTAACAATTCTCCATCAGTCAAAGTTCTGTTTAGTTTTAGTTGTGCCACTTCATGTTTTAATCATCTTGGATGTTGTATGTTGGAATTAAGTTTGTTCATTGTGATTTAGGAATGGTTACAGTGTTATTACAGAAATCACGCAAGTAATTTACAAGAAAATAAATTAGTTTACTTCAGTAAATGTCAAAAGTCAAAGAAAGTAGATACCACAGTAGATCAGTTTTCTGAAATGACGAGCTTTTAGAAGCAAACTATTGGTACAAATCCTGAAGCATAATCTGTTGTGATTTTTTAAAATTCAGGAATATTTTTGTTCTTCTATTTAATCTATTGTGATCATGTTGCTGTTCATCATGTTGTCTTTTCCTCACCCGTAAAGCCTCTGCATATTTTAAATTCAACAGGAGTATCAGATGAATAGACTGCATATCCTTCAATGATCAGAGCAAAGGTTTTTGCTTTTTAATGCTATTAATAAAATGAGAGATTCTATTTTGAAGATAATATTGTATTGTTAGCTAACAATGTTTTGTCCACCCAGCCCTGGAAGATCTACTTTCCTTTCTCACCTGAGAAATTCTGTTACTTTGGGTTCACATTTTTCTCTGTCTTTATAACTCATTGCAGCAGCTCATTAACCTTTGCAAACTGCTGAATTAATGATCAGTCTGTGAACATTTTTGCACCAAGTGAAACTGGTATTTGCTGTTCTTCCATTTTACTGACTGTAGTTTCTGATCTGTGGTCCTATTAGTTTCAACCTGGAATAAAAATATAAAACCTGAATACTGATGAAGGGCTGATTATAATGTGGCAATTCTTTTCATATATCAAACAAGTGTTTTGTTTTACAGAATGATCAATACTTACTGTTTCTGATCAGCTCTGATGAGGTAGTGCAATGTTGTAGAAATGATCATGTATTTTCATAAACAATAGCAGGAAATACCTTATTGTACAGGTGGAGCTATTTACGTATAAGCAGGGCTGTATGTTTTGAGCCATGGAGGTCTGCACCTGTCAAAAACAACCACCTAAGTATTATAATCTGATTTTCCAGAAATTGACCCTTAGCCTTAATTATACCATTACAGAATCAAATAATTTTTATGATGGACATTGTGTGGGAAAGAAAATGCATGATAGTATTGGGAGTTTAAGAATTCTCTCTTACAGCTCTTGATTTGTTTTAATCCATTTTAAAAAGGAGGAAGTTTATTGCCATTCATTAGTACCAGTTGTTATTGGATTACTGTTTGCCTGATTTAAATTTTCTGCAATTGAGACAATTCAGCACCAGTGGAAAACCTTTTTTTTCCCCGATTTTTCTCTGATCTTATTATCCTGTTTTGTTCCATGGTAGTGAGTGACCTACAGGAAGAAGGTAAAAATGCCATCAATACTCCATTGTCTCCAACACCTACTGATATTCATCCAGAGGACACAATGCTAGGTATTTAAGAATGCTAGTTTTTGCTTTCTTTTTCTATTGGTTGCTTTTAAAGTAAATCTCTACCATCTAACAGTACATGAGACTTTTCATTTTCTATATCATCCGATTTCTAGACCTTTTTAACGTTTTAATTTATGAACTATAACATGTCAAATGTTTTAGGTTTCCTTTTCATTTGGTTTATTAAGATCTTTATGTATTTGGTGTTAACGTACCAGAAGAAAAACAAATTCCTAAAGCAAAATATTGCCTTCTTGACTCCTTGTTTATTCTCTGCTGGATTCAATTATAGAGGAAAATGAAGAAAGAACAATGATTGAACCAAATTCCAAGGAGGAGGCCAAATTCAAAGAACTCATAAAGGTGGATTACTTGCATAAAATCAATACTACATATTGAATTATTTGGTAACTTGCTGTCTAACGTAGTAATCTATTTCTTATTTTGACTATTATATATCGGACAGATAATGGGGTGAAAAAGAACTGCATTGTACTCTTTGTAGGCACAGGTTGTTGTTAATGTTTCTAGGAGGAAAGTGGTTCCTGATCAAGTCCTTGTGGGATTGGGATTGGTGTTGGTATTATATTTCACCACCTTTGTTAATAATTAGATGAAAATGCCAGCAAACCTGCAGATGGCAAACACGGTTGTTCTGGTATTTGAGCATTAGATGGGGTCGAAATGATGAAAATCAGATCCTGATATATCAGTGGATTTCCATGGGAGTACAAGCAAGGCTCAGACCTAAACTTTGCCCGCTGGAAAGGATGCAGGAATGATGGTGCAAGCCTTTGTTCGTTCACGAACGGTGCTTTTGAGGCTGCAGCAAAATCTAACAGACGTAGAGACTTTTTTGGATGATTTCATATTTTTAAAAAAATAGTTGTCATGTCTATTAATAGATTTATTCGCACCTCACCTGGAATACTATTTTATTCCCTTCACAGGGGAGGTGCTAGACAAGGCCTGTGGGTACCAAATTGAAACCTGATTTATAAAAGGCTTTAGTTGTTGCAAAATAACATCTGAACTTATTAGTATAATTTATGGTGTAATAATTATAATGTTTAGGTTCTCATTGACTGGATTAATGATGTACTTGTAGAAGAAAGAATAATAGTGAAAAGTCTGGAAGAAGATTTGTATGACGGACAGGTTCTGCAGAAATTGTTAGGTAAGAATAGATGTTACTTGTATTGCTTTTAATATTAAAACACAGCTGCCTGATTCTTTGTTTCTGGATTGTGAGAGATGGGATGTATTTTGCGGAAGTCCTGATGTACAGACATGCAGAAATTGTCTGAGAAGTTTAAACCTGCAATAGGCTAATTTCTGTAGGCTGGGGTCCTCCATGTATGTCTCTGACTCTGTGTGGAGGGCTTAGTGTGGAGATTTGGGTGAGAAACGCGGGATTTAGCCTTAGTCAAAAAATATTAAACACATAATACTAAGGCTAACAGTTATGCAGCTCAACTGAGCAGCATGTATACTCTCCCAACCACAAGGCTCAACCCCTAAACAGATGTCACCACATCCCTGACCATTTGTAGCCCTTGACTGGTCCTGACTAACCCACCTCACCAACATCCCTACTCAGTCGAACCATTTGCTCACCCATTTGACCCACTCATTCACTGACCAACTCACTCACATTCCTTCATTTTAAAAAACATTGACTGCTTTTTTTAAAAAACTGAATGCAGCACCCAGTGTTGTATAAAGGGAGAGTATCACCTCCCTCCCTCGATTCTTCTACTGTTGGAGATACTACATCTGTCTGTGTCTCCTCCTCCAATCTTCTACCACAGTAAATAACTGATTTTGTATCGAATGTAAACAAGCAAATAATTTCATGATCTTTGCCCCAAAAAGACAGACACATTTAATTGAATCTGAGAAACTTAGTGTAGCTGGATGCACTTCAGCCCATTGTGCCTAAACGAGCTCTTGGAAAGAGCAGTTGTAGGAATTGTATGTCCCTGCTTTTAGTGCTCTAACCCTTCACACATTTTTTTGTTTCTTCAAATGCCTGTTCAATCCCTTTCATTGTATTTTTAAGAATTGCCTTCCTTTACCTTTTTCCCACTTGGTACATTCTGGATTTTTTCAACTTCTAAAGCATTCTCCTCATCTCTCCGCTCCTCTGATTTGCCCTTTTCCTGTTCTCCCTAAAGTTGTCGCTCCTTAAGTTCTCATGACTATCTGCATAGCTGTCTGTAAGATGTTACCAGCTCTTGACACTTCCTCTGAGAGGCATTTATGACACCATCCTCCTTCCTACATTCACCTACTTGTTTCCAAAATTATTCCTTCTCATTTACTAGAGAAAATTCTTGTGCTATCATTTCGAACTCCCAACTGCCAATTTTTTTGCTGTTCTTTGTCCTCTGATATTTTTGCAGCTTCCATCATATTAAACTACTCATTAACCTCCTACCTTTTTCCCTAGCCTCAGCAAAACCGTAATCAGTTGTGTTGTTGATCTGACTCTGATCATCATTTGTATAAGTTGAAGGTGCACATGGTATTTATCCAGGATACAGTTGGTTTTACTTATTTATCATGTAAATTAATTGGATTACATCAAGTGCTATTGAGGCTAGCTCTCTGCCATAATCAGCTGCAACTCCAGGATCATCATGGAGAGTTAAAATAACCTAAAATTGCTTCTATCCTCGTCTCTAAATGCTGTCTACTTTCCTCCAACAAATGAGAGAAAGATGTGGACATCTTTCGTCCTAAAATTGAGAACACGTCTCAGGTGCCTTTGCTACGTCCCTCCTTTGTCTTTCTAATTTAATCAAACCACACTCAGAATTAAACCCTCTTCTTGAGCTGAATAGCACTTACTCTCTAGTTTCTTTTGCCATCTCTCCTTATGTCCTGTCTGAGCTCTTCTTTTTTCCCCATGAGACCTACCTCCTGCTTCCTTCATCTCCTTTCTTTTGTTCTGACCTTCCCGTGGTGACGACCTTCCCACAGTGTGTCATTTTAACAGTCTACTGCTAGCGTGCCCACACGTCTTTCCCTTGCATGCTACAGTGAATCACAGCGTGAACTGGAGGAACAACATCTCCTCTTCAGACGAGGCACTTTATAGAGTACTGGACTTAATATTGAGTTCAACACCTTCAAATTGTGAACCATTTTTTCCCTTTTACTTCGTTGCATTCTGTTATCATATCCAGTCTCCCCTCCCCGCAACTTGCCCCGTGGGAGGGTCTGTCCTTTCAAGTCTGGCAGGAAACACACCATTGTTCTGCCAATCTCTCATTCCGGTCACTTAATCAACATCTTTTCTCCACCAGCACCCTACATCCCCTATCCCCTTATCCCAAACTATAGCATAAATGCTGCCTCCTCCACGTGTCAGTTCAGCTCTGAAGAACCATCAAGACGCGAACATGAGCTTGCTCTCGATGGATGCTGTCTGATCTGCTGTGATTTCCAGCATCTGCAGGAATTTGCTCCTATTCTTTTATCATTCTTTGGTCAAAATGCAGGAATTTTCTGGTGTTATCTTCAAAGCACTGTTAATTACCTCAATTTAACTAGAATTATTTATTAAATGCAGCCTTGATAGCATAGCTGTCTTTTGGAGAACAAATATCCAAGTCTGAGGTTAATAATCATTGTGTGACCTCATTACCATTACTACCTTTGCTGAAAGTTGCCACACAGAGTTATTTAAAGTACCTTTCAATGATAAGCCCGAATTTTTTATGCAAGATCACAGTGAACTCTTACTCTGAAGTTTGTAACTTTACGTAGGCGGCTGTTTAAGAAATGAACAACAAGGTTAAGCAACAATAATGTATTAGTTTCAAAACTTATAAGTCAGCTTTGGTTCTGCTAAATCATAATTTTTATTTCCAGAAATATTCTATGGTCCTTTGTCACTTTTTGGTTTTGCTCATGCAGAGAAACTTGCAAATCGTAAACTCAATGTCGCAGAAGTGACACAGTCAGAAATAGGGCAGAAGCAGAAACTTCAGACTGTGTTGGAAACTGTGAATGACCTGCTTCGACCTCAAGGCTGGGCAATAAAATGGAGCGTTGATTGTGAGTATAAGATTGCTGGATGAGTTTTTATATAAAAGCTGATATAAGACTGTCCTGTTAGTTAACTGATATGGTATCAGACCAACAAATTTTTTTCAGTTGCAAACATATTACAGGAAAGTTGGATTAACATTAAGGATGAAAGGAACAAAAACAAAGTTGCTGGCAAAGCTCAGCAGGTCTGGCAGCATCTGTGAATGAAAAAACAGAGTTAATGTTAACGGTCTGGTGACCCTTCCTCAGTTCTGAGGAACGTTAACTTTTGTTTTTTCCTCCACAGATGCTGCCAGACCTGCTGAACCTCTCCAGCAACTTTGTTTTTGTTTCTGATTTACAGCATCTGCAGTTCTTTCAGTTTTTACTAAGGTGAAAGGTTAACGTTAAAATTACAAATTTTCTGACAAAATGAAACAATGGATGTTTCATCCATTTCAGAGTTGTAGCTTAAATTGGGTTTGAGTAAAGGAAAGGAAAGTTGTGCATGCCTCTAGCAACGCATGGAGAATCTACTAATTTGACTTTCTGATATATTGACTTAAGTATGTGGGCAGCAATGAATTGAGAAGCGATGTTTGACCTTCATCCCCACCCCACACCAAATCCTTCTGGTCAGTTTTGCTGGAGTACGGTGCTTTTAAGTTTAAAAATGAGCTTTTAGTTTTGTTCTTAATGAAATTTTCTAGAAAATCTTGCAAAATTTACTAAAATAATACAATTAATCATAGGCTGTAGTGATTACTCTATATGAAATAAGTATCACAAGATGTGTGCTGATCCAGTAAAGACTTGCAGCTTTAGAGTAATTCTTGTTTATGCTTGTTTTTTCTCACGGTTGTTCTTGTTATTTCTTGAATCAAGCTGATGCATTCTTCAGCTGAAATATGTGACAATCTTGGAAAAGCTCAGCAGGTCTGGCAGCATCTGTGAAGAAAAATGAGTTCTGAGGAAGGGTCACCGGAACCGAAACGTTAACTCTGATTTTTCTTCACAGATGCTGCCAGATCTGCTGAGCTTTTCCAGCAATTTGTTTTTGTTCCTGATTTATAACATCTGCAGTTCTTTCAGGTTTTTTCTATATCGTAATCTTGTTTTTGTTAGTTTTGTTCCTTATCTCACCTATTAATATAAAAGTTGCTGGACATGGGATAATTCTCTGTATTTGTTCAGTGTCTGTCTTTGCTGTGTTAGGAAGTTGTCATGGTTGAAGTTTTTCGGGAGAGGCTGAATAGATTGGGGCTGATTTCCCTGGCGCGTTGGAGGCTGGGAAGTGACCTTAGAGAGGTCTGTAACATCATGAGGGGCATGGATAGGTTGAACAGCCAAGGTCCTTTCCTCAGGATAGGCGAGTCCTTAACCAGATGGCATGGGTTTTAGGTGAGAGGGCAAAGATTTAAAAGACACTGAAGGAGTAACTTTTTCATGCAGAACGTGGTGTGTGTATGGAATGATCTGCCAGAGGAGGTGATGGAGGCTGGTATAATTACAACATTTGAAAGGCATCTGGATGGGTATATGAAAAGCAAGGGGTAAGAGGGGTATGGGCCAAAAACCGTCAAATGGGATTAGACTAATTTATGATATCTGATTGGCATGAATGAGTTGTATGCTGTACATCTGTGACTCTACCTTGTCCTTGCTTGATATAGCTTGCCAATAATTAGTCTGTCATAAGAATTGAAAACATTTCTCACCACTTTGTAGACGCAGTATCCCCATTACAGTTAACCCTTTATTTATTTTTTACAAGCAGTCTTCTGCTTATAGCTTAAACTCCAAATACTGAATATTTGCATTTGTGCTTTCTGTTTGTAATGCTGCATAACCAAAATTTCTCCTGCCTTGATATAAATGTATTTTTGCTTTTTTTTTGTCTGAACTCTAGTCTGAGTTTAGAAAGGTGATTGCTTTGTGTTTATTTTCTTTACTGAATGCAAGGTCACCTTGGAGACTATAATTTTCTGCCAGTTGCATCATGAAGCAATAGTTAAGAGATTTGTTCCCTCTTGGATAATGGAAATTGCCCTAAACGGTGATTGCCATGTTCATTTGCATGAGAGAGTAGTTTGTTCAAAGGGCTTATCAAAATGTTAAATTTGTTCCTTTGGATATCATTTCAAAGGGAGATCCTCCCCATTACATGTTCTGAAAATCACTTGGTCGACGATGAAGTGGCTATCCTGTAGTCACAAATCTAAGCTTTTACGAACATGAAGACCCACCTTCTCAACTTCATTTTTTGGCGGAGGTGTGATGACCCTCACATTAAGCTTGCCATTAGTCATCTCTGTCTAACGAGAAAGCAACCCCTGATCCCCTGAGACAGTGGCAGCTCTCACCTCACTTTCAAGTTTTTATATTCCTTTTATATAGTTAAATAAAATTTAGCTTCATGAATCATCATTGATGTACAGAAATTCATACTTTACAAAAATATTTTTCATACTTTTTTCTGGAGACAAAGACTTTTTTTGCTTTCAGATGACTTAATTTAATACTTTTTATAGTAATATGGGGTAACATTGAAATATTTCCACATTCATCTTAGCAAGTTTGTATGAATGAGTGTATAATTTTTTTATGCTGTTTGGTTCAGACAGAATGCTAATTAGAATGTTGTGGACTGTTGATTTTCTTACGGCAGCTGCTGATGCTACAGTTGCAATGACTGGAGTGTGTTTCTGTTTGAAGCAACTCCCGGCAATTTTAGAGAAGTTGTATTATTTCTGTCTTGATAATAGTGTTCACCAGATATGTCACTAAGCAAAGGTCATGCTTATTAAAATTTATGAAGTTATTTGACACGTTGACAAAGAATAAATGAGGATAATTTAGAAGATTAATATATTTGCATTTTCAAAAGGTTTTGAGAAGGTACCATGTAATGGGGTCATGACTAAGGTCAAAGCAAAAGGAACCATGCAGCAGATTTTTGTAGGTTGACTAGAACCTGAGAGTAACTGGCAAATTAATTTTAAAATAGACAAGTGTGAGACGGTACATTTCATAGGAAGAATTTGATCACAGTGTGTTAGTAATGTCTGAATAGAGTGGAGTGGTAAAATGACCTAGGAGTGCAGATACACAAATCACAGAGAAACACAGGCAAATAAGGTCTTTTTTTAAAAAAAAGCAATCCAAATACCAGGGTTCAGTTATAAAGGCTAGAACTGAAAAGCTGAGAAGATGATGTAAACACTTATCAAATTTTGGTTTGTCCGTCCTCTGATTAATGCACACAGTTTTGGTGTCCATACAATAAATAGGGATTTAGAGCTATTGTAGATGATGCAAAATGGTTTACGAGAATGATCCCAGAAGAAGCAGAACAGGCCAGAACTCTGTCTTTCTGGGAACAAAGCTGGCTGAGGGGCGACCTGCCAGAAGATATTACATCTCACCTGCAAAATTCTTTACATTAATTTAACAAAAATGTTTCCATACGCAAAGAAGCCCAGAATTAAAGCCATAAAGATAGTCATTAATAAGTCCAATGGATAATTCAGTCACAGCTTCTTCATCTGCAAATTTGTAAAAATGTGGCATGTGCAAGGAATTGTTGAGGCAAATAGCATCAGTGTTTTTATTGGGAAGCTGGATAAGCAAATGAAGGAGAATGTAATTAATGGATAGGCTGATAACTTAAAAGGACGCTGGCCTGGGGTATAAAGTCCAGCATAACCAGTTGGATTGAATAGCCTGGGTGCACAATGCAGAAATAGTATAACCAAAGAAAACAATAAAACTAAGCAATTGCTTAGTTGTGTGATAGAATCCTTGAAAGCTGTTTGTTGTGTGATGTTTTGATAACCATATCTACTTTTTAGCAATTCACACAAAAAGCATGGTGGCTATTCTTCACCTTCTCGTGGCTTTAGCTATGCACTTCCGAGCCCCCATCAGATTGCCAGAGCATGTCTCCGTGCAAGTGGTGGTTGTAAGGGTAAGTGAACCATCAATATCTTAAAACCATTTGATATTAAACTTCCTTGAAGCTATTCGCACGACTGCTTCACTTATCTTTGCAATTTGTAATATTGAGCAGTGTGATAGAAAATGGAAGATGATGTTTTCTTTCAAAGCAGGCGAGTTTCCAAAATTTTCTCATTTGAGATTATGGGGATAAAATTTTTACGGCAGTATGTTTGCAAATTGTGGGAAATAAGCCTGAGATAACAAGTAGCTCTTCTTAGAACGTTGTTACATGATATAACCAAGGGAATGTGGTCTGAATAAATATCTGAATTGAGGGAAATGTGGAACATAACCATTGCTTCGTGGGGCCCCTTGCTCATCTCTTTTTCTTGTGTATTGATCACTGTATAAGTGCTGTTTCCTGGTTTTGCCCTGAACTGGAAAACTTCAACTTCTTGTTTACGTGTTTCTTTCACCTTTTGCATCCTCCGTATCCCCTTACTCGCGTGACTACACTCTGTCTCTGGACTCAGCTATCTATGAGTATTCATTATAATCCCACTGAATATCTTAAATGTTTCCTCAAACCTTCAATCTCTCAAGTCCTGTAAAGACTTCATTCCATTCTGCTGGTTTCCGTATCCCCTGTTGCATTTATCCTGATATCACAAGTGTCCATACCAGCACATCTGTTTTTTTCCCTGTTTTCTTGAGCAAAAGGTCTCTCCCCACAAAGTTGACAGGGCCATCAATTGTGTCTATCCTATTTTCAGCTCTTACCCAGGCTCCCAGAGTGGTGATGAGAGTTCTGCTGTTCTCACCTTCACCTCACCAGTCTTTGTATTCAGTGATTCATCCTCTGCCATTTCTGCCGCCTCTAACTTAATGTCACTACTAAATAGATCTTCCCCACCCCTTTGAGCATTCAAGAGAATTGTGCCTTGTGACACCCTGAGTCACTTGAGCATCCAAAACTTCTCCCCTTCCATGCACAGGGTATGCAACACCCTTTTACCTTCTCTCTCTCCTCACCATCGCATGCCCCAAACGTTGCTGGATGCAACAATGATTTTACATTTAATTTAGAATCATAGAATCTCTACTGTATGGAAGCAGACTATTCAGCCCATCAAACTCCACCTTTGAGCCCTGCATTCCCCATGGCTAATCCACCTAAGTCTTCATAACCTTGGACATTAGCAGCAATTTAGCATGGCCAATCCACCTGACCAGTCTTTGGACTGTGGGAGGAAACCGGAGCACACAGAGGAAACTAATGCAAACATGGGGAATATGTGCAGACTGCACAGACAGTCTACTGAGGATGGAATTAGTAAATAACATTTATTAAGAATTAAGCTAGCTGTGCACTGGAGTGTCCATATGTACATCAGGTGACCATGTTGTGATCACATAAGTTCAGCCTGCAAGCATAATCTTGTGCTAACCTCCCTGTCCTTGGCTTTCTTCCATGTTCTAATGAAACGCAGTTGAGCAACAAAAAAAAAATCATTCTTTGATTAGATAATTTATTGTCTACTAGACTCAATTTTTTGTTCAACAATATTAAACTGTAATCTCCACCCCATTTTGTTTCCATTCTCAGTGGAGATTTCAGGTTTAGTATAATTTTTCCCTTTCTCGTTGCTTTTAGCTGGTAGTGATTGTCAAACTGTTGTTTACATTTCCCCATCCACATCATTTGTTTCTACTTATCACATTGCCACCAATCTCTTGTCACTTAATTCTCTTATCTTTCATTTTATCCTCGACCATCCCTTTTTATTCTTCTCGCCATTCACCCCCTTTCACTTGCTTTAAATTGATTGCATTTCTGATCATTTGCAGTTGTGATGAACACTCATGAACCTGAAGTGTTAACTTTACATTTTGCACCACAGCTGCTGCTGCTCTATTTCCAGCATTTTCTGTTTTTATTTCTGATATCTAGCATCTGCAGTGTTTTGTTTCTGAAACATATTCCATCAGTTTGTTTCCAGTCACATGTTTCAGCTCCTAGAAAACCCTAGAGAACCATATGCAATCTGTCGAGCCATAAAACTGTTTGTTGCTAACAGACTCTAAGACAACAGGCAACCTTAAAACTATCCATGAAAATTTGAAGAATGCAGTCTAATCAATTAACAGTGTCAGAAATGTCGTCAGTCCTTGCTTTGCACTGTGACAAGGGGACACCGGGTTATAGACTGCAGGTTTATTTGAAATCACAAGCTTGTGGAGCACAAGTGCAGTGAGGGAGAAGTACACAGAGCACAGTTTATAGGCAGAGAGATCAAGACCAAAGTGATCAAAAGATCATAGAACTGGTGTATTAGATAATAAGTCTTTGCAGGTGACCAAAAATGTTAGATGTTGAGTAAAGTGTCTACAACTGAATAACCAGCGATGGGATGACCTATAATCTGATTAGGCAAGGCAGAGAGATAATTACAGGATATAATTAAAGTATAAGGTGGTGCTGGAGTCAAACCAAATGACTGGAATAACATGATAGGTTTAAGAATCGCATGTTGAGGGTCTAACCAAAAGTAGTAATTAATTCAAAACTGTACAAATTAATTAAAGTAGAGAGATCACAGCAAGCTATCAAGATAATATTGTCAAAACAGGACAGTAAGGAAGATTTTACAATTACAGAACAGCATAGTGGGGTCACGTGTAGTGTAACATGAGCCCAAGATCACAGATAAGGCTGTCTTTGCTATTGGTTTCTGGTCAGCGATTCTGTGTTTTTGTGTGTCTCGAAGACCACCTTGGAAGACGCTTACCCAAAGATCAGAGGCTGAATGCCCTTTACTGCTGAAGTATTGCCTCACTGGGAGGGAACAATCCTGTGTATGTTTGTTGTGCAGTGTCCTTTCATCTGTTGTAGCGTCTGCATGGTCTCGCCAGTACACCATGCCTGCAGCACATGAGATAGAGTCATAGAAATGTAGAATCCCTACAGTGTGGATATAGGCCCTTCAGCCCAACAAGTCCACACCAACCCTCTGAAGAGCATCCCACCCAGACCCACCCCCTTACCCTTTGCCAGTTTTGCATTTCCCATGGCTAAATACACCTAACCTATACATCCCTGAACACAATGAGCAATTTAGATTTGTTAATCCACCTAGCCTGCACATCTTTGGACTGTGGAAGGAATCCAGAGCACCCAGTAAAACCCATGCAGACACTGAGAGAATGTGCAACCTCCACACAGACGGAGGGTGGAATTGAACCCACGTCCCTGGCGCTGTGAAGCAGCGATTCAGCCCATGTGCTGCCCCACCATAGACAACGTTGGCCGAGTCACACGAGTAACTGCCATGTACGTGGTGGGTAGTGCTCCCACGTGTGATGGTAGTGCCCGTGTTGGTGATCTGGCATGTCTTGCAGAGGTTGCCATGACAGGGTTGAGAGGCCTTATGGTCGATGCTGTCCTGAAAGCTAGGTAGTTTGCTGTGAATAATGGTCTGTTTAAGGTGTGGTTGTTTGAAGGTGAGAAGTGGAGGTGTAGGCTGTGTCCTGGTGAGATGCTCATGGTCATCAATGTCATGTTGAAGGCTTTGGTGAAGTCCTGGACAACAAAGTGTACTGTATCTTGTGTCCGTCTGCTGAGGAGTTGTTGTGGTTTTTTTTTTACTGTGGCATGATGGAACTGGTGATCGATGAGTTGTGCATAGTATCCTGTTGTAATGATGGTGTCCTTCGTAACCTTTAGGTGTCCATCACATTCCTCCTCGTTTGAGAAGATCCTGCGCATGCTCAGTGCTTGTCCATAGGGGATGGCTTTTTAATATTTTTAGGGGAGACCCTAGAGAAGTACAGATGTATCCTTTGGCTTGTGGCAGAGTGAGGTGTCTGTCTTTGGAGATGCGTGTGCCTAAGAATGAGACTAATTCTGAAGAGTACGTAGAACATAGAACATAAAACAATACAGCGCAGAACAGGCCCTTCAGCCCTTGATGTTGTGCCGACCTGTGAACTAATCTAAGCCCCTCCCCCTATAGTATCCCATCATTATCCATATGCTTATCCAAGGACTGGTTAAATGCCCCTAATGTGGCTGAGTTAATTACATTGGCAGGCAGGGCGTTCCACGCCCTTACCACTCTCTGAGTAAAGAACCTCCCTCTGACATCTGTCTTAAATCTGTCAGCCCTCAATTTGTAGCTATGACCCCTTGTACAAGCTGAAGTCATCATCCTCGGAAAAAGATTCTCACTGTCCACCCTATCTAATCCTCTGATCATCTTGTATGTCTCTATTAAATCCCCTCTTAGCCTCCTTCTCTCCACTGAGAAGAGACCCAAGTCCCTCAGCCTTTCTTCATAGGGCCTGCGCTCCAGACGAGGCAACATCCTGGTAAATCTCCTCTGCACCTTTTCCAATGCTTCCACATCCTTCCTGTAATGGGGCGACCAGAACTGCACGCAATATTCCAACTGAGGCCGCACTAGCATTTTGTACAGTTGCAGCATGACATCGTGGCTCCAGAACTCAAATGAAGGAAACAAAGTGGGACATTGTTAATCCCCACCCTAGTTATGGGAAGATTCCTTGTACCATTTAGCTGTGATCAGACTTACAAATAGACCCCTCAATATTAGTGTTGATCAAGGTGCACCTTCAATTTGGATGTATATCAGATTGCAAACTGTAAATAGTATTTGAAAATATTCATATTTTCTAAATTTTAACGTTGAAATTAATTGAAAATCCAACATTTGAAGTAAAATGTTAGAAAATCAGAATGAACAAATGATCAAATGTGGAATGGTTACTTTTGAAGCCTAGAAACATTGATACTATTGTGTTAAAAATTTTGAATAATGTTTTCATATGTCATTTACAGTTTGCTTTTATTCTATACATCCACATTTATGAAAGTTCAAAAGCTACACAAGGGTGTTATAAACAGCCTGTTTGGGATTGAGTTTGAGAAAAAAAATTCCAATCTTTCTTTAGAACCACTGTTTTTGTTAAACTTTTAAATTTGAGGTTTGCTTGCCTCTATAAAGTCTGCTAATTCAATCACAAATTTGATTTGATTTATTCTTACATGTACTGAGATTCGGTGAAAAGTATTGTATTTCATGCTAACCAGACAAGTCATAGTTTAATTAGGAAACCAGGGCAAGAGAACAGGATGTAGAATATAGTGTTACAGCTACAGAGAATGATAAACTCTAATATGAGAAGTCCATTAATAAGTCTGATAACAATGGAGAAGAAGTTAGACCATAAGACATAGGAGCAGAAATTGGGCCCTTCAACCCATTGAGTCTGCTCCACCATTCAGTCATGGCTGATAAGTTCTTCAACCCCATTCTCCTGCTTTGTCCCTGTAACTCTTGATCCCCTTGATAATCAAGAACCTATCTATCTCAGTCTTAAATGTGCTCAATGACATGGCCTCCACAGCCTTCTGTGGCAGTGAATTCCATAGGTTCACCACTCTCTGGCTGAAGAAGTTTCTCCTTCTCCCTGTTCTGAAAGGTTTTCCCTTTGCTCTAAGGCTGTGCGCTCAGGTTCTAGACTCTCCTACCAATGGAAGCATCTTCCCAACATGCATTTTGTCCAGATCATTCAGTATTCTGAAAGTTTGAATTAGATCCCCCCTCATCCTTCTAAACTCCAATGAATCATCAAATGTTCCTCACATGTTAAGCTTTCCATTCCTGTGACCATTCTTATGAACCTCCTCCGAACCTGCTCCTGGGCCAGTACGTCCTTCCTGAGATATGGGGCCCGAAACTGCACACAGTACTCCAAAGTTGCCTGACTAGACCCTTATGAAGCCTTAGTAGTACACCCTGCTTTTATATTCAAAGTTGTTCCTCAATCTGTTGACGTGTTTTTGAACTTTTGTGTCTTCTGCCCAATGGCAGAGGGTGGGATGGTTCCTTGATTATGTTGGCTGTTTTCCTGAGGTAGTGGGAAATGTAAGGCAGGAAGGCTGGTTTTCAGTTCTGAGGAAGTGTCACTGGACCCAAAATGTTAACTCTGATTTCTGTCCACAGCCAGACCTGTTGAGCTTTTCCAGCAAATTCTGTTTTCGTTTGTGATTTTGAGCATCTGCAGTTACATTGGTTTTAATGATGGGCTGGGCTGTGTTCATAACTCTCTGTAATTTCTTGCCGTGTTGGGCAGAGCAGTTGCCGTACCAAACTGTGATGCATCTGGAAAGGATGCTTCCTATGCTACATCTATAAGAAAAAATTGGTACATCTATAAAATAATTGGTAAGAATTAATGTGGACATGTTGGATTTCCTTAGCCTTCTGAGGAAGTAGAGGCTTTGGTGTGCTTTCTTGATCGTAGCACCAACATGAATGGACCAGGATGGATTGTTGGTGATACTTACTCCGAGGAACTTGAAGCTCTTGACCACCTCCACTTCATCGTTGATGCAGGGCATATCCTCCACTCCACTTCTAAAATGCATGCAGTGTGAAGAATGAGATATTGCTGCGACAAGATTCTTAGATGCTGCACTTGTAGTATAAAGCCCTCTGGTCGAGATTAATTCTGATCAAGTCCCCACTCCCTTCACTTGCTGATGTTTCTTCTCCAATCTGTTGACTTCCTTAGGTCTCCTTAACTACTTTATGCCAGTGTTGTTCTTCAGTGAGTTAGGGCATAAAGCAACTCTTAAGTTTTTTTTTTAAATCAAGCTATTTGATACTGAAGATATTGCACCTGGACTAACTTTGCCATTGTTCAGTCATCTGAACAGGGGCTCCTAGATTGCGGAATTGGATGCTGTGGTTAATTTTTGATTTTTTGACAGCTTAACATATCGAGGTCAATTGTAAATCTTGAATTCCTCACTCAGACTCTTTGGTTATGATAACTTAGCTCAGCATAGACTAGTGATTAGACTTGATAATTTCCTAGATAGCTTGGTTTAAAGACATTCTTTTAAATATTTTCTCATCAACCTGTTCAGCAATGTTATGACATGCCACTGGAACAGGTGGGACGTGCACCTAGACCTCCTGAGCTAACGGCAGGGATTCTACCACTGCACCACAAAAGCCACGAGACCTTGTTATAGAAGTAAAAGAACAAGCATACTTCTCCTGGGACATTTTAATTTACAGAAGGAAGATCACCTCTCTACTCTACATTTACTGAAATACAAGTAATTTAACAATTTTATTGCAAAATTTAGACAGGTAACTTAGACCGTAAGATCATAGGATTTTGGAGCAGAATTAGCCTATTCAGTCCATCTTGTCTGCTCTGCCATTCATTCGTGACTGATATGATTGTCAACCCCATTCTCCTGCCTTCTCCCTGACCAATGACGAGCCTACCTGTCTCTGTCATAAGCGATAACAAAGTGTGGAGTTGGATGAACACAGCAGGCCAAGCAGCATCTTAGGAGTACAAAAGCTGATGTTTCGGGCCAGGACCCTTCATCTCCAGGCCCGAAACACCAGCTTTTTTGCTCCTAAGGTGCTGCTTGTCTGCTGTGTTCATCTAGCTCCACACTTTGTTATTTCGGATTCTCCAGCATCTGCAGTTCCCATTATCTCTGTCTCTGTCATAAATTTTCTTAATGTCTTGTCCTCCACAGTTCTCTAAAGCAATGAGTTGTACAGATTCAACACCCTCTGGCTGAAGAAATTTCTCCTCATCTCAGTTCCATAGCGTCGTCCCTTCAATCTGAAGCTGTGCCTTCAGGCCCTAGTCTCCCCTACTATTGGAAACATCTTCTTCACATCCACTGTATTCAGGTCTCTTAGTATTTTGTAGATTTGAATCAGGTCCTCCCTCGTCCTTCTAAATTCCAAGTACAGACCCAGAATCCTCAACCGCACCTCCTCCAAGTCTAACACATCCTCCTTTAGATACCGGGCCCAAAACTGCTCATAATATTTCAAATATGGCCTGACCAGAGCCTTCTGCAGTTTCAACAGAGCATCTCTATTTTTGTATTCTTGCCCTCTTAACATTAGTTCCCGCCTCTTGTTAAATTGTTTATAGTATGAAAATGTTGTATGATTTGAATAGGTCAAATTGCTTCTGCTTCTGGTTCAATTAATTCTTTTTTTTTTACAGAAGCGGGAGGGCATACTGCAAACATCGCATGTTACAGAGGAGTTTACCAGCACAACAGAGCAAGTTGAACTTTAATGTGTCTCAAATATAGATGTAGTTCAAGAGAGTAGGAATGTAAAACTGTATTAAAGTACACCATTTTTTTTCAGGAGTTGAATTAGTTTATCATCTCAAACAAGTGAAATTGTATTTTTGAGGAATGAAGGCAAATGGTCACTTCCACAGAAAAGACCGTATTTCCTGTAGGGCAACGTGTTATCTTTAGTAGTAGACTGGAGGTAGCCAATTCTTAGTGAGCAACTTGTTGATATGTTCATTGGTAACAACTACTGTGCTCCCCTTTGAGAAACAGATGACATAAATTGTACACCTCAGGCTGAAATTGCTAAACAAATTTATTAAGGAAGAACGTTGGAAGCAAAAGTCAGACGGCAAACATACAAGTCAAAATGAGTTATTGATTTCTAAAATTTGATTATAAAATAGCTAGGAATTCTGGTTGTTTTCTGTGGAACTCTTTTACAATGAATCAGTTCTTGTTTTGCAAAATTTTATAGGATTAAATTTCTGTGAAATTCTTAATTGACTTCTGATTTTAATGACACTAAGCGAATCGACAAACTGAGGAGATGCTCTTGTGTTTACTGAATTACCAGCCAGACCATGACAGATTTATCAAATTAATACCAGCATTGAATACCCAAGTTCAAAATCTTTGCTACAGCAGACTCTCAAGCGTGATTTTTTTCATTATTCCCTGCCTATTAACAATGTCTCTTTCTAGTAACTTGTTCAATTTTCAAACAGTCATAATCTGGGTAGAGAGCAGATGACCTATCATTCATGAACAGATTAATGGTCACATTAGCCTGTTTTGCCTCAGGTAGCCGTTTGTTGAATTCTTGTTTAAACTGTAAGTCAAGAGTTCTTTCCTTCCCTGTATCATTTTTTTAGGGCCATATATATTTCTCCATTTGTATATCAATAATCCTTCATGTCAAGGAGGAGTTCTTAATTGTGGATGGCTGGGTTGAACTGAGGTGTCAGGTGTTGAGTCTGATTTGTGAGTCTTATTTCAGTCCCTTCCACAAAATGAATATCTGTTATTAACTGATAGAGATTGTCGCAGATTGTTAGCTCCATAAGCCGTTCCTCCTCCTTACCATTCTCTCCCAGTGACCACTCTTGTTGGTTAGAAGGTCTTGGCATTACCTTTTGATGCGTCTTGGCTTTGGTCATAATTGGGCATCTGCTTCCCACGTATTGAGACTAATAAAGTAGATCTGCATAGAGGCTTTAAGAATGCTTTTGAATCATTTCATGCAGTTCCTGTGTGAATGGGCCCCCTTTTGTTTGAGGACAATATTTCACCCCTGCTGCTGCATTCCCCAATCTAGGCATGGGTGCACACCTCCACCTGACATAACCGCTGACGCACACCCTGACTGAGGTGCATGCGTGCACTTTCCTTGACTCGCTGTTCAGAACGATTCATTGTGAAGATCGTTTTCTAAACCAGCAAATTCCATTAGGTACCCTGATTCGTGAAGATGTCTTGTTTTCCAGCAAGGCCGCTCCCCCACAACCACCCCGAGATATCTGGTCTAAGAATGGCACATGTTGCTGAAGTGACTACATTCATTTTAACAAGGACTGTCATGTTGAACCAGCCTGGCAGGTAATCCAGAACTGCCCGATACCAGAAACATACACTATTCCTTCTGAATAGACTTGCTACTTCAGGTGAAGTGTCACATTGCACTGACACAAGTTTGTGGACAGTTGCAGGTCAATAACATACTACAGTGTATTCCCAGGTTAGGTACATTTTGCTCTATGTACCCTCCTTTAAATAGAATTCTCTTACCTGCCTCACTGTGGCATTTCCCGTTTTCTCACCAGCAATGTGTGGTTTCTTTCAATGTGACTGCCATCTAATTTTCAAATATTATCAGTTTTGTACTGCAGGCCTGTGAAAATGAGAAATTGAAGTAATTGCACTCAGCTGTTGAAGCTGGAAAATATGTCATGATTCTGGGCTAGTTTCTGTTGTGGGACATGGAAGTGATAGGGACAGCTGTATTATGGGAATGATAGGTGTCCAACATTGCCTTTTCATATTTAGGTGTGCTAAAATAAGAATCTATTGGATGTCCATATTGCTTTCACCGAAGATCATCTTCGGTACCCTGACTAACATTCTCCTTTACCTGTGATGTGATGTGCAAACATAGGAATAAAAAAGCAGAGTTATTTGTTAAGAAGTACGCTTCTGATAATATATGTAATCCATTCTCAGGGTAAGAATAGCTATAAGTACAGCTGTAGTCTGGTGATTAGGTTAATTGGTCTAATTCATGTGCCTTTATTATATTACAAGTAAATGTGCTACTTGTCATTTATTTTCTAAATATTAGCCTTGACCAAACCCCCTCAAATTACGCACATCAGCTCTGATTTATTCAAGAATCTTTAAAAGTTGGCCAGAAGTCTGTTATGAATGAGACATGACCTAACTCTTTGTTTGTAATTATTAACTGTTTGTCTATTAACTCTATATTTCAGGATGATGATGGGGAGATTTGGTAAGTAAAGAACTGAATGAATTCAATCTTTATTGTATGAAAAATTGCCAAACAGTTTTGTTTTATTCTCCTAATCCTTTAGTTCATGGTGACATTGTATCCCTATTATGATCACATCCCTTTCTTATGTCAGGATTTAAAAGAAGGTATTCACTCATGTTGAAATCACAAAAACTACATGAGGAATCTTTAATTTTTTTGTTAGGTCATAATATATTTTTTCTGGAGGGGGTGGGATAAAGAAGTGCATTTCTTCCTATAAGCTATAAGCTTGCTTAATGATATATCACACATAGATACTACCAGAGCTTAACAATTTTAATCATGTATGGGCTATTTTTTGTACCAAGTACCACAAGCTGAATGCAAGCCAGACATGAAGTCTTCAGCACGGAAACAGATTCTTTGGCCCAACCAGTCCATACTGATCATAATTCCAAACTAAACAAGTCCTGCCTGTCTGCTGCAATCCAATATTCCTCCAAACCTTTTCCGTTCACACATCCATCCAAATGTCTTTTAAATGTAATTATACCCACATCCACCACTTCATCAGGAAGTTCATTCCACGTATGAGCCACCCTCTTTGTAAAAAGAAAATTTGCCTCGCTCCTATTTTTTTAAGTCTCTCTCTTCTTACTTTAAAAATGTGCCCTCTAGTTTTGAAATTTCCCATCTTAGAGAAAAGACAACTACCATCAACTCTCTCCATACCTCTCATTATTTTATAAACTTCTATCAGATCACCGGTCAACCTCCTACACTCCACTGAGAAATGTCCCAGCCTGTCCAACCTTTCCTTATAAATCCAGCCTTCCATACCCAGCAATGTCTGTGTAAATCTCTCTGAACCCTCTCCAGCTTGCTAATAACCTTCCACAACCAGAACTAGATGCAGTATTTCAGAAGATGCCTCACCAATTTTCTGTACAACCTCAACATAGTGCCCCAACTCCTATAGTCAAAAGTACTGACCAATGAAGGTGAGCACGCCAAACACCTTTTTTAATCCATCCTGTCTACATATGATGCTAACTTTGAAGAATTTTGTATCTGTATAGGCTCCTCTGTTCTACAATACTACCCAAGGCCCTATCGATAACTGTATAAGCCTTGCCCTTGTTTGTTATTCCCAAGTCCAATATCCCTCATTTATCCAGACTGAACTCTGTCTGACATTTTTCAGCCCCTAGACCTAAGCAATTCAAGTTTAGCTGCCAGGCCAGTTTTAAAAAAAAAAAGCGCTACTAATAATCAAGTGGGGAAATATAGCAGTTGTTTGGTTTGAGTGGCCCCAGCTTTATTCCTGTTCTGTGCTGAATTATTTAACCTAATTTGTGATCATCAATCGTGTGATTATTGCAGTTGTACTCAGCAACACTCATTCCTGAATGCCGTTTAGTGATGCCTGCTGGAAAGCTTATGAAAGTGTGTTCTGGGTGCTGATATAAGTATTGCAATTGCAAAGCTTTTCTCACTGTTTATGGTTGCGACCTGGCTTGGCATTTGGTGAGCTATTAGGCTCATCTTAATTTGAAAGCAAGCAGCTTGAGGTCATTTGGCTTAGAATGTGATCTAGGTGTGATGTGATGTCATGTGGCTGAAATTTCTCTTGGGAATGAGTAAAATTTTGATGCACTGCATGAGATGGTCATGCTTCCTGTATCAGAGGACAATTATACAACGTGATGCAATCTTGCACCAATATGCACATGGTTGAATTCTCACCAGTTGTTTTGTTTCCTTTGCATTTTGTGTCTAGCCTCTGCTCTGGAAGCTGTCCTGATGGGACAGTTTAGATAGCAGTTTTCTCTGCCATAGAATAATGGGCCAGTCATTTCAACCTTTTGCGTTTCAAAAGCTCTAGTTCACAATTTTATCTCTCTTTAGAGACATAGAGGTCTACATTATGGAAACAGACCCTTCAGCCCAACTTGTGCATGCTGCCCAGTTTCCATAATCAAACTAGTCCCATTTGCCTGCATTTGGTCCATTTCCCTCCATACCTGCCCCACCCACGTACTTGTCTAAATGTTTCTTTCATGACAAAATTATACTCTCTTCCCTCACTACCTTTGGCAGCCTCTTTCAGATACTCCTCACCTTCTAACCCCTTTTATATCTCTCCCGTCTCACCTTAAACCTATGCCATCTTGTTTTAGACACTCCTACCATGGGGAAAAGCTGTTGGCTATCTACCTTATCTCTGCCTCTCGTTTTACAGACCTTTATAAGGTCACCCCTCAGTCTCTTATGCTCCAGGGAAAAAGTCCCAGCCTCTCTAACCTCTTCCTATAACTCAAACCTTCCAAACCAGGTAGCATCCTAATAAATCTTTTCTGCATAGAGGTAACTTTGCACATTGGAACCATACAGGCAAATCCCAAGTTTGATTTATCAAATTTTGAAAAATGAATTACATTTATCCAAACCTAATAAGAATTGACTTGATTTCCCTGGGTTGGAAAGGGGCAAAGTTATAATTTTCAGCTCCTGATCACTTGGTAGCAAGCCTTGTCAAAAGTGCTTGCAGTACCGTTTTGAGGAAAGATGTAAACTCTGCTTTTACTCCTCACTCTCACGATTTCATTTGAATAATGCAAGATACCAAAGTGCCTGCCAGTGTTTCTGCCAAAGTGCATAGGTGTGCATTAGAGTAACAGCCTGAAAGGCACTGTGTAGGTCTCCCTTTTAAATTAAGTAACTCATGTGGAGGTAGGCCAAAACAAATTAAGTGTCATACCAAGTATTTCAGTTTTAACATCTCTGCCCAATGCTGCATCATTACCGCAGAGGCAGAAAATAGAGAGGAAATGAGGACTGCAGCTTCTTTAAATAAAAAGTTGATGTGTACTCTTATTTCAGAGCGGGATGCTTTCGATACACTGTTTGACCATGCACCTGATAAGCTCAATGTTGTTAAGAAGGTAAGTTCCAAAATGAGTTGTAAAACACCTCAATTTCTGTAATGACAGGAATTGCATAAACAGATTAAATAAGATATGCCTATGTGAAATTTCTGTAGTTGTATAATGAATCAATTTTATCTAAGATCAATCATTCTTCTATCGGAGAGTAAAGAAGGATACCACACAGTCGATTATTCAGACTGGTCTATATTTTCAATTGGAGCTATCTATTATAATCCCATTAACTTGTATTTTTTGTGTATAATTTTACATTACTCCTTTCCACCTGCTTACTTTGAAACTGTGCTCGAGTCTATTATTTTGATAGGTATTTGGCAACGATCCATTTAGAGAAGAAAATTTTCTAAAATATTCTTTGTTCTTCTAGTAGTAATCTCCAGTCTGTGCAACCTTCTTACAGTTCACAAAGGGGCAATGTCCTTTCGTTATTTATCTATTTATAATTTTGATTTAATCACATGTAATCGTTTTTATTGAACTCAGTTTTATAAGTTTAGAACTCGATCTTCAGTTGCTATTTTGCCACCATAACTACAGGAGTACCATACCAAAGTTGTAAAACCTGCATCAATTTTTGCTAGAGCGTCCGAGGCTGAGGGGTGCCCTGATAGAAATATATAAAATGATGAGATCTTCAGATATTATGGATAGTCTGTGTCTTTTTCCTAGATTGGAAATGTTAGAAAGGAGGGGGTAGATATACAGGGAAAGATTTCTATGCAGCAGGCAGTAAATGCCTGGAACACACTGTTACGGAGATATTGGAAACAGATATGATAGCAACATTTAAGAGCCGTTTGTATAGATGCTTAAACAGACAGGAAATAGAGGGATACAGACCACATGCAGGTAGATGGGATTAGTTTGGAATGGAATCATGTCATGAGTGTTCATATGTACATGCTGTAGTTATTGTTAGCGAGTTTTGAGAAGATTTGTAGCTCAGGTTGAGGTTCTGGATGTGAGTTTGCTCGCTGAGCTGGAAGGTTAGTTTTCAGACGTTTCGTCACCATTCTAGGTAACATCATCAGTGAGCCTCCGACGAAGCGCTGGTGTTATGTCCCGCTTTCTATTTATCTGGTTAGGTTTCCTTGGGTTGGTGATGTCATTTCCTGTTCTTTTTCTCAGGGGATGGTAGATTGGCTCCAAATCAATGTGTTTGTTGATGGAGTTCCGGTTGGAATGCCATGCTTCTAGGAATTCTCATGCATGTCTCTGTTTGGCTTGTCCTAGGATGGATGTGTTGTCCCAATCAAAAGTGGTGTCCTTCCTTATCTGTATGTAAGGATACGAGTGATAGTGGGTCATGTCTTTTTGTGGCTAGTTGATGTTCATGTATCCTGTTGGCAAACTTTCTGCCAGTTTGTCCAATGTAGTGTTTGTCACAGTTCTTGCAAGGTATTTTGTAGATGACGTTTGTTTTATTTGTTGTCTGCATAGGGTCTTTTAAGTTCATTAGGTGCTGTTTTAGTGTGTTGGTGGGTTTGTGGGATACCCTGATGCCAAGGGGTCCGAGTAGTCTGGCAGTCATTTCGGAAATGTCTTTGATGTCGGGGAGAGTGGTTATGGTTTCTGAGCCCGTTTTTGTCTGTTTGTTTGGGTTTGTTGCTGAGGAATCGGTGGACTGTGTTCATTGGGTACCCATTCTTTTTGAATACGCTGTATAGGTGATTTTCCTCTGCTCTGCGTAGTTCCTCTGTGCTGCAGTGTGTGGTGGCTCGTTGGAATAATGTTCTAATGCAGCTTCGTTTGTGGGTGTTGGGATGGTTGCTCCTGTAGTTCAGTATTTGGTCCGTATGTGTTGTTTTCCTGTAGACGCTGGTTTGAAGTTCCCCGTTGGCTGTTCGCTCTACTGTGACATCTAGGAATGGCAGTTTGTTGTTGTTTTCCTCCTCTTTTGTGAATGTTATGCCAGTAAAGGGTATTATTGATGGTCTTGAAGGTCTCATCTAATTTGTTTTGTTTAGTGATGACAAAGGTGTCATCCACATAGTGGACCCAAAGTTTGGGTTGGATGATTGGCAGAGCTGTTTGTTCGAGTCTCTGCATTACTGCCTCTGCTAAGAACCCTGATATCGGAGATCCCATGGGTGTACCGTTGGTTTGTCTGTAGGTTTTGTTATTGAAAGTGAAGTGGGTGGTGGGGCATAGGTCCACTAGCTTGATGATGATGTCCTTGCTGATGAGGTTGGTGGTGTCTGGTGTATGTGTCTTCTGTTCTTCTAATAGTGTCATCAGTGTTTCTTTGGCCAGGTTGATGTTGATGGATGTGAACAGGACTGTTACGTCAAAGGAGACCTTTATTTCATCCTCTTCTATCTTGGTGTCTTTGATGGTGTTCAGGAATTCTTGGGTGGAGCGAATGGAGTGGTGGGAGTCGTCTTCTAGGTGTTTTAGTCTTTGGTGTAGTTCCTTGACTAATCTGTAGGTTGTTATTCCAGGTAGCGACACTACCTGTGGTTATTGTTTAAGAGCAGATACTAACTGGGAAAAGATGAATGTGCATAAAGGCATTTTATGGTGCAGTGTAAATGTCTCTACCTCTGGGCCAGGAGGTCAGTGTTTGAATTAACCTGCCACCGAGCTGAGTCGTAATATATCTCAACGGGTTGCTTAAAAATGATTTAAAAGAAGCAGTTTCTATCCGGGAGGAGCTCGTCTGTGAGGTGGAATAGTAGCCTGCTCTCGTGATCTACAATTTGGAAGACACACCAGTTCCTTACTCTTCCTTTACCAGAACCATGTTTGCTACATTAATGTACCTTACCTGGCCAAAGTAGAGAAAGATAGAATGCTTACTGTGATTAAATAGCTTTTAAATTTTGGCGGCAACAGAAGCAGGTGATAATAGAGCAGTGCTATACTTCAAAGAAATCCTCTCCATTGACAATGTGGATATCTCTTCTGCCAATTTCAATTTACCACGACAGCCTACAATTAAATTTGATTCTGCATTGTATTGAAACTAACCCATAAAAGAACAATACTATTTATTGAATAAAATGTAAGGATGTCATTATGAAGGCCTAAATTGTAGTCTGATCTTGATTGAGAACCTTTGTGTGACAAGAAACATTTTTGAAAAATTATTGAAAAGCAAGGACACCAAACTTTAATTTAATCATCTTTGACAGAAGCACACTGCAAAATCATTGGTAAATATAACTTTAGCTGTTCTTTTTTTGTCCATCCGCCCATCCGTCTGGGTAGACTCAGGAGAACTGAGAGGCTATACTCCCTCCCTCCAGTTCTAGTTGATATTCACCACTCCAGTGCAAACATGGGATGAAACTTGAAATCTGTCTGGCCTTCATTATTTAGTTTTATTTGCCTTTTTGGTTGAGTTTTATCGCTCCAGTTATGAAAGGGAGAGGTCTGAGCCAACACATTGCTGAGACTTACTTGCTCCTAAGCGAGCAAACCAGCTTTGTCTCTACTTAGGAAGCTGAACAGAAATGTGCTTATGTTTGTTTCCAGATAGGAGCCTGTTTAGAGATTAAGTAGTTCTTTTCCCATGGAGGTTGAAAGTGGGATTTGAGGGAGGGGAACTAAGGGAAGAAGCAAGGTGTTGATGTTCAGCATCCTTATTTAGGTTAGTGCAAACTTTAAGTGGTGCTTAATTCACATACATACTAAAGTGTAAAATCCAATCCAATTGTTTTGTGAAAAAAAAATTTCCATTTCCATTTTACTCCCAGCTTGAACAAGTTAGAAACAAAATTCATGTGCCTTTTGTTTAAGTTGTCATGTATTTAAGTCATAGTTTGCTTCCAGTTGCAACCATTTACTAGCTCACATTGCTAGCCTTGTTTGATTTGAAAACAGAGCTTTGATGTTTTTATTGTTTTGTTTCCCCAGTCACTTATTACATTTGTGAATAAACATCTAAACAAACTTAACTTGGAGGTGACAGAACTGGAGACACAGGTATAAACGTTTTGGAAATATTCTCATTTCTTTTGATGGCAATGCAGTTCTCAACTGATTACTAGAAAGAGCATTCAGGATACTTCCATCATGCTAATTATTTGTAATTCTTTAATTAATCGTAGAAACAAGCCAGTTCATAAGATGCCACATCTACCAGAGCTTTCATCATGTGACATCGTTTGGGGGGAAAAAAAACTTGTTAAGCAACTCTTTAAAAGAAAATTCCCAAATTGTAACTAATTTCCAATGATTTGGTGGTGATATAATTGTTAATGGATGAGCAATGGTGATCATAGCAACAGTCCATTTCATTTTGAATTATGAAGAGAAATCCAAAAGTGAGTTTGAATACTTTTAACTAATGTGGTTTACAAGAGGAATGCACTAGTCACCAAACCTCACCACTCCACAAGTTCCACAATTCATATGTAAATGTTATAAATATTTTGATTCAATCAGCAATAAGACCAACTGTTTGCTTTTTTGTACTACTCTCCAGAATAAAGGCCTTCGTGAATGTAATTAGAAATACCACATTTATTATAAAACCAAGCTAATTTCCAAAAAAAGTGGCAAAACTGATTAACATCCAAGATATAATCTGGAATTGGACCTATACCCTTTCTAATCTCAAGGCAAGCACTCTTGCAACACAAAACATTGCATTGACTGTGCAGAGATGATGTTTTGAGGTGGGTAAAAGAAAAGCATCCTTATTGACCGATGGTCCAAAAAACAAAAGATAGAATTTAGTAAACTCTCACAGTCCACCAGGCTGACCATCATAAACCGGTTAAAGGTATTCTAAATAAGTTTTGATTCAGATGGAAATCAAATTGGTTCCATGTCTTTTGAAAGCGGTCATAGTGCAGCCTCTCGGGTTTACAAGATAGTCAAATGCTAAACTGTTAAAAACTATATCAGATTTCCAATTACTTTAAGCAAGAGAGGAATTGAGAAGATTTGGGTTTTTTTTTCTTCATAACTGTCTCTAAGTTTGTGTGAAAACAGAAACCAAAACTAGAAAGCATTGTTAGTTGGTCATCAGCACAAAAGACCACAGGCAGTTTCTTTCCAAGTCAGGTTCTGCAGCAATTGAACTAGAGAACTTGTTCAGTTTCCCTGAAAACTGGGTTGTGTTCTTTCCCCAAAATCATTTGATTTTCTGTAATTAACAAATGGATTGTTGCTGACATTACACTTGGATCTAATTTCTAATAACGTATGAGTTCCCTTTTTCTTTGGTAGCAGCCCGTTTAATCTATAAGGTGTTCAAATGGTTCAATATCTTCCAATTTTGTTACATAATCTATAAAGGTAGTTATTTAGCCCCAGGTAGCAGCGTCATCTTCCCAAAGGAAAAATGTGCTTGACTAACTTTAAAGTTTTGCTCATGAAGTCAATCATGATAAGGCTGACTTGTGACTCTTGTGAAACTTGACAGGTATGTATGTTAATAATCTGTTATGTTGTTTACTACGGGAACTACAGAAAGAGCAGAATCTAGTAAACACAGCATAACAATTAATACCTGAATTTGTGTAAGTTGTTGATTCTCATTTCCACATTCGTAAACCTATTTTAAGTGAAATCAGTTGTCACAGCCTCTTACCTGCTTGCTGTACCTTGACACAGAAGGTACCAGTTACGGCTTGTTGGCCTTATTCTGCGTTCAGTCAGTCATAGAGTTGTACAGCGCAGAAACATGTTTCGATCCAACTCGTCTGCGCTGACCAGACGTCTCAATCTGACCTATCCGTATTCGCCAGCACTTGGCTCATATCCTGCTAAACCGTACTACTCCTATACCCATCCAGAAGCCTTTTAAATTTTGTAATTGTACCTGCCTCCACTTCCTCTGGCAGCTATTCCATACACCCTCTACATGAAAAAGTTATCCCTCATGCTTTTTTTAAAATCTTTCCCTGCTCACCTTAAACCTAAGCCTTCTAGTTTTTTTGGACTCCCTTACTCTTGGAAAAAGTTGCTGACTACTCACCCTATCCGTGCCCCTCATGATTTTATAAACCTCTATAAGGTTACCCTTTGGTCTTCGATGCTCCAGGGACAACGCCCCAGCCTATTCAACATCTCCCTCTAATTCAAATCCTCCAATCCTGGCAACATTCTTGTAAATCTTTTCTGCACCCTTTCAAGTTTAATAACATCCTTTCTTCAGAAGAGTGACCAGAATTGTGCACAGTATTCTAAACGTAGCCTTACCAATGTCCAGTACAGCCACAACAAGAAGTCCCAACTCCTGTACTCAAGGCTCTGACCAATGAAGGCAAGTGTGCGAAATGACTTCTTCACCTCCCAGTCTACCTATGACTCCACTTTCAAGGACTGTGCACCTGAAGCCCTAGGTCTCTCTGCTTTGCAACACTCCCTAGAAAACCTATTCTCGGTTCACAATAAACAACTGCACCTCCCAGACGCGAACCATTTCAACTCCCCTTCCCATTCCTTAGACGATATGTCCACCCTGGGCCTCCTGCAGTGCCATAATGATGCCACCCGAAGGTTGCAGAAACAGCAAATCATATTCTGCTTGGGAACCCTGCAGCCCAGTGGTATCAATGTGGATTTCACAAGCTTCAAAACCTTCCTCACCTCTCCCCACCACCGCCGCCGCCCCCCATCACCACTGCATCTCTCCCCCCCCACCACCGCATCTCTACCCCCCCCCCCACCACCGCATCTCTACCCCCCCCACCACCACCGCATCTCTACCCCCCCCACCACCACCGCATCTCTCTTCCACCCCCCCCACCCCACCACCACCGCATCTCTACCCCCCCCCACCACCACCGCATCTCTCTTCCACCCCCCCCACCCCACCACCACCGCATCTCCCCCCCCCACCACCTCATCCCAAAACCAGCCCAGCTCGTCCCTGCCTCCCTAACCTGTTCTCCCTCTCACCTATCCCCTCCTCCCACCTCAAACCGCACTTCCATTTCCTACCTACTAACCTCATCCCGCCCCCTTAACCTGTCCATCCTCCCTGGACTGACCTGTTTCCTCCCTACCTCTCCACCTATACTCACCTCCCCCTCTCTCCCTATTTATTTCAGAACCCTCTCCCCATCCCCCTTTTCTGATGAAGGGTCTAGGCCTGAAATGTCAGCTTTTGTGCTCCTAAGATGCTGCATGGCCTGCTGTGTTCATCCAGCTCCACACTTTGTTAGCCCAGTCATTAAATCAGGTCTTTGGTTTACATTGACCAAATGCAACACCTCACATTTATCCAAATTAAACTCCATCTGTGACTCCTCGGGCCATTGGCCCATCTGTTCAAGATCCTGTTGTATTCTGAGATAATCTTGAGAATCCACTACACCACCTATTTTGCCATCTACAAACTGACTAACAATGCCTCCTATATTCACATCAAAATCTCTCTATACTTCTCTTTACCTCCGTTACTTTCCTCAATCTTCCTGCCCTTTAACCAGGCCAGCACCTAAAAACTAGAAACAGCTTCTTAAAAAAAAATTAATTTGGTTGGATAAAGCTACTTTCAGATTAACAAAATAGGCATTTTAACCAAATGATATTCCATCAGGGATATTAAATGCAAATATTAAAATATTTTGCATTTGATCTGAGTGTTAATTTATATGAACTGAATTATCTAGTATTTTACATTTATTGTATAAAATTATTTATTCTCACAAGATTTTTGATTGTTCTCCCTGACCCCACTTCAAAATATTAACAGGAACAGATAGGGTAGACAAGAAAATACCCTATTTCCACTGAATGGGGATTCTAGAATTTACATTGCATACCTGAGAATTTGGGGCATACCATTCAGCAGAGATGTTAGGAAGTACTTGTACGTGCAAAGGATGGTGGATGTTTGGAAATTTCTTCCACAAAAGGCAGTGGATGTTGGATCAGTTAATTTCAACTCAGAGGTATATAGGTTTTCATTTAAGCAAAGGTATTAAGGATATGGGCCAAAAACAGGTATATGGAGTTAGCCCACGGCTCTGTCATGATCTCATTGAATGCCAGACAGACACAAGGAACCAAACGGCCAACTCCTGGCATATGCTCCTTTCTGTCTTTATGAGCTGTCGGCATTCCACCCAACTATTAAGTAAATATTGTGTTATGTATTTTCTGGTCTAAGTAAAAATGTTTTTGCATTGTAGGTTGCACATTTTGTGAACATAAACTTCCTGATATTGATCTCCAGTTGCCTTTCAGCAACTAGAACCTGTTGCTCATTCTCATCAATATTCAATTTGAAACAGTGCTCACAATTTCCAGTGATAATGGGAACTGCAGATGCTGGAGAATCCAAGATAATAAAATGTGAGGCTGGATGAACACAGCAGGCCCAGCAGCATCTCAGGAGCACAAAGGCTGACGTTTCGGGCCTGGACCCTTCATCAGAGAGCGGGATGGGATGAGGGTTCTGGAATAAATAGGGAGAGAGGGGGAGGCGGACCGAAGATGGAGAGAAAAGACGATAGGTGGAGAGGAGAGTATAGGTGGGGAGGCAGGGAGGGGATAGGTCAGTCCAGGGAAGACGGACAGGTCAAGGAGGTGGGATGAGGTTAGTAGGTAGGAGATGGAGGTGCAGCTTGAGGTGGGAGGAAGAGATGGGTGAGAGGAAGAACAGGTTAGGGAGGCAGAGACGGGTTGGACTGGTTTTGGGATGCACTGGGTGGAGGGGAAGAGCTGGGCTGGTTGTGTGGTGCAGTGGGGGGAGGGGACGAACTGGGCTGGTTTTGGGATGCGGTGGGGGAAGGGGAGATTTTGAAGCTGGTGAAGTCCACATTGATACCACTGGGCTGCAGGGTTCCCAAGCGGAATATGAGTTGCTGTTCCTGCAACCTTCGGGTGGCATCATTGTGGCACTGCAGGAGGCCCATGATGGACATGTCATCTCAAGAATGGGAGGGGGAGTGGAAATGATTTGCGACTGGGAGGTGTAGTTGTTTATTGCGAACCGAGCGGAGGTGTTCTGCAAAGCGGTCCCCAAGCCTCCGTTTGGTTTCTCCAATGTAGAGGAAGCCACACCGGGTACAATGGATGCAGTATACCACATTGACAGATGTGCATCATCTTCCGACACTTCCGCCATCTACAATCCGACCCCACCACGCAAGACATTTTTCCATCCCCACCCTTGTCTGCTTTCCGGAGAGACCACTCTCTCCGTGACTCCCTTGGTCGCTCCACACTGCCCTCCAACCCCACCACACCTGGCACCTTCCCCTGCAACTGCAGGAAATGCTACACTTGCCCCCACACCACCTCCCTCACCCCTATCCCAGGCCCCAAGGTGACTTTCCATATTATCCAGAGGTTGACCTGCACATCTGCCAATGTGGGATACTGCATCCATTGTACCCGGTGTGGCATCCTTTACATTGGGGAAACCAAGCGGAGGCTTGGGGGCCACTTTGCAGAACACCTCCGCTCGGTTCGCAATAAACAACTGCACCTCCCAGTCGCAAATCATTTCCACTCCCCCTCCCATTCTTTAGATGACATGCCCATCAAGGGCCTCCTGCAGTGCCACAATGATGCCACCCGAAGGTTGCAGGAACAGCAACTCATATTCCGCTTGGGAACCCTGCAGCCCAATGGTATCAATGTGGACTTCACCAGCTTCAAAATCTCCCCTTCCCCCACCGCATCCCAAAACCAGCCCAGTTCGTCCCCTCCCCCCACTGCACCACACAACCAGCCCAGCTCTTCCCCTCCACCCAGTGCATCCCAAAACCAGTCCAACCTGTCTCTGCCTCTCTAACCTATTCTTCCGCTCACCCATCCCTTCCTCCCACCCCAAGCCGCACCTCCATCCTCTACCTACTAACCTCATCCCACCTCCATGACCTGTCCGTCTTCCCTGGACTGACCTATCTCCTCCCTACCTCCCCACCTATACTCTCCTCTCCACCTACCTTCTTTTCTCTCCATCTTCGGTCTGCCTCCCCCTCTCTCCCTATTTATTCCAGAACCCTTACCCCATCCCGCTCTCTGATGAAGGGCCTAGGCCCGAAATGTCAGCCGAGGTGCTGCTGGGCCTGCTGTGTTCATCCAGCCTCTCATTTTATTAGCTCACAATTTCCATTTTACTATGCAAGCTATTTTCCCTCTTTTACTCTTTTACATGAGACTACTTCTCAATTGCTTTCATTCCCTGCTGAAAAATCCCGATTTCTACTTTTTCTTCTCATAGCTCCATGATCTGATGACTGGATTGCTTCTTTTAGTTCTTATCTGTGCTGTCTCCATGTAACTACTGCATCTGTATCTTAGTCCTCAACTGGATTCAATAGGCCTGATGTTGTTTGACTAGAAAGCTATGTACAAACTTAAAATTGCTTTGCACGCATTTGGGACCTGTAGTTTAAATGTATGTTGCCCACAAGTTGAGCTATATTTTGCATTTATATTGTTCAACGTTATATTTGCCTTGTTGATTTGTATTCCAAGTTGTTCAGTTGTGTTTATATTTTGAAGAAATAGGAGTATTTGTGAAGTGATTTGGATTAATTATTTGCTTGATGCAGTAGCATTGTCATTCTAATGTATCACACTCAGTTTGCAGATGGTGTGTACTTGGTGTTGCTTATGGGACTTCTTGAAGATTACTTTGTTCCTCTCTACAACTTCTATCTGACACCAGAAAGTTTTGAACAGAAGGTTAGTACTATGAGTGCAGTGGGCTTTCGTCATTATCAACTGTATTTGCAACTTCAGCATTTATTAATTTGTCAAAGTTGTGAAATTAGCAGGTAAGCTGCACTTATTATCCATTGTGTCAGCATGTTAATCCTTGTATGCTATGAAAATTGAGATACTCAAGCTGTGATGGCCTTTGACCTAGAAGCAGGAGCGAGGGCTGTATATAAATCCTGAAAGATATCTGGAGAATCTGTGTATGTTTTTATAAATGGTTGAAAGGGAGTTTTGAGAATTTGTAGCGATTGTAAAAGGATCTTTTATTTTTGGTAACAAATGAGTCTATGTGACTTTGCAATCTTAAATTTGGAAGCAGTACCAGCAGGACGGAAATTCTCATGGAATGGGCTCCACCTGAATCATGCTGGGACCAGAGTGCAGGCAACTCTCTCAAACTAGTGGTGGAGGCTGGCACAATTACAACATTTAAAAGCCATCTGGATAGGTATATGAATAGGAAGGATTTAGAGGGATATGAGGCAAATGCTGGAAAATGGGACTAGATTAGTTTAGGTTATTTGGTCAACATTGGACGAGTTGGATCGAAGGGTCACTTTCCATGCTGTGCAGCTCTGTGGCTGTATGACTGTATAACTAGGGTTATAAGTAGGGCTTTAAGTGAAATTTATGGGTGGGTTTGGCCATTTGCATGGAAAAAATTAAAGTGGATTGCGAGTTCAGAAGAAATTAAGTTTCTGGAACAAGTAATAGGATAGAGAACATGGAAATGGTCAGGAATGTAACTTTAGGCACAGCAGATCAGTCAACATGGCTTTGTGAGGGGTAGGTCATGCCTTACAAACCTTATCGAGTTTTTTGAGGATGTGACTAGAAAAGTTGATGAGGGTCGAGCTGTGGATGTGGTGTATATGGACTTCAGTAAGGCATTTGATAAGGTTCCCCATGGTAGGCTCATTCAGAAGGTCAGGAGGAATGGGATACAGGGGAACTTAGCTGCTTGGATACAGAATTGGCTGGCCAACAGAAGACAGCGAGTGGTAGTAGAAGGAAAATATTCTGCCTGGAAGTCAGTGGTGAGTGGGGTTCCACAGGGCTCTGTCCTTGGGCCTCTACTGTTTGTAATTTTTATTAATGACTTGGATGAGGGGATCGAAGGATGGGTCAGCAAGTTTGCAGACGACACAAAGGTCGGAGGTGTCGTTGACAGTGTAGAGGGCTGTTGTAGGCTGCAGCGGGACATTGACAGGATGCAGAGATGGGCTGAGAGGTGGCAGATGGAGTTCAACCTGGATAAATGCGAGGTGATGCATTTTGGAAGGTCGAATTTGAAAGCTGAGTACAGGATTAAGGATAGGATTCTTGGCAGCGTGGAGGAACAGAGGGATCTTGGTGTGCAGATACATAGATCCCTTAAAATGGCCACCCAAGTGGACAGGGTTGTTAAGAAAGCATATGGTGCTTTGGCTTTCATTAACAGGGGGATTGAGTTTAAGAGTCGTGAGATCTTGTTGCAGCTCTATAAAACTTTGGTTAGACCGCACTTGGAATACTGCGTCCAGTTCTGGTCGCCCTATTATAGGAAAGATGTGGATGCTTTGGAGAGGGTTCAGAGGAGGTTTACCAGGATGCTGCCTGGACTGGAGGGCTTATCTTATGAAGAGAGGTTGACTGAGCTCGGTCTCTTTTCATTGGAGAAAAGGAGGAGGAGAGGGGACCTAATTGAGGTATACAAGATAATGAGAGGCATAGATAGAGTTGATAGCCAGAGACTATTTCCCAGGGCAGAAATGGCTAGCACGAGGGGTCATAGTTTTAAGCTGGTTGGTGGAAAGTATAGAGGGGATGTCAGAGGCAGGGTCTTTACGCAGAGAGTTGTGAGAGCATGGAATGCGTTGCCAGCAGCAGTTGTGGAAGCAAGGTCATTGGGGTCATTTAAGAGACTGCTGGACAATGTATATGGTCACAGAAATTTGAGGGTGCATATATGAGTATCAATGGTCGGCACAACGTTGTGGGCTGAAGGGCCTGTTCTGTGCTGTACTGTTCTATGTTCTATAAGGAGACAACTATGAGAAGCAGGACAGTCTACACAGGGCTGAGGGTGTTGCACTAAAATGCACGCAAGCATATGAAACAAAGTAAGTAAGCATGTAGCACAGATTGAAATTGGCAGATACAGTGTTGGTATCACAGACATGGCTGCAAGGGGGTCTGCACTGGAAACTAAATATCCAAGGGTACACGTCTAATCGAGAGTACAGGCACATGGTCAGAAGAGGTGGACTTGCCCTTCTGGTAAGAAATTAAATTAAGTCGATAGCAAGAAATGATAGGCATAAAATCTGTATGCGTACAGTTGAACTACAAAGGATAATGGGAGTTGATGTACAGGCCTCCTAGTAGTAATCAGGATTGGGACAGAAAATGAATCAGGAAGGCATGTAAAAAAGTCACTATTACAGTAATCGTGGGGTCTTCGATATGCAGGGGGACTGGGAAAATCAGATTGGTAGCAGATCCCAAGGAAAGGAATTTGTGGAATGCCTGTGAAGATGGTGTTTTTGGAGCAGGTTGTAGTAGAGCCTACCAGGAAATGCACATCACCGAATCCAGAAGAGTAATGAGACCGACCTGATTAGCAAGCTACAAGTAAAGGAACCCCTAGGGGCCAGTAACCATAGTGTGATAGCCTGCAGTCTGATAGGGAGAAGGTGGAAGTGTATTTGTGGGGTGAAAAAGTGAGGCTGACGACTAAGAAGAGTATCACATTTGGTGGAACCAGGACACCATAGCATGCTTTACCAAGCTTCACTTCACAGACTTGTGCAAATGTGGTGAAGATCCTAAACATCGACTATCTTATCTGAAATTGCTAACTGGTGATGCAAAGGAAATGACGATATCCGTGTTGGCCGGTGTGCATTACTAAGAACAAAAAACAAAGAAAATTGTAGCACGGGAACAGGCCCTTTGGCCCTCCAAGCCTCTACCGACATAATAGAAGTTCATAGAATGGCTACAGACCATGAACAGGCCATTCGGCCCCGCAAGTCCACGTCAACCCTCCAAAGGGCTTTGCCTCCAAAGCATCCCCATCCCCAAACCCTTTCCATGAATAAGGCACTTAACCTACACATCCTTGAACACTACGTGCAATTTAGCATGGCCAAATCATCTAGCCTGCACATCTTTGGCCTGCGGGAGGAAGTCCGAGCACCTGGCAAAAACCCATGTAGACACCAGAAAAATGATCCAACTCCACACGTACAGACAGCCAAGGGCAGGATTGAACCCGCGTGTCTGGCCCTGTGAGCTACCGTGCTGTCCTATTGTTACACATCTCCTCTGAGCAAAACTAACAAAGGAGAACGTGCATTCCCTGTTAGGGAATTGAACCCAGGTTGTGGCGATGATAGCACCGAACCCTAACCACTAGACTACCATAGAAGATGCCAAAAAGAAGGTGATAACTCCTTCGAGCCAGAATTGAATCAGTGACTTAAGGATGACAGATTTGCAACACACTATAGTCTTCTGTTTTACTCGGTGAGCTATCGAAAGAGAGCAATGCAAAACAATAATGCACAATGTCACTTAGCATCTCCATGTGTACCTTTAATGGCAGAAACTGCCACTCAAGGAATGACCTTCACAGACATCAGTAAAAGAACATCAAATCCCCACCTAAATGGACTTACTACAGCATGTCCATCATCTTGTAGATGAAAGGATGATGATGCACATTCCATCATGAAATTTATGCATTTCAGTTTAAAATAATGTACCTGCTCATGTGTGCTAAATTAATGTTTATGCAGTGATTTCAGTTTTCTCCATTTATGAAACTTGCTTTATAAATGAAGCATTGACATCTGAACAGATAACAAAGTAAATTCCCTTCTCTAGGTAATCTACAAATCCGTTGTGGAGTCATGATGGCCCTGATTCAGGGTATCTCTATTTCACTGATTAGGAGCAAAGCAGATTTGAATCAGTATTACGTTGTGCAAAGGAATCTTTTGAATCGGTAAAAACATAGTGGCAAGTGAAAAGATGAATTTGTTGTAGAGCAGGGTTGGTGAGTTGGGATAAAATTGATTAGCACAGTATTTATTTTGCAAAAATTTTCAAAAAAAGGCTAGTGTAATACAGGTGAGTAAATTATCGATGCAAGTAATGTTATGTTTTTGGGTTTTTAAAATATTTCTTGACTCTAGAATTTTCAATCCTTGTAGCTTATTTTAATATCTCTTACGTGAGTCCTAACTTTCTCCCCCTCCGTGTATCTTCATTAGCTTTAAATCTCCACAAAATGATTAGTAATCTTCCCCGGATAACAATCAAATAATGGAAACCCTCACCTGTCAGTTAAATATCCTGTGATTAATGCTTGTGTTAAAAAAATCAATTGGTCTTGAAGGTTGTAAAATATTTTCATTAAACACATTAAAAACTGGAATAAGTGTCTGCAATGTGCAAGGCAAGTTTCTTTTGCAGATTTTGTTAAATTTCAAACCAGTCCTGAAAAACAATACAAAATGACTGTTGCAATGATTTAGAGATAATGGGAACTGCAGATGCTGAAGAATCTAAGATAACAAAGTGTGAAGCTGGATGAACACAGCAGGCCAAGCAGCATCTCAGGAGCACAAAAGCTGACGTTTCAGGCCTAGAACCTTCATCAGAGAGCTCTGATGAAGGGCCTAGGCCCGAAACGTCAGCTTTTATGCTCCTGAGATGCTGCTTGGCCTGCTGTTATCCAGCTTCACACTTCATGTTGCAATGATTTAAACTGATTTGTTCCAATTGAAATTTGTACTTGATGTGCGCATAGCTCTGAATTAAAATGTTCACTGTTATTTAAATCCATTGGTCTAATATCGCTTCCACCCTTCTTTACAACTGTCTGCAAGTTGTGGTACTGTGTGGAAGGTGCATGCCTGAAATTATGCAGTGCTGGAAGACACTGGATCTGGTGCATATGTTGCAGGGCTTGGAACCTCAATGACCCCACTTTTAATAAAATGCTGTAAAAGAAATGGTGGGCTGGGCTTTGAGTGGAGCAACACACCAGCTTAAGAGTAGATTTGGCTTGTGAATGGTACACCGAACAGTGTATATTTTATAGCGGTTTACTTTTTTGATGGATTAAACTGCTAATGTCGTGAAGTAAGTGTGCTAACCAAATTGTTTGTTTTTCTATAGGCTCACAATGTAGCATTTTCCTTTGACCTTATGCAGGATGGCGGACTTAAGAAACCAAAGGCTCGCCCAGAAGGTATCTTTTGAATTTCAAAGACATAATCTTGTCTACAGTGGTTCAGATCTCATATTAAACAGTTTTTTGGTACTTCGAAACGTCAAATATAATTTCAGGCCAGTATTGAATTGCTATAGAAATAGAAACTAATGGTATTTGACTCTCGTCACTATTTATCAAATTTGTTCAAGATTAAGTTATACAGTGGTTCAGGTACACATTACAGAATACCGTATGATCAAATTTGAACATAACGTAAAGGGAGCAACAGTAGGCCATTTGGCTCTTCAGGTTTGCCCGCTGCCCAGGTTTGACTTTCTCTTTGGGCCAGCTTGTCATAGGCTTCAACTCTGATTTTTGAAAAATCAATCTGTCTCCTCTTAGTGATCTAGCCTCACAGCTCTGTGGGGTAGAGAATTCCAGACATTCACTCATCTCTAGGTGAAGACATTCCTTCACATCTCAGTATTAAATGCTTGTCATCTTATTTTGTAACTGTGCCTTCTAGTTTGGGATTCCCCAGTTGTCGACAACTTCTCAACATCTAGCATATTGAGCCCCCTTGGAAACATTTTAGTAAGATCACCCGTCAGTCTTTTAAACTCTCATGAAGGAAGTATTAACCTGTTTAGTTATTCTACGTAAATCAATCCCTTTTTCCAGGAATTAGCCTATCGGATCTGTTTCAAACTACCTCCACTCTCAGTCCAGCCTGCCTTAAATTTGGGGACCAAAATTGTGCTAAGTACTCCAGATGTGGCCTCACCAACACCCTGAATGATATAATCAAGATTTCTCTTCTAGCATGAAAGGCCAAAATTCCACTTGCCTTTTTGCTGTACCTGCATGTACAAGACCACCTAGATTCCTCTGTTATAATAGTTTGGAGTCTATCTTCATTCAGATAATAGTCTGTCCTTTGATGCTTCCCACCATAGTGCATAACCCCTCACGTTGTGATGTTAAACTCGATCTCCAAATTTTTGCCTACTTATTCAACTTATCTGGATTCCTTGAAGATTCCTTGTGTCCTCATCACAATGTACGCTTTTGGGTATTTTTGTATCAGCAGCAAATTTGGATAAATCAAACTCTGTCCCTTCCTCCAAATCCCTAATATAGACTGCAAATAATAATGGCACTCCGTAAGTTATGTATTTCCAACCTGGAAGAGACTCATTGATCCTGACTGTTTGTCTGCTATGTTAACCAATCCTCAATCCATGCTAATACATTACCCCAAATAGCATATGCAATAAACTTTTATGTGGCACCTTATCAAATGGCTCTGGAAATCCAAAACCACTCTGCCTACCAACTTTATCCTGTTTATCAGCTCTGCTTGTTTTGTCCTCAAAGAACACTTGCAAATTTGTCAAATGTGATTTTTCTAGTACCAAACTTTGTTTGATTTTGTTAAGCTTTGCTAATTGTTTTGCTGTTTCTTCCTTCATAACGGGTCTAGCATTTTCTCAATGACAGATTTAGTCCAAATTGCCTATAGGCATCCTGCTTTTTTTCTCTCTCTCTCTCTTCCCTTAAACAGGCGCATCCCATTAGCAGTCTCCTAATATGCTGGAACCCTCCTGGTATCCAGTAAGCCTTGGAATATTTTGGCCAATGCTTCCATTATCTCTGCAGCCACTTCGTTTAAAACCCTTGGATGCAGCCTATCAGGTCCTGGCAACTTGTCTGTCTTTTATCCCATTAGTTTATCGCATGTGTTTTTCCCTTGTGTTAGAGACTGTCAAGATCTTTTCTCCCATTCGTGCTCTTTGGGAAGACTAGTACAAAGTACTGGTTTGAATTATCTGCCATTTCCCTGTTTTCTACTATTAATTCTTCAGTTGTATCCTCAAAAGGTTCCACATTTACTTTTTTAAAATATGTTCTTGAAGAAGTTTTTGCTGATTTTGTTTTTATATTTATTGCCAATTTACTTTCATAATCCGTTTTTTCTTTACTATTAGCTTTTTCGCTATCTGATTCATAAAATAATCCCAAACGTTTAGCATACCACTAGTTTTCATCACTTTATATGCCTTAGCTTTTGGGTACTCTCCTTGACTGTTTTAGTTAACCAATGTAATATCCAACTTAATGCAATCCCATACAGGGTGTATTAATATTATTTTGTTGATTTGACGTACAAACGTTTCCTCGTACTTATGAGCAGCTGTCTTGTATTGTCCTGCCTTGTCTTTGGACCTGCATTCAAATCGAATAGTGAACTGGCTTGAGAATGGAACCCAGCTGGTGGAATGTCTGTAATTTCCCTTATTCAGAATGTGAACACTGATTGGAGGTTTCAGTTGCTTTCCCTCAAGCTGAATTTGAAATTCAGCCTTGTAGTATTGCCACTGCCTACAGGATTGTTATTTATAAGATCTTTTATTAATCTCATGTATCACTAGATCTAAAATGGGTTCCAGGGTAGGTTTCAATGTACTGCTTTAAGAAACAGTTCATGCTACACTGTACAAATTAATCATTCGTGTTCGTGTAGCCCACCTGATTTGTGCACAATATATAGATTGAAATCACCCCTGACAATTGAAATGATCTTCTTACATGTTTCCCCTACTTCCTGATTTATACTTTTGATTTACTGTGAGGCAACTCTTACCTGAGATTATCCCCTTGACTGCTCACCACTTCGCTGGTAGTATCTTTTATTAACAAAGCTGTCTGAGTCTTGTGCCATCTGTTAATTACATGTTGCAGTTGCAAAGAAGTTATAAACTATTGTCTGGTATAGTTTTGACAGCACCTTACACAAGCATCTTCTGATGGAGAAAAATCCTGCCACTGCTGGTTTTATCCTTGTGATGCTTGTTTTCTGTTGATAGCAGGAAATCACATTGCACGTGTTGGTGACACCAAAACCTTTTGCCCTTCCTCGAGGCATATGCTCACTCTTTGCATCAGAAGTTACATGCCAGAAGTATAAATGAGATGAAATTAAGTAGGATAAATTAAAACTCCCTTCTTCCAATCTCTGGGAAGGTGCTATGGAATGCAAAGCTGTGAGCCTGTAATCTTACCTTTGCAGTTCATTTTCCCCCTTTTTTCTTTTAATTTATCTTTGAACTTGCATAATGCTAGTTGTTGTTATAACTTTTGTGGTGAACATATTGCATGCTCTCTCATCAGATATTGTAAACCTGGACTTGAAGTCAACTCTGAGAGTGCTTTACAATTTATTCACGAAATACAAGAATGTGGAGTAATTGCTGGAATAATCAAGACATTCTAGAAGAAACGTCTCTGAGCAGTTAACCAGAAATGACTCCCCTACACCTGTGCCTTGCCAAGTTGACAACACAGTATTAGTTTCTTTTGGATTTTCTAAATATGGAATATGCTAGTTTGTAATTTGTTTTTATATGTACAGTAGTCTATCCATCCAGGACCATTTCTTTCTTCCCTTAAAGCCATTTTGGTATTTAACTCAATGTACCCATCCTGCTTTAAGTACTACAGTTACAATGTTGTCTGTTAGATTCCGTGGCACCTGACCATTTTGTTTCCTGTGTTTTGTTTTATGCTGTATTGTAGTATGAATTTTGATACACCATGTATGTCACCTGACTGTTTGACACCATGTTACATTGAGGATAGAGTATATCATTTGATTGCCTTGTGACTTCTTGAGGATTGAGCAGTCTCTCACCTTTCCAGGACTAGAGCCTCTTCCTGGAATAGACAGTAGTGTCTGTATGTGAAGATACCAGTTGGGATTGGTGAATGATTTCCAACTCGGCAACATCTAATTGCCTTTAAAAATTAATAGGTGTAAATCATTACTTGTGCTGCAGTGTTGCTTTCTTCAAAGGACTGTTGTGGTGCAGTGGTAGAATCCCTATATTTCTGAGTCAGGACACCCAGGTTCAAGTCTCACCTGTTCTGAAGTGTGTAGTGACAATTCTTAACAGGTTGATTAGAAAATATATTTTCTTCTCCGGGAGTTCTTCTATGCTGTGTTAGTCTCCGACCTCTGAGCCTCAGAGCTCAAGTTGCACCTGCTCCAGAGGTGTGTAATGACATCGCTGAACAGGTTGATTAGAAAATATCTACTGTTTTCTTTGAAAATTATCCTATTTGTTTACTCCCATGATGTCATCAGTTGGAATGTGGCAAATAATGCCACTATTGTATTGTTCATTCGCTGTGCTATATTTTGTAATAGTCCGCTTGAGTCCTTACAGTCAAAAGGATGGGTTTCTACTTCCTTTTAAGGCTTTACCAATAACATTGAGAGATACACATCTTGCACTTTTCTCCTGGGCTCAAATGTCTCAGTGCAGCTGAGATTTGAGAATTCAGTGAAGCAGCCACTTGCATCTCTGTACAATGCTGCAGCATCACTCCAAGCAGAGATTCATCATTATTGGAATTCTACAATGAGAGATTAGGTCAATATAATTAATGTAACATGACAGTTCTTATAAATTTGTTAGGAAGAGGCTTTACAAAGATAGAGTTTCATCTGCTTTTGTAATCTCTCTAATTCTTAGGAAGATGGGCATAGCAACAAAGGATTAGGAAGCAAGTGGCAAATAGTTAGGTTGAAAAGCTGTCATCAAAATTAATGGAAGGAAATAATGCAACAAAAATAATGACTTTCTTAAAGGGACTGTCCTTCTTTAAATGGTCAGCATTCATAACACACATTGATCCAGAAAAGTACCCTAGGTTTTTACTGCAACATTCTAAATTACGATCCTTAATATGTTTTGACAATTGGTCATTAAGTGTAGATACATAAAAGGCAGAGTTAGGTTAAATATTTATTATGTATCAGTACACATAGCTGGTTGAGTAAACAATATTTTCTCTTTCCTTCTTACTGTTGAAGAAAATCAAAATGTTGGGTTGGAGATTGAAATGTTAATGACTCCTTCAATCTAATGGTGGCACTGTAGCACAAATAGACAGTAAGGTACAAGTGAGCCCTAACAATATGACTGAAGCATTTCTGCTTTCAAACATTTGTCACTCTGACAACTACTGAATATCAGGGTGCTGGGGTATCTGGAAGCAAAATTCCTACTTTTGCCAGAAATATTTTGAAAGTTGTTTTAGAATTGGAGAATGAGCAGGGCCTAGTGCAACTAATTATGTGATGGACTTACTTGAGATGACAGATTCATCAAGTCAAAATTGATTTTAATGGAACAAAGTTAACCTGAGTACAGAATGAGAATTTTTTGATAAAATTGTTGGTGGAAGAAATCCACCCCCTGCCCTGTAGGAACATAATCATGTTACCTACTCACCCTGAGGCAGCATTGGGGCAGTTTAACCTGTCTAATTACTTAGGGCCTTGAGCTAGAGGATTTACACTTCCTCTTTGCTGACTCATAATGCAGGGTACATGTAAATGCCTGCAGAAGTCTGACCTCAGTGCTTATTTCTCATCTAGTTTATTCACCCTCTCTCAAATCCTTACAAACGGCACATGAAATGGGAACCATGCAAATCAAACTCGTTAATGGTACAAGAGTATTTTTTAGGAAACATTGCAAAGCATATGTGGGAACAGTTCTATTTTGCTGTTTTTTTACTTAATGATTACATCAAACTGTTTTCTGTTAGATTCTAATTTGCAATTGTAATATTATAAATATAATGCAATTATATTTGAGAGATGAACAGACAGCAGAATAATCATGTACCGTAACTGGCACTTGAGCAGTGGAAAGAGTTTGCACACAGTTCAGTTTTTTTTCCCTGATATTTACACACAGTTGCACACAGTTATTTGTTTTGCCATCACGGCAATTTATAAACTCTGAACTATTTTTTTTTCATGATCTTTACTATTTATTAAACCGATGAATTTCATAGTATTTTGTTAGTGCATGATATCATCGACAAAGGTGCTAGTTAGATGTAACCAGAAGCCAGTTTGGTTATAACTTGCAGTGTCAAGCAGTAATTTACTTGAAACATATTTCTTTTAATAGAAAAGTGTACTATTAGCTGCAATTCCTCATAAACTGGTGATAATTTTACAGTGATGCAGTCACTGACAAGTATAACATGAAGAATCTCACACATGGACCTGTAAGTTCCTTTTGCACTGAATTGCCTTAGACAACAGTGTGATTTTCTTCTATCAGCTTGCAAGATTATAAATGATTCAATGTTATCAGTTTTTTATATTATGTAAGTCATCTGAATTGTATTTACTGTGAATAAGACACAAAACACCAGCAGGTTTCCATCTGGTAGATCAATCTCTAAAGAGCTCATATTCAATTTTCCATAATGCCCTACTCACGCATACCCCTTGAGATTGCTGATCTGCATTGATTCCTTGTCACCCAATGTCTCCAATTTAACTTCTTCCTTTTATTTAAATCCCTCAGTGTCCGTGCCACTCCATAGTTTTGTAGCTGCCTAAAGTACTTCACCAAGGCTTCTCTTCCCATTGAGCTCTGTAGTCTTACGAATTTGACCTTTTGTGCATTTTCCCTTCTCTAGTCTTCACTTCTGCGCTATCCCCATTATCTTAGTGCCTTTAGCTGCCTATCTTCAACAATTTGGAATGCCCATTCTATATCCTATGTAGCCTGTACTATTAACATGCATTCTATTAACAAGTAGAGGACAAAGATTTTGTCATGTCATCACCATTATCATGGTGTCAGTTTAATTTGAGGAGTAAGCATCTTGGGATATTTACATGTGACAGATTTTTCTTACTTGTTACCCAAGCTTGGTTATTATCCCAACTTGTTGCAGATTGGAACGGGCTGCTTTAATATTGGAAGAGATTGATCCTGAATACCATGGGATCATCAGTGATGAGCCCTGTCCTGACTTCATAAAGACAGATTGTCCCTTAATGTAACAGCTAATGTTCGTGTCCAGAAGGCTTCCCTGATGAATTGTTAACCCAATGTGAGTTTTCCTTCCCATTACCAACATTCTTCTGTGCCTTCTACTCTTAAACTATCTTAAGTGTTTTCCTTTAATTCCATTAACTCTAATTTGGCCAGGCTTCTTTGTGCTGTGTTTGTTTGATTACTGCCTGTACACCTATTTCTGCCTATCTTCTAGGTTTCCTTTTCTCTGGGGTGATGTGTAATGTTAGGACATTCATCCGGATTATGCCTCTGGCTTGATTGACAGACATCAGAATGGATCAAGCTACCATGTTGCTTCCCTACTCCTAGCATGTAAGAACAAGATCACTGTTAGCTGAATTAATCTGAGTCATGTTGCTTTAGCTGTAACATGACCGAATTTCTTCAGAACATCCTCTGCAATAAAGTTAGTTAAATGTTTACTGACGTACAATGTGTTCTTCAGGAATATGGAGAATGTTATAAATCTCACCAGTATTTAAGCTTGAAATTATCAGATTGCAATCTTCTGATCAAGTCAATCAAATCACTGATTTTATAGTGCATAAAACTTAAAGTTACAGTTGTATGCTGCAGTTTCATCTTTTTGTCACTTGGAACTGGCTGATATTGAAAATTGCAGCAAAATGAGGCCCAAGAATCTGATCTTAAATTCAAATGAAGTTTTGACTTTACTTTACAACGTACGGAAACATTTTGATTATTTGGATTTTCTTTATGCTCCATTGGGCAGTGTCAGTTCTAATTCAACTGATCCGCCGCGCCCCCCCCCCCCCCCCCCCAAAAAAAAACCACAGGTTAGATTTTAAAAAATATTTTAAGCTTAATCGCATTGTATTTAAGGTTAGTAGAATTTTAGATGTGTGAAACTCAAATTAAATACTCCTTTCTAAACAGAGAATGTGAACAATAATCTTGACTGCAACTTGGACTAATTCCTAACAGCATATTTCTTGTAAAGATGATGTACTTTGGAGCATCGATCAGATTTCAAAGGTGCATTTTACAGCTCCCTTTGCAATGTCTGCAGAAGTAGTTTCCATGTAAACAGTGTTCTGAATGTTGAGCTGCTGTATCCTGGCCTGTGTGATGATATCTTATGGAAGTTTTGACTTGTGTGTGAAGAAATTGGATTACGTAGCTCACCTCATTAGGGGTGACGTGAAGCTGTATGGGGCAAGAAGTTAGTCTGCTATTTAGAAAGTTCAGTTCAGTTCAGTTTTAATATAGTAAGTATAATTTATTTTAATTGACTTTGACTTTGGATGAATCCTTGATGAAATAAATATAAGAACCACTACCATAAGCAGTCCAACTGGAATATTTTATAGGTAGAACAGAAAGTTACATTGTATTGCAATAAATTTTTTAATATTTTATCACTGATAACACAATGCAGCACTAACTGTTATAAATGAACATTATTGCACAGTAGTGACCTCAATCTCAGTTTGAGTTTACAGCAGTTCAAAATCAGAAATCACAGAAGGATTGATGTGTGAACACTGCTTTCATCATCCTTCGAGAGCGCCTGTGTAATGAATATCCAGTAAAGCAGTGTATTGCAATAATCATCTCAATTTCCCATTCCCATTCTCCCTCCTTGTGCTCTCGTTGGGAGTCCATGATTGACTACTTGAACAGAATTTACTCATTGGTATACCAGGGTTACTCCTTGGTGAAGGAATGGGATTGTCAAGATTATTCCCTCCCCAGGATTTGGTTGTTTATTTTAAGAGTTGTTTTGATGCCATTACAATGTAAATTACAGCTAATATGGATTTTCAACTTTGATGTCCGAGTACTACCCTTAAGCAATATAGGCACATGTCCAACTCTTTTTAAGTTGAAAGCAAATCTCAGAAAATAGCCTGAGATCCTAACAGAATCTTAACGATATAACCGGTGAAGTATTCCGTAAAACCTCAAACTGGTTTAAGGTATGAGGAATTGTTAGCTGTAACATATGTTGGTGGAAGATGTTAAATTTTATCATGCTTACAAGGGGGTGGGGGGGGGGGGGGGTTGCGGTGCAGGATAGTGTGGTGTTCGGTCAGGAAACTTTTTTTCACCCCTAGCAGCTAGGTTTGAATCTAACCCCAAGTGAGTTTAGACAATTTTATCATGTATTCAATGTCAATTTGTGGAATATAATTTGGTACTAAATAGTCAGTCTTGCTGTGGACACGCATTGTGGAAACATTGTTTTCCTGTTGGGATTAAATACAGATTTCTGCAAAAGCATACTGGAAATTGATTCTGCAATTTAACCAGTTAGTTGTCTCTATTGAGCATAATTATAACACTGGAGTTTGTTACATTGGTCTTGACATGTTTCAACTTGTATCGTACCCGATCGTATTTGAGGAGAAAAAATTATTCATTTTTAGTGAAGCATCCTACAGAAGTGTTCATCTGTTGTTAGAAAAATGTGTTGTTACAATCACAAGATTTTAATAACTTGAGAAATTATTTTGACTTTAGGCACTGGTAATGAATTATCATACTGTTAAAAATTATTTCTTTATTTGATCTCCGAGGTGTTAACAGCCATCTGAAAATGCACACTGTGTCAGATCAGTGTTGAAAAACTATTAGAAGTATCAGAAACTATTGTCCTGTGAAAGAATGCAAGTGTCTTCTGTATGCATGGTTTGAGAAACATTAACTATTATTTATTCTAATAAATATGTTTATTAGTGACCAAGATGAAACGTGGTTGTCATTTCTTTATTAAAGTTTCGCTGGTCTTGCAATCATCATAACTGACAAAGACATAAATATAGGTATATTCCATTTCTCATACTACCCTTTTGAATGTCAATGCAACTCAACATGTATGTAGTGAGGCAAAACTCAGGTTGTAGAGAGAGCGAAGTCTGGGCACCACCTGGCTACCCAAACTGTGTTAACTATACTAATTACCCAAGTTGGTAGGAGAAAGCATTCCCAAGTCCAAGTATGTCCCCATGCTAGCAGGCTTCAAGGATAATGTGTAGTATTCAGTAGCAGAATAGAACTTGCCCTACTCCTCCCCTCAATTCGTCTTTCTATCTCTTTCAATCATTGCTTTACCTATCGACATTCCTGTTCATACTTGCAACATTTTTCTCATTTTCACTCTAACAAAAAGACTTTTTTTTAAACAGTTTGTGGATGATCTTGGAGAGTGTTGGGATTTCAGTGGTTCTTTGGTAGACAAGCAGAAGCTTAGCTGGCAAAGTACATAATCTAGCACTTCATCTGGCACCTAAGGTATATCTTTGCTAATCTGAAGGTTAGGGCCCTTGAGAGAGAGAACTTGGAAAACACTCAGGAAGAAGGCAACCTTCTGGACTATGGGAGATCAGAAAACTGTTATGGTGCAGAAAGACGCTATTCAGCCCATTGTTGCTGCAATGACTCTGACTATTTTAACTTTGTGCCAGCCTCCTTCCTATTCGCCAGAACCAGGATTGCTGCTTAAATAATCATCTAATGCCTGCTCAAATGCCTCAACTGAACTTGCTTCAATCACACTATCAGGCAGTGCATTCTAACCTAAGATTTTTCTTACCAGGTATTTGCTTCTTTTTCCAAACACTTAAACTTTGTCTTCTGATTTTTGATCCTTTTACAGGAGTGAACTATTTCATACTATTTAGTCTGACTTTTATGCTATATCTTTGAAAGTTGTTTGTTATGCTATGGTGTACGTTTAGTGGGAGACTTGGTAGACTCAAGTGCTTAGACCAGGAGGGCGAGAGTGGTGGAAAGGACATCATTTGTGAGTATTTCTACATTGTCAGGAATGATTTTATCCCATAACCTGTAGGAAAGATATTAAACAGAATGACTATTGACACTAAAGGAACAGGATGTTGATTATGAACAGTTCTGAGGAAGAGTCAATTCATCTCCACAGACACTGTCAGACCTGCTGAGCTTTTCTGGCAACTTCTGTTTTTGTTTGTGACGCAGATCCTTATATCTAATGTAAAACCAGTCTTCTTGCTGTTAACAAACCTCTTAAGTAGCCGAAATGATTTGATAATCTATAACTTTCCTGAGAATTAGGATCTGTTTCTTGGACGGAAATAGGTGTTTGCAATTTATTTTTGCTATTTTGTCCTACTGCTGTGGCTATTCTGCATTTGCAGCTGGTTCTGACATGGCCTCTTGTTGCTATATTCTGCAATTATCTCCCCAGTAGGGACATTGCCTGTCAGACTGAATGAAGAGAAATGGCATTACCCTCATCTGACTTGTTTTTATTTCTAAGTGACTTGGCTAGCTTGCTGTAGAATTGGACAGAGCTGCCTCCCCAAAGAAAGGACTTGTTCTGTTTATGGATTTCAGCATGTCAAGCTACTTCAACAGCCTTTGACAGCTTGAGGTTTTTATTTGAGCTTTAAGACATCAGATTGTATTTCACATCAGGGAAGAGACTGTGGGCTTGGATGAACACGTGTCATAAGGTCTTCTTCTCGGTAACTGCTAATTGATACAGTGATTTCAGAATTAATCCATACCCTATCATGGTTCCTGATTGAGTGTGAGAGATTGAAATGGATGTGGAGACCGTGAATGAGATCCTCATGTTTCCTCCTTTATCTCCATTCAGGCAACATGACCAATGTAAACAATGGCCTAAAAGCCTGCCAGTATTGGGAAGAATGGCACATCAGCCCAGGTATATAATTTCAACCTAATCTATCGGGAAGTGAAGGTTGTGTTGGTATGGTATTGGGTAAACCATCAGAGCCAATTTATCCACTAAAGATTGCCCTGGTGGTCCAGAATCTCGGGTAAACCTCGGGACTTATTCGTTGCTTTAAAAAAACACATCTATGCAATGCTGTCAAGTGAGTGAGAGTGTCTGTTCATTTGCATTAGATCACTGGATATCTTTTTAACAGACCTGAGAAATCAGAGTTAACATTTCGGGTCAAATGACCCTTCTTCAGAATACTCGACCCAAAATGTCAACTTTTTGGTTTCTGTCCACAAATGTCAACAGACCAGCAATTTCTGTTTTTTTGTTTCTGATTTACAGCATCTGCAGTTCTTTTGGGTTTTTAAACTGACCTTTTTGTTTACGGCCTTCTGCACGTTGGACCGGAAAGCTTCTAGGTTTTCCCCCAGGGCATTTCTGCCGTGCAGTGATCATCTGGTTGATCAAGCCTAAAGCTCATCTCTGTCTACGGCATTGACGATGCCCAAGTGTCGCACGACCTTTGCATTAGGGTTCCTTTGTCATGTACTGCTGACTACTTAGAATGCCATTAATCGGGATAAATGGGAAATTTTAACAAACAAGCGGGTCCACTACCACTACCACTAATGGTGGGATCAAACAGAGGTTGTAGAGAGGTCTTGCGCTGCTGAACATTGCATTAAGTGTTTTCATAGTGTACTTAAATGAATAGGAAACAAGACTTATAAAATGTTGCTGGCTTGGCCCTAGCTTCCCCTAATTAAAGTTCTCAGTTCCTGAATTGAGTTTGATTTTGAAGGTCAGGCATTTGCAGTGGATTCACTTTAACATATCCACTCTGAAGAACCTGCATTGGAATTCATGCTCTGATGAGTCATCTGGAGTCAAAACCATTTGATTATAAAATTAGAGAGATATGCTTCACGCATCTAGGATATTGAAACCATATCTGCAGTGTTCTTTACATTGGTCTTAGTTAAGGAAGGACATAAGTGCATTGGAAGTAACTCAGAAAATTCAGTCAATTAATATCTAGAAAGGGCAGGTTATCTTATCAGAGAAGATTGGACTAGGCTTATCTGCCAGAGTTTCAAAGAGTAAGAGACAATTTGATCAAACCATATAAAATCTTGAGGGTCTTGAAAGGATGAATGTGGAACTAGAGGTAACTGTTTAATAGAGGGTCACCTATTAAAGGTAGAAATTAGAAGAATTTTTTTTCCCTCAGAGGATTGAGAGACTTTGTAAATTTTCTTTAAATAGTACAACTAGAGTCTTTGAACATTTTAAAGGTAGGGATAGATAGATGTTAGATTGATGAGGAAGTGACATATTGGCAGAGGTAGGAGAAAATATCAGACATTATCTTTTTGAATAGCAGATTTAGTCATGTGTTTGACTAACATGCAGTTAGACTCATAGAACCCACACAGTGTGGAAACAGGCCCTTTGGCCCAAAAAGTCCTTATCAACCCTTGGAATATCCCACCTAGACTCATCCCCCTACAACCAACATAAGCTACACATCCCTAAACACTACGGGCAATCTAGCATGGCCAATCCACCTAACCAGCACATCTTTCAACTGTGGGAGGAAACCCATGCAGACATGGAGAGAACAAGCAAATTCCACACAAACAGTTGCCCGAGGGTGGAATTGAAACTGGGTCCTTGGTGCTGTGAGCAGCAGTGCTAACCACTGAGCCACCGTACCATCTCAAAGATCGTCAATATAATCCCTACTGTGTTGAAACAGGCCCTTCGGCACAACAAGTCCACACCAACCTTTAGAGCATCCCACCCAGGCCTATCACCCTAATCTACACATCCCTGAACACTCTGGGCAATTTAGCATGGCCAATTCACCTAGCCTGCACATCTTTGGACTGGGAGGAAACCGGAGCATTCCCACATGGACACAGGGAGAATGTCTGTCTGGAGTTTGCACAGTCACCTGAGGATGTAGTCGAACCCACTGGTGCTGTTAGGCAGCAGTGCTAACTACTGAGCCACTGTGTGCCACCTTGCCACCCTAAATGTTATTTAATATTTGCTTAAAGTTGTATTATTGCACGTTGCATTTTCAAGAAATAAGTTGTGTGTAATACCAAAGTCTGCTTTATTTCTCATTCCTAGTTGCCTTGAGAAATGATGGCAGATGTATTAATTAGACTTATGACACAGAGTCAGCTGAACGAAATCAGCCTTTCTACCTCTGTATTTACAACATAAAATTAAAACAGTAGGAAATCCCCAATAGTTACTCCAGTGGTTCCTAACCAGACTTTTTGAATAATTACTTCCAGACATCAATTTTCTACCTTAAACAAATGACTTAACAATTTATCAAATATGCTAAACTTTACCAGAGAGAAAAAATAAACAGCAAAGTAATCTAATTCATATATATGTTTTAAACATGAACCATTTGATTTTAGCTCCATACGTACAAAAGAAATACTGATAAACCACACATAGTTAAAGGATAAAGAAAGGTAACAAGACTGGCCACATTTCGTAAATAGTTTTCATGATGTGCTGTTTCACACATGGACTTGGTGGCTTTTCTGGAAACATTGATCATGACCACCTTTCCAGTTCATTCAGATACAGATAGTAATTCTTCTAAGTCTGCTTTTTACACTCTGGGCTTCCAAAATCTAGCAATAGAGGTTAGACAGGAAGCTTTCAAAATCTTCATGCTATGTCATCAGCGGTCAAACTCATTTCCCCAGAAAGTACAGTTTAAAATGAACAACTTCAACTCTGGTCCTGCCCTGATAGACTAAACGTCTTTTTCAGAGGTCTCAAATACATCATTTAATATCTGCCATCTGCTTAAATATAGAGTCTCTTCCAGACTTGCTGGAACCAGTTCCCAGATACTGACCTTGGTAGTAGCAAGCTCCTATCTGTTTAAACACCGTGCTCTTGGTCTGAGATTGAGCAAAAATCCCCATAGTCTAAAATAACGGACAAGATCCGGGACTTTTCTAATGTCTAAAATACTGGATGAAATCCTGACCTCGAGCTGTAACAAGTACGCACACAGCCAGAATGATTTCTGTCTGGGGCTACTCTTCAGCCAGGAAGCCCAATGTGCACCTCCACTCGGAGCAATTGACTAGAGCTAATATGCTCTGCTGAAACTAACTTTTGTATGTTGGGCTACCTGACACAGACACTCAACTTCAAACAATATTCATTCACAGAGATATTGGACATCTAACTTCGATCAAAACACAATCACACATACTCTTAACTATCGGGAGGCTGATTGACTTCAAAGAGAACACCGGTAGGACAATAACAAGTGCAGGTTTGGCACAAAGATAAGAGGCCAACAATTAGTATAATTGCAGACTCTGATCTCAGTGAAGGAGTGATCCCCACAGCTAGATCCAGAAGAGGCATCCCACCATTCTGAGAACGATCCCCACGAGGCATCAAAAAGAACCCCAAGAGCTATCTGCACAGCGATCCCCACAAGAGGGATCCTGACAGCAATTATGAAACCTACCGACACAGGCCTGTTTGTCCCAGGGGAACCAGCAGCAACCAACCACAACCATCAGATCTAAGAACCCACAACCTCTGAAAACAACTGACCAGACTGATGCCAGAAGGTGTGAGGCTGGATGAACACAGCAGGCCAAGCAGCATCTCAGGAGCACAAAAGCTGACGTTTCAGGCCTAGACCCTTCATCAGAGAGGGGGATGGGGGGAGGGAACTGGAATAAATAGGGAGAGAGGGGGAGGCGGACCGAAGATGGAGAGTAAAGAAGATAGGTGGAGAGAGTGTAGGTGGGGAGGTAGGGAGGGGATAGGTCAGTCCAGGGAAGACGGACAGGTCAAGGAGGTGGGATGAGGTTAATAGGTAGATGGGGGTGCGGCTTGGGGTGGGAGGAAGGGATGGGTGAGAGGAAGAACCGGTTAGGGAGGCAGAGACAGGTTGGACTGGTTTTGGGATGCAGTGGGTGGGGGGGAAGAGCTGGGCTGGTTGTGTGGTGCGGGGGGGGGGGGGGGGGACGAACTGGGCTGGTTGAGGGATGCAGTAGGGGAAGGGGAGATTTTGAAACTGGTGAAGTCCACATTGATACCATATGGCTGCAGGGTTCCCAGGCGGAATATGAGTTGCTGTTCCTGCAACCTTCGGGTGGCATCATTGTGGCAGTGCAGGAGGCCCATGATGGACATGTCATCAAGAGAATGGGAGGGGGAGTGGAAATGGTTTGCGACTGGGAGGTGCAGTTGTTTTTTGCGAACTGAGCGGAGGTGTTCTGCAAAGCGGTCCCCAAGCCTCCGCTTGGTTTCCCCAATGTAGAGGAAGCCGCACCGGGTACAGTGGATGCAGTATACCACATTGGCAGATGTGCAGGTGAACCTCTGCTTGATGTGGAATGTCATCTTGGGGCCTGGGATGGGGGTGAGGGAGGAGGTGTGGGGACAAGTGTAGCATTTCCTGCGGTTGCAGGGGAAGGTGCCGGGTGTGGTGGGGTTGGAGGGCAGTGTGGAGCGAACAAGGGAGTCACGGAGAGAGTGGTCTCTCCGGAAAGCAGACAGGGGAGGGGATGGAAAAATGTCTTGGGTGGTGGGGTCGGATTGTAAATGGCGGAAGTGTCGGAGGATAATGCGTTGTATCCGGAGGTTGGTAGGGTGGTGTGTGAGAACGAGGGGGATCCTCTTGGGGCGGTTGTGGCGGGGGCGGGGTGTGAGGGATGTGTCGCGGGAAATGCGGGAGACGCGGTCAAGGGCGTTCTCGATCACCGTGGGGGGAAAGTTGCGGTCCTTGAAGAACTTGGACATCTGGGATGTGCGGGAGTGGAATGTCTTGTCGTGGGAGCAGATGCGGCGGAGGCGGAGGAATTGGGAATAGGGGATGGAATTTTTGCAGGAGGGTGGGTGGGAGGAGGTGTATTCTAGGTAGCTGTGGGAGTCGGTGGGCTTGAAATGGACATCAGTTACAAGCTGGTTGCCTGAGATGGAGACTGAGAGGTCCAGGAAGGTGAGGGATGTGCTGGAGATGGCCCAGGTGAACTGAAGGTTGGGGTGGAAGGTGTTGGTGAAGTGGATGAACTGTTCGAGCTCCTCTGGGGAGCAAGAGGCGGCGCCGATACAGTCATCAATGTACCGGAGGAAGAGGTGGGGTTTGGGGCCTGTGTAGGTGCGGAAGAGGGACTGTTCCACGTAACCTACAAAGAGGCAGGCATAGCTGGGGCCCATGCGGGTGCCCATGGCCACCCCCTTAGTCTGTAGGAAGTGGGAGCCCTCCGCTCCCTCCGCTCCAACCCCAACCTCACCATCAAACCCGCAGACAAGGGTGGCGCAGTGGTAGTATGGCACACTGACCTCTACATCGCCGAGGCCAGACGCCAACTCTCCGACACCACCTCCTACCGCCTCCTCGATCATGACCCCACACCCGAGCACCAAACCATCATCTCCAACACCATTCACGACCTCATCACCTCAGGGGACCTCCCACCCACAGCCTCCAACCTCATTGTTCCCCAACCCCGCACGGCCCGTTTCTATCTCCTTCCCAAAATCCACAAACCTGCCTGCCCTGGTCGACCCATCGTCTCAGCCTGCTCCTGCCCCACCGAACTCATCTCCACCTATCTGGACTCCATTTTCTCCCCTTTGGTCCAGGAACTCCCCACCTACGTCCGTGACACCACCCACGCCCTCCACCTCCTCCAGGACTTCCAATTCCCTGGCCCCCAACACCTCATATTCACCATGGACGTCCAGTCCCTGTACACCTGCATTCCGCATGCAGATGGCCTCAAGGCCCTCCGCTTCTTCCTGTCCCGCAGGCCCGACCAGTCCCCCTCCACCGACACTCTCATCCGCCTAGCTGAACTCGTCCTCACACTCAACAACTTCTCTTTTGACTCCTCCCACTTCCTACAGACTAAGGGGGTGGCCATGGGCACCCGCATGGGCCCCAGCTATGCCTGCCTCTTTGTAGGTTACGTGGAACAGTCCCTCTTCCGCACCTACACAGGCCCCAAACCCCACCTCTTCCTCCGGTACATTGATGACTGTATCGGCGCCGCCTCTTGCTCCCCAGAGGAGCTCGAACAGTTCATCCACTTCACCAACACCTTCCACCCCAACCTTCAGTTCACCTGGGCCATCTCCAGCACATCCCTCACCTTCCTGGACCTCTCAGTCTCCATCTCAGGCAACCAGCTTGTAACTGATGTCCATTTCAAGCCCACCGACTCCCACAGCTACCTAGAATACACCTCCTCCCACCCACCCTCCTGCAAAAATTCCATCCCCTATTCCCAATTCCTCCGCCTCCGCCGCATCTGCTCCCACGACAAGACATTCCACTCCCGCACATCCCAGATGTCCAAGTTCTTCAAGGACCGCAACTTTCCCCCCACGGTGATCGAGAACGCCCTTGACCGCGTCTCCCGCATTTCCCGCGACACATCCCTCACACCCCGCCCCCGCCACAACCGCCCCAAGAGGATCCCCCTCGTTCTCACACACCACCCTACCAACCTCCGGATACAACGCATTATCCTCCGACACTTCCGCCATTTACAATCCGACCCCACCACCCAAGACATTTTTCCATCCCCTCCCCTGTCTGCTTTCCGGAGAGACCACTCTCTCCGTGACTCCCTTGTTCGCTCCACACTGCCCTCCAACCCCACCACACCCGGCACCTTCCCCTGCAACCGCAGGAAATGCTACACTTGTCCCCACACCTCCTCCCTCACCCCCATCCCAGGCCCCAAGATGACATTCCACATCAAGCAGAGGTTCACCTGCACATCTGCCAATGTGGTATACTGCATCCACTGTACCCGGTGCGGCTTCCTCTACATTGGGGAAACCAAGCGGAGGCTTGGGGACCGCTTTGCAGAACACCTCCGCTCAGTTCGCAAAAAACAACTGCACCTCCCAGTCGCAAACCATTTCCACTCCCCCTCCCATTCTCTTGATGACATGTCCATCATGGGCCTCCTGCACTGCCACAATGATGCCACCCGAAGGTTGCAGGAACAGCAACTCATATTCCGCCTGGGAACCCTGCAGCCATATGGTATCAATGTGGACTTCACCAGTTTCAAAATCTCCCCTTCCCCTACTGCATCCCTCAACCAGCCCAGTTCGTCCCCTCCCCCCACTGCACCACACAACCAGCCCAGCTCTTCCCCCCCACCCACTGCATCCCAAAACCAGTCCAACCTGTCTCTGCCTCCCTAACCGGTTCTTCCTCTCACCCATCCCTTCCTCCCACCCCAAGCCGCACCCCCCGCTACCTACTAACCTCATCCCACCTCCTTGACCTGTCCGTCTTCCCTGGACTGACCTATCCCCTCCATACCTCCCCACCTACACTCTCTCCACCTATCTTCTTTACTCTCCATCTTCGGTCCGCCTCCCCCTCTCTCCCTATTTATTCCAGTTCCCTCCCCCCATCGCCCTCTCTGATGAAGGGTCTAGGCCCGAAACGTCAGCTTTTGTGCTCCTGAGATGCTGCTTGGCCTGCTGTGTTCATCCAGCCTCACATTTTATTATCTTGGAATCTCCAGCATCTGCAGTTCCCATTATCTCTGATGCCAGAAGGTCTCAGACACGTCCTGAGGTGAGAAGCGGCCTGCCACAAAGTAAAGAAACCCAAGTATTCACTCGATAAATCCACTGTACGTTCTACTGCAGCAGCAGACTCAAACCAGACTGAAGGCTGACACCATGTAAAGTCATCTTCAAGACACCCGGTACGGCAAGCGGAAAAGCCAGCTGTACTTTAAAATCGCATTTCTCCCCAGTGGTGAGTTTAAACTCCTGTCACCCCAAAGTTTCCAACCTAGCTAGCAGGGAGGGGAAGATGATTAAAGTTTCTGTGATTAAAGCAGCTGTTTACCTTCTAATACTTCTTCATCTGTGTTTAATTTAGTAGTGTATTTAATTACTATTCTCTATGGTTGATTGTGTCAATTTCACTGTTTACTAAATCTGCCTTTATTTCTTGTATTACACTAACCTTTTGTATTTAATAAATGCAGAGATTCTTTTGCCCTGAAACATCTGTCTCATGCCTTCTTCGTTTTCACATTGCTAAATAAGTCCATTGTCAGTACCAGGGATCTAGGGGTCATTTGAGCCACCTAAAAATCAGCAAATTACTGATCGCAGACAAGAGCCCTACAGTTCACTGTTACCTGGAGTAACTCTGAATCAAGAATGAACCTGCAATTAACCTCCAGGCCAACTATCACAAATAGACGAAGCTTGTTTAGTCTGTTCATTTCCATTTACAGCAAGCTGTTTCATAAAGTCCACAAGCTGACAATTCCCCATTATCAGCTCCAAACCAAAACTGATAAAAGAATAAAGACAAAGATGGTGAAAAAAATCAGTGAGGATTCTAACAAAACTGTTTTGGTCCTTTTTACAATGGTTCTGTGAAATTGCAGAATTCTGACGACACAATGAAGGAACTGTTCAGCGAGAATGGTTTATGGTTCGGGAGCAGTTTGAGGTGTGATTGCTGCAACATTATCACCTAGAAGGCAAAAAAGGTAGAACAAGAAGAAGTTCTGTTTAAATAAGTGATGGGTAGCTGGAGCGCAGTTGGTAAATATTGTATACTGCAGGCTGAATGCATGAGTAATGGAAGTATCAGCAGTGAGTACATGTATTCTTGATGGGGTCACTGGAAAGGTTTACTGAGCTTAATTGTAGCTGCATCTTTCAGGTACAGTGCTTTATTTAACAATCCTGACTCAAGATCCAAAGATGGTTTTGAGGGACCATTGTTACAGAATAACTAGATTTTGTCCTGCTTTTGTACCTACGGTAGTTTTCACTTCTCCACAGTGGTGACCTCCAAGAAGTTGATTAGACATAAACTAATAGTAGTGTCTTTGAAATTGGCTGAACGACGTGTTCAGGATAGTTTTTTTACCCATATATATGGAGTGGAGCACTGAACAGCCCCATTCTCAACTAAATGAAAATAAAACTATTTTTAAACCACACTTTATTAAAACAAAAGATGTTTGGCAAGTGACTCCTGCAATAATGTCCTGTAGCTGTGATGATTGCCATCTGATAAAGACACCCTTTTTTATGTTCTGATTCTAGCCATTGGAAGGTATTGTCATTGTATATTTGGAAAACATCCAAAGAAATTCATTGATATTTTGCAAATTAAAAATGAATTATGCTTATACTGAAGGTTGAAATAAGAATTTTAATTTAACTTTAAGCTAAGTTACAAATAACTCCAAAGGGGTGAGCACATTGGAGGTTTTGTTACATAAGTGATTGTAAAAGCACCAATTATGCAGTTTGGAATTTGTATTAAATATTTCAACAAGTGGCCGCTTTGGTCTTGTTTCATTATTTACTTCTGAACTGGCACATTTAAAGGTGGATATTTGCTGCACTGTTTAAAAGTTGAAAAAAAAAGTGTGTGGGGTTTGAGGAAGTTGAACATGGTTTGAATATGCACCATGTGCCCTATTGTGTCATTGGGAGATCTGAAAGGAGTTAATAATATGTCAATAACTTTGCTGTAAAATGAAATTATCGTGTAACTTGATTCAGTTAACAGAGAGGAAATGTGACTATACCACCAGAGACTGTTTATAGAACTGGCTGTAAGGTCAGGCTTTTCGCAACTGTATAAAGAGGAAGAATGTAAAGACTGAAATATCCTGATGGTGCAGCTCTATTTTAACATTTCTGTCACAAGTTGATCTGTGCATCTCAAAGTGAGGGATGTCCCTTCTGTATGTTTGTACCTGTTTTCCACAAATTTAGGCCCTTGAGGCATCACAATTAGACATGGATTAAATCTCATTTAATATGGCTCCTCCTTGAATACATGTGCCCTCTGACCCTGAGGTCTTTCAGTTTACTTTTTGTTTTTGACATTTCCTCATTACCCATTTTTAATTCTCCAGTCTGGTTCTCTAAAGGACCAATGTTTACTTTAGTTACTTTCTTTTTTATATCCTTACAGTGGCTCTCACTGTTTTCTTAGAATCGTAGAATCCCTGCAGTGTGGAAGCAGGCCATTCAGCCTATCAAGTCCTTAGTGACCCTCTGAAGAGTATCCCACACAGACCCACCCCTTTACCCTGTACTTGTAATATTGCCTCTCCCATGGCTAATCCACGTATCCTGCACATCCTTGGACAGTATGGGCAATTCTGCATGGCCAATCCACCTAACCTGCACATCTTTGGACTTCACTTTTGTCGTGTTTGTCACGTTTTGTATACTTTCCCTTTTTTTTCAGCAATCTTTGCTGGCCTCTAAATTGTTCCCAATTTTTAGCTACCCACTAATTGTCACAACATGTTCTTCTTTTCATCCAATTTCATAATACATTTAACTTTCTTAATTAACCATGTTCGTCTTTCTCATAGAAACATTCTTTTATAATGAAATAATTCTTGAGAGTTGTGAAAAAGGCCCTTACTGTCTACCGCTGTTTGTTCATTTAACTTTTTAAGCTGTTTTCAGTATCTATTTCAAATTCCATCTTTATATCCTTGTAATCATTTTTATTTAAGCTAAGACCTAAGTTTCTCACCTCAAACTGGATATGATATTTTATCATGATATGATCAATTTTATGGAAGTCCTTTTGCTCTGGGATTATGAACAAATCCTGTCTCATCAAACATTACAAAATCTAAAATAGCCTGTTGTCTGGTTGTTTCCACAATTATGTTGTTCTAAGAAAATGAGACAACTGTCCTCTATGAGCTCATCCTCTAGACTATGTTTGTCAATTTGTATCATACAATCTGCATAAAGATTAGAGTCACCAACATTTACTGTAATAACTTTCTTACAAGCTTGTATGTGTGGGTATAGAAATTTTGGCCCCGTATAGTTTGGCTTGTGATCATTTGTTGCAGCATACTACAAGGAGTTTAATTATGGAATTCAGTTCCATATTATTTTTGAGTTGGAATGTTTGATGTTGGCACCAAATGTGAAAGTGAAACTTTTCCTCCCAACATCTTGTTAATCTGCTATTTCTACATATCCCCAAAAAGAACCAAATATTATTGATCAATTTAGCATATAAAAAAGTCAGGATTATGAGAACAATCCAAAAAACTGTGGGGCCACCATATCCATTTGAACTATCTTCCATAATTGTTAAGCGTCTTAGAGGAATTGTAGTGTGTATAATTGTTTTAAATGAATAGGTACATAGAAATAAACTGTGGCTAAGTTCAACATATTAGGAGCTTATTCTCACAGGGTTTGCAGTGAATTATGTACAACTGAACGCACCTAAACTTTAAATTGTTTCCCCCACATTATTAGTGAATGAAACTCAAACATCATTGTGTTAGGATTATGTCAAAAAAATTATTCAGCTAGTGTAGGTTATCCAGGTATTTAGGTCAGTCTTGTGATACTACTTTGTCTTCCTTTCTATTATATTGTAGCTGCTTGTTTCAATTTTCTTTCTGTTGCAATGGTTAATTGAGGGGGTGGCTCATGTCATATCTGCTAAGAAATCATTTCCGTTACTGAGCGTTGCAGATATCCATATGATTTCCAGTTAAAACCACAAAGGGCGAGGAGGAAGTCACCATCAAGTCAGAAAAATAACTGCTTCGCTAATACATTTGAATTTTCTTTTTTGTATTTTGTAGGACCTGAGTTGAGCCGACATAAATTCACTTCTGAAATACAGGAATCTAACATTAGTAAAGTTAATTATCTCATTGGCACGAAGTGTAGTCTCCAGCATGTACATGTGGTTGCTGCTGATAAACAAACTGTTTAGTCTTCCACAGTAACAGTTGGAAATATGAAGTGAAGGATATGCCTGATAATTTCCCACTTGGCTGACTTCCAGGAAAACGGTGATCTTTTTGGGGAAAAAGAATAATTTACGACTTAAAATTTTAGACTAAGCAAGGTAAGTTTTAGAGATGCTGCATACGTTCATTTGGCAACATCATGCTAAAAAATTATGCAAAAGATGCTATTTTCAGGCCACAAGTTGCGAAGTATCCTCAAATTTCTTATCTTTCTTTATGCATTTCCTTTCATGTACAAACATTATTTTAAAATACATTTATGTTAAGTGCCCTCTTCTGTAGATTGTAGCTGAGTCTTGTAGAGTCTGTTGCAATATCAACAATACAAGTGTGTTGAAATTAATTTTCCAGTCCGTATTTATATGTCTTTGAGAATTGACTATACATTGTAATTAACGCACATTTACTTTTAAGTAATAACTATATCAGTAGATGTTGATACAGGCTGAAATTTGGAAAGGAAGGAATGTACAGACAGATTTAGAAATAAAAGCTTGACTTTTTTCCCTGTACATATGACTATTTTCCGAAAAGGAAATACTTTTTGCGTTAAAATTTTGTAAATATTTTTAGTTTCTCAGTTTAGTGGAAAGGAGAATGGTTAACATTACTTGATGTGTGTTCAGTGAGAAGAGGCACAAAGATCCAAGCCTATACAACTTAGGAGGAGAAGTAAGCCATTCTGTCCATCGAACCCATTCTGCTGTTCAGTGAGATCATGTCTGATCTGATAATCCTCAACTCCACTTTACTGTTTTTTTCCATTAGCTTGAGTCCCTTATTGATTTAAAAACCTGTCACTCTCAACTTTGTCTATACTTAACAAAATAGCATTCAATGGCCATCTGTGGTGAAGAATTCCACACATTCAGTACCCAGTGAGAGAAGAGATTCCTCCTCATTTCTGTCTTAAATGGATGACCATTATTCTGAGATTATACCCTTTGGTCCTAGACTCTGCCACAAGGGGGAATCAGTTTATCTGCACTCACACTGTCAAATGCCCTATGAATCACATAAAAACTGAAAGAATTGTGGGTGCTGTAAATCAGGAACAGAAACACAAATTGCTTGAAAAGCTCAGCTGGTCTGCAGCATCTGTGAAGAAAAGATCAGAGTTAATGTTTTAGGTCCGGTCCTTCCTCAGAACTGACTGGTGAAATCAGATTTTTTTTTTCTTCACAGATGCTGCCAGACCAACTCAGCTTTTCCAGCAACTTCTCTTTTTGCCCCTATGAATCTTGTATGTTTGAATAAGGTTGCCTCTCATTCTTTTATGTTTCAATGAGTGCTAGCCTAATCTACAAAACCTCCCCTCATTAGCTAGCCCTTCAGTAGGTTGGCTGGACTACATCCAGTACTGCTATATCTTTACTTAGAGAAGGGGCTCAAAAAAACCCACAGTATTCCATCAGTAGTCTGACTAGTGCTTTGTATAGTTTTAGCAAAATCTCTGTAGCATTAAGCTCTATTTCCTTTGAAAAAAGGACCAAAACTCCATTTGCCTACCATCTTACCCACCAAACTTGGAGGCAAGCTTGTTATGATTCATTCAGTGAAGGAATTTTGAAGAAGTATGCAGTTGGTAAAATCAGCGAAACCTGAAAGAAAACATTTACTCTTTGAAAAAAAAACCCCATGAAGGCTGGTATCCCGTCATCAAGTCACTCTTTCCTTACATGTGCATACTGCATGACACTGACCCAGCGAGTGAGTGGAATCCTTGATGCTCCTATTTATATTTGTCAGTTGGGACTCCCTGATTGGACAAGGCTAACAGCCCCAATCAGGGAACTCGTATTCCATGAGGTCTCTGGCTAATCACTACAACTTCCATCTGTATGTTGTTTAACTGCCCTGAATGTGCTCTGCTCCCTTTTTGTTGGAAGCTGTTGTATTTATTTTGAAAGTATTGCTTCCTCAGGCCACCATAGTTCAACTACTTCTTTCCATATCAACAAAATAATTTATAAAATGCAGCAATTGAAAACTCTTCACTGTGTTTTCTTTCAATCATTGAAGTCTTTGACCATGACTTTTATTTGTTACCCATTATGTGCCAGTAAAATTGGATTTAAAAATTGACTACTGAGAGATGCATGGACAATAACTCCCCAGCTGATTTTTTTCTCCTATCTGCAGCAAGGTTCCTCATTTCTACTGTTTTCCTTTTATAGTTCTTATGACTGAGATTTGTAACAACTTGGGACTTGAACGTCCAACTCAACACTTACTAGGGCAGTATGTTTATATTCCAAAACACATCAATGATAATCTCAATTTACATGTCACCATTAATTTTAAAAAATCTCTTTTTACAAAAGCATATTTAGAATGAAACAGATGTTACATGAAAAGTTATGATGGAAGACACTACCAAAGCTTGGACAGAGCTGGTTTTAATGAGGGCTTTAAGGAGGGAAAGAGAGGTGCAGATGTTATGGTTTAAGGAGAAAATGTCTGGCTGTTGAGCTGACATTGCTGAAGACACAGCTGTCAATATTGGAGTGAAGGAATGGTAAGATACATAGACAGGCTAAAGTCTGTGATTTCTGTAGGGAGGGTTTTAGAATTGGAGGGCCAGGGAGAGGAATAAAAGATCAGTAAGAACATGAGTGATGTTTGAATTTTGTGCTGGGTAGCAAAGTTGTGAGTGAACCGAATCTGCAAGGAGAATTTAGTGTTGCTAGGGTCACACGGGAATAATTGAGTCTGGAAATGACACGGTATGGATAAATGTTCTGCCAGCAGACATATGAAGGTGAACACTTGTGGAGATGGAAATAAATTATTACTATTGATACATTGTAGAGATACCTAATGACCAAACAAATCTGCAGCAATTTAAGTTGCACCATTAATTCCTTACTGGACTTCATGAAGCAAGTGTTGCATTGAGAGCATGCATTCTTTTCAGTATACTGCAATATTTTACATTACTATAGCTGATCATATTTTCTTGTTCTGCAAAGGAAGGAAATGTAGAATAAGAACTGACCTCTGGTGTGAAATTGACATACCCACAACGCCACCTAAAAATGGATTTGTAGGTGGGGTAGCCCTGAAAGTAAATGGGCTGCTAACCTGTTCCTGCCTTACTGGTTACGAGTAAGGTATCAGGCAGTCCATCTACCATTAGGCCTACTGAGGCCTTTAAGTGGACAATCACCTCCCTCTTAAGGGCCTTGTTCTGCCTGTGTCACAATTGCTTGCTCTATGGGGAAGATGATTAACCCAGCTCCTTACACTGCGCAGGTTAACGATGGGCAGATAGTGAGGGTGGGGGTGGTAACTTTTTAGAGTTCCCTGTGCCCATTGAGCTACTGCCAACTCCCCAAAATGGTACAGGCCTTGTCTCAACCCCTTCGGGACTCCTAGCTGTGTCTGCTCAAAGTGGCACTTATGTCTGCCGTCCATTTTTTTCTTCTTCTGGATTGTCTCCAGTCCCAGCAGTGACCACTATTCTCTTCTGATGTTAGTGGAACTTCAGACCTGCCAGACAATCAGATTGGTTTAACTTGAGACTTCCTGCCTTTGAGGGGCACAAATCCCTTTGTGAGTTTGTTAAGGCCATTCCCAGAATATTATCCCTGCAGGGTAGCTGGGTTCCTGGTCAGTAAGGTGCCCATGGACTTTTGGGAAGGATGTGAGGATGGTAATCACTCTTTTTGTAAGATCCACCCCATGGAGTATTTTCAGCATTTTTGTTTTTGCAAACTATAAACTCATCAACTAAGAAATAGGTTAAGGTGACAGTCAGTCGAAAAAATGTTACCAAATTATTTGAGTAACGTAGTTGTGAAAAGTCCCACAAATGTCAGCTGAATACAATAGGCTGTAGGATTTGTGATAGCTGATGGTGTTATCTGTGTTGAACTAGGTTGCAAATTTGGTATGTTGATGGCTATCTGAGTAAAGCAGGTATTTGGTAATGTCTAATGATTTGAGCTCTATTCATTTCAAAACATTAACCTTGTAGATAATCTTTTATAGAGACATGTTTTGTAGAGATAATTACATGTCTGTATCTACAGGAGAAACAAAGTGAAATGGACTCATCTATTCCTAATCTTGTCACCGCGTATGAAGAATTTAAACCATCACCAGAAATTGACATTGCTCCAGGTTTGTGCTGATATTACTTTTTACAAAAATTATTTTTCTTCTAAATTTTCTCTTGCCATCTCTACACAACATGTCTTCCTGTTGAGAGAGTGGAAGGTTTCAAAACAGTCCAGTGCTATTTCCTGATCATATGGCAGAAAAAACAATTCAAGTAGAAAAGGCTGATGTCCCAACACTGTTCAGGAGTTAAAAAGCATAATAAAGAAGCAAAGGGGAATAATGAGAGACGACTGGCAACCAACATAAAGAAAATCCCAAAGTTTTCTATTTGGACATCAATAGTAGAAGGGTGGTGAAAGGAGGCTTAGTGATTTAAGGACTAAAAAGGGGATCTACGCGTTGAAATTGGAGGCACAGTTGAGTTAGTAAGTGATATAACAAGGTGTAGAACTGAATGAACACAGCAGGCCAAGCAGCATCAGAGGAGCAGGAAAGCTGATGTTTCAGGTCTGGACCCTTCTGGTGCTGCTTGGCCTGCTGTGTTCATCCAGCTCTACACTTTGTCATCTCAGGGTCTCCAGCATCTGCAGTTCCTACTATCTCTGAGTTAGTAAATGTATGTTTTTTACATGTCTTTAACAAGAGGGCAGCATGGTGGCTCACTAGTTAGCACTGCCAATAGTCACAGTGCCAATACCACCCTCAGTGACTATCAGTGTGGAGTTTACACATTCTCCCTGTGTCTGCATGGGTTTTCTCATGATGCTGTGGTTTCCCCTCACATTCCAAAGATGTGTGCAGGTTAGGTGAATTGGCCATGGGAAATTTCCCATAGTGTCCAGTGATGTGTAGGTTAGGTGGACTAGCCATGGAAAGTACAGGATTACAGGGTTAGGATAGAGAGGTAAGTCTGGGTGGGATGCTTTTGGAAAGTTGGTGTAGACTTGTTGGGCCGAATGGCCTGTTTCCACAATGTAGGGATTCTGTTCTATAAGAAAGTAATGGTATCCAGGCAATGTTGAGAGAGGTGGAATCTGTTACTGAAATTGATAAGAAGGAAATGTTGGACAGGCTATTGATTCTTAAAATTGACAGGGCAATGGGACCAGTTGAAATGCATCCAATAACATTGAAGTAAGAGAGGATGAAAATTGTCAGGGCCTTGAGCATTATCTTTTCAACCTCCCTAGACTCAGGGCAGGTGCCAAAGGACTGCATAACAGAAGACACTGTGCTGTAGTTCTACAAAGGTTGTAAGGATATGGCTAGCAATTACAAACCAATCAGTTTAACCTCAGTAAGGAACTTCAGGAAACAATTATCGAGACAGAGTTAGTGGCCACACCTAAAAGAAAAGTGTTTTAGGAAGAGACAGAATAGGGAAAGAGGGAATTGTGTTTGACGAACTTGGAGTTTTTTTGAAGGGATAATGAAAGGGCCCATGATGGAAATTCTGTTGATGTGGTGAATGTGAACTTTGAAACAATATTTGATCCAGTGCCACACAAAACTCTTGTGAAAAATGCTGTTTAGCTCATGAATAAAAGGGACAGTAGCAAAGTGGATACAAGATTGCTGGATAATTGGGAACAAAATAGTGACCAATGGATATTTTTTGGGCTAGAGGTAGGTTGGTACTGGAGATCCCTTGGGGTCAGAATTGGAATCCTTTCTTTTCATGATCTATTATTGAGATTTTGGTGTGCAGGGGCAATGTCAAAGCTTTTGTGTACTATGAAACTAGAAAATGTTTTAAACAGTAAGGAGGTCAATTTAGACTTTGTAAAGGAGATTGACAAGTTGGTGGCGTGGGCAACGGGATGGCAAATGAACTTTAACACGAAGAAATGTTATGTAATGTATTTTGGTGAAGGAACATAGGCAGAAAATGCAAAATTGCTGGTAAAGTATCTGCGGAGTACAGGAGTAGTGGGATCTGAGCATGCACAGATCACCGAAGATGGTAGAACAGGTGGAGAGAGCTGTTGTTAAAGCATACTGTACCTTGAGCTTTATTCGCAGGGGCACCGAAAACAAGAGCAAGGCGGGGTATGATGAGCTTATACTAGTTAGACTTCAGCTGAAGTATTGTGTACAGTTCTGAAAGTCACACTACAGCAAGAATGTGAATGCTTTAGCGAGATTGCAAAGGAATTTTGAGAATGGTTCTCAGGACGAGAAACCTTAGTATGAGGATAGATTGGAGAGGTTAGGGATTGCTCTCCTTGGAGAGAAAAGGCTAAGACAAAATCTAATGAAGGTTTTCAAAATCATTAGAGATCTGGATAAAGCAAACAGTAAATGGAAAAAACTGCTCCTGTTTATAAGATGAGTGACAATGAGTGTGTACAGGTTTAAAATGATTTGCAAATGTGATGTGTGAAAAATGTTTTCACACAACCAAATGGTCAGATTTGGAAAACTGCCTGGAATGAGGTTCAATTGAAACTTTCAAGAAGGCATTGGAAGATTATTTGAACAGCAACACTATGAAAGGGTATGGAGAAAAGGCAGGACAATGACACTAAGTCATGATCTTTGAGGGAGAACCAATGTAGACATCATCCGATGTCCAATACCAATGAGCTGAATGGTCATCTTCTGTCTAGTAGCAATTCTGTGACTCTGTGTCATGCCTTAATATTGTGTATAATCTCTTAAATGTTAATTTTCCTTCCTGCTTTAGTTTCTGCAGATGATGGTATGTATTGTTCCAAAGCTCCCATCTTTAAAAGAGCTTCCAGATAGTCTGCACCCAAGTGTCTGGGGGTTTCACCCGGTGAATTTCCCCGTTGCCCTGTTGTTACAGCCTAGTCAGCTCTAGAAATGGCTGTTTGTAAACTGCAGATTTAGTCCTACATCTGATTATACTGCACATATATGCTGCTAAAGTCAAAGCCCCAAATAACCCCCATCATTAATGCTGACGTTGGCCCTTGCATGTAATGATTTGTCATTTGGAAATAGTTCCTGATTGTATTTACTCAATAGAATATGCTGAGAAGAAATGTTAATTATTGATTTACTGTTGGTTTAGATATCCCTTTTTGTTTTTACAGGTGAAAGAAGAAAATTTATACAGCCAAATTCACTAAAGAATCCTAAATTTGACCAATTAATGACGGTAAAAACATCACCTGCCTTCTGTCGTTATCGTGACCACTCACAGTACAGATTGAGATGAATGTAGAGACCTTTATCTGTCTGAGGAAAAGGTCACATTTCTATTGATTTTACTTCTACATCCCGAGCACTTTGGGATTTAGTGACACTTAATTGTCCACTTGCCCTTTTGAAATCTGTGGTCCATTGTATGTCCGATCATTGAAGTAATGACCAGCTTCAGGATCGTAGTCTTTAGATGTATTTTTAGAAGAACTTCTTGTGGCCATTGTAACTTTAAAAATAAAATGTTAAATTGTTTGAAAAAGCCCCATGTAAGAAGTTAATGTGCAAAATCAAAGCACATGGAATTGATAAAACACCAGCATAGATAGAGAATTGGTTAGCAGACAGAAAAGACAGTAGGAATAAATGTCTCCTTTTTAGAGTGAAAGACAATGATAAGTGAGATACCATAGGGATTAGTACTTGGGCCGAGTTCTTTACAATGTGCATTAATGATTTAGATAAGGGGATGTCCACTTTGCTAACAACAGGGAGTGAGAGTAGTCAGGAGGATGTAAAGGGGCTTCAGAGTGATCTAGACAAGTAGAGTGAGTGGACAAATGCAAGGCATTTGCCTTAAAATGTGGATAAATATGAAGCTGTCCACTTCAAACAGAAAAGAAGAATGGCAGAGTATTATTTAGATGGTGATAGATTGGGTAATGGGAAACCTGGTTATTCTTGTCACTGGAGGCAAGCATGTATGTGTTGCAAGCAGTTAGAAAGATAAATGGTATGTTGGTCTTCATTGCATAAAAAGGCTTCAGTTACAGGAGTAAGGAAATCTTATTGCAGCTGTAGAGAGCCTTTGTGGGGCCACACCCTGGAGTATTGTGTGCAGCTTTGATCTCATTGTGGAGGAAAGTCTATACTTGCCATAGAGGGAGTTCAATGAATGTTCACTAGACTGATTGCTGGGTTAGCAGGTTTGTGCTATGAGGAGAGGTCAACTGGGCTGGTCTTCGCTGGACTTTAGTAGAATAAGAGGGAATCACATTGAAACATGTAAAATTCTGACAGGGATAGACAGACTGGATCGAGGATGATGTTTCTCTTGATCAGAGGGTCCAGAATAAGGGAGTTAGGCTCCCAAGGTATAATGTATCCCATTTCGACTAAGATGAGGAGAAATTTCTTCATTCTTGGAGTGGTGAACCTATGTAATTCTCAATCACATAGAGGCAGGTCGCTGAATATATTCAAGGAATAAACAGATTTCTACATAGATGTCAAAGTATATGGAGAGTGTGTGGGGGTATGGCATTGAGAGACAGGATCAGCTAGGATTATGTTGAATGGTGTAGTGAATTCAATGGGCTGAGTGGCCTACTCCTGTTACTGTTTTCTGTGTTTCTATTTCATTCTGGTTTCTAAGGTTCCAGCCCTCCACACACACACACATCAATGCACTCAATTTCAAATTACCCCATTCCTCTGCTCCTAACCCTAAAGATTTTTATAGTCCAATTAATTTGCGTATCTTTGGGCGTCACTTCACTCTTTTAGTTCATTCCTTATCCATACCTCATGTAATCCCCTTCTCTCCTACAATCTGATTTTCAGCCCATGTGTCCACGTCTCTTTCCTCAGCCTGACATTGGTGGATTTGGGCAGAGTAGATGGAGTGAAACTATTCCCATTGGCAGAATGGTTGAAATGGGAAAGCATCCTACACCGTGAGTGAAATGTACTGCCCGAGACTCCCATTGAGGCAGAAGCCATGGCTTTCAAAAGAGCATTTGATAATAATCTGTAGAGGAAAAGTTTGAGGGGCTACAGGAAAAAAAAACCCAAGAGAGTGGCATCAGGAAAGTTACTCTTGCAAAGAGCTGGCACACATGTGACTGGCTAAATAGCTTCCCTTTGGTTGTATGGTCAATTATTCGATGACTTCCCACTTTGAAGTCTTTTTGTGTTTAAACATATTTATTATTCTTCAACCATCTGGTTGAGATTGACTTGTTGATTGCTACTGTGCTGCAGATTTTGTCTCCAAATTACTAAGAGCATGCACAGCAGGAAAGCTAGGATACTTTCTGGTATGAGGAATTAGAAATGTCAAAATATTTTGGGTATTTTGTATGGACAGGTAGCATAGCATTTACTTTGGAATTACACCTTTTAAAGCAGCTAGTTAACATAGAGAAAGCTTTTTCATTATATATGTTGAATGTGTAATGGAAAATTTGACAACAGGAAATAATGTTTGCAGGTGGGAACTTCATGCAAATGTCAGCTTTTTATTAATTTTTTATTATACCATTTGATATAGTGTATTTTAATTTAAAATGTAGTATGGAATTTATTTGCTTATGAACTGCTGAACCAGCTCTTATGCCCCTTCTCAGTTTCTCATTGACTGGATCAATGCTACACTGAAGCAGGATCATATTGTTGTCCAATCACTGGAGGAAGACCTATATGATGGATTAGTGCTGCACCATCTGCTAGGTAAGCATGTTGAGACCCAGTGTGCTTCATCTGTATGGTATTTTGTTTCTTTGCCACAAACATTGTCTGGTGTAGAGAAAATACATGTGGTCAAATTGGAAACTGACGTTAGAAAATATTTTGGATTACTTTGTGAATCCGCATTTTTAAACAGGGCAACAATTGAGATGAAAGTAAGGTAACATTTGAGGGGTCTTGATCATAATATCGGTTTAATGCAGGGATGCCAAAGGGTCAAATTTAAAGGTGCTGGACTCTAAGATTTCTCTTTAAGTGTGAATAAGTGAAGGATAACTGAGGACAGATTGAACAGGCATGTGTTAAGAAAAGACTCCAGCTCCATATTGTCTATCTTAAAATGTACTTAAAATTGATGAGCACTTCCCAACCTTCAAATCTATTTGGCAATAGCAATTCAGTTGTGGTTCACCTGAGCCCATGCTCACCTAATGGCCAGGTTTGTAGCTGTAAATGTTACAAATTAGCAAGTCAGTCTGAAAACAAGCATGCAAGACTGTAAGGCAAGTGTTTCTTATAGCCATAGAAAGACACAGCAATAGCACGTCTGCAGAAATCCGTACCTTACGGTCCATAATTCAATATACCTGCCTTTATAAAATAACATTTTCTAACTTATCATGAATAGTACATTAGTATTTTGATAATATTATTTCAGTCATTGTATGCATAGACGTGTCTCTCAAACACACAGACACACGCCCACACACACAGACACAAGTGTTCGTGTTAACTCATGTCCTGGTCTGATACGGATGCTTATATAATTCAGGCCTCTTCTCCTTGCCTATATGTATCTGCACTGTCGAGAGTTCAATTTCAGTCAGAAGTTTTTATTTTCCCTCTATCTCTCCTTAAGCACATTTAGGAAATATCAAGCTGGATGTGGAGGAAATTGCATTGTCTGCCAATGCACAGAAACAGAAATTGCGTGTTATATTGGATACCATAAACCAACTTCTACAAATTACAGATGATGACAATCTGAACTGGAGTACTGAATGTAAGTATCCAGTAGCATACAGGTGAACTTTACTTACACTCTAGCTACCTTCTGTTTCATTTTCAAATATTGTGTAGTCAGTTAGCAAACTATGTACCTCAACGCATTAACTGGTTTTAGACTCAGTGCTGAAAAAGCATTCTGAAGCTCTAAAGGATTGAGTTGGATTTTTGAGGGCTAGTGGTCTCAAAGCTGCTGGGTAGAGGACTGGTAAAGAATTGTGTTGAGGAATAAAAACCTGGCAGAAGTGAATGTGAGGGCTGGAGACATGAGGTTGCAAGATAGTTAATGGAGGAGGTGACTGAAAGAGCATGCGGTAAGTCAGCGGAAGGATTAGAGATTGAAATGAGGGTGAAAATGTACTTTGTGACCATTAATGAAAAGTCAGAAGGACACCCGACTTCACTGTCGGTAAATGTATGTGATGTAGGTTTTTGCAACTGCAGATTTCAGTATCTTGTGATTGTGTCCCACATACATATTTCAAAAACATTTTCTGTTTTTATCCCTCCTCTGAATGTCCTTGTTCACTTGAATTTCCCTTTTATTGGAAACAGCATATGGGGTGTTAAAACAAGTCACTGGAGTTTAAGATTAGTCATGGCTAGTTACTTTGTATGTGAGCTTGGCACTTGATGACACAATTGGGCATGTAAATGAGATCCCTTAAAAGGCATTGATGCTAAGAAGCACTTCATGACTTTGTGCTGCGTGTAGGTGTTCTGTTCAGTTTTCTCAGTTGCATTATTTAAGTACAGATGGTCAGACAGCAAGATGTGACCATTCTCTACTGGAAATGACAATTGCATTTCGGTGATTAAGAATTACATGTAAATGATAATTTGTGTATGACCACTATGGAGAGCAACTAACAATTATTTATTATTTCCTTTTTCAGTGTACCTTCAAATAGGTGTGCTATTTGAGAAGCTCTTCAGTCACAGCGTCTAGCTTAGTTTAATTAAATTTTGTTAATGCTTGTTAAGCCTTAAGCTGGAGTAATGTTCTGTATTTTATCTTGGTGCTAAGCAGCAATGAGGCAATGTCTATTTAAGACTCAGACATAGCATTACGAAATATCTTTATTTAAAGAAAAATAAGGAGGCGTGTTATAATTTCACATATCAAGGAGGATAGTTAAATATATGAGAGATAATGGGAACTGCAGATGCTGGAGAATTCCAAGATAATAAAATGTGAGGCTGGATGAACACAGCAGGCCAAGCAGCATCTCAGGAGCACAAAGCTTTTGTGCTCCTGAGATGCTGCTTGGCCTGCTGTGTTCATCCAGCCTCACATTTTATTATCTTAGTTAAATATATGATTTAGTGCTTCAGGTTATGTACTGGTTCTTATCTATTTATTTATATAATGTTGTGTTCATTGTGAGTGTCACCAGAAGGTGAACAGGCACATTTGGGGTACAGTGCTGCAATGTGATGTCACTACCTAACAAAAGAACAACAGCAGCTGCTACCTGCTTCAAAGGTGGTACTGCCCAAATATCTCTGTCTTGGGAACAGGGGCAAACAAATCTTCAAACCTTTCATGGCCAGCTGATACCACCTGGTGTTCAGAGTAATTACTCTATTTATGTGAATCAATGAGTTGTTTGGTTTGGGGCTGGAATCTACATTTTGAGGAAAGGAGAGTTTTCATGACAATTCAGCAGCCTATGCAAGGAATGACAGCAGCGCATCAGACTGTCTGGGAAATGGCAATTCATCCCCTTTATTTAAGGAAAGAAGGGAGATTCCGTTCAGCTTTCCCTCAGAAACTAAGAGCCATGCTTCTATTCTGACAGTTCTTTCATACTCTCAGAGGAAAGCAAACCACAGCCTTGGGGGAAGGGGGGTGTATGTGCTGTAGGGGTGAACTATTTGGAAGTATATAAGTATGGAGTCTGTTTAATGGCTACTTGGGGGTTGTGCTATGTATTTAATAGTCTAACTTTACCTAATGAGCTATTTTACTTAATTTTGTCAGAACCCTTTGAACTTTCTGAATTAATGGCACCTGACGGAAGGTTCCAGTTGACTTGCTCAGAGGTCAGTTTAATTTTCTGGGCAATTTCTTCGGAGTCTGCTACAGTGTAGACGCGACAGAAAAATTGGAGTATTGGGGCAGAACTCTGCAAATATCAAGCTTCTTGTCTTAACCATACAGCTATGTGTAGTTGTGCAGTGGGAAGGCAAGTACTTGTCCACAGGACGACAAGCTTAACAAATCTGTTGGACCGATAATTATATTTTAATAGGAGCCTTTGACCTAGTGGCATTCCCATATGTTGTTTCCACAAACAGTCATAAAAATGGGGCTGACAGTAATACCCAATCAGTCAAAATCCCAGTCATGAGTGAGGCAAGATTGGGGCTCATGTTAAGGGTTAGAGGAATGAAAGTAAATATTTATTGCACCTCATGTAGTCCCAGTTCTTCAGGGGCTCACAATACTGGTGTGGATATCCTGTCTACTTGCTCTGTGTATCTCAAGTCAAAGCTATTGTTTGGTCCATTGTCACCTATTGTTTCCTTTCCCTTTCAGTAATCTACAAAAAGGACTTAGTCTCCACTTTGCATCTGTTGATCGCCATTGCAAAACACTTTGATCCTGACATTGACCTTCCGAAAAACGTGTGCGTGGAAACATTAATCCTTGAGGTAACTATGGAAAACCAAAGGAGGAGATGATTACTTATTCTGACATGATTTTAAGTTTGTTTTAACAATAATTCTTTTGCAGTGTTGGTACAGCAAGGAATCTATTCAGCCTGATTGTAGGTCTTGAGTAAAATCAAAGCATAATTACTCACCGTGAGTGATGAATATAACCCAATCTTTGTCCTGGTGTCTGTGTTTTTTTGTGTAGTGTATGAAGATGTCAAATCACTTTCTTTCTCTTAATTAGAAAAAACATTGGCTTGTTAACATAGTCATAATCTTTCCAGAGTAACAATGTGACTTAGTCAACTGAGAGTAGCCAGAAGAGAAATGTGGGAGAATCTTGCCTGTTTTACTCCTCACATACTTTGTGTCTTTCCTCTCCTGATGAGGAAGGCAAGTATAGTGTGCTGTTGATTCCCCAGGTTGACTTCATTTTGAAAATTATCATTCAGAGGGTTGCCTGTAGATTCCTGAGCTGTAGCCATGTGCGTCTGAGGGTGAAGAATTAATTTTTACCTGGCCTACTTCATGCATCAAAATCGTGATGCTCGTTGTATTGATTCATTTAAAATAATGAGAAGCTTAGAATACAGAATAACTGATCACTAAAGCACATGCCTGCTACAAAACCAAATGCAATTTTATTTACCTTAACTCCATCTAAACCTGTCACCTACTGATGGGAGGTTTGCAAACTTCCTCCTTGTCTTCCAAAATTAGGAAATAAGATAGAATTCCTTAACCTCATTTAAAAAGTAAAATTTCCCAGCAGTTTGACAACCATCAGTGCGGTGCAGCACGGTGGTTCAGTGGTTAGCACTGCAGCCTCACAGCACCAGGGACCTGGGTTCGATTCCAGCCTCGGGCGACTGTCTGTGCGGAGTTTGCACATCCTCCCCGTGTCTGCGTGGGTTTCCTCCAGGTGCTCCGGTTTCCTCCCACAGTTGAAAGATGTACAGGCTAGGTGGGTTGGCCATACTAAATTGCCCATAGTGTTCAGGAGTGTATGAGTTATAGGGGGATGGGACTGGGTGGGACGCTTCAAGGGGCGGTGTGACTTGCTGGGCCGAAGGGCCTGTTTCCACACTGTAGGGAATCTAATCTGATCTAATCCGGTTCCACACAGCATTTAGTCACCGAAGGAAACAGAGCTTGATAATTTAGCATTCATCCAGTTATTTAAAGAGATAGGCAAAGAAGGTCTGGGACAATATTTCCAAAGGCAACAAGGCAGCAAACTGAGAAAGTACAAATAAATAAATCTACGATAAAGGACAAATTCAGGTCAGCTGTTACATGACTGACTGAGTGAGTGAGTAGTAGCTAGCACAGGTTGCCAGAAAGGGTGGCTGTAGACACACTTCATCAACTGTGACTTGCTGTCGTTGGAAAGCAGTAGGGTTGGCTGAAGGGGCCCTTATCATAACTCGTCGTGCGAGCTCCATCTGTTCTGTTCGCCACAGCCACTTTCGTGACTTCTGTTTGTCGCAGGGAAAAATGAGCAGCATTGTCCAACAGCACAGGGGAATTTCCAGTGAGCCTGTGTCATAAAATCAAAATGCACTTGGTCATCATAAACCTTTGTAATTAAAGACAGATGGAAACACTGGTCAAATCTCATGTATCAAAATCAGAAGCTGATTTATTGAATTGCCACAAAACAACAGGTCCTATTGATTATACACAAAAACATTGCTATCCAACATTTCTGGGTGTTCCCATGTTGTTTTTCAGGTACTGCCCTCGGTTGTTAAATATTTGGTAAAGTATAGTTACGATCTGTCAGTTGAATATTTGCTCTACAAACAGCTATAAATCTGAAGCATTTGAAGCCATTTACTCCTTATAACTTCGTATTGCCAGTTGTTTCTTTTAAAGCATTGTAATAAAGCCTTGGTTGACATCAGTGCAAAACAGGCACAACAGAATTTGCTGAGCAGAAAATGACCAAAAGCACTTCTGGCTGGTGTCAACTTTTTCTGCTTCTGAAGAAGTGTAAATTAAATAGAAGTAAGCAAAGCTATTATTACCATGGCATATTGCTGACAGATGAAATTAACTAACTCACCACAGCCTGAACCCAAGGCAACGAAATTTACTTCCCTTTTGTCAATTTAATCTTACCAGTCTGTCAAATTGAATTGCTGCTGAAGACTTACTATAATGTGGAGGTGCTGGTGTTGGACTGGAAAAGCTGTCCTTTTAAGGGACTTTTGCTTTCAGGAAACTGGTTTCCTTTATCTTACCAAACAGCAACTTCTGCTTATTCTCAAGAATAGTGCAGTGCAGTAAATAAAACACTACTCCACAGTGTGATCACAGTTTTTGACTTCCGTATGAAACAACCCTGACAAAAGAACACTATCCTTTTAGAACAGTTTATAAAATAAGTGAAGTGACAGTAATGTTTCTTTTGTAAAGAAAAGAGCTGTTGCATACTCCGGAGAATTCAGTGGTCTGAATCCAGCTGCGGGCATTGCTTGGGCAAAAAAAACTTGAAATAAGGCATTTAATTTATGATATTTTAAGGATCACTTGTTTGAGTTGTGTTTAATTGTTGCATTCCTGGCTTTGTGTGATAGGATTTAACTTGAATTTTTAAATAGGAAGCTAGAGTTGATGTGGATATAGAGAAATGGCGGACAGACTCAAAAATCCTAGCCTGCAAAGCAGAAGTTTCTGCACACTGAGTTATCACGGCCCCAAGTAAAAGGGAGTTTATGTTGTAAAGGTGATTTCAAAACAAGTTATTTTGAACATTCTAAGAGAAACCTTTTGTTTAGAAGAGTGTTTTAAATTGTATTCATCAAGAAGAGGCCCGTTGCTTTGAGGAAGTATTTATCACTTTTTAAACTGGTGTCAGCACAGTTTTGGGTTTAGAAATTATGTGAAATATGAGGCGTCATCCTTCCCAATCCATTAATGCTGTTCAGCCTGAAAGAGAATGCCTTATGACATCAACCTGACATTTCCATTTTCCAACCTAACTACATGACTGAGCAAATCAGTCAAGAATGAGTGGAGATTTTCACAATGAACTAGATTTTATCTGTGTTCCAGTAGTGAATGAGCTGCATGCTAATGTTTGCAGAAGATTCAGGTGAAGCAATCACTTTAAAAATTATTTTCCACAAGGCTGAGCTGTGGAATAGATGAACTGGAAAAGAGCTCTCAGCTCTGTAGTTCAGTTTATTTGTTCCAGTCATTGGAGTCCTACAAAGATTACTGAAAAATTAATATTTCAAAGAATTCTGTAGAAGTACTTATTTACTCAGAATTATGTTACTTTTTCTGTAGAGGGAAACCTCTTATGTATACATTTGCGTATCCTAAATGAAAAGTTAATTATTGTCTTTTTGCCAGATTGACAAAGCAGGAGTAAAGACGGTAAAACAGTTGGAATATTTCACAAGTGAAAGGTAGGATATCAGTATCTGTTCAATTTTATTTCATTTTAAGTATCATTCAAAATCTTGAGTATACCCTGAAAATTTCAGATATTAACTTCCACATGGTTATGAAATGTGTTGAGATGCAGATATGATGCAAGGATGGTGTCCCAGTACTTTAATGCTCTTTCTCCGCAACTGCTGTCTGATTTGCTGAGTAAATGCAATTCCTCCTGTTTGTTTTAATTCTTTTACTAGTTCTTAGACTTATTTTCCTGCGTCTGTTGGATGAAATAGTTTCTTCCGAATGTATCATGGCTCTCAGGTGAATGTGACTTATGACAGCCTTCATCACAGTTTGCGAATTGATTCAAATTTTACAGTGAGCTAGATGGCTCAGTGGATCATTTTGTTACCTTTTTCATGAGGGACCTGGTTTTGAATCTGGATTAAATAGTGGGCTGAAGGATTGCTCAGTTCATTGGTGTTAGTTATGCTCAACGCTAACAGGAATTTGATTAGTCACAGTTCATCTGCTTGTATACATTTATTTATCCAAAACTTTAAAAAATCTGCTTAATTTCATTCAATTTCGACAATATTGCACCTAGAGCTAATAGGAGTTCTTGATGTCGAAAATAAGAAAGTGTTTCGGTGGATGATTGAATTCTGAACTTGGGTCTGAGCTTAAATGAACAATTTTAGGTCATTAAGGTAAATGGGAATATGACAAATGGACAGATCAGCTACGATTTATTTTATTGAATGGTAGAGCAGATTTAAAGAGCTGAATTGCCTACACCTGCTCCTAATTCTTGCATTTGTTTATGAACTTGGGGTTGAGCTTGAGTGGCTCAGGCTTTGCTCCGATTTGAAACTTGTTTCCCCAAACTGAAGTTTCGAGATGAGACAGCATGATGGCTCGGTGGTTAACACCGCTGCCTCACAGCACCAGGGACCCGGGTTTGATTCCATCTGTCTATGGTGACTCTCTGCGTAGAGTTTGCACATTCTCCCTGTGTCTGCACGGGTTTCCTTCGGGTGTTTCAGTTTTCTCCAACAGTCCAGAGATGTGCAGGCTAGGTGGATTGGCCATGCTAAGTTGCCCGTAGTGTTCAGGATGGTGCTGGCTAGATGGGTTCGCCATGGGGAATGTAGGGAAATAGAGTATGGATGTGGGTCTGGGTGTAATTCTCTTCAGAGGGTCAGTATGGACTTGATGGGCTGAATGGCCTGCTTCCACACTGTAGGGATTCTATGATTCTACTTTACGTTCAGCACAGAAACAGACCCTTTGGTCCAAACAGTCCATGCCAACAAGATAGCCTAAATTAAACCATTCCCATTAGCCAACATTTGGCCCATTTCCCCCTATGCAAAAGCATTTTAAATTACTGCAACCTGTCTAACAACAAAATGGTGTTTTTTAAAATTATCATTTTCAAATGTTATATTTTGTTAAAAGGCTCTGGACTCATCTGTACTTTTGTTCAAAATCTTTGGTTTTGAGACATGGCATTACTATACCACACATCCTCATAATAATTCTGAGCATGAAGCCTCCATGTCAACTGATTTGCCCTTGGATTGTAAATGAGTTTCTGTTTACGCAGGAAGAAGGAATGAAGTGAATTGGTTTTGTTCATTTTTAAATAGTTATTTTATTTTTCTTTGGAATAGTGATGATACAGAACAAGACCAAAATCCAGGTAAGATCCTTCCTGAGATAACTATCCACATTAACATGGTACATGGTTGAAATCTAACTGAAGCCTTCAAACTATAGAATAAATTTCACAGAACTCAAGAACAGATGATAGCTCATAATTTGATTCCATAAAGTCTGGAATAAGTTTCTCTGCTTTGGTGTCTGTGTCATTGAAGATCTGTCCCTTTGATTCTCTTTCTCAGTGATCCTTACTTTTGAATAAAATCTGTGGACTGAATCTTTAAATCAGAAAGAATTGACATTATGTAAAAAATTCTAGAACATGCCTGTTTCCAACCTGGCTGTTATTTTGCATTATAAACCTCTAAATCAGCGTTAACCATTTCCATCAGCAAATTCCCTGATGTTTCCAGATGGCTGTTTTTTTTTAAACGAACCAGGCTGAATTTTTACTACAAAAAAACACAATTTTTTTGACTGTCAGTGGATTCCAGATTGAATAAGCTTGGTGATAGGGGTTATCTATGTATGAAAAGTTCACATTGAATGATATCAAAATTATAATGTGCACACTGGAAAGGAGTTAAATCTAGGCAAGTTCTTTATGTTGTACTTAGAACAAAAAAGATTCACCACATTGAATGTTCACTCTTCAAAATGCATGTGGCAAAATTTCATATAAACTATTTGATATTGTTAGACTTAAAAAGTTATAACATTTCATAATAGTCTAGTGACTTGCTATCTCAAATATGTGTTTTACCAGTTAATATTTTGTAGTGGTTAAGCCAGAAGTGTATTTTACAGCTTCAGTACCTTAACAGTATTTATAATTAGCAAAAATTAGATTACTTTGATCTGACTAAGTCCCTCTTTATATTTCTTTTTTAAAGAAGTTCTATTTTTTTTTGTCATGATCATCGTCTTTGTACTTCCAATCTGAACATGCCTGTAGCCATCATTAGCATCAAATCTGCCTTCCCTTAGTTAGTGCACTCTATAACACATCTAAGTGAAATATTGGGTAGGTTTGGAATTATTTTAGTTTTAACTCGTTGTGTGCCTGTCCCCACTGTTTGCCTTCCCTCCCCAATGTCATTTTTTTGGTATTTGTATTTCAAATATACTTAAATGACTTCTTTCAAGGTTAGGAGTTCTTAGTTTAAAGTAATAAGATTGGTGGCTTGCTGTTTGGTCTATAACATGGATGTGAGTTTGCTCGCTGAGCTGTCTATAACATGTTTGAATGAGCTGTATGGGAAATTGAATCTCGGTATTTTCAAATTAAAATCGCAAGAATTTTTTTCTCATGATAACAACTGCATGCTGTACATTAATATTATTCTGATTTTTAATGTGTTTCTAGAAGCTGATGGCATTAATGACCTCTTTAAACTTGGGCCTGACAAAGTGAACATAGTACAGCAGGTATTACATTTCCAGTCGAGTTGTATTTCTTCTCGTGTTGTTCTCCATTACTTTATTTTTCAAATGCCCCTCCTCTTCCTTAAGACTTTTTACTAAACTCAGTGGCACACTGTAAATGCACACTGTTGTTGAGGTGTAGTTCTATTGGAACCCAGCACCCTTTCAGCAACAAATCCAAGTTCTTCTTTGTGTATAACTTCTGATAATGAGCACTAATGGATTATTTAATCATCATCCTCTACCTCATTCCTGCCCTTGAATGATTTCACCTCATGGTATAAGAGTGGGTAACATTTCGCACAGGTGGGCTCAGTCTACTCTTTGAAGTAGCTTATCCCATAATGTCTTCGCTTTCACTGAGTTGAAGTGTGAAGCTCCAAGTAGTTAATATGAAACAACAGCTATATCCTAATAAATTGTTTTGATGATTGGTCCAGATCAGATTGGAATAGCTAAATGGTCTCTGACACTGAGTGGATTAGGGATTTGTCTTTCTGGTAGACTAGACTGTCCAGTCAGTCATGAAAGTTGTTCTGTACCATGTTGTATAACACTCTGAGCTCAACAGAACACAAAATATACAAAAAGTAATAGTAGAAGGTCAGCCGTCTCAGCTCCAGGACATCTCTGTAGGAGTTCCTCAGGCTGGTGTCATTGGTCCAATCATCTTTAGCTGTTTCGTCGTCAGCAACAACTCCTCCATCATAAAGTCAGAAGTGAAGATGTTTGCTGATGATTGCATGATGTTCAGCAGCATTCACAGCTTTTCAGATTCTGAAGCACTTCATTTCTAAATACAGCAAGTCCTGGATAGTTTTGCCTTGGGCTGACAAGTGGCAAGAAACATTCACACCATAGAAGTGCCAAGTGGTGACCATCTACAACAAGAAAGAACATGATTGAAGCACTGAATTACCGCTATCGACACCCTGAGGGGTATGGTTCACCAGAAACCGAACCGGCTGGCCACATAAATACTGTAGCAGCAGGCGCAGGTCAGAGACTAGGAATCTTGCAATGAGTAACTCATCTCCTGATTCCCCAAAGCCTGTCTATCATCTACAAGGCGCAAGTCAGGAGTGTGATGGAATACTCCCCACTTGCCTGGATGGATGCAGCTCCAACAAAGCTTGACACTGCCCAGCACAAAGCAGTCCGCTTGATTGACACAACGTCCGCAAACATTCTCTACTTCCACCACCGTCGCTCAGTAGCAACAGTTTGTACCATCTGCAAGATTTACTGCAGAAATTCACCAACGCACTTTGGGCAGCACATGTGAAATCCATAACCACTTCCATCCAGAAGGACAAGCAGCAGATACAACAGAACACCACCGGCTGCAACTTCCCCTCTAAGCCACTCACCGTCCTGTCTTGGAAATAAATCATTGTTCCTTTATTGGGTCAAAGTCCTGGAATTCCCTCCCTAATAGTGTTGTGGATGTACCTAACTAAATGGCCTGCAGTACTTCAAGAAGGCCACTTGCTACCACTTTCTGTAGTCCAACTAATGTTCACTGGCCCAGCCAGCAATGCCCATGTCTAATGAGTGAGCAGAGTGAACTGCCCAGGTCACACACTGCATTCAGGTCTATCTTGAGTCTTTTGGGTTCATCTGCTCACTGAGGTAGGTCAGAACAAGAGAGTGAGGCTGAATATATGTAATTCTCTCTCTCCCTATAATCCAAAACAGGCACAGCTCATGTTCATCATTTGTCTGTCATCTGTCATCTGTCATCTGATATCACACTTCCTGTGAAGTCACGTGAGCTGGAGCTTTGAAGCTGACCAATAGCCACTAAGGTTAAAGTGCTGTTTATCAGTGAGAGGAAATAGAAGTGGAACCCAGTAGATTCCTGAGCAATTAAGCAGCCCTTTCAGATTCTCACTGCTCACCTTTCTAGTATAAGAAGGGAGTAGAAGAGATGGCCTGGATGTTATTTGACTCATTTTTCTGACTAGCATGCTGTAGCTGGAGTCAAATACAGTCATAAGCCAATCTTGAAAAGGAATACCATGGTCACCACTGACGTGGGGAATGTGCGCATTCTCATGGTTAACATCACAACTGAGGGAAGAACTGCTCTTGGCATTTGAAAGTTGGCTCGATACAGTGTCCAAATCATCACCCTCAATGAGACTCATCCACCGCAGTGTGGGGGGTGAGCTGAAAGAAATCAGTTTTGTCGACAAACCTGCATCACGTTTTGCAATTTTTGCATTTTATCTTACACCATCAATATATAACAGCTTAAGAGAATGAACTTAATCATTGCTGACCAACTCTGGTCAGAGACCGAAAGCCTGAGCTCAAGATACTACTTTCCTAGGGCAGGCTAGTATCAGTTCTGTTCATACTGCTTCTCAGGCCCAAGTTGTCAAGTGCATCAGACGACAGGTTATTGTTACATTGCATGTTGTGTTCTGAGATATTTCAGAACATTCAAATGTTGGGAATGACAAGGGAACAGGTCTTGATCTTTCGTTTATTAACGATAAAGTGGCTAACGCACAGAACAGTGTTGCACCCGAAACATTATTGCTCACAAAGAGGCAGAGGGCTGTATCAGAGGTTGAGAGTTCATGCTCAGCACCCATCTGCAGCAAGAACAGACCATTGATGTTACAACTGCCAGCTCCCATTGTTCCCAATGATCCCTGTACTGTCCAGATGACCTACTGACTGAGAGGCCTCCACCAACTTTGTGGCATTCTTCTTTTCCACAGTCACTCCAAAGGAATGTGTCACCCACACTGCATTCAGGTCTATCTTGAGTCTTTGGGGTTCATCTACTGACTGACTTCTATCGGGAGCTTGAGTCTGAGGTGCAATATCGTGACAGTCAACGGAAGAACCTCAAAGACATTTTTAAGGCTTCACTTAAGAACCTTGATATTGACTGTGAGTCCAAGAGAAATTTGCCCACGATCACTTCTGCAGTGCCCATCCTATTTATAGTTGAACCTTGTGTGCACAGACTGGTTTTAACATGGGATTAGTAAAAAAGAGAGATTTGTCTCCTTAGACATGTACTTGGTGTGAAAATTGCATCATGGTCAGCAAAAGACATTTGGCTGAATTTAGTTGCTATCTCACCACTGTGGAAAGGAGAGAAGATATAAGCAGGAAATCCCATGTTTGGTGTTCTCCTAAGAACTTAATAGGAAAAGTAGAAAAATATTGGGAATAAAATCTCCATGTATTGTAAATGGTGAACATCTCTGAATAAAAAAAAATTAGTCTGGATTTATTCATTTGAGCCTCACTTAAGCCAATTTGTTAAGGTCTTTTTGCCAATCAGCACATTTTGTTCTTTTCACAAATATATGCCTAGCTGTGAAAATTGCCTAGTAACTAGTTCAATGATGTATCAAAGATTTCTGCACCTCATCCAGTGTTGCCATTCAGCGTGACAAGTGCTTTGTTTAAGTGCGAAAACTACCTCCTCAGGTACTAATATCTCTGCTCTTTCCAGCATCCACAGTTTTGTTTTTAGTTCATTCTGATTCCTAATAAATAGCCTAAATTTATGTGTTACATAGATAAGAACATAAAATGGTTTAGGGAAAGAAAACAGCATGTTGTAGTAAATGGTTATTTTGCAGAACAGAGGGTGATAGTGGTGTTCTGTGAACCAGTGCTTTCTTTACTGCACAAAAATTAATATTGTGAAATAGAGTAAATTTTAAAAATTGCTAGTGATACCAAACTTGGAGAGATGGTAAGCAGTGAGGATGATGCCAATTCAATGCATTAGACATAGTTGGCCAGCAGAACAGGTAGACCATTGTCAGATGGAATATAGAAGCATAGCATTTTGACAGAAAGGACATCTCATATTGATTGAATGACCCAGTTGAAACTGGGCGAAGGGACCTTGGGTGGGTGGTGGTGCTTGTGAACATAGATCTTTAAAGCTGGCTGAACATATTGAGACTAATTAGCAAACTGTATGGGATTTCGGCTTCATAAACAGATGCGTTGAGTACAAAAGCACAGAACTTGTGCACAAACTTCATGAAGCTTTTGCTTAAACTGCAAACCAAGTATTGTTACAGAGATAGTAGCAATTGCCGATGCTGGAGAATCTGAAATAACAAGATGTAGAGCTGGATGAACATAGCAGGCCAAGCAGCATCAGAGGAGCAGGAAAGCTGATGAAACATCAGCTTTCCTGCTCCTCTGATGCTGCTTGGCCTGCTGTGTTCATCCAGCTCTACACCTTGTAAACTCAAGTATTGTGTCCAGTTCAGCCACTGGACTTTGGAAATGTGAAGTCCTTTGAGAAGATGCAAAGGTGATCCATACGAATGTTGTGAGCAATGGGGGATTTTAGCTTCAAGGTTAGGTTGGAGAAGCCGGAGTTGTTCTCCTAGGAACAAAGGAGGTATTTTTAATTTAATTTGTCAACATTATGACAGGTTTAGATAAGGTAGACTTAACGTAAGCTGCCCCATTAGCCAATGGTTTAGGATGGGGGCAGACACAAATTTAAGGTTTTGGGAAAGAACTGCAAAGGGATGGTGGGGAAGAAACTTCTTCAGATAGTGAGTGGTAATGTGCTGTAACTCATATAAGGATTGTGCGAGTGGAAAAGTATCAATTGTTTTAAGAGGAAATTGGCTGGCTACTTGGAAATAAACATTGAACTAACAGGCTGGAATGCGGGAATGGGACTTGACAGGGTAGTGAAAAACCACCCTTGGCTTGATTGACAAAATAGTCTTTTTCAGTGTTCTAATGACTCTATGACTCTGCAAATTACACTCTGACTTTGTGCTGACTCAAAGATAAACTGATTTTCTTTTTTTTAGGCAATGCTTCATTTCACTAATAAACATCTGGGTAGTTTGGGTGTGGTTGTGAAAGACCTCACCACACAGGTCTGTATATTTTCTTTAAGTATCTTGTGAAAGGTATTTTACTTACTTACAGTCAAATCTATTGAAAATCGAAAGCTATAAATTACAATACATTCAGTATTAACGAGGACTGCTATTAGACGGCTTCTAGCAATGTACGAAGTGATTTCTCACAATTGGGTGAAAATGTTATTTACAGACATTCAGCAAGCCCAATAAAGACCTGTGCTGTCAATGGCACTGCCTGTTTAGTTCCAGAGAATCATGGGCAACTCGACTGCATTCATTCTAATTCGTTTTCTTTCTGATTTCTAGCATCCACAGTTCTTTTGGTTGTTTAGTAACTCCAATTCCTTAAAGGCGTTTTACCAGTCAAAGTGTAATCTCTGTGAGGAAAGTAACAAGTTCATTTCTGCAGATGTAACTATGCTTCATCAAGTTTGCTCTGTAAAGAAGCTCCAATTGATTTTCAAAGGAACTCATTAGCATTCACTTTTTTCAGATGTTCACCATTACAGCTCACCCACAACATCTATTTATGGATTTATCTCCACTCGACAGGTTGAGCGCAGCCTAAAAATTAAATTATGTGGGTAGCCTCTGTCACGGGAACATTGATCATATGTCAAAACTGGCATAGCGTCACTGTAATGAGACCTGAGAATGCACAGCACTAACATTGCCAAGTTTAGATGAGATGGGTTGACAAAAAGGGAAGAAACTAAGATGCTTCAAACATAAACAAAATGCTAAAATAGAAATTGAAACTCAAAGCAACCAAATGTGTGGCACTTCAGTGAATTACTTTTCACCCCAAATCTTCCTTTGGGTATTTGTATTTTTGTTCCAGGTATCAAAGGAAAACGTGAAAAAGCATTTAAAAATTGAACTGTTAACAAAATGAAAGAAAGAAAGAAATTGAAAAATTTCAATTTTTATAGTTTGGACAATTCAGCTGGAATTTACTACAAGCCCCTCATGAACCCCTCTCCTGAACCTGCCGCTTCTCCTGGCATGCGGGAATGGGAATTGACACATGCAGAGTGTATACGCAGTGCAAAGGTGTGACACTGTTCAAATTCAGCTACTATTTGGATGGAATACGCAACAGTAAAACTGAAATACCATGTAGGTATTCATTCTAATAAATGACTACAGCCAACTGCTGTGCCCAGGCAAGAGATCTGCAGAAAATGCTGAAGGGTTAATTGTCAGCAGCACTATTCTGATTCTACTCTGGTCTCCAGCAACACTGGGACAAAATGGTGTCTGAAATAAATGCCAGCTGAATTGTTAGAACCAAAAAAAAATGAAATCTCTCAATTTCTTTCTTACGTTGCAGTTTAAAAATAAACTGCATTTGTTTGGCACTGCACATGATCTCTGGACTTCGCAAAGTACTTACAGCTAATGAAGAACTTTCTGAGATATCGTTGCTATACTAGTGTAGCAAATGCAATTGCCAATTTACACACTGCAATCTACCTCAAGCAGTTTTGTGATGAAGACGAAATAATTTTTAGTGACTTTGTTTGAAGGATAAATGTTGGCCAGGAGAGGAAGGAGATCGTCCTTCAGCTAGTCCCATGAGATATTTCACGACCCCCTTGATAATACAGATGGAGCGTCAATTAATGTCTCATTCAAAAGACGTCATTTTGAACGGGAGAGCTCTTCCTCTGTATTATGCTGGCTTTTGTGCACCAACCTCGGGGTGAAACTAGAACTTAATATTTCCTTGCTCAGGTGAGCAAGTGAGCAAGCTTATGACAAAATTTTATCAAGTACAGAAGATGTAGTGTTGAGAATTGAATCTTGAAATTCAGTCTTGAGAATTATTGCTGAAATGTATTGAAAGCCTCACTTGTGAACATCATCATAATGCATTGTCTGCTATTTGTGTGAAGTAACCCATAGGAACACTGATTCCAAAGGAATAAAGCTCTATTTAACGAGGAATTAAGCCATAAACTCTGACGAAATGCTGAGAGAACTACTTTAACCTGTATGGTGTAGGAATGCCCCAATGATCTTTGTGTTGAGAGTTGAGGTAGGGAACAGTACATAGGTTGTTGGGTGAAGCCAGGTACAGGCTTGACTCTACATTCTTCTAGCTTAATGGCTCAATTCCCACACAACAGCAAGCGGCCTCATGATTGGTTGAACCACCAGGTGGCTGAAAGCTCATGGATTGTGAGAACCGGTAGGCACAGAATCCATTTTGAATTAGTACCATCAGGGCTGGGGAGAACATTTAGAAAGTGAAAGCACAACAATGAAGACAGAAATGGTGAATCTGGAAGGAAACGTGGACATTACACAGTGATCACCTTTTATTTTACACGGCGATCACCTTTCGGATCTGTAACTATTAATATCATCCTCCACTGTGCTTCTAACCTGTCCACACAACAATGCTCATAAGATTCAAAACAAAAGGTACAGAATTGTAACAAATGGTTAAGATCATCTGGTGTGGAGTGATTGATTTCAACAAGTGAACACCCTGAATTTAATTTATTTTATTATTCCATTCTCTGATACATTGTTAGTAAGAGGGCTCTTCTAATGCTGTGGCAATGACCCTACCTCTGGTCCAGGAGACCTGGGGTTCAGGTCCCACCTGCTCCAGGTGTGCAATAGCATCTCTGAACAAGTTGATTCGGAAATATCTATATATAAAGAACAGTATAGCACAGGAAAAGGCCGTTCAATCTACTAAGGCTGCACTGACACATAATGCCTTGCTAAATGAAAAAGCCCTTTGTCTCTACGTGGTCCATATTCCTCTATACCCTGCCTGTTCATATATCTGTCAAGATGCCTCTTAAACATTACTCCCACCACTATCTGTCGCTGTGCGTTCCAGGCACTCACTACTCTGTGTAAAAAAAAATTACCTCTTACACCCCCTTTAAAATTCCCCCTTTTACCTCAAACCCATGTCTACTAGAAACTGACATTTCTACCCTGTGGAAAAGACTCCATACCGATCATAATTTTATACACTTTTATCACATGGTCCTCATCCTTTGACATTCAAGTGAAAACAAACCAAGTTTGTCCAATCTCTCCTCATTGCTTATACTCTCCTAATCTAGCAACAGCCTGGTAAACTATTTCTGCACCCTGCCCAGGGCCTTGAAATCCTTTTGGGAGTGAGGCAACCGGAACATTGTTAACAATATTGTACTTCAATCAGTATTAGAAAAAGACTCAAAGTGCCTATTTTTCTAGGAGAGGAACATTGTTGCATCTAAACAACGGTTAAATATTAATTGGAAGTAGATGAATTAGTCCTGTGTCCTAACTAAAGTCTGTTCATTACTGTATTTATTTCCCAGTTTTCCAATGGGGTGATCCTGATTCTGTTAATTGGGCAGCTAGAAGGCTATTTCATTCACTTGAGCGAATATTTTTTAAATCCTTCAGATTATAATGAAAAGGTGAGTTTAAAAATCTTGCTGTTGTATATGTCTTGCTTTTGGTTTTTCTGCTTTCTCAAGCACTTGTCATGATACCATGCAAAGCTTCGCAGTTGAAAGGGAAGGAAACAATTACTGCCAGATTGCAGACACAAGCTCATGAGGGGAATGTAAGCAATGTGGGGTTAACTTAATCAGTTAACTTGTGGGATTGGACGGGAGGTCTGTCTTTGCACTCAGAACCCCTTGTAAACCACCATCTTGAGATCAATCTCACACTTGTTTCCAACTACATTGTAACATAGCTTGCTGCTGTGTTGAAATAAGCTATGGAGATGCTTAATGGGTAAAGCACTTGTCTTAGACTTCACAGAAAACTGCATTTCAGTATCCTAGATTCGCATGTGACTCAGCTTGTGACTGCTCCAGTTTATCAGTGCTATTTGAGGTTGAAGTGATGTGAAGCTTTAAGAAGCCTAACAATTAACAGTCAGATTTACAGCTAATCACTCCATATTACTGTTAATCCACATTATTTTAATCCCTTATCATCATCTCGTTTAATTACTATAAATTTAATAGCGGTGGAGTTGGGAATTGGGAGCAGTGGAGAAAGAACCTCTCCAGCTTCTACAAAAATTCTCGTACATATCTTCAGATCTAATCCACATTTCCAACTGAAATTCATTGCTCAGCTAGCTGAAAGAGGCCCTGACACCTTCTGCACAGAAAATAAAACACATTCTAATATTTGAGATGAGATAATGGGAACTGCAGATGCTGGAGAATCCAAGATAATAAAGTGTGGAACTGGATGAATACACCAGCCCAAGCAGCATCTCAGGAGCACAAAAGCTGACGTTTCGGACCTAGACCCTTCATCAGAGAGGATTCTAATATTTGTTGTCTTCCATTGCAGCTTTACAATGTTACGTTTGTCGTGGAGCTTCTTAAAGAGAGAGAACTGTTGAAGCACCCAATTGATCCTGCAGGTCAGTGAACATTTAGAAAAATAAGAAGGTCTTTATTTTTGCACTTTATAAAATCTGGATTATTTAAGATTAAGGTTGTTGAGATGTTACATATTTCTTGGGCAATGTGATGCAGCTGGGTTAAGTTCCTGCGGGGATCAGATTTAGCCCAAGCTGAGTCAGGAATCCCTCTGATTTGGGCTATTTCGACAAAAAGGAAATGGAATATGCGTTTGTTTTCTTGAGTTTTAGTTATTGATGAAATGTTTATGTCTGATTCTTCTTCAACCCACCTGTAGGAAAATGAACCAGCTGAAGGGAAGACTTTATATGGAAAGTATTAGTCCTCAGTAACTCTGGCTCTAAGTTACCATTTACAGGCAGATTCAAAATGAACAGTCTCAGGATCAGGGCCCCGGCAGATCTAGATTTTGTTTGAGTTTGAGGCAGGTTCTTTAGGCAGTGGGTGGTTAATGATTTGGTTTGGGTGGGGTCATGGAGCCTGGCAGTAGAGCAGCATGCAAGTGACAAAATAAGTAACAAAGCCATGCAGCTCCAGGCCAACATTCACGCGCATTAATTTTAATTGAGTAAAATTTATTTAAAAATTAGATGAACTGCACATTCTAAAATAACCCAGATACAGCTTTTTAAACAGGTGGTTTTGATAGTGTGTATCTGCACAAAGATTTGTTGTAAACTGAAAAATAGAGTGAGATACTAACCGTGCAAAGACTGGAAAGGGCAATTTCAGTATTTGTTTAATGCTGTCACCAATCCTTCTCTTTATTCTATAGTCTTGTACTTGGTTGGTGTCACTGTTCACTCCTGTTCCAGAGAAGTATGAACACATTGGAAGGTGATGAAATAATAAATAAAAATCAGATTAAGCTTTTGGATAATCCCTCAATTTTATGCAAGGATATTTAAAACTGAGTATTGGGGCCTGTGCCACATGAGGCAATCTAGGTGTTTGTCCAGAACAACAACAAATGGGGACAAGTGAAAAGCAAACCCAGAGCTGAAAACCAGCTGTAAACACATGAAGCTAGTTGAAGGTGAGAAAGCATAGTTCCCGCTCAGCCGCCATCAGTAAAGCCAGGTTAAAAGGGAAAAACCAGACAAATCAACAATTGAGTAATATATAGAATTTTGTTTTACTTTACACCTGTGTACAACTTTTATAAATTGCAGAGAATGATGGATGTTTGTTGAAACTATTGATGGCTTGCTGAAAACACTGAGGAAAAGCACCCTCTAGAACCATAGTCTCAAAATGAAGGGATGCCAGTTTGAGATCAATGTCAGCAGGAGTTCTTCTCTCTGAGGGTTGAGAGTCTTTGGAATTCTTTGCCACAGAGAGCTGTGTGCATTGAAGGCTGAGTCAAACGGATTCTTGATCAGTCTAGGATTTAGGGTTATAGGAAAGTGGATATAAGGACTATCAATTCAGCTTGATCCTTTTGAAAGACAGAGCAGGGTTGAGGGACTGAACAGTGTACTCCTGTTCCTATTTCTTGTGGTCAAGGAAACAATAACACCTCAGCCCCTTTATCTCAGTATCTTTTAATTAGAATACACTGGATGAGAGAAATACATATATGCCGATCAATGCTATTGGGTATACGGAGCTGTCACAATGACAAGCTTTAAGATTGAAGTTTTAGCAAAGATTTGTAGCTCAGGTTGTGAGTGAGGTTGTTGACTTGCTCACCGAGCTGGCTCTTTTGCATTCAGACAAAGCCTCTCTGATGATGTTTTGTCTGAACGAAAGCGAGCCAGCTCGGCGAGCAAATAACAGCCTCAAGCCTTATGATTTTTTGATGAGAGATCACAGACCTGAAACATGAACTCTGTCTCTCATTTAACGAGTGCAGCATGAACTGCTGGGTTTTTCTGTCGTGTTCCGTTTATAATTCAGATTTCCAGCTTCTGCAGTGTTTGGCTTTTTCATGAGGTTTCAGGCTGATTTGAACCATACATAACAATCTGATTTAACATTCATTGAAGCTCTATTGTAACTACAAACTCATTGACAGAGCAATATGAATACAGTGGTCAGAAACTAGGAATTCTGCTTTAAGTAACCCACTCCCTGTGCCCAGCATTTCAGTTTCGGCTGCTTTCGGGCAGGAGGATCAGAATCCAGCCTTTTCTGTCCATCCATGTTATTAAAACCCAAGTGAATATTCTTTTCCTGCAAGAATCACTCCACTGTAAGAGTAACAAATTTGTCCAAACTTTTACATCCTCAACATTTCTGCCCATAATGCTTCCAATGACACACATTCTAAGCAGCACACAAACTCTCCCAAAATCATGATCTACAACTAGTTGCTGTTATGAAATTAAATGACCAGCAGGGGGTGCTGAAGAGACACTCACATGGAGGTTTGTTCCATAATCTGGGAAACACCAACATTGAGCACAGTCTTTGTGTCAGATTTTGGGACGCAGTATCTGTACTTCGAAGTCAAGATGATGGGTGACTTGTGGTAATTAGTGGGTAGTTCTGTTTTCATGTGTTTTTTTGCCTCTTTTCCCTTTGGATAGTAAGGAGCCTTGGCAAGTGCATTCTGTATGTAGTACGCACTGTAGGCCCTCTGTGCATCAGTGCTGGAGGTATGCATGTTTAAGGAATGAACGGGGTGCTGGTCGTGCCAACTGCTTTGCCCTGGATAGTGCCAATCTTCTTGAATATTGTTGGTGCTACGCTCATCCAGGCAAGTGAAGAGGATTCCAACACAGTCCTGACTTGTGCCATGTAGAGGGTGGAGTTGAGGAGATGGGAGATAACAAGGCGTAGAGCTGGATGAACACAGCAGGCCAAGCAGCATCAGAGGAGCAGGAAAGGGGATGTGTTACTGCAGAATTCCTGGCTTCTGACCTGCTTTTGTAGCCCCGTTTACTTATAAGATTCTGTGTATTGTTGGAATATGAATGTATCCACAGAAGTTCTAACTTTCTTTTATTTTGGAGCTCATCCTTCCTTTTTATCACCTAAGACCACAAATTATCAGCTGTCATTTGACCTTTCAGACATAAGAACTACAAAGTCAGGTCTGGAACTTTGTTACATGATGTAAGAGGTTTGGGGAAGGGGGAGTGGGGGAAAGATCTATATGGGTCAAAAGCAAATTTAGATTCAATATCAGGGAAGGTTTAATCACATAACAAAGAATAAGGCTTGAATTGAACAGTCAGGCCAGCAGGAGTTGTGGAATCAGAGCTTTATGATTGTTCACTGATGGACCTCGTAACCTCCTTTATCTGTATTTACCTTATGGTTGTGTGTATACATTTTAAGAGAAATTTTCTTTCTTTTATGACTCTCCACAGATATTGTAAATATGGACAGTAAAGCCATGACCCGAATCTTACATTGCTTGTTTACAAAGTACAAGGACAAGTGAAGGAGAGCATAGCACTTCCTAGCAGCACGAAAGCAGCCTTCAAATGTGTTAATTGCAGCAAGTCAATCGAGTGGAAAAACATTATAACACAGAGATTTAGAGATTTGTACATAATTTGCTGAACAAATTCCTAAAACAACTGCCTTTTTTTATCTTTTCAGAACTAGGCAAAATTATCAAGCAGCTCATTTTTTAGGAATGTTGAGACTTTACAATTTTTATACAATTTGTAAATCGACAACAAAGAGTGAAATCATTGTAATATAAAAGGTTCCAATGACAAGGCACCTGATTAACACAAAGGAATTATATCGAGAACATTAAAACTTGAATTTCACGAACTGAAAGTATTTTAATCCTCCTTTGGCAATTGCACTCTGTACACTAATCTTATCAGTAAGATTTAACAAGCCTCAGTGGATTGTTAGTGTTTCTGTTGAAATAATCTTCATAATAGTGTATCTCATTAAAGTACAGTTCTTAAAGGGACATTGTTCTCCATCACTTTTATAAACCTATGCACTGAAATTCCGTCAATCGTTAGAAATAATCGTTGCTGCAGAGCTATTTGCTGCAGCAGCATGTCAGTGTCTTACCTAGAATTGAAATGGACCACACAGAATTCTTGACTTGAGGCTTGTGTTGAGCTAGTTCATTTTGCATACTAATAGAATGATCGAATTATCCAGGGAGAGGAAGTGAGCTGGAGCTTTGGCACCTCGTAAATAGCTCATGATCAGTGATGAAAAGTACATTCATAGAAATTGGGTAAGGACTTGACTTTGCTCCCATTCCCCATACAAGGAATAGCCTACTAGAACTAATTGTTTAGACTCTCAGATGAATGGTGACCTCAGCTACCAGCACTCATGGTGTTGTATCACAGCATAAGTCACAAGAGACAAGAGAGTAGATCACTGAGATTAATAGGGATGAATAATCAATGCTGTTGTTTGCTGTAATACTTCCAGTAGTCCTTTACTGCATGAGAATTTCCAAAAATGAAACATTAGTCCAAATTTTGGGATATTCTGATGTTTGATTGTTTATGATTGTTTTTGGTGCTATTTCTTCAAAGGAACAAGAGATGAAAATGAGGGAGGTCAATGTAATTTTCTATTTTTCTATCATCCATTGTTAAAACAGGCAATTTTTTAAATGGAGTGCATATGTGAACCACAGTTCCAATTTAAGAATCTCCCCATTCCAAATCTGAAGTTTACAACAATTGATTCCTGAATTGCTTATCATGTGAATATTTTTTGTGCTGTGACCCCATGTACTGTATAAAGTGGATTAAGATCAATCACACTTGTATACCACAGAGAATCCTTGCAACCAGCTGGAGACTTACATTTCATTAATCTAGGCTTGCTTTGAGCTTATTGTTCAGAAATGAAAAAAAAACACAATGTTGTAAACTATTGTAATATTCAAACATAGTTTATATTGTATGAAATGATTCAATGACATGCAGCTTAATATCGTTTCAAGGACAAAGCAGTCAGAGCAGAAGTTTTTATCACGAAAGCCATAGTTTTTTTAATGGTACATCGTTAAACAGTGATATCACTTAGAAAGCATGTACAAAATCTGACTATAAACAGACAAACAGGCTCCAATTTTGTAGTATCCATCTACCTTAAAATATTCAAAATTGCCCAATTTTTCACAGAATGAAAACAAGTTCTGCTAAGACTCATTGTAAACTTTTAAAATACAAACCCAGGCACAAAATGATTGGAAATCAAACAAAAGCTATGTACATGCTTCCTAGATGAAATGACTGCATGGAGATCTTTTCTAGAGAATCATTTTGATAGATTATAAATTAAGTTTGAATTTTACAATGGTTTACAACATTGTGATGTTTTTCATTTCTGAACAATAAGCTCAATGCAAGCCTAGATTAATGAAATGGAAGACTCCAGCTGGATGCAAGGATTCTCTGTGGTGTACAAGTGTGCCTGGCCTTAATACACTTTATACAGTACATGGGGTCACAACACAAAAACATTCACCTGATAAGCAATTTAGAAATCAGTTGTTGTAAAATTCAGATTTGGAATGGGGAGATTCTTAAATTGGTGCTGTGGTGTATATATGCTCTTCATTTAAAAATTCTTTTGACATTGTTTGTTTAACATTGGCTGGTAGAAAAATAGAGAATTACATTGACCTCCCCCATTTCCATCTCTTGTTCCTTTGAAGAGATAGCACCAAAAACAATTGTAAACAATCAAACATCAGAATATCCCAAAATTTGGACTAATATTTCATTTTTGGAAATTCTCATGCAGTAAAGGACTACTGGAAGTATTACAGCAAACAACAGCATTGATTATTCATCCCTATTAATCTCAGTGATCTACTCCCTTGTCTCTTGTGACTTATGCTGTGATTCAACACCATGAGTACTGGTAGCTGAGGTCACCGTTCATCTGTGAGTCTGAACAATTAGTTCTAGTAGGCTATTCCTTGTATGGGGAATGGGAGTATCAAAGTCAAGCCCTTACCTCATTTCTTAGAATGTACTATGGATCAGTCAGGAATTTAAGACTTATTCTGTACTTGCCAATCAGAGAGACCTTGTCAATTAATAGATATGTGTGACCTCAGTGAAGACTGGAGCAGTAGAATGAAATCATACCCAACCTTGTTGTTAAAGATAATTGATGGATACTGCTTCAAAGGTTATGAAGTTATTAATTGTTGTGAGTGTTCCCTATCGGCTTATCCAACATATTCTAGATCTTCTTGAATTCTCTGCCTGAAGCAGGCCTAAGCCCAGTGCCATGAAGATAAGGATGTATGCTTTGAATCTACCCCAGCAGGAATGGGGATCAATCCCCAGGCTGGGAACACTGATCTGATCCATACCAGCCATCCAGCTGACTGTACCAACCACTCCCTCAGGGAGTCAGATTTGCTTTGGCTGCATTCACTTTCACAAGCATGTTGTAGGCTGGAGCTGTGATGCTGATGGCAGAAGTTTCAGTTTCTTTCCAGGAATCTGTCCTGTTCTGAACACCCACCCCCCACCGCCCCAAATCATTGGTGCATATTAGAAAGATTCATAAGGTGAGACCAGCCTGTTTGCCCTTGTTACAAATAGACCTTCCTTGGACTACTGGAGGAGGACCTGAACCTCAGAACTTCTGAGTCAGCTACAGGGCTGCCGCTCACTGTGTCACAAGATTGCCTCATATTCTGGATGAATGTGCAAACATAGATTGTAGCTCAACACAGCAGGAGCAGGCATGTGAAGCCAAACTCACTGTAAGCTGGAGCCAAGGACCTGGAATAAAAGCTGAACTTTTAGGTAAGCATCAAAACTGGCGTGAAAAACCCAAGCATAATAGAGGAAGCTGTTGATAATAGCTGAAGCCTGACACATTTTTTTTAATTTGGGCTGGGGAATAACAAAATGTCACATATTGAAGAGGTCTGAGAAATAGACTGCGACCACTAAGTAGGACAGGCAGCACTGTCGAGTGAATAATCATGTGAGTCATTAAAAGCTTCCTTGGAACTGCTTTTCTTCATAATTCGTGTGACCTTGCCTTATACCAAGATGCTGTTGCTAATTTTAACCATCTGATGGCAGTCTCAGCAAATATCCAAATGCAAAGCAATGAGATTCAGGCTTAACTGTTATAATGTTAGGAAAGATTCAGTTAGAGGAAGCTGTGTTTTGAAAATTTAATCAATTTGTGCTTGGATTTACTTCCACATTTCTTGGAAAAAACCTGCATGAATCTCTTCTCGACTTGTGAAGTTTGGGGTATTTCTGAGGGACCTGGGGGGCAGCATTTTCACACAGAGGGTTGGTATGTGGATTGAACTGCCGAAGTGCAGATTCACTTGGTGGATGCAGGTACAATTACAATGTTTCAAGACATTTGGACAGGTACGTGAATAGGAAAGGTTTAGAGGGATGTGGGCCAAACACAGGCAAGTGGGATGAGTTTGGTTTGGGTAACTTGGTTAGCATGGACGAGTTGAACTGAAAGGTCTATTTCCATGCTGTATCTTTGACTCTATAAGGGATTATTTAGGGATGCTTGACATTTCATGAGGAAGTGCAGAAAGTAAAGAAAGCTCTGTTAATAAGGGGTTAGATCATTAAAGTAGTTAGGAACGATTTTTATATGGAAGCTCAAGTTGTAGAATCAGTTTGGGTGGAGATGAGAAATAGCTAGGAGAAGTTGTAATGGTTAGGAATAGTCTATAGGCTGCTGATTAGTTAGCTATGTTTTAGCACGTAGTTTAAATCAAGAAATAATGGGGCTCATAAGAAAGGTACTGCAGTAATTTGGGGGTAACGTTCATTTTCATAAACTGACAAACCATTTTGGCAAAGATGGCCATAAAGTGTATGCGGGACAGTTTCTTCAAACAAGTAGTGGAACCAATCAGGAAACAGGCTGTTTTAGACCTGCTAATGTGTAATAAACAGAATTAGTTAATAATCTTGTAGTAAAGGATCTTTTGGGAAGACCACAATAAATGGAGAAAATAGCTTGAGAGTTAATTTAAAAATCTAAAAATGAAACAGCTTCTGTAAGTGAGGAGATAGTAGGAACTGCAGATGCTGCAGAATCTGAGATAACAAGGTGTAGAGCTGGATGAACACAGCGGACCAAGCTGCATCAGAGGAGCAGGAAAGCTGACATTTTGGGCCAAGACCCTGCTTCAGAAAATGGTCCCTTAGAGGATGAGACTGGAGAAGTGATAATAGGAATCAAAGAAATTGTGGAAACTTTGAATGAATATAATTTATCTTCATGGTAGAAGGCACTGAAAACATCCCAATAATATAAGATCAGGTAAAAGGGAGAATAGAACTTAAAACAATCATTTTCTCCAGAGAAAATATACCAGGCAAACTAATAGGTTTAAAAATTGACAAGTCCCATAGACATAATGGCTGCATGATAAGTCTGAAAAGAAATGGCTGCAGAGGTAGGAGGTGCATTGACTGTAATTTTCCAAAACTCCCTAGGTTATGGAAAGATCCTAGCAGATTCATAAACTGCAAATGCATTGCTTCTGTTCAGTAAAAGAGAAAGTCCGAAAACAGGAAGCGAAAGGTCGGTTAGCTTAACATCTGTCTTTGGGATAATGTTACAATCTATTATTAAGCTGCAGGGCACTTGGAAAATTATCACACAATCAACCAGAGTCTCACGTGGTTTTATGAAAGACAAATCATGTTTGACAGGATGTAATAGGGTTTATAAATGGAAATATTGGACAAGTATTTAAAAAGGTAAATCGAATGTTACCTTTAGTGCAACATGGATGATGTATAAAAGAAGCAAAGTCATGTTACAATTGTATTGAATATTCATGAAATTGTATTTAGAGTACTGCATCCAGTTCATTAGGTTGACTGTAGACTAACTAGAGTTTAAAAGAATGATAAAATCTTTGGAAACATACAAAATTGTGAGCAGCTTGGCAGGCTAGTTGCTAAGTGGATGTTCCTGGGGTTATCTGGAGGGTACGGTTTCAGAATAAGGGGTTGCCACTTGAGATAAAGAGGTGATTCTCTGAAGAATGTGAATCATTAGAGTTCCCTGTTCAGGTACCCATGGAGCCTGGGTCATTGAATTTATTCAAGGTAGGGATTGACAGCTTTTCAAACTGCAGGGGTGTCCAGGCTAATCAGAATCTGGCAGGAGTGTGCAAGTCGAGGCCAAGAACAGATTAGCTCCGTTCTTATTGAGTGGTGGAGCAGGTTGGAGGGGCTGAGTGACCCAGCCCTGCTCCTATTTCTTTTGTTCTTATTTTGCAAACTTGTTGTCCCCCTGCCCTGTTGAAGGCTTGCATTTTACTCCCCTCTGTGACCCATAGATGAGCTGGAGAATGTTGGCCAACATTCCAAACCTTCCTCCTTGTTGATTTTAACATCAATGTGGAGGTGCTGGTGTTGGACTAGTGTGGACAAACTCAGAAATTACGCGACACCAGATTATAGTCCAACAGGTTTATTTGAAAACACAAGCTTGTGGTTTCAAATAAACCTGTTGGACTATAACCTGGTGTTGTGTGATTTCTGATTTTAACTTCATTTTTAGTTTTCTTGTGATTAGATGTTTTTTCACTTGGCAGTTTGCAGGCTTTACATTTTATTGATCAATCACCAGTATCTGTCTCTAAGCAGGGAATAACATTAAGAGGCAAATCTGTCACAAGTCTATTACAAGATTCAACAAAAGGTAAAATACACTTGGCTTTTAAACACAGAATGATTGTATGGAAACTTCCTGTCTAATACTCAGATCAGGCTGTGCCAAAACTAGGACTAGCTAATTGTTAGCAACAATGAAATCATTGGCTCCAATTTTTAAATACCTGTTCACTACTTCGAATTAGCCAGCTGCTCTGTTCATCTAAGAAGATCACTATGGAACCTTGGGGTTACTGTTCAATGACAACAACTTGCATTTATACAACACTTCTAATAAAAAAGACCTAGTGTGCTTTCCACTGTGGCCTAAACTTCCATTGAAGCTGAGAAGCCACTCCGTGCACTGGCTAAGGGAGGAAAGCACTGAAAATGTTTTGTTGAGAAACTTGGAATGCAACTAGGACTTGTGTTAGAGAATTTATTTTTGAGGTGAGATATATGATTCCAGGGCCTTTCCTGTTCCTGTTTCTGACCTCCACCTCTAGACCCCTCCAAGAACTCTGACAGCCATCTCTTAACAGCCCAAGATTTCCTTTGCTTCACCATTAGTGGCTGTGCTATCAGTTGGCCAGCTCTGAGGCTCTGGAATTTCTTTCATAAATGCAACCATGCTTTCTCCTTTAATACAGTCATTTAAAACTACCTTTTCAGCAAGGCAATCAGTCACCTGTAATATTATTTCCTTATTTGGTGTGGCACCACATTTTGTTCTCAATAAATTCTTTATTAAACATCTTATGGACAATAGACAATAGGTGCAGGAGTAGGCCATTCGGCCCTTCGAGCCAGCACCACCATTCATTATGATCATGGCTGATCATCCACAATCAGTATCCTGTTCCTGCCTTATCCCCATAACCCTTGATCTTAGGACGCTTTGCTGTTAAAGCTGTTATACAAATGCAAATTGTTACTTCCTTGAATAGAATAGATATGAGAACACCCACCTGAAGTTTGCTCAGTCACTGTCGTGAATTATAGCCAGGATAATTTTTAGTGAGTCAGTTTCGAAGGAACCTTCAAGCGCAATGATTTTATGCAGATCTAATGAATGATTTCTGTTCACAAAGCTCACTTGTTGAACACGGTTAAGGAAATTGACTTAATTGTTCACCCTGAACAAAGAGATTCTTTGGCATACTTATATGTACTTACTTAAGTTCCCATATTTTAAAAATCCTTCCAATCTGAGTTGGAATAAGATCGAAATGGTTCACCTGAGGCTGTTGATGTTAAGCATTTTGAATAGTGCACTGTAATGATACTGACGCAAACCTACTGGTAACCTGAAATTAATGGCTTGATGTTGTGTTATTGTTAGTTCACTATCTTGTAAATGGGGCCTTTGGAAAGATGAAGTTGTGCTCTTATGAATCCACATTGTTGTGGGAAACCAATGCACCAACAAGACGATAGCATGAAGAATAACGATTTGCTCTGTACATTAAATTATTTCTAAAATGACCCAGTTATACGGTTCAGAAATTCAATCATGAACTTAAGCAATAGGATGTATAATTGCAGGGGAATGCCAAATACTTTCTGTAATTTTATCCAATCTTTTAAAAATGGAGCTACATAAACGTAATTAGCTCATTGTTATTTGGAATTAACATTGGAATCTCTAAACGAAGAACGGAATCTCTAAACAAAGAACCAAATCTCAGCTGAGAAATTTAAATCACTTGAGCTTCACTTTGTTGCTCAGTGAGAGAATCTGATTACCTCTGGCAGCTCATTTCCTCTGAAGTCCTCCAAGCTGGAGGGCCATATCTAACTCAACAGAACTAACGTCAATGACTTGGATGTGCTTTTTGTTTCACTTTTGTTCCCATTGCTAAAATAACAAAGGCTGGGTCAAAATCCTGGAATTGCCTCCTACGAGCATTGTAGGTTAAGCCACAGCGGTTAGACTGCAGCACTTGAAGAGGCAGCTCACCACCATCTTGTCGAGGGCAATGAGGGATGTGCAATAAAAGCTGGCCAACCACCGATGCCTATATCCCGTGAATAAATAAAAATAAAGACACCCCCAATTACAATATATCCACTTCATTCCCACAATTTCAAGTATAGAAAATAAGGAGCAGAAGTAAGCCATTCAGCCCTCTTGAGCCTGCTTGTATTTCAAATTTCATATCACCATCTACTCCTCCTAATTCTTGATTCCCCTATCTAACAAGAATTGATCCATCCCAGTCTTAAAAATATTTAATGATCCCATGTTTTACACCTTCTGAGGTACAGAGTTCCAAACTTGCACGACTATCCAAGAGAAAAACATTCCACATCTCCGGCCAGAAAGGGTGGCCTGAATTTTAACAGTGTCCCCTCGTTAAGAACCGATCCACTAGAGGAAATACTTTTTCCGAATCCATCTTGTTAAAACCATTCAGGATCTTACATCATTTGATAAAGGCACCCTAATTCTTTTGAACTCCAGTGGAAACAAGCCCAGTTTGTCCAATCTATAAACCTTGTAAACGTCTTTTGAACAGCCTTGAATGTAGTTACATCCTTCCTTAAATAAGGAGTCCAAAATGATACATAGTGTTCTAGGTGTGGTCACACAAATGCACTGTACAACTGAAGCAGAACATCCTTGCTTTTGTGTTCCGTTCTTCTTGTAATAAGGGCAGTATCCCATCATCCCTCTTGATTACATGCTGTACGTCATGCTAACTTCTTCTGAGTCTTGTGACAGAGTACCTAAATCCTTCTGCATCTTGGAATACTGAAATAATTCTCTATTTCAACAATACTCTTCCTTTTTGTTCTTGCTGCCAAAGTGAACAACTTGCCATCTTCCCACAACATATTCTGTCTGCCAGACTTTTGCCCACTCACATTTTTGCACACTTAAGTTTGATGCTTTCCATAACTACTCTAATTAACCATGAGTAGTGGGTCTTCCCTTGAGAATGTTTATTTATAGTAGGAACGTACTTAATCTGAATATTTTGTGATATCCCATTAAGTTCCTATCACTATGTCTCTATTGATCTATCCCCTAGCCTAGTAACCCAGTTTACTTCAGCTAGCCCAGCTGTCATGCCCACTTAGTTGCATCTATTTAGGTTTAAAATACCATCGTGGATCCTGCCTCCTTCCTTTCAAGGTAGATGTAGTCTCTGCAACCTCGGTGTACATTTATCCAGAATCATTAATCCTGTTGTGTTACACGGTACCAAGTCTAATACAACCTGCTTCCCAGTTAGTTCCAAAATATTTGGAGATAGTAAGAACTGCAAAAACTAGAAGCTAGAAGTCACCTATCTGCCCCTCCCTTCCCACTGACTAAACCGCAATAGCCCCTTACCTGTATCCATGTATCTCCATCCCACTGCCACTCCCCCCTCCCCTCCCCCACCATTTACATCTGGCTCCCCTCCTTCTGTCCAGTCCTGTCAAAGGGTTTCAGCCCGAAATGTTGATATTTCTGCCCCTGGGATGATGTCTGACCTGCTGTGTTTTTCCAGCTCCACGTTTATTGACTCGGTTCCAAAACATATGCAGCAAACCATTTTATTCATCGGCACCTATTGAACCAGGAGTGTACCAGTTGAGCAAATATTCCAGAGATACTGTGAACTGCAGATGCTGGAGAATTCCAAGATAATAAAATGTGAGGCTGGATGAACACAGCAGGCCAAGCAGCATCTCAGGGGCAAATATTCCAGTTGATCAAGAGGTCCACATAATCAATGTGAAAACCCACAGTACGTGACAGAAATGTAATGCAGAGGGTATACACATCACTGTTGTATTTTATTTACAGCATGAATCGTTTCAATAATGATGCAGTTTTGCTTTAAATAAAACTTGGTGGCAGGGAGCCTTCTCACTCGTACCCTCAACTGTCTACTTGGCCATTGTACAGATCACAGTGCTTGAAGAGAAAACGACTCAAAATGGAAACAACTGTTGATATTTCATGTGGCCATTCAATTGAACAAATGTATTTATAGTGAGGTAAATAAATTAAAAACTAGAATAATTGGACGGAATCATTCAGTAAACCTTATAGTGTCTTTGGTGTACGATTTTTGCAGGTTTATTGGGGGTGCTGGTTAAAACAATGTTTCTGTACACAGAAAGCTTCTGTGAATTTCTCCCCTAGTTGTTTCCACTTCATATGTAAATTAAAGTCACCCATGATTATTGCTGTCCGTTGAAAACAAGGGAAACAACATTTCTCCTTCTATGCTTTGTCTCACATTGTGGTTACTGTTAGGAGGCCGCTAACCAGTCCCACTGTTCTTCTTTCCCTGATCTCCTGAAAAATGCTATCCTGATTAACTATTGCCACCCTCTTGCTTTTACATTGTTTTGTATTTTTAATGAATTTCATACACCCTTCAATATTCAAGTCCTTGTCCTTGTCATCCTGAAGCCAGTGTCCATATTGACTCAGAGATAGTAAGAACTGCAGATGTTGGAGTCAGAGTTAACGCAGTGTGGAGCTGGAGGAACAAAGCAGGTCAGACAGCATCAGAGGAGCAGAAAAGCTAACATTTCAGCTCAGGACCCTTCTTCAGAAATGGGGAGGGGGAAAGAGATCTCAGAAATAAATAGAGGCAGAGTGGGTCTGGGAAAGGTGGGTAGGATGATGATTAGTGAATGCAGGTAGGCAGTGGTGGGGATTGGTCAGTGAGGTGGAAGAGAAGACGGACAGGTTGTGTCAGGTCAAGGAGGCGTGGATGAGAGGAAGGATTGGTCGTGGGATGAGGCCGGGTTTGGGAGATTTTGAAACTGGTAAAATCCACATTTATGCCATTGGGTTGTAGGCTCCTGAGGCAGAATATGAGGTGCTGCTCCTTCAGATTCCGTGTAGCGTCGTCGTTACACTGGGTCTGGAATCACATGTAGGCCAGACCAGGTAAGGATGGCAGTTTCCTTCCCTCAAGGACATTCATGAACCAGATGGGTTTTTCCCGACAGTCGACAATGGATTCATGGCCATCATTAAACTCTTAATGTCTGCTCCTAATGTGGCTGACCGCCTCCTTCATTAAATGTCTCTCCCATCTCCAGAGGCTGAGCACAATAACCTCTTTCATCTTTAGTTGCTCTCTTGCTCTTAATATACTTGAAGAATCTATTTGGACTATCCTTAAACCTCCTTACCAAGACTATCTCATGTCTTCTCTTTGCCTGCCTGATCTCCCTCTTAAGAATGTCTCTACACTCTTTATACTGGTTGAGAGATTCATTTGAACCCAGTTGCCTAATCTAATATATGATTTTTTTTATTCTTAACTAGAATGTCAATATCTTTATTCATCCTTTGTTCTCTTTTGCCTCTCTTTCTATTCTTCCTGTAACATCTGAAACCCAGAATATTGAGCTGCCAGTCCAGTCCATTCCTCAGCCAAGTTGCTATAATAGCTAAGATGTCCCAAACACACCGAGTTTGACTACTTTACCTGTAAGACCTCTTGCATTGAAATAAATGCAGTTTAGTTCTTTAAAGCCACATTGTTCTCTGACTTGCGCTTGTCTAATTTTTCTAATTAACTTATTCTTTTCAAATTCATAACCACTTTCATCTCTCATTCTATTCACTCTGCTACTTAGGATCCCTCCACGCCCTTCTCTAATAGTTTACAGCCTCCCCTAATAGAATTAGGGAATCTTCCCACTAGGATATTAGTCCCTTACCAGTACAGGCGAAACCCATCTTTTTTGAACGGGTCTTTTTAAACAGGAACGGATCCCAATGACCCAAGAACCTGAATCTCTGAACATTACACTATATCCTCAGCCATTGATTTATGTCCTTTATCCTTTTCTTCTTTGTCTTATTCAAGCTTGGCAATGGAAGTAAACCTGAGATTACTACTTTGAGATTCAGTTTTTTTAATCTTCTAGATAACCTCTTATATTCAGTCTTAATCTTTTCCCTAATGAACATCATTCCTATCAATGTGTATAACAACTTCTGGTTTCTCACTCTCTCCTTTAACAATGTGCTTCAAATGTTGTGAGTCTTCCTTAATCCTGGGACGAGGAAATTAAAATACTATCATACATTCATGCTTACTGCCACAGAATCTCCTGTTTATGGCCTTGACAAGAAATCTCCTAGAACAATGCCATGGGTACCCATTTGGGCTCAAGCTATGCCTGCCTCTTTGTAGGAACAACATGGAACAATCCCTCTTCCGTAGCTACACTGGCCCTAAACCCCATCCCTTCCTCTGTTACATCGATGATTGTATTGGCACTGCTGCATGCTCCCATGAAGAGCTCGAACAGTTTATCGACTTCACCAACACCTTCCACCCAACCTTAAGTTCACCTGGACCATCTCTGATAGCTCTCTCTCCTTCCTGGACCTCTCTGTCTCTATTTCTGGCAACTACCTAGAAACTGATATCCATTTCAAGCCCATGCACTCCCACAGCTACCTAGAATACACCTCCTGCCACCCATCTGCCTGCAAAAATACCACCCCAATTTCCAGTTCCTTCGCCTCCCCTGCATCTGGTCCCAAAGATCTCAGATGTGCTCATTTTTCAAGGACTGCAACATCCCCCCCCCCCTCAGTGGTCAAGAATGCACTAGACCGTATCTCCCACATTTCCCACAACTCATCCCTCACACCCCCTCCCTACAATAACAACCAAAACAGAATCCCCCTCATCCTTACGTACTACCCACCAACCTCCGGATCCAACGCATCATCCTCCGACACATCCACCATCTACAATCCGACCCCACCACCAAAGACATTTTTCCAACCCCACCCTTATCTAGTTTCAGGAGGGACCACTCTCTCCATGACTCCCTTGAACGCTCCACTCTCCCCTCCAGCCCCACCACACCTGTCACTTTTCCCTGAAACCACAGGAAGTGCTACATCTGCCCCTACACCTCACCCTCACCCCTATCCCAGGCCCCAAGAAGAAGACCGTCCACATCAAACAGATGTTCACCTGCACATGTGCTAATGTGGTATACTGCATCCGCTGTTCCCGGTGTGGCCTCCTCTACATCGGGAAAACCAAGCGGAGGCTTGGGGACTGCTTTGCGGAACACCTACATTCGGTTTGCAATAAACAACTACACCTCCCAGTCGCAAACCATTTCAATTCCCCCTCCCATTCCTCAGACGACATGTCCATCCTGGGCCTCCTGCAGTGCTACAACGATGCCACCCGAAGGTTGCAGGAGCAGCAACTCATATTTCACTTGAGAACCCCGAAGCCCAATGGCCTCAATGTGGATTTCACAAGCTTCAAAATCTCCCCTCCCACTACTGCATCCCAAAACCAACCCAGCTTGTCCCTGTCTCCCTAACCTGTTCTTCCTCTCACCTCAAGCCCCACCCCCATCTCCTACCTACTAGCCTCATCCCGCCCCCTTGACCTGTCCGTCCTCCCTGGACTGACCTATTCCCTCCCTACCTCCCCACCTTTACTGGCTCCATCCCTGCCTCTTTGACCAATCTGTGTCCTCTCCACCTATCTTCTCTATCCAACTGCCTTGCCCTCTCTCCCTATTTATTTCAGAACCCCCTTTTCCCTCCCCCATTTCTGAAGAAGGGCCTAGACCCGAAACGTCAGCTTTCCTGCTCCTCCGATGTTGCTTGGCCTGCTGTGTTTATCCAGCTCTACACCTTGTTATCTCCTATAACAATTATTCCTTTTAAATTTTGTCAAACTCTGTCTAACATAAAATTGATTATTACTGCCCAAGATCTGACTGCCTCTTCTATTTTCCTCCGAGACTATTGTTTTCAACAATGCCGAAAACTGAGTATCTGGTTGAGGCAGGAATAGACACCGAAGAATTTAGAGCTACCTTCTTACATAACCTGACAGTCATCCAAATATCTGACTGATCCAGCCGTGTAATCACTTCTGTAAATCTACCAACCATCTAACTCTGTCACTTGTATGCCCTCAATGTCATTAAACCTAAAACGAAGCGGCTTACAATGGTACCTTATATACAAAATAAACTACCTTTCCTTACCCAAAGAGTTAATATTAGGCATGCAAAAAATAAGAAATAACAAACATATAAACCTTAAATAAAATCAACTACTTAGCTGAACAATCAAATTTTAGAGAAAGACTCCTTAAGTGGTCAAGCAGACGGCTATCAATCTTCTGATAAATAAAAAAAACTCTAGAGTCATCTATGTGTGGGTCTCTCCAAAAACCCCATAAACGCAATACTATTTAAAAATAAAACTCCTCCACAATTTTAAAATAATCTCTTTAGCAATGTTATAAAAAAACTTCTCTGTACGTATAATTTTAGAAAATAGTCTCCTCCACAATTCTAAAAAAAATTCTATTTAGTGATGTTAAGAAAATCTCTCTACGTGTATAGTTTTAGAGGGAAAAAAATGCAAGTTTTCCAAGTGTAAGTATCTCCAAAATGCTTGTCATTTAAAAAAAAAACGCACTTCTTTTGGTTTTATTTTTGTGTTTTGGTTTTACTACAAAAAAATCAAAAATGTATCAATATGAAAATCTCGTACCACTGAAATGTAATAACTAAAGAATTTAGAAGTAGATCTCAAAATAAGCCTGCAATCTCAGGAGTAGCCACAAAATCCACATTACTCTCAGCCCACCAGTTTAGAAGAAGATAAGATAAATAAATTAATAAAAAAGGATCCTCTTTAAAAAGTTATGTCTTAGACAAACTTACAGTTATGCCCTACCACTTCCAGCTCCAATATGTTCTGGTTTAGCAAAGTATGTACTTTTGTTCAATGACATAGTTTAGATGTGATGTAGCAAATGTGGGAGAAAAATCCCTAGGAATATATGAAGAAGACTAGATGCTACAAAGATAACTGAATGCATAATTAAGAGCTCTGTGTATAGATTTGGGTAGTATTCATAACAACACAAACAAACTGACAGTGCACTTTGAAATATACATGTGATCTGATAGTCAGTGTGAAGATGACATTGTGTGGAGCTGGAGGAACACAACAGGCCAGGTAACATCAGAGGAGCAGGGAAGTTGACATTTCAGGTTGGACCTTTCTGAAAGACTGGAAGGGGAAGGGAGCTCAGAAATAAATTGAGAGAGGAGGGATGGTGACAGGTGAGTGTAGATCAGGAGTGGTGGGGTTTGGTCAGTGAGGTGGGAGGGGCAGACAGGTGGGAGAGAAGATGGGCAGGTTGTCTTTAGAATCAAACACACACTCACACATTTGCGTACACACGCCAGGCTGACTCCAGGCTAAAACACAGATTCTAAACAAGGCCTCACACCTAAAATGCATTGTCTGACCTGAAATATCACCTCTTGTGTACATTAATAAAGCCTTTAGTCATCTCAGGGCATGACTTGAAAGAAATTCTATAATTTGCATTTTAATCAATAGAAACCTGTATCTCATCTCTAACTGCCTAAAGACTCAGCAGGAGGTGGTCAACCAGCCGTTTTAGGATTATTACTTTTCTGCTTATAAATTATGTGTTGGTATACCTTCTCTTCCACACTACATGCAAGGGGGGAGCAGAGCTTCAAAAGCTTGTGTTTTTTTTTAAATAAACCTGTTGGACTGTAACCTGGTGTTGGGTGGGTTTTGACCTTTCCAGCTTTTGGCCCATATCCCTGTAAACCCTTCCTATTCATATATTCATCCAGATACTGTTAAATGTTGTAATTGTGTCAGCCTCCACCACTTCCTCTGGCAACTCATTCCATATATGCACCACCCTCTGCATGAAAAGGTTGCCTGTGAGGCCCCTTTTATACCTTGAGCCTCTCACCTTAAACTTTTCCCCCTAATTTTGGCCTCCACCACTCTAGAGAAAAGACTTTGCCTATTTACCCTATCCACGCCCCTCATGATTTTATAACACTCTAAAATGTCACCCCTCAGCCTCCAATGCTCCAGGGAAAATAGCCCCGGCCTATTCAGGCCTCTCCCTATGGTTCAAATGCTCAAACTCTCCAACCCTGGCAACATCCTCATAAATCTTTGCTGAATCCTTTCAAGTTTCACAACATCTTTCCTATAATGGAGACCAGAGTTGTACACAATACTCGAAAAGTGACTGAACCAATGTCCCGTACAGCTGCAATATGACCTCGCAACTTCTTTACTCAATGCACTGACCAATAAAGGTAAGCATTCTAAAGCCTTCTTCACTATCCTAACTACTGGGACTTTTTTTTTGCTGGAGCGTACGAGATTGAGGGATGACCTTGCAGAAACATTTAAAATCATGAGGGATACAGATAAGGTGAATGCCAGGTGCCTTTTCTCCAGGAATTTCAACACGAGATGTCATATTTTTAAGGTGAGAGGAGAAAGATTTAAAAAAGGCACGAGGGCCAGTTTTTTACACGGTAGTTCATGTATGGTATGAGAAAGTTGGAGATACAGATATGGTTACAATGTTTAGAAGACATTTGCATCGGTACATGAATAAGAAATGCTTGGAGGAATATGGGCCAAGTGCAGACAAGTGGGATTAGTTTAGTTTGGATTATGGTCAGTACGTACTAGTTGGATCGAAGGGTCTGTTTCTGTGCTGAGATGAGAATGATGTTTCAGGTAGAAATTCAAAAGCTTAGGAACTGGATGGCTGAAAACATATCTGGAGGGAAAGTGCAGAAATACAAGAAGCCAAAGTCACAAAACGGTACAGTGGTGAGGAGAGGATTGTTTATTGAGCTGGAGGAGGTAAGAATGACAGGCCACAATAAGATGATAAAGGAGTTAAACATTGCCATGAGAATTTTAAAGTCAAAATTTTAGATGACTGCAAGTGAATTTTGCAACACCAAAGCCACACATAAGTTAAAATTACATCATTTTCTTTACTAAATATATATGCCTGGGCTTGGTGCTTGTAAAGATTGCAAATCTGTCGACATTCGCCATCGTTACTTCTCTAAAACTGACAACAGTTATTGCTTGCACAGTTAACCCTGCAGCCAGATGTTGGTCTGAGAGATGCTAACTCTCTCCATCAGGAATGTTGGAGACTTGCAGATTGAAATCAAATAGAAATCACTGAAATGACTAGACTTGGCCTCTTGCATTATTAGGCTTGTTGTAAAGCCACTTGAAAATCTTGCCTTGAAAATCTAGTTATGAGTTTGAAAATGTAATCATATATTTGTAAAATCTTAAATTTCTTCAGCTTCTAACTGATGTCTGTATGTTTGTTTCAATCATTGATTACCTGAGTTAAATAAATGCATTTCACTTACTAGTTACTATCTGTGGGAATTCTTCAATATAATTGGCTGCTTACTCCACTTGGTGACATCACTGTTCCTAAGCATCTGGAAATCCCTTTGACTTGATATCAGATTTAAACTAAATCAGGAAGAAGGGAAATCCATGTCCCTAGTATCAGTACATTTTTGTGGGTAACTTTCGTCAAGGTCATTGACATTGCTTTGTTCCTGAGCTTGAAATTTGAACCAAGATGATTTTATATGGAGGGACTAAAGAATAAGAATAATAAAATAACTAAATGTTAATTTAGGGAATTAAAATAATCAACTTAATCATGGAGACAAACTTTAAAATATGCATTTGCGTGACTTGGCTAGTGAGATGAAACATTTGAGAAAATTAAATATTTGAGTCATGTGTGATGTTCGCATGGGAAAATTAATTTTAATGATCCAATTGTAAATGCACCACTAGATCTTGCTGGTAAATTGTTTCCAGTGGTGGATTGCCATTGAAATGTGCGCCTGGGAAAAAAGTGAAGCTCTCAGAGCCTTTTAATTTTTGGGCTGTGCCAGAAAAATCCACTAATATCCAAAGCCTCATGTGAGAAGTAGCCGGAAGATAAAACCCTGCCAACAGTCTGAAACAAAAAAGACCTTCAGGGCTTTCATTAAATGTACAATTCATCGCTGTTTGTTTCATTAACAGATGGTCAAACTTTGCAAAGAATTTTTCAAGATTATAGAGATAATATTGAATTCCTTTTTTAAAGAGATGGCACAAACCCAATAGATATAATGCCTCCTCTTGTGCTGTATATATGAATACATGAGTACTGTTTCATATATCATGGAAGTAAAACTTTGTGAAATATAATTTTTGAAGCAGTTCTTTCCTGTTCTTTTTCAGGTTCTAGGTTGACAACTATCTAATCCGAATGTCCTAGACGCGGACAGTTGACAGACTGTTCACCTACAGAGAGATCATTAGAAATAATCTGATCTCTCAAGATCCACTCCTAACTTCCAGTATCAGTTTCTAGATAGCTGTCAGAGACCAAAACCCTATTTAATGCTCTTCCCTTCTCTAGTACTGATACTAATTTTAGTGCCCAATTGTTAACCTGGGAAGATCAGTTTTCCCCCTGAGGATTGGCGTGGCAGAATGGTACAGCAATGTGGTTGACTCTTAACTGTCTTCTGGGCAATTAAGAATGAGCAATCGATGCTGCCCTAGCTAGTGACATCCTCATCCCATGAATGAATTTTTAAAAAAAGTAGCATCTCTCTCTCTTACAGGAAGCCCAGGTTTAAGTCCTATATGCTCAAAAAGTGTGCAATAACATCACTGAGGAGCTTAATTAGAAAATTTTTAGACATAAGAATTCACCAATTAAACATGTGGGAGCTTTTGTAGCACAGTGACAGTGTCCCTACATTTGAGCCTGAAGGCCCAAGTTCAAGCTCCACCTGCTCCAGAATTGTTTAGCAACACTTCTGAACAGGTTGCTCAGAAGATATCTCACTTAGTGAATAACTGTACTAGATGAACGAAATTTCGTCAGGAACAATGTTTGCATAATTTATAAGAAATGGAATATATACTATGCTACATTAGGCACTGGTTCGCAAATATAAGGCTGTAGCGTTTCTGGCCAATAGCCACAAGATGACAATGGTTCTTCGTATGACATTTCCCCTGTAAAATTAATGGAAACTTTGACATTTAAAGAATATGAGAAGGAAATTTGAGAAAAAATGAATTTCGTAAGGCAAAAGATGAGGAGGCAGATGTTCAACGATTAGGTCAAAACGTGTTTAAAGTTTGAACATTACAGCAATATGTAGGCATTCTATATGAGTTCTCTATGCAGGCATAACCAAGCCTCATCAAAATACAATGCAAGAGGGACTGTCCAGGCAGTATTGCTGAGTTTATGAAATCTACCCATCTCAGTCAGTTGAATTAATTCTCTTTACTACTTGAAAAATTTTCAGAGCAATAATGTGTTTCATTTTTTCTTTCTTGTCCGCAAGTGTTGGAGGAAGTAACCTCTACGTGCGGACATTTACTACTGACAACTCAAAGACAGCATTGATATAGCAGCTTTAATATATTAAAATGCCAAAAGTGCAAAATATGACAGTCACATGATGAAATATTTGTGAAGGTGACTGAGAGCTTAGTCGAAAAGAGTAGCTTTGAAGGAGCCTTTTAAAGCAGGTAAGATGATGATGTCTTTGAAAGGAATTCCAGAGCCAAGGTCCCAGGAATCTGAAAGCACAAACCTAAATGGTGGAGCAGTTAACATTAGGGATGTTCAAGACACCAGCATCAAAGTTGGACTGATACCTTGAAGGAGCTGTGGAGTTGGAGAAGACTAAATGTTTAGGGAGGGGTGATGTCATGCAGGAATTTTAGAATAAGAGTCTCACTTAAAATAAGAGTGAGAATTTTATAAACTGAGGCCTAAGTATTTAAACAGCTTTGGAACTGCTGTGTTTGACACTGATCACTCAGAAAGCTGTACGAAATTGCACAACTGCCCCAGCTTATGTTTAAAAGGGTCTGACACCTAATGCAGCATCCTGATGAATTGCCTGAGTGCACAAGCCCAGACAGAGAGCAGTGAAGAGGATCAGCATGGAAGACATGTGCCCCCTTTTTTTTATAGCATGAAATTTGGGTAAGTTTGAAGGCTCGGCTTTTGAATTTTAGTGAATGGGTGAGTGAGTAGGTCACTGAGGTAAGTGGTTGCATCTGTGTGGTGTGGTAGGTGGGAGAGGATTTACACACTGCCATGAGCCAGGGAGGGGTGCATTTGAGCAATAAATACAGGCGAACCCACAGCAGATACAGTCTAAGCTGCGATCTGGCCTGTTATCCATTTCCAGCATTTCTGATTTTATTGTTCTCACCATTGAGAGGCAATGGCAAAACGGTAATGACACTGTGCTAGCAATCCAGACCCTGAGGCTAAAGTTCTAGCGGCACAGGTCCCACCATGACAGGTGGTGAAATTTGAATTCAATAAAAATCTGGAAGAGAGAGTTGGCCTAACAACTGTGTCATTACCAATCGTTGTTTTAAAACTTGAGATAACACAGTGTGAGGCTGGATGAACACAGCAGGCCAAGCAGCACCAGAGGAGCAGGAAGGCTGATGTTTCTAGCAGACCCTTCTTCAGAAAGGGGGAGGGGAAGGGGGTTCTGAAATAAATGGGGAGAGGGGGTAGGCAGATAGAAGATGGATAGAGGAGAAGATAGATGGAGAGGATGCAGGAGGCACAGTTGGAGCCAGTAAAGGTGAATGTAGGTGTTCCCGTTGTGGCCTCTTCTACATTGGGGAAGCCAAGCAGATGCCTGGGGACTGCCAAGTGGAACACCTCCACTCGGTTCGCAATAAACAACTGCACCTCCCAGTCGTGAACCATTTCAACTCCCCCTCCCATGTCCATCCTGGGCCTCCTGCAGTGCCACAACGATGCCACCCAAAAGCTGCAGGAACAGCATCTCATTGTTCGCTTGTGAACCCTGCAGCCCAATGATATCAAAATGGACTTCACAAGCTTCAAAATCCCCCCTCCCCCTACCACATCCCAAAACCAGCCCAGCTTGTCCCTGCCTCCCGAACCATTCCTCCTACCTCAAGCCCCACCCCCATCTCCTACCCTCCAACCTCATCCCACCTCCTTGACCTATCCGTCCTCCCTGGACTGACCTAGCCCCTCCCTACCTCCCCACCTACACTCACCTTTACTGGCTCCACCCCTGCCTCTTTGACCCGTCTGTCTCCTCTCCTCCTATATTCTCCTTTATCTGTCTTCTATCCTCCGCCCCCTCCCTATTTATTTCAGAATCCCTTCCCCTCCCCCATTTCTGAAGAAGGGTCTCGACCCAAAATGTCAGCTTTCCTCCTCCTCTGATGCTGCTTGGCCTGCTGTGTTCATCCAGTTCTACACCTTGTTATCTCAGATTCTCCAGCATCGGCAGTTCCTACTATCGCTGTTAAAAACCCATCTGGTTCACTAAATGTCCTTTAGGGAGGGACATCTGCAATCTTTACCTGGTCTGGTCTACGTGTGACTCAGACCCATAGCAAGTGCTTGACTGTTAACAGCTGTCTGGGCGATTAGGGATGGGCAAGAAATGGTGGCCTGGCCTATATCCTGAATTTGGAAAAAAAATGTTCCTTCCATGACCCATGGCAGCATCTTGGCAGGGAATGAATAGAATTCCTGAATTCAATGTGTGTTGATTAAACGTTTTTCTAAGTGATTTCAAGAGCTATTATCACCAAAACATACCCAAATGCTTTTTGCCCATATTTAAAGTATAATTATTTTCTTGTTTATTTTAAATGTTGTGTTTTTAAATTTTTAGTTGTGAAACTGGCCATTGCTGTGCTTTAAAATTAGCTATAAAATATTTAACATGCCCTATGACAATCCTTGGTCATCTGACGTAGTGAGCTGCTGATAAATATGAATTCAATAGTATATGCCTGTGTTAAGCAAAGATAAGTCGAATATATAAATGCATTAAACATTCATCCATTATTCCCATCCACAGTCATTTCCTATAACAGATTACTTTTTTAATACAGTTGAAAGGTTTATTCTTGTTGTACTGTAAAAAGAAAATCGCTTAAAATATGAAAATGTAAAAGAAACTGGTTTGCAGATACAGACAACAGGCGATGAGGTTTGAGCTCCCGACTGGTCACAACTGAGAAGCTTTCGGACTGCAGTTCATAATCTATAATCATTAATGTCACTCCTGATATATTTTCTTGTGGTGTTGACTGCTTTGATACAGCAATCACAAGCTTTCCCCCAGATACTGCATAGTAAGAAAGTTATCTTCATCCTCAATCAATAGGTTTTCACAAATTATTGCAGTAAATGATAGACAAAGTTGAAAAGTGAGACACTTGGGGTGAAGTTACAACTTAGTGTTTAGTGTGAAATAATTTCAATTTTGCCACAGCTTGTATGGTGTACTTTGAATTTTAATGCTGCATTGTTCCATTTCACTGTTAGTCTACATTTAGACTCCATTTATTCTGTTGCTGCAGATTCTGATATGAAGTGAAATCACATTGCATCAGTGGTGCAAATGTAATGCAAATGTATCTTCAATCTGGCATTTTTAAAACGTTCCTATTTTATCTCACATCCCTGGCAATTTGATAGTCATAATAATTGTGAAGTTGACAAGAATGTTTAAATACAGGCAGTATTACATTCACAACAGAGAATATCGTCTTTGTGTTTGAAAAAGAAAACTGCCATCAATCTTGAAGGAAATGAACCTTCCCGTAACACAATGGATTCTGACCCAGCGCTTCAATGAAATTTAAAAGTTGGCTCGAATAATGTATTTGCTTTCCATTAACTCTGATTAAAAATATTGAACTTACTTGTAGCAGCAATTTATTGGCTTATCTGAAAACCTTTTTGTTGTACCTTGCGCTCATATACAAGAAAGAATGTCTGAGCTTCAGTCAAGCTCGATTATTGACACTAATGGGCTCCATTCCAGTGAAGAAAAGCACATTTTCATTGGGATGCATTAACAAGTTGATAAACGTGTTAAAATACTTACAAGTTTGGCAACCATACAAATTTCAGAACAAAAGACTCAATTCCTGCCTAAATCTACCAGACTAAGTTGAGGTATTTGGCCTCCACACAGCTATTTATGCAAATCAATGCACCGATTTTTAATTCTAATTCATGCACAGCTCAAATCCATAGGGACAAAGGACACATGATAATTTGTGCTCTACTTAATTTGAAGAAATACCTTTTTATCTCCACACAGTTCAAATGCTATATTTAATTGAATGAACTCTGAGTTTTAATTAAAAGCTCCAGGCATAATCACTGGATCTTAAGATCATTTATTTAAATCAAGGAAAATATCTATCTGCAATCAAACAGTATTTATAGCTTACATGCAATTCTCAGTGAGTTTCAATATAATTACTGTTTTTTAAAAAAGGAAAGTTTCTCAATCAAAGACATGCCCTTACTAAAGAAAATGAATGTTAGGATATTAACCCAAAAAGAAAGGCGAACTACATATTTAGAAATGTTGACTATAGGTTTTAGCTGGTTTGTTGAGGCCTTTTAGATGTTTGCTGTGGCTTCGAAGTCATACCTGCTATTATTTTTAGCATCATAGCCTGAAAGAAGCTGTGGGAAGTGAGAGATAAGCAGGTAGGTTTCTTCTGTCTGCATTTTTATATGGCTTTTGATTTGAACTGCATTTGCAACGCTGACCTCTACATCGCCGAGGCCAAACGCCAACTCTCCGACACCACCTCCTACCGCCCCCTTGATCATGACCCCACCCCCGAGCACCAAACCATCATCTCCAACACCATTCATGACCTCATCACCTCAGGGGACCTCCCACCCACAGTCTCCAACCTCATTGTTCCCCAACCCCGCACGGCCCGTTTCTATCTCCTTCCGAAAATGCACAAACCTGCCTGCCCTGGTCGACCCATTGTCTCAGCCTGCTCCTGACCCACCGAACTCATCTCCACCTGTCTGGACTCCATTTTCTCCCCTTTGGTCCAGGAACTCCCTACCTACGTCCGTGACACCACCCACGCCCTCCACCTCCTCCAGGACTTCCAATTCCCTGGCCCCCAACACCTCATTTTCACCATGGACGTCCAGTCCCTATACACCTGTATTCCGCATGCAGATGGCCTCAAAGCCCTCCGCTTCTTCCTGTCCCACAGGCCCGACCAGTCCCCCTCCACCGACACCCTCATCCGCCTAGCCGAACTCGTCCTCACCCTCAGCAACTTCTCTTTCGATTCCTCCCACTTCGTACAGACAAAGGGGGTGGCCATGGGCACCCGCATGGGCCCCAGCTATGCCTGCCTCTTTGTAGGTTACGTGGTACAGTCCCTCTTCCGCACCTACACAGGCCCCAAACTCCACCTCTTCCTCCGTAACATTGATGACTGTATCGGCACCGCCTCTTGCTCCCCAGAGGAGCTCGAACAGTTCATCCACTTCACCAACACCTTCCACCCCAACCTTAAGTTCACCTGGGCCATCTCCAGCACATCCCTCACCTTCCTGGACCTCTCAGTCTCCATCTCAGGCAACCAGCTTGTAACTGATGTCCATTTCAAGCTCACCGACTCCCACAGCTACCTAGAATACACCTCCTCCCACCCACCCTCCTGCAAAAATTCCATCCCCTATTCCCAATTCCTCCACCTCCGCCGCATCTGCTCCCACGATGAGGTATTCCACTCCCGCACATCCCAGATGTCCAAGTTCTTCAAGGACCGCAACTTTCCCCCCACAGTGGTCGAGAACGCCCTTGACTGCGTCTCCCGCATTTCCTGCAACACATCCCTCACACCCCGCCCCTGCCACAACCGCCCAAAGAGGATCCCCCTCATTCTCACACACCACCCCACCAACCTCCGGGTACAACGCATCATCCTCCGACACTTCCGCCATCTACAATCTGACCCCACCACCCAAGACATTTTTCCATCCCCACCCTTGTCTGCTTTCCGGAGAGACCACTCTCTCTGTGACTCCCTTGTTCGCTCCACACTGCCCTCCAACCCCACCACACCCGGCACCTTCCCCTGCAACCGCAGGAAATGCTACACTTGCCCCCACACTTCCTCCCTCACCCCTATCCCAGGCCCCAAGATGACTTTCCATATTAAGCAGAGGTTCACCTGCACATCTGCCAATGTGATATACTGCATCCATTGTACCCGGTGTGGCTTCCTCTACATTGGGGAAACCAAGCGGAGGCTTGGGGACTGCTTTGCAGAACACCTCCGCTTGGTTCGCAATAAACAACTACACCTCCCAGTCGCAAATCATTTCCACTCCCCCTCCCATTCTTTAGATGACATGTCCATCATGGGCCTCCTGCAGAGCCACAATGATGCCACCCGAAGGTTGCAGGAACAGCAACTCATATTCCGCCTGGGAACCCTGCAGCCCAATGGTATCAATGTGGACTTCACCAGCTTCAAAATCTCCCCTTCCCCCACCGCATCCCAAAACCAGCCCAGTTCGTCCCCTCCCCCCACTGCGCCACACAACCAGCCCAGCTCTTCCCCTCCACCCACTACATCCCAAAACCAGTCCAACCTGTCTCTGCCTCCCTAACATGTTCTTCCTCTCACCCATCCCTTCCTCCCACCCCAAGCCGCACCTCCATTTCCTACCTACTAACCTCATTCCACCTCCTTGACCTGTCCGTCTTCCCTGGACTGACCTATCCCCTCCCTATCTCCCCGCCTATGCTCTCCTCTCCACCTATCTTCTTTACTCTCCATCTTCGGTCCTCCTCCCCCTCTCTCCCTATTTATTCCAGTTCCCTCTCCCCATCCCCCTCTCTGATGAAGGGTCTAGGCCCGAAACATCAGCTTTTGTGCTCCTAAGATGCTGCTTGGCCTGCTGTGTTCATCCAGCCTCACATTTTATTATTTTGAAAAATGGTTGTTTGCCTCCCTGAGGCTTCTTATTTCTAGCTCTGATTCCATGTATGATTTGGCGTTGAGTTTTCTGATCTGATTGACTCCTTTGAATACAACTTTGCGATGGATTGACATCCCAGTGCTTTATCATCTGCCTTAGCTGTAGCTCAGTTATGCAAGTTTCCATGGCGATCAGCCCAACTTCTGTGTCAACATGAGGTGTGAGTCAGCAGACCTTGCAGAGATTTCCTTTGAATGCAGCCAGTCAAAGACAGTTTATTTCTTCGGTTTTATGAACACTTTCAGACACAAATCTGAACCAAAAAACAATTTTGATCATAGCAATGGCAGTGATTATAAATGGAATACAATTGAGCTGATCATCACAGGCCAAAAGAACTTTCATTTATATAACTCCTCATGCCCCAAAACAGTTTACTGCATAGACAATTTATGTTTTTTAATGTGTTCATGGGACATGACTATCCCTGCCTAGGCTTATTGCCTGGAGGCAGTTAAAAGATGACCATATGCTGTAGGTCAGATGTCACATGTTGGCCAGACCAAGTAAAGGAACTAGTGAAAGCTGGGAGTTTACAACCTTCAGCAGTGTTTCTAAGGTCATCATTAAACCATCACCGCTTTTCATTCTGAATTTTTATTGAATTTCACCATTTGCAATTTGGGATTCAAGCCCATTTCCTCAGAACATTAAAATTCGGATTTATTGTCACATGCGCTTGAGTACATGAGTACAGTGAAAAGTGCACAAAGTCACCATTTCCAGGACCTTCTTTGGCACAAGGATGCCTAGGGACAAAATCTTAGGTATACATTAGAAAAATAAAGAAATTATTTGATTGTGCTGAGGTTAGCTGGTTGGATCTCACAGAATATTAGTTCCCTCATTGGGGTCAGTTATCCTGGTCCAATCAGGCGGCCCTGGCTAAAAGATATAAACAGGGGTGTCGGAGGTTCTGTTGTCTCTGAGAGCTGGCTCTGAGGAAGCTAGACCAGTGTCAAGTGCTATATATACATAAATAAAGGGTGACTTGTGACAGGGTATCAGCCTATGTGGAGTTATTTCAGAAATAAAGTTCCAACATAAGCCTGGGTTTCAGGTGTACTTGGCTAGTAGCATTACCATTATACCACTGCTTCCCCTTAAATGTCATTTGACCTCAGTGAGATTTCCCAAAAAGCAATGAAATCAATGTTCATTTGATCTGATTCCATCATGTTGACTGAGCAATAAATATTGGTCAGGAACTCCTTTGTTCTTGAAATAATGCAATCGGATCTTTCACATCTACCTGAACAGCTGGCTGAGTCTTGGTTTAGTATATCATCCCAATGACAACTTCACAGCTAATAGGTGACTGACTGTGCATTATAAGCAAATCCATGCATGAGAATGTGGTCATAGTGGAGGGAGTACAGGACCAGAGAAAGATATCATGGTAAAATCTGTAAGAACTGTGGACGCTGTAAATCAGAAACAAAATTGTGAATTGCTGGAAAAGTTCAGCAGGTCTGGCGGCATCTGTGGAGAGAAATCAGAATTAATGTTTCGGGTTGAGTGACCCTTCCTGGGAAGATACCATAGTCCCTGGTGTCCTTGCTGTTTCTCAACTCCTTATTTCCACTCTCCCAACCATTAACTCTTCTCCCTGCCATTCTCCAATGTTGGAAACAGCTATCTTTGCTGCTTCTTCAATAACAGGCTGATACTGTGACACGTTTGCTGACTAGCTTAGCAGTGAGAGGAAGATCAGCTCTTCAGGGATTCTGTCCAATCAGCTTTTTGCACCCCTGTGGTTGAATTTTCCCAGCATGCTTGAGGACTGATTTTTTCTCCACACCCGTGTGCTTTGAGTGCTGCTACACGGCCAATGAGCATGGGCCCAGCGATTCACACCATGTGCACTCCTGTCTTTGGGTCCGAAGGAATGTGGGAGGTTGGCAAGTGGAAATGATGCGGTTGTTACAGGGGCAGGGGAGATGCGAGAGCAGGAATAGAAGTGAAAGTGTGAAGTGGGAGGCAGAGTGTAAGGGGAGAAATACTGAGGGGTTGAGTAATTGTAGAGCAGTAAGATTATTGACCCTCAGGGTCAATTTATTAATTGTAATTTTATTGCTTCTCAGGATCCTTGCTTCTGACAGCTAATCAAGTCTTGTCATAGTCAGTGTGCAATATGACCAGGGTTCAGCTGACCTCTGCCACAGAGTTGAAAATGCTATGAATGCGAAAGTCTGAAATCAACCCCGAGTCCTATTCCTGACTCATGAGTGATAATAGATCAATGATCTCTAAGATGCTAACCCCACCCATGGATAAATGAAGAAATAGCCTCTTTAAATCAAATGATTTGGTGTAAACATCATGAGTTGCTGTTGTTTTGAACATAAATCAATATAGATTGACAGCTGGTTCACGAGTCCCTGTGGTGCCTAATTTAACCTGTAACAGGTGACAAGATCTGAGTTGTCGCACCTGAAAATACTTAAGAAAACACGCTTCTAAAAAAACTCTGCCAGTTTTCCCCACAAGATCCACCATCCTGCTGCTGTCACCATTAGTTAAACAGCTGCTTCTTTATGGGGTGAAATCTAAGTTTAGTGTCACAGCAGCAGCCGAACATAGGAGGAAAGGCAGGTCATTGTTTCGGTGGACCAATCATTTACAGTTACGATAAAATGCAAAGTCTGAGAGTTCTGTCATCGGTGGGGTTACATTTTCTTTACAAATTGGCCTTTCTCTTGGTATTTTTATAAGAGGTGCACAGTGAGCCAGAGTGCTGCTGCTGCAGTAGGTTTTCAACAAGAGTATCATGAGGACTGGCCAAGTGTGTCATGAAATTTTGTACGAACGTAAAGAAATTCAATGACAAAAAAATTGCTTCATCTTAAATCATGTTTTATCCAACCAAAATTACACCTCACTTTTATTTTCCTATATTCATTCATGGGATGAGGGCATCACTGACCAGGCAGCATTTATTGCCCATCCCTAATAGCCCAGAGGGCAGTTAAGAGTCAGCCACATTGCTGTGGGTCTGGAGTCACACGCAGGCCTGACCATCTAAGGATGACAGTTTCCTTCCCTGAAGGGCACTAGTGAATCAGATCGGTTTTTTCCAACAATTGACAACAGATTCATGGTTATCATTAGATTCTTAATTGCAGATATTTATTGAATTCAGATTCTGCCATCTGCCATGGCAGGATTTGAACCCAGGTCCCAGATCATTATCTGAGTCTCTGGATTAACAGACCAGCGATAATACCATGAGGCCATTGCATCTCCTCACAGCCCTATCTCGTTAGACTGAATCTTTAAATTAAAACATTTAAGTCGTCATTGGATAAGCATATGGACGTACATGGAATAGTGTAGGTTAGATGGGCTTGAGATCGGTATGACAGGTCGGCACAACATCGAGGGCCGAAGGGCCTGTACTGTGCTGTAATGTTCTATGTTCTATGTTAAGTATTTAAAGCGTGCCATCATACTCTGCCTCCAATGTCACACTTTCTCATCTCTTCTAAACATAGATAGTGAAAGGGCAAAATTAAGTTGACATGATAGTTTTACCAAGGACCGTAGAACCCAGACAATGGTTGTTCTGAACTTTCTCTCCCTAGATCTGAGGGCTGTGTATTTTTTTCCAGTAAACTTGAAACATTAGTGCATATGATCTTTTCTTAGTTTGGAGTCATAGAGATATACAGCATGGAAGCAGACCCTCGGTACAACTCATTCATGCTGACCAGATATCCGATATAAATCTAATCCCATTTACCAGCTTTTGGCCCATATCCCTCAAAATCCTTTCTACTCATGTACCCATTCAGATGCCTTTTCAGTGTTGTAATAGAACGAACCTCCACCATTTCCTCTGGCAACTCATTTCAATCATGTACCACCCTCTGCATGAAAAGATTGCCCCTTTCATCCCTTTTATATCTTTCTCTCTCACCTTAAACATATGCCTTCTAGTTTTGGACTTCCTCACCCCAGGAAACAGACCTTGCCTTTTTACCCTATTCAAGACCCTCATGATTTTACAAACCCCTATCAGGTCATCTCTCAGCCTCCGACGCTCCAGGGAAAGTCACCCCAGACTATTTCAGCCTCTCCCTATAGCTCAATCTCTCTAACCCTGGCAACATCCTTGTAAATCATTTCTGAGCCCTTAGAAGTTTCACAACATCCTTCCTATAATGGGGAGACCAGAATACCATGCAGTACTCCAAAAATGACTGAACCAATGTCCTGTAGAGCTGCAACATGACCTCCTGACTCCTATACTTGATGCATTGACCAATAATGACAAGCATACTAAATGCCATCTTCACTATACTATCTAACTCTGACTTCACTTCCAAGGAACTGTGACCCTGCACTCCAAGGTCTCTTTGTTCAGCAACACTCCCCATGACCTTACCATGAAGTGTATAAGTCCTGCCCTGATCCAAAATGCAGCACCTCACATTTATCTAAATTAAACTCCCTCTGCCACTCCTTGCCTTTTGGTCCATCTGATCAAGATCCTGTTGTGCTCTAAGGTAACCTTCTTCACTGTCCATTACACCCCCAATTTTAGTGTCATCTGCAAACTTACTAACCATATCTCATGTTCACTTCCAAATCATTTTTATGTCTGACGAAAAGCAGTGGACCCAGTACCGATCCTTGTGGCACAGTGCTGGTCACAGGCCTCCAGCGTGAAAAGCAACCCTCCACCACCACCTTCTGTCTCCTACCTTCAAGCCAGTTCTGTACCCAAATAGCTAGTTCTCCCTCTATTCCATGTGATCCAACCTTGCTAACTAGTCTACCGTGAGGAAACAAGGTGTGTACAGCTGGATGAACACAGCAGGTCAAGCAGCATCAGAGGAGGAGGAAAGCTGATGGTACCGTGAGAAACCTTGTTGAACACCTTACTGAAGTCTATATAGATCACATCCACCACTCTGCCCTCATCAATCCTCTTCTTTACTTCTTCAAAAAACTCAAACAAGTTAGCAAGACGTGATTTCCCACACACAAAGCCATGTTGACTATCTCTAATCAGTCCTTGCCTTTCCAGATACACGTAATCCTTTCCCTCAGGATTCTCTCCAACAACTTGTCCACAACTGATGTCAGGGTCGCTGGTCTATAGCTCCCTAGCTTTTCCTTAACACCTTTCTTAACTAGTGGCACCATGTTAGCCAACCTTCAGTCTTCTGGCACCTCACCTGTAGTTATAGATGATACAAATACCTCAGCAAGGGACCCAGGAATCACTTTCCCAGCTTCACACAGAGTTCTAGGGTACACTTGATCAGGACCCAGGGATTTATCCACCCTCATGTGTTTTAAGAATTTCAGAACCTCCTCCTCTGAAATTTGGACATTTTTCAAAATGTCACTATCTATTCCTGCACATTCGATATCTCCTTTCTCATTCTCTACAGTAAACACTGATGCAAAATACTTGTTTAGTATCTCTCTCATCCTGCAGTTCCACATGGAGGCTGATCTTTAAGCTTGTATGCACAATTTTGATATGCAGAGAGATCTAGTTGAGCAGGTCCACAGATCACTGAAGGTGGCAATGCAGTGAGATGAGGTAGTAAAACTGGCCAATGGCATGCTTGCCTTCATTGGAAGGAACACTGAATATAAGGATAAACAAGTTATGCTGCAGCTTTGCTGAACTTTAGTTAGGCCACCCATGGGATATTGCGTGCAGTTTTGGTCACCACACTAACTGAAGGATTTGGAGAGGGTACGGAAAAAGTTTACCAGGATGCTGGTATGAGGGATTTTAGCTGTGAAGAAAGGTTGGCTAGACTAGGTTTTTTTTCACCGGAATGCAGGAGGTGGAGGGGCGACCTGAAGAAGTTTATAAAATTGTGAATGGCTTGGATAGATTGGAAAGTGTGAGGTTTTTTCTGAGGGTGGAGTGGTCAATTACTAGAGGACGCAGGTTCAAGGTGCGAGGGGGGATGTCTAAAAGAGATGTGTGAGGCATGTTTTTCACACAAAAAGGGTGGTGAGTGTCTAGAACACATTGCCAGAGGAGGTGGTGGAAGCAGACACAGTAGTAGCATTCGAGAAGCACCTGGACGAATGTATGAATAGGAAGGGAATAGAGGGGTGTGGATCCTGTCAGTGAAGACAGTTTTAGTCTGGAAGAGCAAAATGTGTCAGCACATACTTGGAGGGCCGAAGGGCCTGTTCTTGTACTGTCTTGCCCTTGTTCTTTCTTTGTTCAATGTTGCAAGTAAATATGATATTTATGAACAATGAATTCATCTGAATAAAGGTGGGTATGCTATAAAATGTTTTTTTTTCTCATTGAAGTGCCCCATGTAACTGGGAAATCACTGGAGTGGTCCCATCACATGAAGCACTGTCCTGGTGATATTATCAATCTTTAAAATTAATTCTAAAGGCTGCATTATTCAAGGCTAAAAAGCAAGATATCTTTGTGGAATAAGAAATTGTTTCCTTTAAAGAGGACATACTTCTTTATGAGGTTCATTGTGGGTCAGACCAGAAACCTATTCAGCATCTTCATTGCAATGTTTTGGTTTGACTTTCATAAAACAAAGGCCTTTGACTGACTGAAACCACACAGAGGAGAAATGCAATAAGACTGCTCATTGAATTACCACAACTGCTTTTATGATTAACAACAAAAGGGAAGGTGGTGGCATTATTGGTGATGTCAATGGATTACTAATCCAGAATGCTATGTTCTGGGGACATTGGTTTGAATCACCTCATGGAAAATGGCAAAATTTGAGTTAAATAAAAATGTGGATTATAAATCTAGCTTAATGGTGTCTTTACAGCCATTGTTGATTGTTGTAAAAATCATTCTGGTTCACTAATGTGTTTAGGGTAAAGCCTTACCTGTTCTGACCTACCTGTGACACCAGACTCTCAGCTAAACAGCCAACTCTTCATAAATACTGGTCTAACCAGTGACACATCCCATGAACAAATAAAAAACAATCCTTGACACTCGATGTGGGGTCATGTAATAATCTGGCCATCCTTGCTCCCTGCTAAAATGATATTTGCAGAATTAAAACAGGCATTCAGGATCATTCCATCAGGGTGGGAGATCTGCAAGTGAAGGCACAAGATCACTGCATTCTGCCAAGCAGCAAAGGTATCAAATTGCAGTAACCTAAAGGAGAAAGAAGGCTTCTCTCCACCAACCTCTTCCATTTTCACAATTATCAGGGAAATCCACCTTCAGGCAGATTAACTTCAAGAACCATCACAACAACAGAGAAAGCCTGTTTTTCTAAAATCTTCAAACAAACCATCAACTAAGTGTCAGTTTTGCACCAAAATGGATACTGAGTTAAATTCCATTTTTATAGTTATTGTTTTAATTTTATACGTATCTAATTGTGTCAGTGTATTTGACACAGTGTAGGTGAGTCCAGTGAGTGAGACCCTAGGTATTCATTAACATCTGGAGCACATATGTAAGGAATAAAAATAATCTCCATTTGTTTAAGTGCACAGAAGCCTGCTGCTGGGTTTTTGAAATAGACTCCTGGGGTAAGAAATATAAATTGATCTCAGGCAAATTGTCAGTGACAGTAATAGAAAGAGTGACTCATCGGGCGAGGTAGTGGAGAGCTGCCAGCACTTTGAAAACATACCAGGTATCCGTTAGGAAAGTGGGAAGAGAGAATTTCTTGGTGGGGGGAGTTGAAAGATTGGGAGAATGACACATTGTTTTCTTTAACATTGCTACCCAATCATTTAGCACCATAATGATATGGATTCTCTTCAGTGGAGATTAGTGATTCCATAATAAGCTGTTATTTATTGTTGTGTTTTCAAATATATTAATTGGCAGTGTTCAAAAGGTGAAACATGTTTAAATGAGTGTGCCACCTACAGGTGTTTTCACTTTGACTAGAACACTTGAGTCATAGATTACAAATGCACTTTTCAAAGTAATAGCTCAGTTTGAATTCAATAGTTTTGAATTGTTAGCAGCTGCACATAACAAACAAAAGATTGAGACAAAGTGCGTTATAAAAACGTATTTAACACACAACATTCAACTTTGCTTTAGTAATGCTAGCCTTTAAAGTGCCTATATCAAAGACTATTCTGTATAAAATGAAATATATGCCCTGTGTTTCCTGATGGCTTTCACAGTTATTACACTTTCTTCAAAGCTTGCTACCACTTGGAAACACAGAAGTGTGTCTTCCAGTAATGGAACAATCTTGTGATATTTTAAAGTTTTAATAAGCATGGAAGGGTCAAAGCAACATTTGAAAATGTTTCTGTCTGTTTCTCAAAAATTTGACACTAGCAATATAGTAACTCTTAAGGAATGGAATCTCCTCCATTTGCAAATCAAGGGTGCTTTATTTTGTCTGTGTAGAAAGGCTTGGGAAGGAGTCTCAACTGGTGCAAATGTGAAACTGGAGATTATTCCTTTGAAGTTGAAATAAAAAAGAATTAAAGCTTTTGCGCTACAATCTTAAAACTAGCTCCAACTGTAAAGTGGATGGGTTTCAATGTGCAAAGGGAAGAACAAATTGCCAGAGCAGGCTATGGGAACACTCATAAGAATTAGAAGTCAAAATAGGTCATTCAATTAGATCATTGCTTCCAATGCAACTCTTTAGGTAAGGGGACTAAAACTGTACACAGTAGTCTCACGGTTGGCCTCACCATTGCCGTGAAGTGTTGTAGAAAGACTTCCCTATTTTTATAAAATCCAGAAGAACTTTTCTGAGGAAGGGTCACCAGACCTGAGGCATTAACTCTGATTTCTCTGCACAGATACTGCCAGACCTGCTGAGCTTTTCCAGAAAACTCTGTTTTTGTCCCTAATTGTATACTCCAGTATAGTTTCAATAAAAGCCAGCATTTCATTTTATGTTTTGGCTATGCAATACTAACCTTTTGTGATTCAGTCAAGAAAACATTACCTCTGTACCATAGCATTCCATCGTCTGTCTCTGTGTGCATAACAAAAACTGGATTCTCTATCCTATATCTGGGAAATATAAGTGTGGCAGTTAAATAAAGGAAATGTTTTTATGAAGTAATATGTTAGATATTGGCCCTATGGACATGTGGAGAATAATTTTCTGGACCTGCCCTGAAATTTTAGAAGGGCAAGGGCAGGAATTTAATTAGGTGTGAGCCAGAGATTCAGTTTCCTGGCAATGGGTTAAAGTTTTGCTATTACATGTGAATTAGGGGGAGTAGGTCATTAAGCCCCTTGACCCTGCTCTAACATTCAATAAATTCTCAGCTAATCTGATTGTAATTACAAATCTGTGTTCCCACTGTTCCTGATCACCCCATTGATTAATGAGAGTCTATCTACCTCTGCCTTAAAAAATATTCAAGGGCTCTGTTTCCACCACTTTTTAGGCAAACAGAATCACAAGCCTCTGAGAGAAATCTTTGTGTATAATCTCTGTGTCAAATGAACGAGACTTGATTTTTAAATAGTGATCCCTGGTTCTAGATTCTGCCATACGAGGAAACATTCCCTCCATGTTCACCCTGTACAGATCCATCAGGATCTTCCACCTTTCAAACAAATCGCTTCTTACTTTTCTAAATTCCAGCTGGTACAGGACTTGCCTGTATAACCATTCCACGTAAAAACAACTTCCTCATTCCAGGTAGCATTCTGGCAAACCTTAGCCGAACTGCATTCAATGCATCTTCAGTCTTTCCTAAATAAGGTAATTAATATCATGCTTCAGGCGCAATCTCATTGGTACCCTACACAAGAGAATCATATCCTCCCTGTTTTTGACCTCATTTCCACTTGTGATGACAATCTCTTGCTATCTAGTTAGCATGTTCCTTTTTTATTCTTCCTGTCAAAGTGGACAATTTTGTATTTTTCCAAAATATGTTCCATTTGCCACATATTTTCTCTCTCACTTAACCTATCTATATTCTTTTGAATTTTCTTCATGTCCTCTTCACAACTTACTCCCCTGCCTATCTTTGTTTTGTCAGCAAATTGGCTAACTGTACCTCTTGTTCTTTCATCTAAGTAGTTTATATGAAGTGTAAATAGTTGAGGTCCCAGCACTGATCCCTGTGGCACACTGGTCATTACATAGAACCAGTATAGCACGGGAGGAGGCCATTCAGCTGATCATGTCTATGCTAGCTGAATAAAATGACCACCCATTCTAAACCTACATACCAGCGCACAGTCTACAGCACTGCATGTTAGAGCACTTCAGGTACAGACTCTTTTCTCTTTTAAGTGAGTTGACCGTTAATAAGATCCCCTGCAGAGGCTGTGAGAAACACTACATTGGACAAGCAGGAAGGAAACTAACAACAAGGATACACGAACACGAACTAGCCACAAAACCCACGACCAATACTCACTCATCTCAACCCGCATGGACAAGGGGAACCACCAATTTGACTGAGACAACACAAAAATCCTGGGACGCGCTGAGCAGAGACAGGCATAGGAATTCCTAGAACCCTGACACTCCACGAAGAAAACCATTAATAAGCACAAAGAACTCAACCCCACATACACTCCACCACAAAGGAAAACCGGAAGTGAGGCAATCCAGCTCAACGGACTCCAGAGTTTAAAAACCGGGCGGGAAAACACACCAAAGCTTCATTGGAGGCTGCACTGAGGATGTTACCCAGCACGGTAACGAAACGTCTATGGAACCACAAACCAGCTCGGTGAGCCGTCCAACCTCAAAACCCACAACCCGAGCTACAAATCTACTCCAAACCCTTAAATGAGTTGAGGGTTTGGCCTCACCCACCAACCTGGCCAGTGAATTCCAGACCCATTAGTAGCCAACCTGAAATGACTCATTTATTCCTACTCTCTGCTTCCTGCTGACCAGTCAATCTTCTATCCATGCCAGCACCATCCTTGCTGTCAATTACACCATAAATTTTCATTTTCTGCAATAACCATTGATGTGCCACATTATCAAATACCTTATGGTAATCTAAGTACAGTGCATCTACCCATTTCCCTTTATCCCCGACACATTACCTACTCTGAGAACTCCACCAGATTGGTCAAAGATGATTTGTCTTCAACAAAACCATGTTGGCTCTGCAAATGACATTGAACTTTTCCAAGTGCCCTGCCACAACCTATTTAACAACTGCTTCTATCATTTTCCTTATGACAGGGGTTAAGCGAACTGGCCAGTAGCTTCTTGCTTTCAATCTCCCTCTGTTTTTGAATTAAGTAGGTACATGAAATTATCTTCCAATCAAATGAGACCATCTCTGAGCCATGTGAGATTTGGAAACTTAAAACCAGTGATCAACTATCTCAATGAACACTTCTTTTCAAACTCCAGGATGAAGCCCTTCAAGACTTCGGCACTTGTTAGCCCACGGTTCCAATAGTTTACCAGTCCTATTGCTCTGGTGACTGTGATTTTCCTGAACATCATGATGATAAATCAGAGCCCTGAAGCGTTATGGAGTCTGTTAACTTTTAGTATCAAGATAATAATTTTAAAAGGAGTCTGTTACAGCTAGAAAAAATGCAAAGATAAATTCACTCCACAGATGCTGCCAGACCTGCTGAGCCTACCAGCAATTTCTGTTTTTGTTCCTGATTTCTAGCATCCACAGTTCTTTCAGTTTTTAAATTCACATATTGTCTTGTAAGGTCCTGTGTTGAACACTTGGAATGTCACACTAATAGAGTCAGAAGCCATATGACACCAGGTTATAGTCCAACAAGTTTGTTTGAAATCAGATGACCTGACGAAGAGGCTGCGCTCCAAAAGCTGGTGATTTCAAACTAAACCTGTTGGACTATAACCTGGTGTCGTGTGACTTCTGACTTTGTCCACCCCAATCCAACACCGGCACCTCCACATCATGGCTACCATCCACAATTGTAGACCATCAGGGATACTTAAAACAGAGTGCGAAATGTAAAAGGAAAGATAATGATGGTTTGCCTGTTTCCCACTTCCAGCAGACAACCTTTCCTTTGCAGAAACTTTGTATTTTGTCTTTCCAGGATTAAATCTGACTGCAAGACTCGTCCACGTCCGGTAGTAGCCTAAAGCCTGAATGTGGACTAGTATGCTATGAGGGTCACTGCTTTGAGAGCAGCCATTTAAACACCCTTGTACTGCAGGTAACAGAAGAGGGTAAAACAGTCTCTACCATTCCGAATGTTGTCTGTCAACTATAGCTCAATTAATCAGGACGAAAGAGTTTCAATCATCCTTCAAAGCCAGGTATTCCCAAATTAAATCCTGAAAAAATGTATGGTTGCTTCTAAGGGGGACAAACAAGGCCAGGGAGTACTCTTTATTTAGTTTAATAATTTATTCTATCCCACATTTTGATTTAAACAATTCATTTAATTAACTTCTTTCAAACAATTAATTCAAAATTTTAGGCCAACAAATATGAAACGCAAATACCTAAATTCATCTCCTCAAAAATGTTACTGCACTATTTAATTTAACAATGAATCTACTTTAATTTGTTTCATTTTAGTTTGATTCTAGTTTATTTAGATTTACAACTTTTGCTGTTTAATTTCCAATAAACAATCTGCACAGCTTCAACAACAGTGTCAAAGTCTTTGCATCAACATGTTTCCTTTGTCCTATATCCTCAATGTTTGTTAAATATTTCATCATCTGTCAGGCAAGACATCTATAATATAATTGCTTGCCTTTTCAGTGATGCTGTCAGCATTTTGAGGAACATTTTTGGCAACATTTCTAGCAAGCAATGAATATTTTATGATTGTCACATTAGAACTTCTTGAGCCAATATGAAGGGACCTCTCGGTGATCCGATTCATCTGTTATATTTTTGAAAAATTTTCAAACAGTGTTTTGACTTTGTTGTTGTTCCCATACAAAGAACATTTGATGGGGTAGCTGGGCACATAAGGGGGTGACTTGTGTGACACATGGAAAATGTTTTATTTCCTTCTTTCTTGACCAGGGTATTAAAGAGCTCTGACCCACTGCCAAGATAACATTCTGGATCTGATTCATAATTATGTTCGGGATCATAGATGATAGGTTCCTCGCAGAGCTTTAGTTTCTTATGTGCAGCATTGTTTCTACTTGTGTTCTATCATTCACAGTCAGCGTCTTGGCCTCTTGATCTAGCCTTCTCCCTTTTCCATTCTCTAATTAATGCCTGTGGCTCTCTGTCAACTTTTTGCCTTTCTGCTGTAATCCCTTCATCTTCCCAAGACTCTGTACTCGGCATGTCATTTTCCCATCTCAAGAAATAGCGTATGCTGTGTCAAAACATAATTTAGATTAAACAAGTCTTGTGTGAGAAGAAGCCAAATGGAAAAAAAATGTTAGGGATTTACAACAATACTTTGCACTCTTTCATGGGCTGTGTGGTTATTGGGTTAAAATATGTCAGAGCTACAATGCCAGTGGAGTCATAGTGTAGGCCTGGGTGTGGGATTCCCTGCCAGGAGGCCAAAGTCCCCCTGCCGCTTCTCTGGGCAGGATAGGTTGATATCAATTCCCTGATGAATTGCTGCTGGGCCAAGATGTCATTCCATCAAATTTGATTGAGAGAATTGAATTGACTAATGTCATTTGACTAGTCTTTATCTTCTATGGCAAAGTATTTCCAAGCACACAGAAATACAGCAGTGCAGCTTGCAACTTAACTACTCTTCCAATGACCACTGCAGAAGATTGGATAAAAATGGTACTAACAAAATTATTCTTTAAAAAGATGATTTTTCAGAAGATATATTGAATTAAATAAATGGACAAATTATGATGCACCACTGTTTATTTCCATTTTACTATATTGAGGAATAAAAATGGACAAAAGCTCTTGCTTGCTGACATTATGTGGAGTTATTTTGAAAGTAGGAAAGTGTTCCATGCTGGATGAGTTAAACCCATCAGAAACCAAAATGGCTATATTGGCTTTCTGCGGGTTTGCTTGCCTTTCCTTCCTGAAAATTGATTTAAGAAGGAATCCAACCACATAATTACAACTAGGTTTTTACTAAATGGATTATAACAATATTTTACTAAACACAAAGACGTTATTAATCATTTAATTTCCTGTTTAATGTGGTGAACTGTACTTGTCAATTATTGACTCACATTATTTTGCTGATGATTTAAATGCAACTGTAAACATTATATTGGAATTTTCAGCTTTAAATGCTATAAACCTCCAGAACTGACAGCTACCCTGCAATTAGAGCATCAGAACTTAACTCTCACCTTCACTTGTCACCATTTAACCTTTAGAATGAGGATAATTAACCTGTTCATTAAACGTCAGCCTTTTGTATACTTTGTGTATGAGTGTGTATTTTGGCATTTTCTCCACAAACTTAAGTATTCTTCTGATAAGTTGAAATTTGAATTGTTACAGGCTTTTCAGCAGGTAGATCAGTGCAGCTTTGAATAATTGAGCTGTAGCTCCAAGATCAGTAAATTGCAATCTTTGGATCAAACTCCACTCACATGTGCCTCCTGTTATTGTCAATGCACTTGATATGCTTTGACTCTGTTGTTCTCAGCTGTAACCTCAGAGCCACCTCTGGGATCCTCTCTCCTTTAACACATGCCTCGATTTGATTTCGTCAATTCTGACTAATCTGTCATGGAGGCACGCACAGATAATCAGTTTCATTTGGGAATGACAGACAAAACTGGGCTTCTAAAAATATTATTTTTAATGAAATCTAGACATTTTTTTGTGCCTAAAATCTCTCTGGTTTGACACTTTTTCCAATGTGACTGCAATTTAATAGAGAAAAGGCACTCTGTCAGAGAAACAAGCCAGTTATGGAAAATAGCACTCCTGTTTCTGGTTAAGTTTGCTATTATTTTTCTGTCAGCTGCTGCGATGAAGTCAGGGAGGGAGAGCGAGAGAGAGAAAATAGAGGTACCAGTCAGTATTAGTCATTCTACTTTCTGTAATTTGTGACAGCCTTGAAAGCAATTCTGTCAGCTGTGATCTATCCGGTAGTTAACTATTTGGGATCTTCCACATATTTCATCAGCAATTTAGGTAGGATAGTCCCAAACTTAAATTTCAATAACATGTCTACCTACAAAATTATTGTGTAGGAAAATTGGTGATGGCCTGATGGCCTGATGTCCTGATGTAAAAATTGCCTTAAATGTACAATAAAGGTTAGGTTAGCTGCTTGACCTTTCCAAATATCCCAAACAAAGTATCTGCTGTGCTGTTGAATTAGCCTTCATCCCATTTAAACATACAGAGCCAAGTGGAAATTTCCTGACATATGTTTTAAAATCTAAGGATATTAGTACCTCTGCTATCTCATCCTGAGCTTCATTAAACAATAGATGATTCTGAAAATGTGGTCCTGTGGCAAAAGCGCCCATGAAATTGTATTTTAACAGCATTGTAAATGTTTCCTTCTGCATTTCTTTTTCTTTGAATAACTATAGAAATATAGGAGCTTTGTTTGGCAATAAAAATAATAACCTGTGCTGCAATTCACAAGTGATGACAGTCCACATATAATTTAAACTTTGCTTTATTGTGGTAGGTGGTCCCCTACTCTCATTACTGATAAGGTGCAGGCATATTGCTCATGTAAGTTAGTGCTTCTTGACTTTCTTCCCCCACCCCCACCCCCACTATGACCTGATTTCAAGGCTTGGAAATTGATGTGACTCCTCAGTGAGTTGCAAGAAGGAGGAGAAGATCTATGAGAGTAGGGGACAAGAAGGTCAGCCATTTCTTCAGGGCCCCAAGATTTAAGCTGACGGCTGTATTTGGGGCCTTGGTCCCCATTTTGGGACCTCCCACAATATCAGGTTCTCAAACATCTCCCCATTTCAAGCCTGAGTGATTATTGTGTCACAAAGTGAGAGCAATGTGAGTTCTTGAGGTAATGGGCAGTTTGGGAGGTTAGTAAATAGGGTTGTAGGGAGCCATGGCAGCCATTGTAACCCCAAAATTCCAGCTCGTGATCCCATTTGGGGCTGTGCTCCAATACCGCCCACTTTGGGAAGCCCTGATATAGGCCTGGAAATTGGTGTGTCTTGCTTTTTAGGCCCAATCAGATCAAAGGAAACCTGATCTGAATGATTGTGACCTTGGTCTGTATGGTTTTAGCAATATTTCCCCTTTCCTCCAATCGGCATTGGATAACAAAATCCCACAGTGCAGAAAGGGGCAAATCAGCCCATTTGCGTCTATATTGACACCTCTGAAGAGCATCCCACCCAACATCCACCCTGTGCCCATAGCCCCAGATTTACCAGCACAATCCTGAATACCACGGGCCAAGTTAGCACAGCCAATCCACCTAACTTGCACAAATCCTGACTGTTGGAGGGAACCAGAGCACCCAGCAGAAGTCATGCAAACACAGGGAGAATGTACAAACACCACACAGACCCAAGGCTGGAATTGAATCCAGGGCCCTGGTACTGTGAGGTAACAGTGCTAACCGCCATGCCACCGTGCAGCCCACTAATGAATATAGTATATGTGGAGCATGTAGCTGTATCCTCTTGAAAGGTCCACCCTCTATTAAAGGGAGGTAAACACCAGAACTGAAGACTGCTGGAAAATCATCTCTGTGTCGGACAGCTGACAATCACCAACACAAATCTTCCCATTCCACCAAAGGACGCCAGTTTCTCCCTGCCTTCATAGTCCTTCGGACACTTAGCTGCCATGCACATGCAAGGTAACCACTGTAACACATGTTCACTGACTGTCTGCTTTTTTCTATGGCAGGAAATCATCATTTAGAACCAGAGTTGAGGGGTTGGAGGAAGGGGATTAGGTGGAGGGAGTATCCAAAATGGTGGAAAGTGTCTACTACTTCTGAACAACTTCTGTCACTTCAATGGATGTTGTGATCATAAAGTTCAGCCCCCTTCCATTCACCCTCACCCCTCACCAATCCTTCTACTACCCAACTCTTCCGCTTCTGCTTGTGCCATTCAAATAGCCAGGACCAGTCCCTAGACCAGTTTATTGGCTGAATCATGGGGCTCCTGTCTCAGGGTCATCCACAACATAGCTGGAATTGTCATGTGCTTCAGAGCTGTGGTGGTAGGTCAGGTCTAGGCAGGAGATTCAGGGTTGCTGCCAACCAGTTGCCCGGGCCCAGGCTGCTGCCTGAGTGCCCATGGATCTCCTGCACAAAGGGGCATGCAGGTTCTCCCAGCAGTTCCGCATCCTCAAAGGGGGTGCACCTCCTCAGGATGACACCATTCACCTTCCCACTACTGCCACCTTCCCACTACTGCCAGCTTGACAGCAGTTGCATCAGTTGGTCAGCAATTTGATGTCAGGTTAATGTCCTTTCAAGTTCGTCCAGTGCCCACTGAGGATGTTTTGTTTCAATACAGTAATCCACACCAACTGGAAAGAGGGCAACCAGTGGGCTAATGCCCTTCCTGAAGGTAGGCCTCTATAAGTTTGCATCACTATGAACTTCCCACCTACTATGTCTTTTTCTGCATGTGACTCCTGAATAAACTCATACAAATAAAATGGAAGGGGATTAGGTAAAGCTTTAGGGGCCTAAAATCCATAGTGTCCACATACTTTAATACATCATCTATTGGAATATAAATAATAAACCAAAATAGGCACCTGAATCTGGATAATAAATAACCTGGTTACTGGCACTGAAATAGCTAAACCAAATTTCAATATAAAATACTAAGAAGAATTTTACTTGATCCACTGTTTCTCTCACATTTTCTATTATAAATTGCTTATAATTAATACTGTAATGAAAACCCACTGAAGTGGAGAAGCTTTCATACAATTATTTTGTGGGTGAGGCTGTAAGAACAAGAGAAAGAGAATGACTAGTTTCTTCTTGCAACTGAGGACAAACATATGAAGGGAGAGCAGGTTCCAAAAAGACACAGTAGAAGAAGGGATAATTCAACAAGTGATGTTGAGCGATGATAGCTCTGGGTTTTGTAGCTCTATACATTACAGGAGGTAGGAGTCATTAAGGACCTGGGGAAAAAGTACAGGTACCTAACTGTCTAAAAGTCCTGGGGATATATTAAGTTGGAACTGATGTACAATACATAATGCAGAATGTGTCCATGAAAATTGTAAACATTCAAAATAATCAAGGGAAAGAAAACAAACGAATAGCCTTTTGATTCCTTTAATGGTTAAAATCGTTCAGTTGACAGGTATGAATGCAATGGGAATAGAGACAAAAGTTCTCCAGGTTTACAATATCTTGTCACTTTAATGGATATATTCACTTAACTTGTGTTTATTTAAGCAGTCTATCACAAAAACAGATTGTCAGTGTACAATGTTTCTGTTTCCCATTAAAACTGTGAGTTTGACAAACGCAAACACATACACATTGAAATAAATAATCTAATTCAAGACATTTGTGTCTTGGCACTGTTATGTCCCATGTTGTTACACTTCATGACATTTGTATACATCAGATACAATATAATATATTTGGACATAGAACCCAGTTCATACGCCTAACACTGTACTGTTACTGAGTATCTGTACATTCATGGTCAACCGACCACAATACTTAGTGAAAGCTACACAGTGTTCTCCACAGCATGGTATTGTATATCTGGTGTGTACTGCTTAAAGATCAGACTACTTCACAAACACTGAGCATGACATGACAGATGTGAGACACTGTCTAATCATTTCTCAACTGTTCCTGCTTAAAGGCAGTGCAAAGTTAATTTCAGTCCTTCCCTATAAAATTTCAAGGTAACCATACAGAATGCAGGGATGGCACTCCCATGGTTAATATTTTACATCTGAAGGCATTCCATCACACCACTTCACGCTTGAACAGCAATACAATGATTGCACTACCAAGATTCATGATCTAACAGGTTAGGGATAGCAAATAGATAAATGAATGACAATGATTGACAATTACTTGATGATAAATCAGTAAAGTTGATGCTGTGTTATGTTTGATTTCATTAAATACCAACTATGATGGTTGGTCATCTTTCAAATGTCAATGCACTCACTATGCATTAAAATACAAAAAATACAGATTTTGGGTGAGGACTAAAGCATCACATTTTGAAAGGACACAACCAAATGAGACTGTTTGAGGCAGGAACTCGATGCCCAACAATCAACATCATTCTGTTTTCCTCAGTTGCTAGTCCAGGATGTAGCAGAGAAATGTTGGTTCTGAATTGCGTGTCATTGATTCAGATGGTCTGATATTCTGAATCAGTTGATTCAGATATTGTGAGTGGCAGAAACATTGTTGTTTGGACAACATTGCTATAAATTGTACCCTTATTTTCTTCACTCTTCTTTCTTCCCACTTCTTTCATTTGGGCAAGGTTTTTTTTTAAACATTCCCTTCATTGCCATTTTCCACTATTTCTGTCCATCTAGCAGATAATATATTTTACATTAAAACACTTTGTGAGATGATCAATTCCTGTGTTTCCATCACCAAAGCCCTTAGACTCCCTGCAAATATTATCTTTTCTGTCAGCTCCACAACGAAATAATGTCCACTGCTTGTGACCGACTAATGGTCAACCCCTGATGCTGAACCAGTGAAAATGTTACCACACCTGAAAACCACAAAATGGTTGTTACACTCTTTCGCCCAATGTCTGTTTGTTTCAGATCTTCAGTGGTCGACTGATCATGTTCCATAATCATTACTGAAGATGACTGGTAAGTCACATTCACAGGAAGGAATGTGGGTGCTGCCAATTTCTCAGGGTTTGTGCTTCAGTCAACACACCTGCTGTTTCAGTCTATATGTGTAATAAACACTCATTCATCTGTATGAACCATGTGCTTCCCACCATCGAACAATGGACTGATTAAATTCAGGATTGTCTCATTCACTTTAACAGTGTTTTGGATTTGAAGGGCAATGTCATCAAAACATTTCATTTACACAATGTGTTGTTTTCCGAACTGGGTGTGGCAGTTAGTCCTTACTTCTTTCTTGTCAAGGTGGTGAATCTTATTTCTGTCTTATTCGCTGCCCAGTCACTGACTCACGTCAGCTGACTTAGACAGAAGCTTTTGTGTTAACAGTAGGTGCCTTGGCTACAGTATGTGACTTTCCAGTCTGCATGGAAATAAATGTCCATTACATGTACCACCAACAATAAACTCTATGTGTTTTAAGTTAAATATTGCTTTACCCAGGGGAATAGTGGTAATATAATAAACTAGGGACTTTAAGCTTTTGAGTTAATTCCTGCCTTAGGTTTTTATTAGAATTGCATTTGGATAAATGTATTTGTGGGGACCTGAGATGTAAAAATTGAGTCAGTGCTGGTTGAGTTTAACGTAAGGCATGAGTTCAGAGCTGTGATGAGAGATGGGGACAATGGTTATCTGGAGACATTTGACAAATTAGCTTTGGGGAGATAGAAAAATTAAGGTCTAGTAATTTGTCTTAAGCAGTGATGCAAAAGGAGGGATTATTGAAATAGCCACCTGTTACATTCAGCAGTTGGTGTTAATTCATTGAGTATTAAGCTCTAGGATTAATGGGCACCTGATCCAATGTCATCCATTTCCATCACCATCACCCAAGATGAGTACCTACCCCTTAACTTATAAGTAATAATTTCCACAATTATTGGACCCCTTTTAAATTTTGAATCAATATATTTGAATGGCAAATCCATCAAGCATGACGTAGTCACGATCATGTAGGAATATATTCTATAATTCAGCCATCATTCTAGGAATTCTGTAAAACAGAAACGGGGTATAATATGTCAGTCAAAACGCTCTTCCTGTCAGCTGACAGTGGGAACAATTCTTCTGGTCATATAGCATTGCCATGGTTCCACTCAGTGGAAGCAGTGTGAAGCTCATGAAAATGGAACTAAACGTAAAGCTGCAAATTAAAACATGCAAATTACAGATGACTAAAACAGAGATATTCCATACTGTGTTCCGAGGCTGAAGTCACTTTTTTGACATCAGAGAGTGAGAGGCAAACTGATGCAGACTTGAAGTTATGTGGGTCCCAAGAGAATATTTTACTCATCCATTGTACATTTCTCATGCACGAGAAATTTGGTAAAGAGCAGGTGTGTGTGCCCAGGGCATAGAAATATAACTCTGCACAGTCTTCAGGAACACTAATGACAGGGTAATGGTGAATATTTTGGAGTGCACACAGTTTTCTGTGTTTTTGTTCTACATGAAGACTATTGCTTACACGTCACATTCAGTTTGAGTAAACACGTTTCCCAATATTGCACTCGAATACCAGACACTCAATCACATGAGCTACTAGTTCAGCCCATTTTGGGAATATCTGTACAGTCAGGATCAAGATCAAGCACCATGTCCTCTATCAGCTACTTCACTCTACAGATGTGTCACTGAGATGATCCTCTTGCTGTATTTCAGTGGTTCCCTCTTCTTGTCTTCTCTCAATATCCAGGCACAATTCTGCATCTGCAAAAGACAAGTTGACTTCTCACAAAGTTGGTAAAAGAAACTGTTGTTGATTTCTTTGGTCTTGGGGAAGCAACATAATTTTCTATAAGGAGTCTTGATCCATATAAAGCAAACAAAAACCCTTCTCTGCCAATACTGGGGATATGTTAAATATGGAAATGTACCTCTCAATTTCTATCATTCTCCATGCTCAGATACTATTTGAATGACGGACATGTGCAGTTCTATGCAAATATTGCTTTGTGATTTCTGTACTATTGAAAAGTGGTGACATTTTGTAACAAAGAAAATGCTACTAGAGTTTAATTCTGTCCCTAGAATAATAATCAATCATTTGTTGGCATTGCCAATATTACGCAGATACTCTTTAAAGGCAAACAAAGGATTGAACAAATTTAAGAGGTAGTAGAGGCAGAATCTTTAAGGCAGGGGGAGAAAGATTCTTGATAAAGCGGAGTGCTGAAAGGTTATTAGGGGTTGACAGGAATTTAGAGTTGAGATTAAAATCGGAACAGCCATGATCTCATTGAATGGTGGAGCAGGCTCAAAGGATGTCGTGGCCTACTTTAGCTTCTAATTTGTATTTTTGTTTGAACAAGCTGATTAGATGGGGAGATTGAACTGCTGCTGCCTTGTTTGTTTAAATGATCGTTCTTCATGAAGTAACAGTGGTGCCTGGAGAAGTTTGGATGATGGACAGTTTGCCAGCGAGTCTCTTTTGCAACCCCTTGAAGTGTACAATATTGTTCTAACCTTCAGCTACTCACATTGGTCTTCATGTCAATGCTCTGAAATAATGTACAACATGTTATCTTTGTTTGTGTATCTGTCAGCCAGTTCACATATAAAGCAACACATTGAAATTTAAAATGTGCTTGGTAAATTGGTGCTAGGGTATTCTGAATGGCCCTTTTTATTAGCTTTTAAAAGATTAAATATTTAACAGAATACAAAAGTTACTATGCAATGTTTCTCCCCCGTTGAGTTATCATCTCTATTACATCATTACAAACAAACATATCGTGTTGGTAAATAATGCTCTGCGACTGTTTTTCAGTGCTTGTTTTGTCATTTAATTCCTTTCCTCTGGATCTGACTTTTTTAATGCTTTGAGTTTGTAACATAATTTGCAGTAAATTCCATTCCCTTCCAGCAAATAAAATTGACTTTAGCACTGAATATTATTGAACATGAAAATGCTGAGAATGAAATATCAGAAGATTGAGTAGTTTCAATCAGTATTTGAGTGTCATATCCTGAAGATTGATGATGTTGTAATGAAAGGTAAATGGAATAGCACTAGTGCTTTCAGCTCCATGAACTATCATTTCAAGAGCTGATTTTTAATGTGCTTCAGCAATAAATACAAACACTTGTTGGTTGTAGTAATGTGTATTGCCCTGACTGCTGCGTTTTGTAAGTTACAAGCAATAGTCTGCTTTTACAGATTGTCAATCAAATTAACCTTCCCAACTATCAGTGACAGTTCACCCAGGAAACTTTTAAAGAAATGCCTGCACACAACAGTTCTGAGTTATCACTCAGAAATCTATTGTACAAGTCAATGTGCGTATCAACCGCACTAGGTCCCAACATATCGATACATAACACCTCAGTCAGTCAGTCCTGTACAAACTTTTCTCACTCCTTCAATTTCTTTCTCCCTTGCATTTTATCTCTCATATGCTGCCTTTGACGTATGCAGTCAATCTGACTGACACACATTAACTCTTTTCTCACACTTTTTCTCTCTCATGTGCATGTTATCTCTCATCCAGTCTCTCACTCAAGGGCAAATTCATTCTTTCTCAGATAATGTGTTTCTATCTTATGCATGGATGCACAACCTTTCTCTCTATCTCATCACTCTTGTACATACCAGCTGGCCTTCCCTTACTAATTTAACCTCCCTGTGAAACAAAACACTGAAACCCCCACACCAGAAACCTTCGGAGTGGTCATTATGAACCTCCTTTTAGGCTAGCTATTCTTTAAATAAAATGTAAGAATGACAGCTACTAGGAGCTATCCTAATTGTAGAGATGTTATTATAGATGACATGCTATTTTGTGTTCCCATGGTCATATTTCAGGCCATAACAACGTCTGGCAGATTCATAAAGGTTGGGTATGGCCATGAGCAGCAGAAATAAGGAGCTAAGTTCAAAAATCCATATAGTTCCATACAGTGATAGGCCATGCAGTTCATAGGTAAAGACATTATGCATCAAACTGACTATCCATGAAAACTGTTATTGGTCTTGCTTATAGCTTTCTTTGTACTTTACAACACAGATCAGAGGAAAGGAAAATCTCTTTCTGGGATGCATGTTTCTTATTTTCTTTCTCACTCCCACCAGTGTACAATTATTTTTTACTTCATAGAATCCCCACAGAATGGAAGCAGGCTATTCAGCCCATACTAACCCTCCTAGGAGCATCTCACCCCCAGTCAAGCACCCTATCCCTGTAACCCTGCCTTTCCCATGGTTAACCTGCACATCCCTGGACACTATGTACATTCTGGAATGGCCAATCTACCTAACCTGCACATCTTTTGACTGATGGAGGAAACCGGAGCACCTGGAGGAAACCCATGCAGACACAGGGAGAATGTGCAAACTCCACACAGACAGTCACCCGAGGGTGGAATTGAGCCTGGGTCCCTGGTGCTGTGAGGCAGCAGTGCTGACCACTGAGACACCGTGCCGCCCCAACTTAGTCAACCTCATTTGTGGAATAAGCATTACATTTCTATTTTGAAAAGGGAGATCATGGTCCACATATGCCCATGAGCTTGGGAAAACTCAGCCTGTGTATTTTTCACATTTCAAAATGCACATTCAGTTCATGTGATTTTGCTCAGGACTTTTGTCTTTCACAAAAAGCTCAGGTTGCAGTAGAGATTGAGGAGTGTGACCCAGTTTAAATGTTCACCTCAGTTTTCCAATACAGCAGCACACCTTCCAGCAACATTTAAAGGACCCATAAACATCACCTCCCACTTCCTCCCTGCACTCTTCAAGCCATCCCATGCTCCATCAGATTCATCATGCCATCTTCACATTGCCCATGCATCCTCATAGCCACACGTCTCCCATGAACTATATCTGGTGCTCATGGGCCATGCCATGGCAACGAGAATTACTTTAAATTTATTTGAAGCAAAGTTAACCTCTAAAAATATAATAAACTCCAAATTCAAACACATTTTCATTGATACTGAAGGTAACAACTCCAATACAAAAAATTAAGTATTCCCTCAGGAAGCAAGAAAACTAATCAAAGGTATATCTGTCATTAGTGTATCTTTTAGTTTCAATCATTCTTGCTTCAACAATGTCCAAAGGTAAAACCACTAAAAGTCTTTGAAGCCCAGCCAAACATTTATAATCACTCCAGTTGTTGTAACAGATGTCCTTAGCTACACTGCAAGAAAATAACAGAACAAGAGTGGTGTCTCATTTATATTTCAAAATGAAATGCCTGTCAATCCATGAAGAGGTATGGGTCAGAGAATTTTTCCAACTCTCAAGATTGTTCTTTTTTTTAAACAGCTAGGTCTTAGCACATGACACGAAAACAGATATTGACAGGGCACCTTTGCTTTTTATTGCATAACATAATTTACACAATGATGGTCAATGTAAGAGTTAATTTATCTTGGCAGCTTTCAACACATTTTAATGTTGCCTGTGACAATGTTCCCAAATTCTCAGCAGTCCCACCTCATTGGTGATGAGCTTGCCAAGGAATTGCACTTTATGAAGTATTTCAAACCGCATTTCCAAAACCCACACCAGCAGACAAAAAAAATATGTTGGAGATATTACAATTTTGTTGACTGCTCATAATGGAGAACTGGACCTTGAAAGGGACACATGTGCATTTCATACCCAAAGTCTTCCTGACCCACAGAAAGGCCACGTGAAAATGATTCGGGGCAGGAAGGCCTTTTATTACTTTTCCAGCAAAAAAAACTACATTCTGAATTTCATCATCTGATTCATCCCTCCATTACTCCAATTGATTACAGACAAATTGTATAGATGAAAGGTAGATTGAATATAATACCTTACCTGTGCTTTTACCCTGCTTATACGGACACACTGCTGCTAAGTTACTCCTGTTCAGAGCAATGGACCTCAGCCTATTAGTGTTCCTCTGGCTTGTGCTTTGGTTAAGAGATCACATTTCCGATTGAAGTGGAGCCGTGTGTTTAATTTTAAATTAAATTTTACTCAATTTTTTGATGATAGTAAAACAGCAATTACTGCATTGAAGGTTTGTTCTGTGTTTTATGAATGCAATAAAAGTTTTTTTAAAATTGTGTATACCTTATAGTTTTCTAAGTAAAAGTGTACTTTACAGGGTCAAGGGTGAGATATGGTGCCAACCAGACACTAACATTTTCCCCATAAGCTCTCTCAAGTTCATTTTATCTATCTTTTAGCGAAGGTGACATGTGCAAACTACATGAGTGCGAACTGCAAATTCTTTTTTGGAATATATATTTTTGTTTTGTTTATTGGGAGCATACGCGTATAATTGAAACCAGGTTTATTTAATTTGTCTGCTTTCATTAAAATATGCAAACTCTGCTTGATTTATTCCTCAAGGCAGCGGGGTTCATTGGCTGTAAAATCGCTCCTTAACCGTGTTCCTGTGAGGCTGTGTTGTACAGAGTCTCTGTCAGAAATCTGCACTTTCAGAGAAAAAGGTGGATACCGACAGCAAGAGAATAGAAGCTGCAAAAAAGGCCTTTATCATGCTAACTTCTTTCCATCTGAACAAAGGCAGAATGTTTATAGACCACATTAAGAACATATGATTTAACTGGTCTATATCCCTGATTCATGCTAAATGCATATATTTTGGAAAAAGCCTGTTATGAATAAGTAAATACTTGGTATTAAGACCATTTCAAAGAGACTGTTGTTTCTGCAACAACTTGTTATCCCTAACATCCCCTCCATTTCCTTTGGTATCTTCCTATACAAGCACAAGAGGCGCAACATCTCCCCCCCTTAACAACCAAGTCTGAAACATTTATTCTAAATGAACATATGTTTAATTAAATTTAGTATATTGTATCTGCTGCCTATGAGGTAGTCTCCTCTACAACGGAGAGTACAAACACAGACTGCGGGAACACCCTGGCCACTAAAATGACCCTGAACTTCCAGTCAGCTATTATTTTTATTCTCCACCTCATGTGCACTCTTGCCTTTCTGTCCTTGGTCAGCAGCTACTCTTCTAACTGTGCATTTTAAAGCCTTCTCAACTGCATGTCCCACAATGTCGTATCAAAACCTCTGTCCCAGGTTTCTTACTGGGTTGTTTTTCCTCCCACTCTTGTTTCTTTGTTACTTCCTTTAGATCATGGAATCCCTACAGAGTGGGAACAGGCCATTCAGCACAAGTCCATACCAACTCTCCAAACAGCATCCCACCCAGACTCACCCTCTACCCTGTAACTCTGCATTTCCCATGGCCAGTCCACCTACCCTACACATCTTTGGATTGTGAGAGCACCTGGAGGAAACACACACAGAATGCAAAAACTCCACATGGAAAAATCACCTAAGGCTGGAGTCAAACCCAGGTCCCTGGCACTATTAGGCAGCAGTGCTAACCATTGAGCCACCATGTATTTGGTCTTGCAGTATGAAATATTTATTGTTTAATCCCACTATCAAATACATTTTATTCTTCTACAGACTGCCTCCTCCTTTACTATCTCAAAAACGATTCATAACTTTCTCACTTCTGATGGAAAGTCATTGACCTGAAAAGTGAACTTGATTTCTCTCTCTACCGCTGCTGTCATATCTCCTAAATATTTCTGCTAATTTCCAGTATACAACTTGTTTTACTGCTTAATTCACTGTCATTTATCTTCTAGGAATGCCCACCTCAAAGCAGTTTTTCTCTTCTCTTTGACAGAATTTCTGTTTGTTTTGACTTCATTGATTTCTCCTTCTCATGTTTGGTCAGAAATCTACCAACCTCAGTTTCACAGCGACGTCTCCTTCTTTAGCAAATGTATCTGACTCTGCTTTATTTCACAAGTCTTGTGACCAAAACTCCAGTTTGGATCCTCCCATCATTACACATACTTCCTAGACATTCAGAATTCCTTGAATTACTGTTCCTGCAGCCTCCTGGGATGCACTCTCAACATCATGCATAACCACATGTATGTTCTTGATCTCTGTCTCTCTTTGGCAGGTCCAACTCACTCTGTCCCAAAGCTGTCCCAGGCAAATGGGCAAGCGGTCATTCTGCCCCTAACCTGACCCCAAGGAAATGGTCCGGAAGGGGAACAATGGCAGCAAACTAGCATTCCACTTCATCCTCCACCGCATCCTACATTTTAGCAAAATTCTTTTTCTCTTATCAGGTGTGAGGCTTCAATAACTCATGGGTACAAACATTCTTCTGGATTCTTCTTGCCCTTCACTTTTCTCTTATCCCGTAATCTTTCCAAATCTCATACCAAGCCATATGCCCTCTGACCTTCACCTCTCTGATCCTAAAGGATCTGCCTTTAGCAAAGGCCTTAGTTTCATTCCCTTACACCCACCCCCTCCCAGGACTTGACCCTGAGCTCTTCTTTCAATGCCTTCATCTTCACACTTCCATGGCTAGGAATCCTTCCCCTAATACACAGGTCCTTTTACCCATTTCTAGTATTTTGCCCCCACCTGGATTGTTTAGCTCCCTCTGGCCTCTTAACTTCTCAGGCTGTTTTCACTGGGAACTCCCAGCATGGCAAACATGACCTCAACTTCTCTGCTAACCCCAACTTGCTCAAACTTGCTGTTGTCTATTCTCTCCGCTCCAATTCTAGCATTGTTACTGAATCTACTGTCACGTGTGGTACTCTGTATGGTGTCTGGTACGCCAGCCTCTATCTGAGGCCTCCTGCTTTTCACTGGGCCATGAACCCAGTGGAATGCTAGTTTGCTGCCATTGTTCCCCTTCCAGACCATTTCCTTGGGGTCAGGTTAGGGGCAGAATGACTGCTTGCCCATTTGCCTGGAGGTAGTCTCATTGTGGCAGACCTAGAGGCTTATGCTAGAGTACAGGAAACAGGAACAGGAATAGACCATTTGCCCCACTGCACCTGCTCCACCATTCAATTGGGTCGTAGCTCATCTGACACTCCTCATGTCCACTTTCCTGCCTTTTCCCTGTAACCTCTATTTTCCAGGCTGATTTGAAGCCACCTTTCTGTGTGGTCCCCACTAGAGAACGGCTGTGGCCACTTTTGTTATCAGAAGTGGCAAACACATTTTACAGGTTTGTCCCCCGTGCCTGCAATAGCAGCTGGCTGAACCTGTTATTGGTCTTCCCAAGCTTAGAGAGTCTGTCAAGGATGGTGGGTGTGTCCTCTAGTCATTATCTAATCAGTCTAAGTAAACTCAGTGTTAGATTCCTACTTGTGACATAGTGTGGCATTAGGCTGTGTGTTTGACTCTGCATCTGGATCTTGATCGAAAGAGGAAAATCTTTTCCAGCTGGAGTGCGAATGCCGTGTGGGAAAGATGGTACTTCAGGGAGTGGATCACGTCGTGAGTGCCGCACCAAACAGTGTTATTGGAAGGCATGTGCTCACAAGTTTTTGAACGCCTTGTGATTAAGAAGTGAGTCTGTCTCCAGGCAACATGGTAACTCCAGCTTGAGGCAGCCTAATGAGATATAAACTCTTTACTCAATGATCCTGAATTGTTTGAAAAGAGTCACTCAGCTTTAAAATCAAATCTGATCACAATCCCTGTCACCTTTGGCATGGACATATCCAAAATGATATTTTAGTGCTGTTCAAACAAAAGGTTCTCTTTTTCCCCAAATCCCTGCATTTATCTGGTTCACGAATATTCAGCTGCCTACCTAATTGTGTATGATTTAAAGTTGCTCCGTTTAAAACAAATCGATGCTTCATCGACTTAATTTGGTGCCAGATTAATGGATTATTTGCAGGTGATTTCCATCAAGATTTACATTGGGAGGTTTGATTTATTGCTGTTCATTTTTTAAAAGTAGGTACTCGAGGAAAGTTAGCTAAAAAATAGGGGAAGAGGAGCTGTCCTATCCTTCTAGGGAATGAAATTCACAATTTCCCCAAATCTTTAAGAATTTATAATATTAGCAGGACACTAGAAAAGGGTTGTTTGCCAAAAGTAAAACACAGAAACAATGTTTACTCACCATGCAGTTGAACTTTGAAAAGACATCAAGACCGGACTGGGTGCATCTGACTTCAACGTCTGCAAAGGCCATGGTGATGAAGCTGGAGCTTGAGACTTGGACTGGGCGTGGGCTGGGGCCGGGACCTGGACCTGGGCCGGGGCCGGGGCCGGGGCTGGAGTCTGGGCCTGGGCCTGGGCTGGAGTCTGGGCCTGGGCCTGGGCCTGTGAAGAACTGTTCCACTGGCCCTCATCCTGCTTCAGCCAACTGCCTCGGATTCCCCACTTAGACAAGTAAAATTGACAGATCTCATAATTCATGGCAGAGTAGTAGAGAAGGTCCAGTACAAGCAGGATTAGGACAAAAAATCCATAAATCCACACTCCAATCAGCGCACTGTAGTTACTGAAACAAAAATATAATCAAGTGAGGATGATGGTAACAATGTAATTTAAATGCAATGAAAATACCAGAAATATTCATGGTCTGAGCAAATTAGGTTGTGGTATACTGCATCCACTGTTCCCGTTGTGGCCTCCTCTACATCGGGGAAGCCAAGCGGAGGCTTGGGGACCGCTTTGCAGAACACCTATGCTCAGTTCCCAATAAACAACTGCACCTCCCAGTCGGCGACCATTTCAACTCCCCTTCCCATTTCTTAGACAACATATCCATCGTGGACCTCCTGCAGTGCCACAATGATGCCACCCGAAGGTTGAAGGGGAACGAAGGAATGGGAGGAGGAGTTGAAATGTTTCGTGACTGTTAGTGGCAGCTGTTTATTGTGATGTGTGCATAGGTGATCTGCAAAGCAGTCCCCGAACCTCCGCTTGGTTTCCCCGATGTAGAGGGGGCCACACCGGAAACAGCGGATGCAGTATACCACATTAGTAGAGGGGCCTGGGATGGGAGTGAGGGAGGAGGTGTGGGGGCAGGTGTAGCACTTCCTGCGGTTGCAGGGGAAAGTGCCGGACATGGGGGGGGCGCGGTGGTGTGGTGGAGGGGAGTGTGGAGCAGACAAGGGAGTCCCGGAGAGAATGGTCCCTCTGGAAAGCAGATAAGGGTGGGGAGGGAAAAATGTCTTTGATGGTGGGGTCGGATTGCAGATGGCGGAAGTGTCGGAGGATGATGCGTTGGATCCGGAGGCTGGTGGGGTGGTATGTGAAGGTGCGGGGGATTCTGTGTTGGGGGCGGGGTGTGAGGGACGAGTTGTGGGAAATGCGGGAGACACAGTTGAGGTCATTCTCGACCATTGCAGGGGGCAAGTTGTGGTCCTTGAAAAATGAGGACATCTGAAATGTGCAAGAGTGAAATGCCTCATCCTGGGAGCAGATGCGGCGGAGGCAAAGGATTTGGGAATGGGGGATGGTATTTTTGTAGGAAGGTGGGTGGGAGGAGGTGTATTCTAGGTAGCTGTGGGAGTCGGTGGGCTTGAAATGGATATTGGTTTCTAGGTAGTTGCCCGAGATAGAGACAGAGAGGTCCAGGAAGGTGAGGGATGTGTTGGAGATGGTCCAGGTGAACTTGAGGTTGGGGTGGAAGATGTTGGTGAAGTGGATGAACTGTTCGAGCTCCTCATGGGAGCATGAGGCAGCGCCGATACAGTCATCAATGTAACGGAGGAAGAGGTGGGGTTTGGGGCCAGTACTGGTGTGGAAGCGGGATTGTTCCAGGTGAACTTAAGGTTGGGTGGATTTCCAGGTGAACTTACGGTTGGGGTGGATCACTGTTCAACCAAGCCAATGGAAAGATATTTCACAGAAATGCGACACTTTACCTTTTAATTCCAGAGCACTTGTAATTGACAACATTCTACAGTCAGGAGAGTGGTAAGTAAGAAACATGAAAACTCAGTGCCTGTCAGTCCTATTATCAACATTCAATTCAGTCACAGAGAGAGGTTATTTCATACCTTAGATGTCTGATCCCTGGCATGTTATTGTGCCCTTGTAGCTATATAGGCCTCAGAGAGGCATGAGGTGAGATTAGGCAAAAGGATCTTAAACTTAAAAACTGCTTTAAACTTCAGAACTGTCTTTAGGGAAAAAAAAATTATACACTATTATCGCCAAAAGAGGTCTTTAAACTTCAGAACTGTCTTTAGGAAAAAAAAATTATACAGTATTATCACAAAAAGAGGTCTTTAAACACCATTTAAAGTTCCAAATTACTTCAACTTCATTTCAGTGAATACACATCATGATTTCCCAATTCATATTTTTGAGGAAGTGAACGAATGAGCAAATCCATTGTCAGGCCACATAGCATTGCATTTGAACAACAAAACCTTAAAAAAGAAATTACAATTTGGTACATAACTCCAATGGCACACTTCTAAAATCCAGACAGGTAATCAATATCTTTATTATAATTCTAAAAATTATCATTTATTTTCTCTAGAACTTTGTTATGTGTTAAATAATGAAAATGGAAAACAGTAACTCAGATTCAACCCGAATTATCATCGGTGGAAAGATCTTTAGAGAGCAGGGAAGACAAAATAAACTTTACAGTGGACCTTAAGATGAATATATTTAGAATTTTAAACTTTTGAAACAATTTAGTTTTAAATGGGGAATAATTTGAATATAACATTGGTATCCTGTTACGTGTTTCTCTTACGCACTTCTATGTGTAAAAAAAGGTTAATACAATTACTATTACATACACTTAACTGGAGTTAATTCCCAATTTGTCAAAAGTTGGATCAATATTCTCTGCTGAAGATTGCAGCTCATGCTGGAATCTGGTTCCCCAGGCACCAGCAGTGTTATCCAACCACCCATTCTTCACATGTGTGTGTTAACTAATTCAATACTGAGGCAATTATCACAACAGAGTTGGTCTGCCTTTAATATAACATTACTTTCAAATAAGGAATATTCAATTGTGAATGGAAAAGATGGCTTTTTCCCCCCAATATTAACTGTTAAAATGCAAAAGTACCCTTTCTGGTACCAAACTGATATCAATAAAGACCAGGGATCAAATCTCTTAAATCAAATTTTTTGAAGAATGAAATAACAATGAAATCCAAATTTGAATTGCTGTTGTGGGGAGAGGTGTTTATTAGATTACACCTTTTAATAATGGCCTTTGTTCTTTTCCAAGCCCAGGCCAACCCAGATCACCACTAATGGAGATAGTGGGAACTGCCGATGCTGGAGAATCTGAGATAACAAGGTGTAGAGCTGGATGAACACAGTCGGCCAAGCAGCATCAGAGGAGCAGGAAAGCCAACGTTTCGGGTCTGGACCCTTCTTTAGAAACTAACTAGCTCCTTTTGACTCATACAGACAAAAAAGTTGCAGATGCTGGAATACAGGAAGACAAACAGGAGGCTGGAAGAACACAGCAGGCCAGGCAACATCTGGAGGAATATACCCAAAACATTGGCTGGTCATTTCCTCCAGATGTTGCCAGATTTGCTGTGTTCGTCCAGCCCCTGTTTGTCTCCTTTTGACTCATGTTTTGCAGCTGCATTGACTTTCCACACATATCCCATGTTTTGTACTTCATCTCCTACATGTAACCAAAAAATGTATGGTTCTTTCTCTAATATTTCATGCATTTTAATCAGAATCTAATCAAGCCTGCTGAATGCAGGAGCTGCGATACGTACTTGTGCATGTAGCCCTCTGCCTGTCCCGTCATGTTCAGCTGCATAACTGCCTGAAATTCGGTCTCATTGCAGCAGTACTTAAAGGTTGTGCTGTTGTGATGACAACACAACATGTAACTTTTGCTGTCTGAAAGACGAGGACAATGAAAGCCAAAGTGGTAGCGCCCTTTGACATCTGCGTAAGGCTCACAAACACGGAAATGTGCTGAGGTTACTGTTTAAAGAAAGCAAAAAAAAAATCTGAATGGAGTTAGGTGCCTGTTAAGGTGATACTAAATTCTCAAAAAACATTTTGTGGCTATTATTCAACTTGACTTTCTACAACACCTTTGCTATGAAACTATTTCCTTTTGATCACTGGGACAATAGTAAATTGTTTATCATATTCAGGCCTGTGAGGGCCTGCTTTGTTGTCACCTACTTACCCACTGACCTACATATTTATTCCTTTGCTTTCTGTCATCTCCAGCAGCACAACATAATCCTCTCACCTCCACAATTCAGAAATTATTCGCTTAATGATAGACTTGTTCTTTCTTCCATCAATCACCTCAACACTAGCTGTCCCTCACTGCCATATTACAGACATTAATATGTGCAACATCTGTTCATTCCTGCACAATTATATAGGGACAGTTGGTCCAAGCTCTTCCTCAAGGTGAGACAATGATTTAAATGCACTTCCTCAGATCAGACATCATCACTGCTTCATGCTGCTGACTTCATGAAAGCTAAATGATTTGAGCAACATTATTAATAATCTGTTGTTAAAAAAAAGGCTGGGGAACTATTTTCAGCAGTTTGCCAAGGTATTAGCAATAGCCAAATGGAGCCTTGAACTTGATTGGTCAGCCTAACCTGTGTCTAGCGCAAAAAATCACCTTAATAAAGGAAGAGTAACCTATGTTGGGAATGGTATCCTATCAGCTCATTCTAATCTGATTTTGACTTAAAATACTTACTCACACATATTAAAGGCTCTAAAGCATTATGGCTGAAGGGATGTGATGGCAACTTTCCAACTGCAGTTAGAGGGTTTCTGTCCCCCTCTGCACTTCCTTCACTTGGACCTTCAGTGATCCTTGGTGACCTTCTCTTCCTCAATGTGGAGCAAAGGACAGTCCTCCACCTCTCCAGAAATGCAGACATTAGTTTGTCCTCCAGCCCAGGGTATAATGCTCTTGGGATGTCGGATTTTCTATGTTGGGTGCCTTTTTTTAGCAATAGCTTGTTAATACCATTTTTAAAAAATCCTTAATATGCTATTGTCCTCAAATGGAGTTAATACTTAAATATCACAACCTATTCCCTCATCCATCCACCACCCCGTATGCCCAACAATTAAAAATTAGGTTAACCCTTTCTTGGTTGATTATGGAATTTGGAAGATTTTGCAAATGTGATAATTTATTGTTCTATTGAAGCTCCCTCCTCTCTCTCTTCCACCTGTCCTTCCATTTGATGACTCATTTCAACCTTTATAAAAATCACCACGTGTTCATGAATCACATTAAGCTCCCTACCTGCTGTTGTAAGCAACAGAAAGACGACTGTTGCCACGGTGATGGACTGCAGGCACAAGCTGATCATTTTTCACTTTGCTTTCATATGACTGTAGCTACGGATTTATCCCCTTAACAGAATCTGCCAACATGGTCAGCCATCACTCTTGTTGCAGTTCATCAAGCATTACCAAGGGACAGGACTACAAAAAAGAAAATTCCATGTTATGATCTATTGATAATATCACAATTAAACATTGAAACTGAAAATTGAAGTTTATCTCAAGAAATAAAAACATACGAGGATATTAAAAACTCTCAGTGGATCAGGCAGCAGCTGCAGAGAGAGAGGAATTGCTTGTTTAAGCCTTTGATTGCTTTAACCCGTTTGTGGCAGTACTAAATGTACCAAATACTTATTACACCACAAATTGGGAAAAGAAAATCTGTTTAGCTATTTCAAACTTTTCAAAATAGCAAGGGAATCTATCACAGTCGTGCAGAAACAAATGTTTTCAGTGGACACTGAATTACAGATTGGACCAAGAGGTTGTCGGATTCATAAATGAGAACACCTCCAATCCTGAGAATGGCTCAGAATAGGAACTGAATTCATGAAGTGCTGCTGTCTGTCAAAATTCAGAACTTGATGTTAGGCATCACTCAGTTGTGGCACTTTTCCCCTGAAATAGAAATTTTGTGTGTGTGTGTGTGTGTGTGTGTGTGTGTGTGTGTGTTTGTTCATTCAGAGATTTGAACATAAAGCATAGCTGCCAAATCACTGCAATACTGAGGGAGTTCTGTGTGCAGTAAAGAGTTAACTACACCTTTACTTTAACATTAGTTATCGAGCACATGTGTAAGGAACTGTGGCAGGCTGACGTAAGATCACATGCAACTGGAATCTTTTGTTGTTCATTGACATGGGAGCGGATTTGCCTTAAGCAATAACACAGATGTCATCTCACTGCATGCAGTCTGTTGGAGGGCCATTCTTTGGCATCTCAGATGGACATAAAATACTCCATTGCAATATTTTGAAGAAGAACAGGGAATCCTGATCAATACTTATCCTTTAATCACATTGTGAAAACAAATTATCAGGTCATAATCTTATTGTTGTCAAAGGGACTGGGCTGTGTGCAAATTTGCTGCCAGATTTCCTTCAATATGACAATGACATAGTTCAAATTAATTTGATTGTCAGTAAGTGCGTTAGAATCTCCTAAGGTCAGACACGCTGTAATACAAATGCAAGTCTATTTGCTTTGATACGGAAACTTCTTTAAAGTATACAGTGTACACACTTGCATAGCAAAAAATGTTCTTTTTCATCTGTTTGCGGGATGTGGATATTGCAGGCAGGATTAGCCTTTAGTGCCCATCCCTAATTGCTAATGGGAAGGTGGTGCTGATTTGCCTTCCCTAGTCAGTACAGTCCTTGGCATATGGGAGACCTGTAGTATCATTAATTAGTGAGTTCCAGGATGTTAGCCCAGCACCAATGAAGGAATGGTAATATATTTCCAAATTCAGGATGGTCCATGACTTGTGGGGAAGTTGCATTTGGTGGTGTTCACATGCATCTGCTGCCTTTGTTCCTCTAGAACATAGAACAAAGAACAGTACTGCACAGTACAGGCCCTTTGGCCCACAATGTTGTGCCAAACTTTTACCCTAATCCTAAGGTCTATCTAACCTCCAGCCTTACGTTATACTAACATCCATATGCCTATCTAATAACCACTTGAATACCCCTAATGAGGCACCTCCACTGCCCTCTTCGGCAATGCATTCCATGCCTCTACCACTCTCTGAGTAAAGAACCTAACTCAGACGTCTCCCCGATATCTACCTCTACTCACTTTAAAACAATACCCCCTCATAATAGCTATCCTAGGAAAAAGTCTCTGGCTGTCCACTCTATTTGTACCTCTGATCATTTTGTACACCTCTATCAAGTCACCTCTCTTCCTTCATTGCTCTAAAGAGAAAAGTCCTCAATCTCTCAACCTTTCCTTGTAAGACCTTCCCTCCAATCCAGGCAACATCCTGCTGAATCTCCTCTGCACCTTTTCCAACATTTCTACGTCTTTCCTGTAATGAGGCGACCAGAACTGGACACAATACTCCAGATGTGGTCGAACCAGGCTTTTGAATAGCTGGAGAATAACTTCACAGCTCTTGAACTCAATCCCTCTATTAATGAAAGCTAAAACACCATACGCCTTTTAAACAACTCTACCCACCTGGGTGGCAGCTTTCGGGGAACTGTGGACATGAACCCCAAGATCCCTCTGCTCCTCCACACTGCCAAGAATCTTTCCATTAACCCTGTATTCTGTTTTCAAGTTTGACCTTCCAAAATTTATCACCTCACACTTTTCAGGGTTCAACTCCATCTGCCACTTCTCAGCCCAGCTCTGCATCCTATCAATGTCCCTTTGTAACCTAGAACAGCCCCCTGCACATTCCAAAACTCAACCCACCTTCGTATCATCCTTGAATTTACTAATCCACCCTTCCATTCCTACATCCAAATCATTTACAAAAACCACAAATAGAAGAGGACCCAGAACAGATCCTTGTGGTACACCACTCGCAACTGTGCACCATATTGAATATTTTTCATCCACTACCACCTTTGTCTTCAAAGGGTCAGCCAATTTTGAATCCAATCTGCCACATTTCCCCCATCCAATGCCTCCTTACTGTCTGCATGAGCCCACCATGGGGAACCTTATCCAACACCTTACTTCAATCCATGTATACCACATCCACTGCTCTACCTTCATCCACGTGTTTGGTCACCTCTTCAAAGAACTCAATAAGGCTTGTGAGGCACGATCTACCCCTCACAAATCTATGGGTGGTTCAGATGATCTTGTTGACAGATCCTTGGTGTGTTACTACAGTGTATTTTGTAGGTGGCACATACTGCTGCTACTGTCCATCAGCGGTGGACAGAGTGAATGTTGAAGGTGGAGGATAGGCTACTTTGCCCTGGAGGGTGTCAAACCTCTTGAAGGATTTTGGAGCCTCAATCAACCAGGCAAACGGAAAGAATTCCATCACCCTCTACTTGTGCCTTGTAAATGGGGGACAGGCACTGGAAGACAAGGTGTGAGTTGCTCACTAAAGGATTCCTAGCCCGTGGCCTACTGTTGTAGCTACAATATTTATATTCGTCTCCCAATTCAGTTTTTGGTCAAATGTAACACCCAGGACATTGACAATGGAGAAATTTAACAAAAGTAATGTCATTGAATGTAAATGGATATTGCTTAGATTCTCTCTTGATTATGATGGTCATTTCCTGGCCACAGTGTGGCACAAATGCTTTTATCTACTTAACAGCCCGAGCCTGGATACTGTCCAGTTCTTTTGCTGTATTTGGATACCAACTGCTTTAGTAATCTTAGAAGAAGTGGATGATGTTGAACAATGAGCAGTTATTTGCAAACATTCCCTTCTGACATTATGATTGAGGGAAAATGGTTGGGTGTAGGAAACTATCCTGAGGAACTCGTGCAGAAATGTGCTTGGTGTGCTGAGATGATTGATCTCAGCCATGCAACTGTCTTCCTTTGTGCCAGGTATGAAATAGATTTCTTTGCTATAAACTGATTTCTTGGCTTGATGGTAATTATCAAGTGGGTGATATGCAAGACCAGGCTAAAGTTTGGGTTGTTGATGTTCCAGAGATACCCTCTTTTAGTATAATACTAATAATTACATTCAACATGGCATCTTAATGTTCACTTTCTGAATGTTACTACATGGTGGCAACAGTGAACAGACTGCTGGAAACAGAAGCAAGCAGAACAGAGCACTTGAAGTGAAGACCAATGGCACCACCGTGCTGCAGTTGCAGGTTAAAATAGATCAAAGCTGGGCCAGCAAGCCAACCACAAAAGAATGGGAGGAAATCTGAAAGGCTGCTTGGCTGTAGTATAGTGCAGCAGGTGAAGGACTTTAAAAACATAAGAACACAGGAACATAAGAAGTAGGCAATTCATTGCTTGAGATCTAATATGATCATGAATTTCAGCCTCAACTCTACTTTCCTGCCTGCCCTCCATAAGCCTTCAACAGATTACTAATTAAAAATCTGTAACTCCTCCTTACATTTACTCAATGTTCCAGCAACAATCACACCCTGGGGTAGTGAATTCCACAAACTCACAACCCTTTGAGAGAAGTCATTCCTTCTCATCTCTGTTCTAAATCTGCTACCCTATCCTAAAGCTACGACCTCTCATTCTAGATTGCTCACAAGGGAAAATATTCATTCTATGATTACTTTGTCAATCCCTATTAGCATCTTATATGACTCAATTAGAACTAGCGGGTTTTGAGAAGATTTGTAGCTCAGGTTGAGGTTCTGGATGTGAGATTGCTCGCTGAGCTGCAAGGTTCATTTTCAGACGTTTCGTCACCATTCTAGGTAACATCATCAGTGAGCCTCTGACGAAGCGGTGGTGTTATGTCCCGCTTTCTATTTATCTGGTTAGGTTTTCTTGGGTTGGTGATGTCATTTCCTGTGTTGGTGATGTCATTTCCTGTTCTTTTTCTCAGGGGATGGTAGATTGGCTCCAAATCAATGTGTTTGTTATGGAGTTCCGGTTGGAATTCCATGCTTCTAGGAATTAGAACTGCCTCCAATGTAAATACATCACCTCTTAAGGCGGCCAAAATTGTACACAATATTCCAAATGCAATCTCATGTCTGCCTGTAAAATTGCAGTAACTTTTCCTACTTTTATATTCTGTTTGTTTAACAATAAACATCAAAATTTCATTTGCCTTCCTTAATATCTTCTGTACCTGCATTCTAAATTTCTGCATGAGGACATAAAGATCCCACTGCAGTGAAGCACTCTGAAGTTTCTCTCCATTTAGATAATAAGTTTTCTTTCTATTCTTCCAACTAAACTGGATAACCTCGCACTTATCCACATTAAACACCAGCTGCCAAATTTTGGCCAATTTACATAACCTATCCACATCCATTTGTAAATTTTTACTTCTTTGTATAACTTATTTTCAAACTATTTCAATGTAATTTGCAAATCCAACTACTGAACCTTCTATCCCTGCAACCAAGTCATTAATATAGATTGCAAATAATTGGGGCCCAAGGACTGAAACCTGTGGTATCCCGGTAGTTACATCTTCTCTGTCAGACAAGACAAAATGTTTGCAGGACAGGTCAAGAGTGCCCAGAACCAAAGATTTCATCAGTTCCCATTTCCAAATGTATCATTAATGTTAAAGTGGGACATGGTTGAATGGCCATTCATGTGAGATGAAATTCAACAAATAGTTACTAATTCACATCATGTCCTCTGCCATGCATGGTTACTCTGTTCCTCTACAGTGCGAATGGCAAGGAGGAGCCGTCAGAATCTGATTGCCCCCTGGCTATCCTTGATCCTGGGGAAGGCATGCTATTGGCCACTTACATGTTTGAGTGACACTTCATATGGAGAGCCTTCCCCGGAGAGGATGGCACAGGATTCGCACCAGCTTTCCAGCTGGCAGCTAAACCCTCATCAGTCAGATTCTACCCGCTGGGTTATTTGGCACGCCAGTAGAGTGAGAAAAGTTTTACGCAAGCTAACTTAAGCCTGAGATTTTGTTTTAAAGAATAGCTGTATGCAGATAAATGAGTTATGCCAGACCTTGCAGTTACTTAAATCAGAACGCGAGCATTATTAGCAACACTAATTATTCTCATGGCGTTGCTATGTTCTTCTCACATAGACCCTTGACAACACCAGTGGTGCAATCAGCCAATCAGGCAAACGAAGGGAATCAACGTCAGCTATTTTAAGACTTTCGGATTGGTACACAACTGAAGAACAAGGTGCTTCAGCTAACAACTGAGTGCAGTTAATGCAGTGCACTGATGGGTCCTTACGAAGCCTTCATTATAAAACTTACCTTCTTGATACTGAGAGTGGAATCTGGCACTAATCTTTATTTGGGGGAGGCAGGGGTAACCTACATATTTAATGCCTTTTTATTACTCGATGCTGTCAGCGTTATTCACATCGATGCTGTAAATGAAATTGCATCTCAGTGAGGAAGAAGGAAATTATATTTTTTTTAAAATGCCAAATATAACTAGTGCATTGTCTGTACAATGGCAAATAGATGGCAGTCAGATTTACACCTGTGGTTCATTCACTGGGATCCTGTAAGCATTCAGAAACTGTTCAGGGGTTTTCTCTGATATAACAAGGTGTAGAGCTGGATGCATACAGCAGGCCAAGCAGCATCAGAGAAGCAGGAAAGCTGACATTTCAGGTCTGGATCATTCTTCAGAAAATTTTTCTCTTGAGGCTTTGCTGTCAATGGAGCTATCTGAATTGCAGCTATAAAAAATGCTTACTAGCCATCTATTGGAAAATGTTGCACTCCTGGTGACTGGGCATAGAGACAATTCACTTGTGTATGGAAATCATTTGTGTAAGTGAGAAAATGACATCAATGTGCAGTCACTGGTTTGGGAAAATGGTCAATTTGTTTCATAACCGCTATGTTAAATTGGAGTGCATTTTACAAGCTTCTTACCAACCAAGGTGACATGTAAGCATGATAGTTATTCAAATTTTTAAATGTTTGAGATATCAATCACAATCATATCATTCTCCTGTCAACAGAGTCTGTGAACAGGCCCAATGCTTCTCAATTCAGTTTTATTCACTTGTGGGATATGGACATTCCTGTCTGGACAACATTTATTGTCCATCCCTAGTCACTCCTTGAGAAGATGGTGGTGAGCTGGTTTCTTGAACCGCTGCTGTCTCCATGACATATGTTGACCCACAATGAACTTAGGGAAGGAATTCCAGGATTTTGACCAAGCAACAGTGAAGGAACGGTGATGTATTTCTAAGTTAGGATGGTGAGTGGCTTGGAGACAAACTTGCAGGTGGTGGTGTTCCCATGATTCTGTTGCCCTTGTCGTTCCAGATGGAAATGACCATGAATTTGGAATGTGCTGTCTGAGGAACTTTGGTGGTTTTCGAAAGTTCATCTTGTAGATAGTACATACTGCTGCTACTGAATGTTGGTGGTGGACCATGGTAGGGTTCCTCTTGTCCTTAATTTCCATGTATTTCTGCAGGCCCACCGTATCAAAAGAGTCATTCTCTGCCATTTTAGTCAACTCTGGTGTGACGCCACCACCATCATGAAATATGTTTTCCAACACATTCCAGCAGGAAACATAAGAACATAAGAACTAGGAGCAGGAGTAGGCCATCTGGGCCCTTGAGCCTGCCCCGCCATTTAATAAGATCATGGCTGATCTTTGAGGCTCAGCTCCACTTATCCACCCACTCACAATAACCCTTAATTCCTTTACTGTTCAAAAATTTATCTAGCCTTGCCTTAAAAACATTGAGTAAGGTAGCATCAACCACTTCACTGGGCAGGGAATTCCACAGATTCACAACTCTTTGGGTGAAGAAGTTCCTCCTGACCGCAGTCCTGCATCTACCTCCCTTTATTTTGACGCTATGCCCTCTCGTCCTAGTTGCACTGCTGGCGGAAACAACGTCCCTGCTTCCACCTTATCTATTCCCTTCATAATCTTATATGTTTCTATAAGATCTCCCCTCATCCTTCTGAATTCCAATGAGTATAATCACAGTCTACTCAGTCTCTCCTCATAATCCAACCCTCTCAACTCTGGAATCAACCGAGTGAATCTCCTCTGCACCCTTCCAGTGCTAGTACATCTCTTCTCAAGTAAGGAGACCAAAACTGCACACAGTACTCCAGGCGTGGCCTCACCAAGACCCTGTACAGCTGCAGCACAGCCTCCCTGTTTTTAAACTCCATCCCTCGAGCAGTGGCAGACAAAATACCATTTGCCTTTTTAATTACCTGCTGCACCTGCAATCCTACTTTTAGTGATTCATGCACAAGGGCACCCAAGTCCCTCTGCACAGCAGCTTGCTGCAATTTTTTCCCATTTAAAACATAGTCCATTTTGCTCTTATTCCTACCAAAATGGATGACCTCCATCTGCCAGATGTTTTCCCACTCACTGAGACTATCTATATCCCTCTGCAAACTTTCAGTGTCTTTTGCACACTTTGCTCTACCACTCACCTTAGTGCCATCTGCAAATTTTGACACACCACACTTAGTCCGCAACTCCAAATCATCTATGTAAATTGTAAACACATTAGCTGTCCAAAGGGATTCCATTCCTCTATCATTGCAACATCTTGTACTCTTTCCACAGCACCTTCCAAAACAATTACAGAATCGGCTCCCCCTCTCTCTATTTATTTCAGAGCCCCTTTCCCCTTCCCCATTTCTGAGGAAGAGTCTAGATCCGAGATATCAGCTTTCCTGCTCCTCTGATGCTGCCTGGCCTGCTGTGTTCATCCAGCTCCACATCTTGTTAGCTCTGACTCCAGCATCAGTAGTTCCTACCATCTCTACAGAATGTCTCACGCTTATGCTTTCAACTCCTCTGTATTCATTGTCCAAGGCACCGAACATTATTTGCATGTGAAGCACCAGTTTAGTTGTTTTGCTTCAATCTAATTGATTGCATTTGCTGCCAACAATGCACGGGAGAGACCAAATGCAGACGGGGTTATCACTTTGAAGAATAAGCATGATATTAAGTTTGCAGTCACTTGTCATTTCAATACACCATTTTGTTGTTATGCTAACATTCCTATTTGAGGCCTGGTGTGGTGTTTTATTGAATCATAATGCAAGCCCCTGGACAGTATCTCACTTTTGTGCTGGAGCACTTCACTGCCTTCAGAGCTCAATATTGAATTCAACAACTTCAGACCATGAACTCTGTCCTCTATTTTGATATTATACCCCCTCAGTATCTTGTTTTCATAATTATCCTTTCAGCAGAGTTGAATTATATTCTCAGAGATAATGGGAACTGCAGATGCTGGAGATTCCAAGATAATAAAACGTGAGGCTGGATGAACACAGCAGGCCAAGCAGCATCTCAGGAGCACAAAAGCTGACGTTTTGGGCCTAGACCCTTCATCAGAGAGGGGGATGGGGGGAGGGAACTGGAATAAATAGGGAGAGAGGGGGAGGCGGACCGAAGATGGAGAGTAAAGAAGATAGGTGGAGAGAGTGTAGGTGGGGAGGTAGGGAGGGAATAGGTCAGTCCAGGGAAGACGGACAGGTCAAGGAGGTGGGATGAGGTTAGTAGGTAGCTGGGGGTGCGGCTTGGGGTGGGAGGAAGGGATGGGTGAGAGGAAGAACCGGTTAGGGAGGCAGAGACAGGTTGGACTGGTTTTGGGATGCAGTGGGTGGGGGGGAAGAGCTGGGCTGGTTGTGTGGTGCAGTGGGGGGAGGGGATGAACTGGGCTGGTTTAGGGATGCAGTGGGGGAAGGGGAGATTTTGAAACTGGTGAAGTCCACATTGATACCATATGGCTGCAGGGTTCCCAGGCGGAATATGAGTTGCTGTTCCTGCAACCTTCGGGTGGCATCATTGTGGCAGTGCAGGAGGCCCATGATGGACATGTCATCAAGACCAACCTCCGGATACAATGCATTATCCTCCGACACTTCCGCCATTTACAATCCGACCCCACCACCCAAGACATTTTTCCATCCCCTCCCCTGTCTGCTTTCCAGAGAGACCACTCTCTCCGTGACTCCCTTGTTCGCTCCACACTACCCTCCAACCCCACCACACCCGGCACCTTCTCCTGCAACCGCAGGAAATGCTACACTTGTCCCCACACCTCCTCCCTCACCCCCATCCCAGGCCCCAAAATGACATTCCACATTAAGCAGAGGTTCACCTGCACATCTGCCAATGTGGTATACTGCATCCACTGTACCCGGTGCGGCTTCCTCTACATTGGGGAAACCAAGCGGAGGCTTGGGGACCGCTTTGCAGAACACCTCCGCTCAGTTCGCAACAAACGAACCACCTCCCAGTCGCAAACCATTTCCACTCCCCCTCCCATTCTCTTGATGACATGTCCATCATGGGCCTCCTGCACTGCCACAATGATGCCACCCGAAGGTTGCAGGAACAGCAACTCATATTCCGCCTGGGAACCCTGCAGCCATATGGTATCAATGTGGACTTCACCAGTTTCAAAATCTCCCCTTCCCCCACTGCATCCCTAAACCAGCCCAGTTCATCCCCTCCCCCCACTGCACCACACAACCAGCCCAGCTTTTCCCCCCCACCCACTGCATCCCAAAACCAGTCCAACCTGTCTCTGCCTCCCTAACCGGTTCTTCCTCTCACCCATCCCTTCCTCCCACCCCAAGCCGCACCCCCAGCTACCTACTAACCTCATCCCACCTCCTTGACCTGTCCGTCTTCCCTGGACTGACCTATCCCCTCCCTACCTCCCCACCTACACTCTCTCCACCTATCTTCTTTACTCTCCATCTTCGGTCCGCCTCCCCCTCTCTCCCTATTTATTCCAGTTCCCTCCCCCCATCCCCCTCTCTGATGAAGGGTCTAGGCCCGAAACGTCAGCTTTTGTGCTCCTGAGATGCTGCTTGGCCTGCTGTGTTCATCCAGCCTCACATTTTATTATCTTGAATTATATTCTGCTGTTTTGCTATTAATGCCACCTAACAATACCTTCACACCATCTATGCATTTGCCTATGCCGGGAATTCCTTTGCTTTTTGTTTTGTGAAGCCTTTGATCTCGAATCTCTCTTGATTCTAACCTTTTTCTGATCTTTCCATCTGTTCCACTTGTTCCTCCCTACCTTTCTCAACAATATAAAACACATCACTTTTTCACCTTTCTTTAGTTCCAAAGATACATTATGTTGAACTCAAAACTTTTGTTGGCCAACCTGCTAAGTTTCTCCAGCACTGTTTTATGTCATTGGTTTGAAGTCCTGGAAGCAGATGACTTATAGAGGGGAAAATGCTATGTAATAAAGTCTTCAATTCTAGGAATGGAAGGACTGAAGAGAGGAGGAAGATGTGACAATGCATTGAATTTAACTGGGAATGAAAGAACAAAGTTCAGAGAAGCAGTGAGAATAGCTGTAGTGCAACTAAAAAAAGTTGAAATTTAACATTTTAAGTTCACACATGGAATGTGAGCATCAGTGGCAAGGCCAACATATGTTGTCCCTCTCTAACTAATCCGATGATGGTGGTGAATTGCTTTCTTGAACCACTGTAGTCCATCTAATGTAAATACACTCTGATGTTGTTGAGACGTGAGTTCCAAATTGGGAAGTAGTGACACTGAAGGAATGAAGATATATTCCTAAGTCAGAATGATGATTTAGCTTGGAGGGGAACTTCGAGGTGGTGGTGTTCCATGTATCTTCTGTTGTTGTCCTTATAGATGGTAGAAGTCCTGACTTTGGAAGGTGTTGTCAGAGGAGCCTTGTGTGTTGTTGCAGTATATTGCTGTAGACAGTTCAAACTACTGCTACTGAATGTTGGTGGTGAAGGGAATGAATGTTGAAGGTGGTAGATTGGCTGTTAATCAAGCAGCTGCTGTGTCCTGGATGGTCTCAAACTTCTTAAGTGTTGTTGAAGCTGCCCTCAGCTAGGCAAGTGGGGCGCTTTCCATTACACTCTCGTATATTGTGATCATGCTTTGTGAAGTCAGGAAGTGAGTTACTCGCCTCGGGACTCCCAGCCTCTGAGCATCTCTTTTAGCTGTAGCATTTATATGACAGGTTCAGTTAAGTTTCTGATCAATCGAAACCTCCAGGATGTTGATGGTAGGGAAATTGGTAATGATAATATCATTGAATGTCAATGGGAGATTACTAGATTCATCCTTATTGGAGATGGACAATGCTGAACACTTGCGTGGCATGTATAATACTTGCCATTTATCAGCTGAAGTCCAGACATTGTCCAGGTCTTGTGTGTTGACATGGGCTGCTTCAGTATCATTACCAGTCAATATCCCCTCTTCTGACTTTATATGAGTAAGAGCTTTGATTTAGCAACTGAAAATGGCTGGGCATAGGACATGACACGGATAGCCTGCATCAGAGATGATTGGCCTCTAACAATGACAATCACCTTCCTTTGTGCTAGGTATGACTCCAAAGAGTTGGGAGTTTCTCCCTTCGAGCTCATCGATTGTTTGTTTTCATCTGTGTATGATTGCACTTGTCTGATCACAGATCCCTATACATTTCTTGAACACCTAAACCTATGGAGGGAGCTAAAGAGTCATGGCCTGATTCCAAACACTGTTCGAACATTTTAGAGAAGACCTGGAATCCACTATAATAGACACGAGAATGTGAAACTTCTGTAAAGAAACTGTTTGGAGTTAGAGTTGTCACTGTATGGCCCTGAGTCAAATCAGCAAAACCTAACCCAAACGTAACACCCTTGATTCCTGGTGATTTCAATTTTAGCAGGCCTCCTTCTTTGGACCAAAGCTGCTAAAGTTGTGTGGCCCTACCAGCAACCAAATTGGGCTCTGGTAAGCAGTTTATTGTTAAGTATCATGTGGTAGAACTGTGATAACATCTCCTTTCGCTTTGTTGAAGGTTGAGAGTAAATTGTTGGGGTGGTGGTTGTCCTACCTCTTGTGGACAGGAAAATAAAATTAGCTGGATAATTTTCTAGATTGGCAGTTAAATACTTGTCTGGTAGCTGCATTGGAACAGTTTAGTTTGGGCTATGACAGCTTCTGAAACACAAACCTTCTGGTCTTTGTCAGGGCCCACAACAAAGGCATTGGGACGGATGTCACAGGCTCTGGTGTTGCTCTTGGATGGGCTCCCAGCCCTGACCCAAAAACAAGCTCAGTGACCCCAAACCCAACATATGAAGTAGCTTCAGGCCATGTCCCCAGTCCCCAGTCCCCACCCCCCACCCTGACGTTAGCACAATGGCCTTGCCTTGTCTTTGCACTGCTATGCTAGACACCCTATCATTAACGTGAGGAGTGGAGCCTCTTCCTCCTCCTGTTCATCGTTATCCACAGCTGTTCTCAACTGGACATGTCAGGACTGCTGAGTTTTTGACTTTGCTGATTTGCTCTGTTTATTCATGTGGTGTCTGCTGTTTAAGATGCCTGTGGTGTTGTGTCACCAAGTTAGCTCCTCCCTGTGGTATCCATATACTGATCCTTGAATGCTCTTCAGCACTAATCTGAAAGTGAGAAGAAAACTCATCAATCAGCAAGCTTTTTCCAAGATTAAATGCTAATTTGTCTACAGTAGCCCAGAGATTGTTGAACATTCAATTCAACAACAAACAAGATGGGCTTGTTTCTCATTGCATTTCATCCTGGCTCCTTATACGCCCAATTCGAAACTATACAAAAGTCTGTTTGGACAAATTCAAATGGGGCTCAAAGCCAAAATCAGTCCACATACTGTCTCTGGATTAGAACTGTTAATGAGAAAACATCTTTGGTGGATGTTGTTTTATGAAAAAGATAAGCATTTGGTTCCAGAGGCCATTGACAAAAAATTATTTCCTGGTGCAGATTGGTAGAAGCATTGAATTGTGTAAAGGGATTCAACAATGTTCTTGTGTTTCTCCTCTGTAGAATGTAAAAAAAATTATTAATAATATAAAAAACCATACAAAACATTCTGTTTAAATGATCTGTGGGTTCTGTACTTTATTTTATTGAAGCATTGACGTGCAGTCCAGAGGATAATTTAATGCAATTATGGGATCTTGCCTGCTGGCCTGACAGCAAATTACAATTTTTCTATTTTACAATGGTGACTAGATTTTAAAAGTACCCAATAGTGTGTAAAAACGTATAGATACAAGATCTTTCTTACAGCAGACAGAAACTCCATAGTCTTATCATAAAGACTTCCAATGAAAGGGATTAATGGGAATAGATAGACAGATCAGTGTAAATACATATTATACTGTCTTCAAATTGTGTATTTCAAACATAAAAAAAGACAAATGGCATTGTTCAATACTTAGAGGCATTGCTCCTTTTCGGGGAGCATCACTTAATAGCTGGGCAGTGGCAGGTCTTGCTCAGAATCAAAGATCCAAGGACTTTCTAAGACTTCCAATTAGAGCTGACAGCAGTTCATTGCTTGGCATTACCACCTTGAAGCTGGTGGCTCCTGCTGGCAATGCCCCAGCATTATCAAGTGATCCAGAACACAGGGTGTGATGAAGGAGGGAACAGTGTGATGTGGCGTTGGAGGAGAGCTGAGCTGGAAGTAGTGTCAGCAGTAAAGGTAAGGAGATGACTCTCCTTTCCCACTGTCATGTCCCCCAGTCAGGATCTGGCTTCTTGTCAGTGAGGGTTTCAATCCCTCTTATGTCTGCTAGCTTCCCCATTGCCTTTTGGGTATTCCCTCATGTTCAAACAGCAACGCCCAACCCCACCCGCTGCAGTGGGAATAAGGAGGTACTTAAGTTGGCATCATTTCCCATGAAGTGCCTCAGTTGACCATGGTCTTAATCAGGGCCTAGGGAGGGAGATAGAGGGGTCCTCGCCTGTCACCCTCCTATGCAATTGCATCCAACTCCACGGCCATCTTCACTCACTGCATAAAAACCAAAAGAACTGTGGATGCTGCAAATCAGAAACAAAAATAGAGATGCTCACAGGTAAAGATCAGCAGGTCTGGCAGCGTCTGTGAAGAGAAATCAGAGATAATGTTTCAAGTCTGGTGACCCTTCCTCAGAACTCCTCAGTACCTGTGGAATAGTATACCTAAGCCACCAGTTGGATATTGCTGATGTAGTGTGATCCAGAATTGGGAATTGAATTTGCCACATTTCCTTGATCTAATGGGGCCTTTACATGTGTAAAATGGACTGGATTTCCACACGAGTTCCTGATGTGAAAAGGCTAGCATTGAGGTTTAGCCCGTCTAGTCCTTTCCTGTTGAAAGGGGTTGTTGAGTTAAGTGTATATTAATGCACACTGCGGTATTGTTGAAGAAAGGAAAATTTAACCATTTCACATCCATGGCATTAGTAAAAACCAAAAGAACTGCAGATGCTGTAAGTCAGGAACAAAAACAATGTTTCTGGAAAAGCTCAGCAGGTCTGGCAGCATCTGAGGAGGAGAAAACAGAGTTAACATTTCGGGTCCAGCGACCCTTCCTCAGCACTGATGGTGGCTGGGAAAATGTCAGTTTATATGCAGAAAATAGGGATGTGGGTGGGGTAGGGAGTAAATGATAGGATAGAGCCCAAAGAGAGAGAAAGAGATTCGGACAGACAAAGGAATTGCTGACAATCAGGCTGGGAGGGTGAGTAGGTGTTAATAGGGACTGTTCGTGACTAACAACAGGGGGTGTGTAATGGCAGGCTACGTGGTAACAAGGCTTGGTATGTGGGGTGGGGGCTGGGACATGGGAGAGTTAACGCCCTAAAATGATTGAACTCAATATTGAGTCCAGAGGGCTGTAGTGGAAAATGAGGTGTTGTTCCTTCAGCTTGCGCTGGACTTTACTGGAACACTGTAGCAAGCCGGAGACAGAGATGTTGGCTAAGGAGCAAGGCAGTACGTGGAAGTGTCCGGCAACAGGTAGTTCAGGGTCTTTTTTGTGAGCAGAACGTAGATGTTCTATGCTTCATTTCCCCAGTGTAGAGGAGACCACATTGTGAGCAGCGAATGCAGTAGACTAGATTCTTGGAAGTGCAGGTGAAGTGTTGCTTCACCTGGAAGGTATGTTTGGGCCCTTGGATACTGGGGAGGGAGGAGGTAAATGGGCAGGTGTTGCACCTTTGCCGGTTACAGGGGAAGGTGCTGTAGGGCTGTGGGGAGGTGTTGAGGGTGAAGGAAGTGTGGACCAGGGTGTCCTGGAGGGAACAGTCCCTGCGGAAGGCGGACAAGGGAGGAGAGGGGAATATGTGACCGGTGGTGACATCTTGCTGGAGGAGGCAGAAATAGCATCTGATGATCTTCTGGTTGTGGATGCTGGTGGGATGGTAGGTAAGGATAAGGGGAACCCTATCACTGTGGAGGGAGGGAAGAGAAGGGGTGACAGCAGAAGTGCAGGAGATGGGTTGGACCCGATTGGACTGCAATGGTTCAAGAAGTTAACTTGGCACCATTTGCTCAAGGGTGCCGAAGGGTTGGCAATAAATGCTGGCCCAGCTAGTGATGCCCACATCCTATGAATGAATAAATTTAAAACAAGGTGCTGGGAATCAGTTGCCTGTCACAAATCTCATGCATTTTTCATTTCAATTATCTTCACTCATTTGAGTGTGAAAATGTTCCAAAGTAAAAGGAACTTCAAGTAATGTTTTTAACAACTCACTTTAAGCCATGAAACACAGAAATTCTAAATTCGGAAACTTTCAGTTTCTGTTGGCCGAACCAGAATTGATATTTTTATAAAGAGATGTTTGTTTAAAGAGAACAGTTGGTTTGTGTCTGTAGACAAGGAACTTGGCCCTGATCGGAGCATCAAGTAGTTGTGTTTGGGCAGACTCCGGCGAGAAACGTAAGCATCCACTTGTTGCAGTTCCTCCCTTGCAGAGCTGCCAAGGGGCCAGTTAGTCACATTTCATTCATCGTGTCCGAGAAAAAGTTGTAAACTTACAAGGCAGTTTTAAAGCTTATCTTTAATATTGTATCAAACTGTGAAACCTCCTGCATTTCAGTTCTCCTTCCCCTCTATGTTTTATTCCACTTTATCATGCCCGTCAAATCATTCATTTGGTCTGCTGAATTTCAAATGAAATAACACTGTCCATATAAAGAAGTTTGCATTAACACTACGTTTGATGTAACACAGAAGATGTTTTCCTAACTAGTAAAAAGCATATGTAAGAGAGCTGCTGTGATACATAGTTGGTAATTGCTCTCATTTCTTTCTGCAAACATGCCAACTTTGACTATTTGTGTTTTATCCTAAATGAGTTTTAATGGACATAATTTGATGGCCATAAATCAATTTGAACAGTCTAAATTCAATACATTCACTCATTTGTGAAATCCCTGGTAGCAAATAATAAGAAATCTAAGTCCTTGTCTCAATTCTGATGATATTTGTGACAGCGGATTTCCATCACTGTTTTAAGAATTTAATGGTATCTCTCCAAAGCTCCTTGTATGTGTGAATAATAGGTGATAGACATCAATTGGTTTATAGACAGGTTGCCGATTATGTCCTGGACAATTTTTAGGCAAGAAGATACAGTCTGTCCAAAGTTCTATTTCAATTGGTAGTCCAAAACAATTAAAACAAGGCATTAATTTTTCTACTACTACCTCAGCTGCAATTATCCTCAAAGGAATCGCCTCTGGAAATTGGGTTGTCATATCCATAATTAGAGAGATATACCGATGTTCGGCTTTTGTTTTTGGTAATGGTTGTCTGCAATCTCCTAACATTTAATTAAAGGCTCTTCAAACACTAGTATAGGTATTGAACATGTCAGTTCAATCCCCTGCTAAGGTTTTCCTACCAGCTGATACTTAAGTCATCATATGATTTATATTACTGCATTACATCCTAATGAACTCTTGGCTGTCTAAGATGCCTTTTTATTGGTTCTTAGGTTTTCTGTTTTCCAAAATACCTGCAATTTGAAGTACAGTATCTCCTTACAATATTTGAGTGCCACCTCTATCTGGTAAGCAACTGTCAATTCCTTGTTGGTAGGATGCATTAGGTGTTTCCATTACCTCACCAGAACTCGACTCTTAGTTTAACAACACTTGGAATTCCTTCAGTTTCAGTGTGAGTTGCCTCATCTTCTCTCTGAGCTTCGATTAATGAAGACATGCCAAATAATTTATTTAAAGAACGGAATAATTCAAAGGGCGTTTCAGCTATTCTAACATCTGCTTGTGGTATTACTTTCACGTCTGGTGCTGGACTCTGATTAGACATTGCTCTGGTCACTACACACAATGGAAAATACCTGAGGCTTTTGCTGGAACTGCACAGTCTTTGTAACCTCATTCAGACTTCTCATGATTATTGATGAAGCTATAATGTTTAATCCAGACAAAATCATTACCCAGGAGTAAATCAACTCTATCTGCATCTCTATCTCCAACACCATTCATGACCTCATCACCTCAGGGGACCTCCCACCCACAGCCTCCAACCTCATTGTTCCCCAACCCCGCATGGCCCGTTTCTATCTCCTTCCCAAAATCCACAAACCTGCCTGCCCTGGTCGACCCATCGTCTCAGCCTGCTCCTGCCCCACCGAACTCATCTCCACCTATCTGGACTCCATTTTCTCCCCTTTGGTCCAGGAACTCCCCACCTATGTCCGTGACACCACCCACGCCCTCCACCTCCTCCAGGACTTCCAATTCCCTGGCCCCCAACACCTCATATTCACCATGGACGTCCAGTCCCTGTACACCTGCATTCCGCATGGAGATGGCCTCAAGGCCCTCCGCTTCTTCCTGTCCCGCAGGCCCGACCAGGCCCCCTCCACCGACACTCTCATCCGCCTAGCGGAACTCGTCCTCACACTCAACAACTTCTCTTTTGACTCCTCCCACTTCCTACAGACTAAGGGGGTGGCCATGGGCACCCGCATGGGCCCCAGCTATGCCTGCCTCTTTGTAGGTTACGTGGAACAGTCCATCTTCCGCACCTACACAGGCCCCAAACCCCACCTCTTCCTCCGGTACATTGATGACTGTATCGGCGCCGCCTCTTGCTCCCCAGAGGAGCTCGAACAGTTCATCCACTTCACCAACACCTTCCACCCCAACCTTCAGTTCACCTGGGCCATCTCCAGCACATCCCTCACCTTCCTGGACCTCTCAGTCTCCATCTCAGGCAACCAGCTTGTAACTGATGTCCATTTCAAGCCCACCGACTCCCACAGCTACCTAGAATACACCTCCTCCCACCCACCCTCCTGCAAAAATTCCATCCCCTATTCCCAATTCCTCCGCCTCCGCCGCATCTGCTCCCACGATAAGACATTCCACTCCCGCACATCCCAGATGTCCAAGTTCTTTAAGGACCGCAACTTCCCCCCCACGGTGATTGAGAACGCCCTTGACCGCGTCTCCCGCATTTCCCGCGACACATCCCTCACACCCCGCCCCCGCCACAACCGCCCCAAGAGGATCCCCCTCGTTCTCACACACCACCCTACCAACCTCCGGATACAACGCATTATCCTCCGACACTTCCGCCATTTACAATCCGACCCCACCACCCAAGACATTTTTCCATCCCCACCCCTGTCTGCTTTCCGGAGAGACCACTCTCTCCGTGACTCCCTTGTTCGCTCCACACTGCCCTCCAACCCCACCACACCCGGCACCTTCCCCTGCAACCGCAGGAAATGCTACACTTGTCCCCACATCTCCTCCCTCACCCCCATCCCAGGCCCCAAGATGACATTCCACATTAAGCAGAGGTTCACCTGCACATCTGCCAATGTGGTATACTGCATCCACTGTACCCGGTGCGGCTTTCTCTACATTGGGGAAACCAAGCGGAGGCTTGGGGACCGCTTTGCAGAACACCTCCGCTCAGTTCGCAACAAACAACTGCACCTCCCAGTCGCAAACCATTTCCACTCCCCCTCCCATTCTCTTGATGACATGTCCATCATGGGCCTCCTGCACTGCCACAATGATGCCACCCGAAGGTTGCAGGAACAGCAACTCATATTCCGCCTGGGAACCCTGCAGCCATATGGTATCAATGTGGACTTCACCAGTTTCAAAATCTCCCCTTCCCCCACTGCATCCCTAAACCAGCCCAGTTCATCCCCTCCCCCCACTGCACCACACAACCAGCCCAGCTCTTCCCCCCCACCCACTGCATCCCAAAACCAGTCCAACCTGTCTCTGCCTCCCTAACCGGTTCTTCCTCTCACCCATCCCTTCCTCCCACCCCAAGCCGCACCCCCAGCTACCTACTAACCTCATCCCACCTCCTTGACCTGTCCGTCTTCCCTGGACTGACCTATCCCCTCCCTACCTCCCCACCTACACCCTCTCCACCTATCTTCTTTACTCTCCATCTTCGGTCCGCCTCCCCCTCTCTCCCTATTTATTCCAGTTCCCTCCCCCCATCCCCCTCTCTGATGAAGGGTCTAGGCCCGAAACGTCAGCTTTTGTGCTCCTGAGATGCTGCTTGGCCTGCTGTGTTCATCCAGCCTCACATTTTATTATCTATCTGCATGTGGCTTCTTAGCAACTACTACAGCCTCTGCTCCAGGCAACAAGCCATACTCTAATTGCACTTTATACAATGAAACTGAGCTGAAGGGTCTAGGCCCGAAACGTCAGCTTTTGTGCTCCTGAGATGCTGCTTGGCCTGCTGTGTTCATCCAGCCTCGCATTTTATTATCTATACTCTCCACTTATCCATTTATGAACTTGTGCCTTTGTTTCACTCTTTACTCTTCTCCAGTAAAAATAACCCCTGGGCTCTGTAATATAGTTCTGGTTTTAGCTGCATCATTTGAAGCAAACTGAATTATCTTCCCTTTTGACAAAAAACCTTTTTTGTATCTGTCATTTACCCTATAAACCTCACTTGCAGTTTTTAACCTCCAGTTGTACAATTTGATCAGTGAGATTTTCCTTTCGAGGCCCCTTTTCAGATTTACTCTTATTAACCCGAATAAGTACAAACAGCTTCTTTCACAACTTTCAGCCTTCTGAATGGAAGTGTCTTTGTTTGTTGTCAAGGCCTCAATTTTCACCTCCACCCTCAACATCTTGCTCTCTGTTCTGAGGAAGGGATCTTGGGGCATTCCCAGCTCTCCTTTCCTTATTCTGGCTATTTGCTTCTGTTTCCCTCTCCCATCTCTAATCTTTCTGAGTTTATCAGGGTGATGCCTCACCATTTGGAGTATCTGCTCGTCCTTGCATTTCTATTAAACTCAAATGCTGTACAAGGCTGTAGTCACTTACCCAGGAACCAGTTGAGTGATTGTTAGTACTGTATGCTGAGCACTCCTGAAGCACACAACCTTGTCCTGATTGTAAAAAAATCTAATCAAAAGACTGTGTCTGGACAAAACTGCCTTGATCAAACACAAATAATACCAACAACATGTCTGGCAACTTGTCCCACTATTTTAATAAGGCAACATTGTAGATACAATGAGTTCCAGTAACTCATTTTTAAAACTGTAACATCATCTTTCATAGTTATGCAGTGTCTTAATCCATTTTTTCAGATTATTGTCCAAAATAAAAATGAAAATGGTCTTTACAAGTTGGATTATTCCACGTTTATCAGCAAAGGTTCTGCAGTGGTTTGTCACTGTGTTCCGCAAAATGTCTGATCAGGTAGCACTAATTCTCTCAGTGCCTATCATCAGGTCTATTGGCATTATCTAATTACTAGCCTGCCTGGCCACATTGTGAATGTACCTTCCATGGCAAACTAGTCCGGGTGTAGGAATTGAATCTGAAATTTCTGGCCTGGAAGTGGGCATGGTCTTCTGTGCCTAGACATCTCCCGCTTCAGGCTTGCAGCCCAAATAATTTTAACTGTGCAAAACTCTGAAAGAAGGTCACAATTTCACAGTGTTGGTTGGATTAGTACAATGCCACTGTCTTTTCAATTTATTCAACCTTTGCCACAAAAAATTCTTTGCTTTTTTTCATGATCACGACAACATGCTGAGTATAGTTTCCCAAGCTGGGATAGTATCTGTGTAAGACGGGTACAGGTACCATAACCATCTTGGTCAATTAACAGTGGAGGTGTTCCTGGTTAGCCCAGAGCTTTCTTTGACTTACGGTAACTCGTAGTTTCCTCTGCCACTGAAGAAAGGTGGAGATAATGTTTCTGTCCCTCTTTGTTAATCTGCTTGTCTGTAAAACAATATACAGTGAAGATCCCACTATCTGGTATCCTGTTATTTGGAATTCTCATGCAACCGGCAAATGACAGGATTAGGTTTCCTTGCTGTGGGAACAGGTCATTTGTATGTCCCTTTCTCCCCTTCTGATCGAACCTCGCTGGCAGTATTAATGAGCAGTCCAGTCCAGGCCTACTATTCCCTGTATGTGCTGGATATGGGGGGGGAGGGTTTATCTCAGAAACAAATGAACAGATTTCAACAAAACTTGGTGCAAGGCCCAAGGAAGCACTCATTATTTTTGCAAAAGCTGCAGATTCAGATTCTGATGCTTGAATGTCATTAAAACATCTGTTAACATTGGGACACTGAGTGAATTGACTGTTTTTAAAGAATAGAAGATGCAAGCTAATGGAGCATTGGACAAAGGAGTTGCTAGAGATGCCTTGCCATTTTATATCCATTTGGATATACTCAGTAGATTGGGTGAAGGGAATGTCTTTTAAAAAGTCACTGGAAGACTCATCCTGGTGGAACAGAAGGAAGAGATCCTGTTGAAGTTGAGAAGAGCTTAGGACTTCAAACACAACACTACATTTCTGTTGAGCACGCAATGTGGTGTTCTAACATGGCTTAGCGTTCTCAAATATTTGAAGAAATGAATAGTGACTGCATTTTGTACAGTGCAGTTGTTACCTGGTGCTCATTTGATATTGATTGTAGTTTGTTGGTTACATTAAAATATTTACCATGTGAACTGTTATGTGATTCTCTGCATTGGTCATTGGAAAATTAAGATCTTGTTTTGAAAACTGTTGTCCATCTTGGACGGGCAGTTTTAAAGCAACTTAAGGTGCTTATGATGAGTGCTCTATCCCAAAGCCATAAGTAGCACAATCCTCAGACTCCATGGGGAGGATATCATATTCTAACCCACTTCCCGTTCCACCATAAGTCTCATTGACCCAGTCATATTCCCTTTCCCTTGGCTGAAAGTACCTGATGTGGTGCATGGAAGTGAAGGAAGAAGTGATATAACAAATTGAAGGAGAAGAGCACAGCAAAGGAGACCATGGGTGAGAATGCACAAAGGAAGGAGCTTTCTTCTGTTGCACCCAGTTTTGGATCAATCAAATGTGATAAAAGGCAGATTGAGGGTGAATGGTAGTGATGCTGGTCTGCCAGCTGGCCTCTGTCTCTTGTCTAAGATTTCATTGGTATTATGATTTGTTGCTTGTGCTATTTCATTCTGATTTTTGCTACCACCAGTCCTCCTTCTGCTATAAAAACCAAAAGAACTGTGGGTGCTGTAAATCAGGAACAAAACCTGCTGAGTCAAGAAGCTAAGACCTGCTGAGCTTTTCCAGCAACTTCTGTTTTGTTGCTCCTTTCTCTATGTTCAGTCTAGGGTCTGTCTAATTATCGATGGTACAGGATAGATCTTTGGTGACTCTGAACAGAAGGAGTGCTGACTTGCATTAGAAGCTAGTTTTTTTTTGCCAAATACATGTGCATACTGCTTACTTTACTAGTTGGGTATGATTAATCAGGACTCTTGGGACCTGTACAGAATATAACCCCAGTCACGTGCTAAATTGTTCCTGCACAGACCTCAGTTTCTTTCTCTCCCTTTAACTCTTCTCTATACTCAGTATCTTCCACCAGACTCACCGAGGCTGTAACAAAAACAGAAGTTGCTGGAAAAGCTCAGCAGGTCAGGCAGCACCTGTGAAGAAAAAATCAACGTGAACCTTCCTTCACCTCCAACACCCGCACTTCACGCCCCCCAAACCCCACAGCCCCATAGCATCTTCCCTGGTGACCGCCAAAGATGTAACACATGCCCACTTACCTCCACTCTCCCGGTATCCAAGGGCCCAAACATGCATTCCAGGTGAAGCAGCCTGAGAAAATAAAGCGTAGACTGGGTGACCGCTTTGCATAACATCTATGATCTGCTTGCAAAAAAGACTGAGTTGCCAGTTGCCTGTCGCTTTAACACACTACCCTGCTCCCTGATTAACATTTCTGTCTCAGGTTTGCTGCAGGGTTCCTGCAAAACTCAGCACAAGCTGGAGGAACAACGCCTCATTTTCCGCTTGGGAACCCTGCAACACTCTGGACTCAATCTCAAGTCAATAATTTTTGGGCTTAAACTTTCCTATGTCCTAGCCCCCTACCCAACACACTAGGCCTTGTTATCACATAGCCTGCTATTAAACACTACCTATTGTCAGTCACTAACAGTTCCCATTAACAGCTATTCACCCTCCTAGCTAGATCATTATCAACTTCTTTGTCTATCTCACTGCTGTTCTCTCTCTTTGGGCTCTATTCTCTGTCCTTTATCCTATCATGTACTCCCTAACCCATTCCCCTTGCTACTTTCTTCATAAACCCATGTTTTCCTAGCTACCATCAGTTCTGAGGAAGGGTCACTGACCCAAAACGTGAACTCTGATTATTTCTTCACTGCTGCTAGACCTGCTGAGCTTTTGCAGCAACTTCTGATTTGCAGCTTTCACATCATTGGAGGCTTCACTGATGATGTTACCTAGCATTGTGACGAAACATCTGAATGAAAAAGAGCCAGCTCGGTGAGCAAGTCAACAACCTCACCCACAACCCCAGCTACAAATCTTTGCTAGAACCTTAAATCCGCTTGTTCTTTCGGCTTTTATTCACTAAGACTGTAACCTTGTTACCTCTGGCTGTAACAATCTCAGGTCCATGTCCCTAGCTACTTCAATTCACATTGAAGTTAAACACTAATGTGTTATTGGGCCAAATGTCCTGTCTCTGCGTTGTATATTCATTATAACTGTCGCTTCACCTTTTTGCAGAAGAAAATGATGCATAGTCTCTCTGAAAGATGGAAAGTAGAGTATTTTGCAGCCAGAGAAGCTTAGAAACCTCAGAGCTGGGAAATATGGAACTTCTGACATGGCCATGTGTACCCTTCTTATTGGTTATAGTGAGGTCATCAGCAGCTGCCTGGTTTGAATTGAATTAGCTTTATTGTCACATGTTCTCACGGGAATACCGTGAAAAGTTTACAAGTCGCCACATTATGGAGCCATCGTGGGCACAAAGGCACCTAGATACAGATTCTCAAGAGCAAATACTTTCAGTGGTGGGGGTGGGGGGAGGAAAGAATTAGGAAAGTAGAAAAATGAAAAGTACAGCATTTACAGATTGTCAGAATAAATTAGAAAAATAAAGAAATATAAAGTTCAGAATAACGGTCTTTCCAACCCAGTCCACATCAGCATCTAGCCTCGAATAACTGAAAGACAGACCTCCACTGCCAGCCTGACCTGCACCCCACCAATGTAGGAGCTGCCACACTTTAGGTGCCATCTCTTCACCACTGAACCCACTGATTCTAGATTTGTGACTGAATATCAACACAGACACCTTTGTGCCAAGCCTTACAATCCCTAGCTTCCACTGCATTCTTTGCTTCCATAAAATCAAGGAGACAGTGCTCCTCCATTCTACACATCTCCCCATCTACCATGCAACTCCACTGAGGACAGTGCGGCCAAATGGAGTTTCTAAACAAGTGGAGGGATAAGACCTTGGGGAAAGAAATACCTTTGACTTTGTTCTGACACAAAAGCCAAGGAGTTCTTAGCTTCCTTACTGACTCCCCAGTTTGATTTTAAGGTCATCAGATTATTAATTGACTTTGGTTGTGACTTTTATCCCATCTGGAAGGAAGACCCTTTTCCCCTGTAAACTTGTCTATCCTCTGCTATAGGCATGTCTATCCTGCAAACTGCCTGATATTACAGAGATCCCTACGGTTGCTTGAAATCAGGCTACGTATAAAATTTGGTTGTTATCACTTCCACAGCCCCATGGGAGAATACATTGGGTGAATGAGGATTTACTTCAAGGGGGCTAGAATATAAGAGCAGGGATGTTCTGGTGAGCATGTGAAAGGCTCTGATCATACTGCAGTTGGAATATTGTGAGGCGTTTCTGCCCCATATCTAAGGAAGGATATTTTGATGATGGAAGCAGCCCAGAGGAGGTTTACAAGAATGATCCCGGGAATAGATGGCTTGTCTTAAGAGGATTGATTGAGGGCTGTGCGTTTGCACTCGATGGAGTTTCGAAGAATGAGGAAAGATCTCATTGAGACAAACAGGACTCTGAGAAGCTGGGATAGAGTGCACATGGAGAAGATGTTCCCACCAGTAGGAAAGTGTAGGACCTGGGGAAACAGCCTCTTGGTGAAGGGATAACTCTTTAGAACTGAGGTGAGGAGGAATTTTTTCAGCCAGATAGTGCTGACTCTGCAGAACTTATCGCTGCAGAGGCCAAATCACTTAAGTCTATTTAAGACAGAGATACATAAGTTCTTGAACAATAAGGGGATCAAGGGTTACGGGGGAAAGCAGGAGAATGGGGTTGAGAAACACATCGGCCATGATCCTATGGTGGAGCAGTTTGGATGGTCCAAATGGCCTAATTTTGCTCCAAAATCTTATGGTCTAATAATGACAACAATAAGTATAGACGTAGACTGTTGTACGTGACTTTGCTCCCCTACTGTCTCTTTGTGAAGGTCACTCCATCCACAGACATCTTCTCACAAATGTCACACACAACTTGTTTTCTAATACACTGTTCAGACTGCACACAAGGTGGTGTAATCTGTTCTCTGTAAATATTGCTTTGCTTCAGCCAATACTGCTCCTCTTCCGTGCAAATGACCTGTGCTTCTCCTGTCACTACTGCAAAGTTGCCAGTTTTGGCTATGGGTTGCCTCATTTTGGGGGCATGATAAGGGGTCCTCTCTGCACAATGGAAGCCCTCCCTAATGGTGATTCCTACCCTTCCCTCTCTTCACTGCCCCCACAACTTGTTTCCCTCTATTCTGCATCACCGCTTGCTTGTGACCAGGACAATTGCGTGACTGAAAATGGTGAAACCATGCCATTTTCTCTGATGTCTAGCCTCCAGTGATGGTCTTCCCGTTTTGGAGGAGGGACTCCTTCCCAGATGAGAACAGAAGTCTCAGAACCTGAGTGAATTAGCAGTGTGATCGCAGTCAAATTGGCCATATCTACCCAGGATTAGAGAGCTTGGCTTTTCCCTGACTTCCACCTACAGAGAATGGGGTCATAGCTTTGACATGAAATTAGCCAAATATTGTCGCAGGAAAGAACCTTTATGTTTTGAGTTCATTTGGAATTGATCTACAAGGTGAGCAGAAATGTAGAAGGGAATTTTGTGGTATCAATTTTTGGTTAGAAATGAACATAAACAGGTTACCCTTCATTTTACTGTTTCCTCCCTGGAAATGAAGATTTATTTAAAACTTCAATCCACCTTACTCACTAGGTCTCCAAGTGGACATGTAAAGGAATGCTCTGGGTATTCATTCCACAATATAAACTCAGAATTGGCAAATGAAAAACACAAGAAAACATCAGAATGCAATACATTATTTCATAAAGTGCTGCATCTTACTAACATCTTTAATTCTCACACTCACTGGAATAAGCAATGTTATTAAAATATAAGATTGTCTGGGGGTTGCAAAAGTAAACTTACAGATCTACTGCTGCACATTTTGTCCAGAAGAAACACACCATTTCAGCTTTCCTTCAGAGATAGCAAGAACTGAAGATGCCGGAGTCAGAGACAACATAGTGTGGAGTTGGAGGAACACAGCAGGTCGGGCAGCATCAAAAGAGCAGGAAAGTTTTGGGTCAGGAGAAGCTCCCAACCCGAAACGTCAACTTTCCTGCTCCTTTGATGCTGTCTGGCCTGCTGTATTCCTCCAGCTCCACACTGTGTTATTTCAGGTTTCTTTTACTCCAGACAAGTCATGTGGCCGTATGCTACAGAGGAGATATTAGTTGCTTTATCTTGAGCTTTAAGGCAATAATGTTGCCTGCCCATTGTGATATCAGTCTGGAGTAACACTGGGCTATGGGTGTCTGCATATATGCTGTCCCTGAGGCTGCTTGCTGTTTATAACGAAGTAAGCCTCTTCATCTCCTTAATATACTGTACCACCCCTTTATTTACAAATCTCCATTGTAAGTTATCAAATACAACTCTCTAGTGGAGTCTCTAAGGCCTCTTCCTTCAATACTTATTCCAGACCGGCGTCTTCTCTCTACTGATATCATAAGTCATACGGTTCAAGATTATGATTTATCTGAATCCTATTATAGCACATTAGTATCATTTGAACCCATGAGTGTATACAGAATGACCAGGTGCAATACAGTGTGAAGCTGGAGGAACACAGCAAGTCAGGCAGCATCGGAAGAGCAGGAAATGTTTCAGGTTTACACTCTTCATCAGGACTCACTACCAGATGAGAATGTACTATGTACAAAATGTACTATGAGAGTCATTTACATAAGGCAGTGATTTTAGGTCTGTGTGGATGTGAAAGGGATAGGTTGTATGGTGTTTGGCTCGGAAAGATAAATATTCATATAGGATGCAAGTGAATGTAATCAGTGGGGAGGAGTGTTAATTGGGAAACACAGTGAAAATGAATTGAAATAAGGGAGAAAGGATATATAGAGGTCAGGTTCAATTGCATATAACTTAATGGGAACAGCAGAGCAGTTTTCTGAATCTGGGTCTGCGTGGGTTTGGTATTCAGCTGCGGCCTGATTTAGTTAATATCTATTATGCACATCTGGATTAACAGGGTGAAGAATAATCATCTGTCACAGAAACCCAATTATAATTAATGAGGTTTCCATAGCAGCCAAGGTTAGGGGATAAACAAGAAAAGCAAATGTTAATTCTGTGTGGGAAACAAACTGTACTATTTGAAATCTCATTTCTGTGTCTGTCTTCTGACAAGAAAAATATGTTTGTACTGCAGTGGGGCTGAGCTCTAGCTGTGCTGAATGAACTGCTGAAGGTCAGGGTAATTTCATTTAAATACTGTTAGAATGCACATAATATGAATACAGTTACATTGTTAAAGCAAGCAACAAATCATAACCACCCACAGTCTAATCAGTCCCTACAAACAAATAAAACATCTCAGAGTTAATCTGTGCTTCAAATATTCCATTTGAAGGAATGTTGCCTTTAAGGGTAAAGCTGTGTAAACGGTGACCACACAATGTAGGATAGCACATTGTAGTGATATAGTGTCAGTTCTTTCTTCCTGCAGAGTATATTAGTCTGTTACCATGCTGTCCTATTATATTTCATATAGTATGCTGCTCTCTAATTGTCCTGTTTCTTTATCAAGTTATAAATGGTTGTGCTCAGAAAGCTTCCTTAAAATCTATAGTATTGTTGGCAGGCTGAGGTTCATTTTGCTTCTTTGCTGAGTGCAAGGAGAAATAGTTTTAGAAGTAAAAGTTTTGAAGCCTTATCTTGCTCAACACACATTTTGAGGCATTGCTTGTGTATTGGAAATCCATTAGGTTATAAAAGACCTCTGCCCTTGGCATCTACTCTATCCCCTCTTTCTACCAGCCATTTTGGACAAGTCTTTGAAGCAAGTCTTTTACCCTTCGAATGACTCATGGCGGTGAAAGGAACATTATTTCTGATGGTGAGTTAACGCTAGGAAGACCGGGTTATTTTAAAAAAATCCTTCATAGTTTTGTAATGCATAGTGTAGTCTTTCAAATCTTTGGTGGTATCTGTGGTTCATTTGTATACAGAGACATCAATCTCTGTATATTATATACATTTCAAAGCTACTGAAAGCTATTGAAACTCAGGTGTTGAAATGCAGTCAAATCTGAGGGGTATTTTCTGACATCTGATAGTTAGTAGCACAGAAGGGCAAGTCAGAGAATAGGCTTTTATATGTGGCTTCTCTCGTGAGGAAGAAATCATGAAAATGTGTGCTAACAATCACAAAATGATAGCGAGGCTATTTGATGGCTTTTTAAAAAAAAACGGAAAAAGATGTAATAAAGTACTGGCACTGTGATGTGGCTCAAAGTGTTATATTTTCTGTGTTTGTATGTGGCAATGCTGTACTGTAACCAGAAAATGAGCGTTTTGGCATTGATGTTGCACTACAGCATGTTTACTGAGAGAACAAAGTTTTTTTTTATTATTCCTTTACAGGATGTCGGCATCGCTAGATAGGCTGGCATTTATTGCCCATTCTTAAGTGCCCAGAGCGCAGTTAAGTGTCAACCACAATGTTGTGGGTTTGGGGTCTGATGTAGGCCAGACCAGGTATGGATGGCAGTTTCTTTCCTTACAGAACATGAGTGAACCAGATGGGCTCTTTTGACAATTGACAATGGCTTCATGACCAGTATTAGACTCTTAATTTCAGATTTTTATTGAATTCAAATTCCATCATCAGCTGTGATGTAATTTAAACTTGGGTCCCCAGAACATTAACTGAGTCTCTGGATAAACAGTCCAGCAATAATACCACTAGGTCATTGACTCCCCACATGACAGACCCTGTGAAAATATTAATATCTTATTCACAGTGAAAAGCACATGCCCACTGGATATGATTCCTATAAAATTCATCTAACAGTTTTTCAGATTGTGTCATGACATGTGTTATTCCCAGCTACATGCCAATTGCTAACTACATGCTAAGAAAAAGGAATGCACCAGATGAAACAGTGTGATCATTGAGAAGGCACTTAAGCAATGTAAAAGGGCAACTTTGTAGTACTTCTTCATGTGTGTATTCTGACATAATATTGAGGGATATGTTTAGGTGATGCTTTACTGGCTGCGCATTCCTTTATATTATCTTTTTGTGCACATCCTGTGCTGCTGTAATCCTGTATGCCTCATTCTATCTAAGCACCCTCAAATCAAACCCAATCTTTTGATTTATTCTCATTCAGAATATCAGACTTTTGATTTGAGTGATGCTTTTGACATTTTTTTCATGAACAATATTACAAAAGTGATAATTGCACTTAAATGTTGAGGTTTGAAGACAAAGTGTGTTCAAGCAGGCTTAGGGAAAAAAATCTAGCTGAGAAGTTGTTAATACGCTAAAATAAATTGTTTTCTTCAAAGACTGTAAACAGCAAATAATTCTCAGCAATTTTTAAACACCTCACATCTATTCTTCTTGGTAAGTCTGTCATCACTTTCTGGTTGTGAAGAAAGGGAGAGAAGCAGCATCTGAAAATTAATCTGATAGTCACAACTGTTCTCATGCATTCACTTGGAGCAGTTAAGAAATTTAACAATGCATATCTGGTTATCAAATCTCACTAAACTTTTGCTTTTAATGTGTACATTTTAATTTCTCGTCATCACCACAAATTCTGTTCCTTAGCTGTTGACTCCATTTCTCACCCTGTTTTAAATGTCTGACATTGAACCAGACTGTTCACCACAATGGTGTCCTGTTTAACTTGACCTGTGCTTCTAAACATATATTGTCCCCGGTGTGAGAAATGCCCGGTTTCACCTCTGTCACATTGCCCACCTCTTCCTGTCTCAGCTTATCTGCTGTTATTCATGTGTTTGTTGTCCATGCGCTTGATTATACCAAGCCTGGTCAGGCTTTTGTCTTTTGCTATCTATAGTCTTGAAATTATCGAAAGCACTGCTATCAATTTCCTAGAATCTGAGATAACAAGGTATAGAGCTAGATGAACACAGCAGGCCAAGCAGCATCAGAGGAACAGGAAGGCTGACGTTTCGGGCCTAGACCCTTCTTCAGAGATGGGGGAGGGGAAGGAGGATCTGAAATAAATAGGGAGAGAGGAGGAGGCAGATGGATAGTGGAGAAGATAGGTGGAGAGGAGACAGACCAGTCAAAGAGGTGGGGATGGGCCAGTAAAGGTGAGTGTAGGTGGGGAGGAGATAGGTTAGTCCAGGGAGGACGGACTGGTCAAGGGGGCGGGATGCGGTTAGTAGGAAGGGATGGGGTGGGGGTAGGGGATGGATCATCTCTAATACATCTCTCGCTCCCTCCTGGACTTCTCTGTCTCCATCCCCAGCAACCACCTAGTGACCGATGTCCATTTCAATCTCACCGACTCCCACAGCTACTAGAATACATCTCCTCCCACCCACCTTCCTGCAAAAATGCCACCCCCTATTCCCAATCCCTTTGCCTCCATCGCATCTGCTCCCAGGATGAGGGATTCCACTCCCATACATCTCAGATGTCCTTGTTTTTCAAGGACCGCAACATCCCCCTCTCAGTGGTCGAGAACACCCTCGACCGTATCTAGTGCATTTCCCGCAACTCATCCCTCACACCCCCTCCCCACAATATCAACCAAAACAGAATCCCCTCGTCCTCCCACCATGTACCACCCACCAACCTCCGGATCCAACACATCATCCTCTGACACTTCCACCATCTGCAATCCGACCCCATCACCAAAGACATTTTCCCATCCCCATCCTTGTCTGCTTTCCGGAGGGACCACTCTCTCCGTGACTCCCTTGTCCGCTCTACACTATTCCCCCCACTTCAGCCCCACCACACCTGGCACTTTCCCCTGCAACCACAGGAAGTGCTACACCTGCCCCTACACCTCCCCCCTCAACCCCATCCCAGGCCGCAAGAAGACTTTCCACATCAAGCAGATGTTCACCTGCACATCCGCTAATGTGGTATACTACATCCGCTGTTCCCGTTGTGGCCTCCTCTATATTGGGAAACCAAGCGGAGGCTTGGGGATCGCTTTGCAGAACACCTATGCTTGGTTCGCACTAAACAACTGCACCTCCCAGTCACAAACCATTTCAACTCACCCTCCCATTCCTAAGACGTGTCCAACCTGGGCCTCCTGCAATGCCATAATGATGCTACCCGAAGGTTGCAGGGACAGCACCTCATATTCTGCTTGGGAACACTGCAGCCTAATGCTATCAATGTGGACTTCACAAGCTTCAAAATCTCCCGTCCCACGACTGCATCCCAAGATCAGCCCAGCTCGTCCCCAATTCTCTGACCTGTCCTTCCTCCCACCTTAAGCCCCACCGCATCTCCTACCTACTAGCCTCATCCCGCCCCCTTGACCTGTCCGTCCTCCCTGGGCTAACCTACCTCGTCCCTAATTCCCCACCTACACTCACCTTTACTGGCTCTATCCCCATCTCTTTGACCGGTCTGTCTCCTCTCCACCCATCTTCTCCTCGATCCATCTTCTATCCACCTCCCCCTCTCTCCCTATTTATTTCAGATCCCCCTTCCCCTCCCCCATTTCTGAAGAAGGCTGTAGGCTCGAAGCACCAGCTTTCCTGCTCCTCTGATGCTGCTTGGCCTGCAGTGTTCATCCAGCTCTACACCTCACAATCTATTTCCTAATTTGCACCAAGCCCTGTTCACCCCATCACTTCTCGGTTTGCTGACCTACATTCACTTCTGCTGTAATATGTTAACATGCACAAGCATGTTTTCAAGTGTTTCCCTGCCCTCACCTCTCCATCTCTCTTTCATCTCTGCCAGTCTGCAGTTATCTGAAATCCATGTGCCCATCCATTTCTGGCATCTTGTGCATTCTTGAATTTCTTCCTTCAGTCATTGGTGTGCCTTCACTTGCCAGACCCAAGCTCTGCAATTCGCTTGCTGCTTTGTGTCTCTTTGTTCTGCTTTAAGACATCCTTTCAAACCTATTTCTTTGACAAAGCTTTCGCTCATCTGTATGTCTTTATATGGCTCTGTGTCAAAGTTTGTTTGTTAACAATACCTTGGAGTACATTTTGAGTTAATTTACTGTGGGAAAGCTGCTGCATAAATACAAGTTGGTATTCCTGGTTGATCTTTGAAGAAAGTGAGTAATGTACATATGCAACAAATTTTGGCAATTTGGTTCACATTGCAAAATACCAATGTTATACTTCTAAGTTAGGTTATTGTGGTTAGGGGCAAATTGCCAAATATAAAGCATGCAGGCTTTTATGGGATGGGGTAGTATTACTGTACTTAAGAGAAATAGCAGACAATAACCTAAACCTTTCAGAGTGGGTGGTTGAGTAGATAAATGGTTCCTTGAGCCACTAGTATTTTGATAACTCAATGGATTTGTGAGACTTCGCGAGTCCTGACATAATCGATTCCTGGTACATGCGTTTACGTGTTTATTTTGGCTAAGCCTGAGTTGCACCGAATTTTCTTGCTGCAACTCCCAGTAAGATTTTTTGCCTTATCTTACCAACGACACCTCAGTGACTACGTACGTTGCCATATGGCATCCCTCAAGTTTGGGTCTACCTCCACCATACTGTTCCCAGAATAACTTGCTATTCAGCAGATATCCACTGAAAGACTGGCATCCCTTGTGCCTATGCAATCTTTAAAAGGCCACTAAACACCCCAACAACTGATAGGCTGAAGCTATCTGTTTCAGTTAAAGACAGTTTCTGAAGATTTTGGAGATGATGCTGTGATTTTCTGATCGGTAAAGAAGTCCTGGTCAAGGGGGTCATACAAAGAAGAGGTGTCTCTTCCCAGAGGATGAGTAATCTGATCAAGGTGGCCACCCTGATTAGTGCTGTCTTCATCATCTGGCGGAACAGCCAACAATGCTGTAAGAAGGTCAGTGACCTTCTCTGTTCCACCAGGGTAGGTACCATGCCCGTCCCTCTGCCACCTCACACTCATTCTACCTCTGCTACTGCACCCACCTCCCACCAAGGTTTGTGTTCTGCCATTAGTGGGATTATTGCTGGACAGTTAATTCTGAGACTGAGGTAATGCTCTGGGGACTGAGGTTCGAATCCCTCAGGGTAGATGGTGGAAATTGAATTCAATAAAAACCTGGAATTAAGTGTCTGATGATGACCATGAATCTGTTATCAATTGTTGGAAAAACCCAGCTGGTTCACTACTGTCATTTAGGGATGGAAATAACTATCCTTACTCGGTCTGGTGTACACATAACTCTCGACCCATAGCAATGTGGTTGAGTCTCAACTGGGCATTTAGGGACGGGCAACAAATGCTGCCTAGCCAGCAATGCCCTCATCCCACAAATAAAAAAACTCTATCTATTGCTTGCAACATTTTCCCTTACACCCTCTGCTCCATCACAATGCTGCTTCACCATTTCCTCGGAACACCTCACTACCTTTACCCCAGCTGCATCAGCACTAAGCACTAAGCAGCCTTGCCACCCATTTTCCCCTCACTCACCCCTCCCTTTTCTCAATAAAATGGGATTGCCAGGAACCTCCTCAGCTCGAAGAGTAACAGCGCTCAGCTTGATCCTGTTCTCTAAAGGCACTCTTGAGGAGACAATAATGGGATAATTTTCCACATTCCAGCCAAATATGTCCTGTGTTCGACTGTAGCTCTGTTATTGCCATCTCTGCTGAGATTAGCACAATGTATGCAGAGCAAGTATTGACATTGGGACCTTCCTGGCCGCTATGGCTCAGTGTCCCATGCTGGATAGTTCATTAACCATTGAAACATTGTGAAATGAGAGAGAGAATATTTATTAAACTTTCTACTAATAAGGGAGTCTAAAATGAACATTAAAGCTGCATTCAATTTAAATGACTGTAGTGTATGCTAAATCACAATTTCCCCAGAGTAGGAAAATAAATGATTTATAATAATTACATGCTTTATGTAAGATCAGCTTCATTTTGATTGATTATCAAGGTTAAATGTCACTTAACAAAAGATAAGTGATGGATCCTCCATTTATATCAGCTTTAAAAGCTGAAGATAATATTTGTGTCTGCCTGTAAACTGTATTCTACATGGGATTGTGAGTTTAATTTAATTTTTTTTCAAAATGTGATGATTAGAAATTGGTTTTATTGGTCATTTATTTTTACTATGGTGACTCTTGTGAATTCTCAGAGAAAATAATGTTCTGAACATTTCAATATCAGCCTGACTCCTGGCTGTCAGCTTGTCCCCTATACAGTTGTGAGCTCATATACCACAGAGAAGGATCAGAATCTTAACGAATAAGCATATAGCTTTTCCTTCCACCTCACCTCAGTTTACTATGGGAAGTTGTTTGGTTTTCTCACAGAATTTTCATGTGGCAAGTCTTAGTAAAAATATTTGACAATTTATTGAAAATATCCTCTTATTCATTTAATTTTAAGTTCTTGCAAGAGCTGAAATACTTGAGTTCCTGATTATTTTTCAAGATTTGTAGATTGACCTCATTGAAGGGCAGAATAAACTTAAGACGCTGATTGGTGTCCTGTGTACCAATGTTTCAATCATAGTTAGAAGTCTGAGCCTGTACTGCCACTTACGGTGCAGTTGATATTCATGTAACACATAAAGCAGCCCTATCAAACTGTCCCTCCACACACACATTCCCTACCTTCTCTCCACTAGTGCTTTCTAGATTCACACTGACTTAGAACATACAACAGTACAGCACAGGAATGGGCCCTTCGGCTCATGGTGTTGTGCCAAACATGACGCCAAATGAAATTAATCCCTTCTGCCAACCCTTGGTCCATATCCCTCCATTCCTTGCACATTCATGTGCTTATCTAAATGTCCCTTAAATGCCCTTATTGTATCTGCATCAACCACCACTCATGGCAACGCATTCCAGATTCGTACCACTCTTATCTGACCTCAAAATTACAATTCTCTTTTACCATTACCTGCACCCTCTGGCTCTGAATATGAAATTGTTTAAGACATTTGTTTTAAAATGTTTCTTCCACCTTAAAGCAAGTAGAAAGTCCTAGATAGGGGCCTGGTAGAGCAATCAAACTAATCCTGCCTGGAGACCAACCCTTATGATCTGCAGCTGAAAGCTATAGAAAGTCATGTCACTTCTCTAATGTTGACACCAATAAAGGACAGCTATTTTTCCTAGTTATGGTGATGTACAGGAGGCAGAAACAGCTGCTGCTAAGAAAAGCTGAGGAAAGCCTGCTTTTTACGTGACCCACCAAGAAAGGCATTGGTGAGAACTGATTCTCAGTTAGAAACAGGACACCGGGATACTCACCTGGGCATGACAGGGAAAAAGGATGATAGATTATAGAATTCCTACAGTTTGAAAGTAGGCCATTCAGCCCATCGGGTCTACACCGACCCAGGCCTGCATTTCCCATGGCTAGCCCACCTTGCCTGCACATCCCTGGACTTTGAGTCTGCTGAAAAGTTGGCTCGAAGTTAGAACCTAATATTCAAGGCTACAAGTCTATTGGGATCATGATTTAACCTAAAAACATATATCTACCTCAGTTGTGTTTGTTACTTGATGTGGGAGTATTTTTTCTATATGCATGTGTAGTGAGCTGTCTGTTACATAATACCCAGTCTATATGATTTCAGTTTGTTTGTGATAGTAAAAGACTTAAAACGTGAACTCTTACCCAGTATTGTTTCCAGCCCTTTGTTGGGAAATCTATTAAATTTTGTTTAATTGATTTTGGTCTGTATTAAATTTTGTTTAATTGATTTTGGTCTGTATAGAGATCTTAGCACTTTCATCAAACATACTGTGCTAAACTGTTTCACTTGTCTTCAAAACATGTAGAGAAACCCAGTTCCATGTTCGCATGAAAATCTTGCATCTACAGTGTGAATGCAAACACACACACCTTAACCTGTAACTAACACAGAGAATGTCTGAAAAACTCAGCAGGACAAACAGTCTCGCGGAGTGAAATAGAGTTAACTTTTCAAGTCTTCTCCAGAACTGACTTGTTCTCTAACATATACACATGCCAGTCTAGTGTTGTTAATCATCTCTTAGTAAATAGCCCTTCAACTACATTATAACCTTTACCTTTCTCGCCTCTTTTATGGTCTTTCAGAAGGCACTGTGATTCATACCCATTCAAGAACAAACAGAGACATTGCCATGCTGCTTGTTATGAATAGTGCATGACTGAAACTGCACTGTGTGATCACAGAAAGCAAGTAAGCAGCAGGTTTGAGGATTAATCCAGAAAAGGGCTGAAGGCAATTTGAGGTTGGAAGTGCCGTTGAAGTGATCAAGGATGGAAATTTCAGGGACACATTATTCAAAAGCATTGAACTTCCTCCTAATGAATGTCCTCAGTATGTTGGTTATGTGAGGAGAAACGCACTATCAGCCAAAGAGGGTAGCATCAAAACTCTGCATTTATCAATGGAGAATGTGGTCACCAGTAGACAGTGAAGTTCTGGCATCTTTTCCAGCTTGGTCCAGCTTAAATCAAATGAGTCGGGTTTCAAATAGATTATAGAATCTCTGACATATAATGTGGAACATTTGTTCTTACGCATAAAACTCTTAAAATAAAAAATGCATTTTGATTAGTCATTTATTTTATTGATGTAAAACTTTATTGAAAACTTTTCATGTTTTGCTACACATTTTACTTAATACTGTTCTTCTCTGATTTACTGTCACCATTTAGTGATATATTCACAAAATAAAAGAATGGCAGTGCTGAGATCCTTGACATGGCACCTTTAATTTCCATTCAGATCTTCTGACTTTGAACCTTGTGAATCTATCATATTTTGATCAATGTCGAACTTTATTCACTGCATTGAGCATCTGACCAAAATTTCCAACTTGTCCCTCTCCACAATTATTACGGTCACCTGTGACAGAGGTCGGGAAGCATGCTACAGCATTCCTCATGAAATGGACCATCAGCACCAAACTGCAAATTCTACTAAATTCAAAAACCCGACGCACTTTGAGTAGATGTGCTTTTCCTCTGCTCGTGAAGCATATAAAGACAGCTCTCAAAATAATGGGCTTACTCTCTGCTTCTTACTTATCAACTGGCTGCACTCCAACAGTTTGAGCCAGAGGGCAAACTCCATAGCACTAATAAAATATGTATCATTTCACATTCACTGACAGCGCAGACAGCCTGGAATATTTACCACGGTCTTGAGTTCTTAGCTGTACCTCATGCTGGTATATTTGTGATATGGAAGGGAGCTAGGAGGAAGGTTTTACTTACAGGCGAACTTAGAAAATAATGAGTTCTAAGCTGACTCGAGGCAATAGAAATTATCTGTATCTTCACACAGTACTGTCCATTTCTTTTATGCTCAAAGGAAATCTTGAAAACTGTTTTACTCACAACATGCAGCTGGCTTGCTTGCCCTCAACTGTACAAATACATGTTGTATGGCCCTGCATGTCAGAATATGGATGTAAAAAATGGTAGTTCAATGAACGGGGAGGTCTAGCTGGAAATGCAATCAGGTCTAAAAATGCCACTTAAGGGCTGTTCCATTTTGTTGGCTCCTTCCTAAAACAATATTGCACAATGAAACCAGGGTCACTCATTTTATAGAAGTCTGTGTGTTTGCCGAGCTGGGAGGTTTGATAGCAGACGTTTTGTCCACTTACTAGATGACATCCTCAGCGCTGTGGAGCCTCCTGCGAAGTGCTGTTGTCCTGTGCCGGTTCAGCTTTATATGATCTGGTTTTTGCTGCTTCCAGTAGGTGCTGGTTCCAGCTGTGTTTTGTAATGGTCACTATATCGGGTTTAATTCAATGTGTTTGTTGATGGAGTCTGCTAATGAATGCCAGGCCTCCAAGAATTCCCTGGCTGTCCTCTGTTGGCATGTCCAATGATAATAGTGTTGTCCCAGTTAAAAGTTTCTCTTGTCTATGAGAAAAACCACACTTTCACCTGGAATAACACTACTATCATTGGACATGCCAAACAGAAAACAACCAGGGAATTCTTGGAGGCCTGGCATTCATCAGCAGACTCCACCAACAAACACGTTGAATTAGACCCATATACCGACCACTACAACGCACAGCTGCAACTGGCACCTACCAGAAGCAGCAAAAACCAGATCATATAAAGCTGAACCGGCACAGGACAACAGCACTTCGCAGGAAGGTCCACAGCACTGAGGATGTCACCTAGGGAGCGGACGAAACATCTGCTATCAAACCTCCCAGCTCGGCGAACACACCAACACCCACAACCAGCACCCAAGCTACAAATCTTCACTCAAACCCTGATCACTCATTTTATGCTGAGGTGACCTTGCTTAAATGCACCGATTAGGCTCTGATGATATCATCCGCGCTGGATCTGCAATTTTAATCACAGGCCCATGTGAGGAAATCCAGCTTTGATGAGTACCAGCCACATTGAGACCACACTTTGAGCACTGTGTTCAGCTCTTGCCACTATGCCATAGAAAGATAGACTGGAAAGGGCATGAATATCAAAACTTAATATTCTTAGATTAACACGTGAGGAGGGGAAAAAGATAATTTCATCCAGTTAGGTGCCTTTGCAACAAACTGGAAAATGTTACCTTCTACAAGAGTGGGTTGTTTCCAATTGTACTAACAACTTGTGTTCTAAAGTAGCCAGGGTTGATCAGGTAATATCAATAGCCTTCACTCGTGTCAGGAATTAGTCACTTGAACAGTTTAAGAAAGTTGTGAGAAGAGATGATCCCATTTTCCCCTTTGCCACTCGAAATGCAATAATTACCACCCAAGATCTTTAGATATAGTGATTAACTGAGCCAAATCCGGTAGTGAAATATTTTGGGCAATGTTTAAGCTATTTCAGTAGTTCCTCATTCTACTGCAGTCAGTTTAATGATGCAAAGACTCCATTAGATGTTCAACCTTATGTATAACTTAGCTGCAGGTTGCTATTCATTGTTACTGGAGAAATAGTGGAGTTATATATAAATATAATAAAACCACATAAATACAGTCTTTGAGAGCCTCAGCTGACTAGTGAGTAGGAAGACAATCCTTGATCTTTCCTGCCTGGACTAAATCATGGGAGGTCTAGAAGGTGACAGAGTTTAATCTAAAAAACTGTAATAGCCATGATATAATAAAGTGATTTGTTTTCTGACAGGCTGATAGCCTTTCCTCATCCCCAGTGATTTAAGTTTCTTTCTAAACTAAGAGCTACGATACACTAAACAGATTCAGTGTCTGTAAATGCAGAAGATTATTTATAAAACAAAAACATGGTCATAATTTGTTTTCACCTCTTGTTAATAGTACTAAGCACTTTTATATAGCTCTGTTTTGTGGCATCAGTAATTTTATGTATAATGTGATTTTTGTATCTGTAGTTTGATTAATTTATTTAATCTATAATTTTCACACTTTATAGTACTGTTTTCCTTCAATCTATGAGCACAACCCGAAAATTCTTGCAAAGCCCACAAGTGCCCATTAACAACAATTGTGCACTATGTATACAAATTCACCTCACAAACATGGTGTTTAATTTAACTAATTAAAATATGCCAAATTAAATAATATTGCTACCATTGTTGCTACTTAACAATAACTTTAGTTGTTAGATTGGAAAGTTGTCACATTTCTGCAACGATATGATTTCACCATCTGAATCTTAATCACATCAACCTCACACTTACGACCAATGTAATATGTTAGCAGCTCTTGGGTATTGTTTGTGCTTGTTTCTGTTTGATATTCATATTGGTGAAAATGTTATATTATTCTGCAATATTTATAAGTTGTGCTGGTGCCATACAGCAGATTGAATGATACACTGGTGAATTTGCCACAACATGGCATTTGATTGGATCTGTCTTTTGGATATGTTCATTCTCTATTTATTGACTCCTGTTCAAGTGCCTTTTGCATTGTTTAGGTTCCACTGCAACCAGCAACCATTTCACAGTGAAGTGGGCAAGATGTCTGTTGCCTTATGTCTCATTATCAGTATATCTTTAAGAGACATACTCAACATTATCACTAGCATGTATCATAGCATGTGACCCAAGGTTATAATAGTTTCTTACCTCTGATCACTTGAAGCATAATACTCTATTAGAAGCATGCTGTTCAATTGTAGGCTAATAGCTTAATGTTAGTCCAGATCCTAAAGCACCCGAGGATTGTAATTTTTAATATATTAGCTCTTTGTAATAAATTGGATTCTTCAACTCCATGATATCAATTCATTGTTTCTTTCATTATGGGAGATAACATCAGCATTGTACCAGGTAAAACACCCTCTGGATGCAAGCTCTCACTCTTGTCAGTACTGCTGTGTATGAGCATATTGAGGTTTGGCTGTATACAGTGAGGGTGATTGAGCTATTACTTCCCTCCCTTCTTTCAAAGGAATACTGGCCTCTTCTCTTCACATTACTCTACAGACCTAATTACACTTGAGAAATAGAGATAACTCAGTGTGGAGCTGGAGGAACACAGCAGGCCAGGCAGCAGCAGAGGAGCAGGAGGGTTGACGTTTTGGATCGGGAACCTTCTTCAGAAATGGGGAGGGGGAAAGGGAGCTCAGAATTAACTAGGGCGAGAAGGGATTGGGGTGGGGAAGGTAGGTGGGATTGTGATAGGTGAGTGCAGCTAGGGAATGGTGGGGATTGGCCAGTGAGGTGGGAGGATTGGATAGGTGGGAGAGAAGATGGACAGGTTGTGTCAAGTCAAGGAGGTGGGGATGAGAGGGAGGGTTGGTCATGGGATGAAGCCAGGGTTGGGAGGTTTTGAAACTGGTGAAATCCATGTTTAGCCCATTGGGCTGCAGGCTCCTGATGTGGAATATGAGGTGCAGCTCCTGTGGGTGGCATCATTGTGACATTCACTGGAGGAGCAGCACCTCATATTCCGCCTTGGAAACCTACAGCTCAAAGGCCTAAACGTGGATTTCACTAGCTTCAAAATCTCGCCACCCCCAGCCTCATTCCCATTTCCAACCCTTTTCTCATCCCTGCCTCATTGACCTGATATAACCTGTCCATCTTCTCTCCCAGCTATCTGCTCCTCCTACCTCACTGACCAATCCCCACCACTCCCTACCTGCACTCACCTATCATCATCCCACCTACCTTCCCAAGCCCCAACCCTCTCTCTCTTTATTTCAGTGCTTCCTTCCCTCTTCCCCATTTCTGAAGAATGGTCCCAACCCGAAACGTCAACTTTCCTGCTCCTGTGATGCTGCCTGGCCTACTGAGTTCCTCAACTCCATACTGTGTTATTTCTGACTCCAGCATCTGTGTCTTGCTATCTCTATAATGGAGAAGTATTTTTGTTTTCAATTTTAGCCTTAGAGAAAGGATGCTGTAGCTGCCCAATTTATTTTTTTTCATCAAGCAAAATTGCTTTGCTAACACTTCCAACCATGTGCTATACTTGATGTGATGAACTGAGGTGTGTTTCATTTACTGCAGTTACAACAGGCTACAGATTTATAGCTAGTGACCCTCTGTGCATGCTGTATCTATAATTTGATGTCATTTTCATTCATGAAGGCTGCTGCCTACAAATTACTGAAGAAAGCAGATGCACTTTAGCCTCCCTTCACAATAAGGTGTATCTTTTACGCTACTAACAAGCTGGGAGTGCTTTGTTATTATGATGTTTCATGTGAGGAGTTCACTCATCTACTAGGATTAATAATGGAACAGACAATGGATGTGAATCTATCCTTCATGTCAATGCACTGAGATAGATCAAGGCCACCTTCTCAATGGCAAACCAATGCGAGTATAATTTGCATCCTATGGCTTTTGCTTAGCAACAACATATCTATTCTTGTCCTTCAATACAAGAGAAACTTTTCAACTATTTCCATGTTGCATTTTACGTAAAAAAGACACTTGGGTTTGAAGCAGGGTCTCTTGAGTTTTTCATATAGAAGAAACAAGTCAGAAATTAGATTTTCTCCCCCTCTGGCCTATTGCTGTCACTCTTCATTTGATATATTTTTATACTTTGCATAATCTAACTCTGTATTTCTAATCTCATGGAAGTACTATTACTGAAAAATGTGAAGCCATCTGAACTACCATTGCATCAGAAATTTTCACTCAGAAACTCATTCTAAGAAAACAAGGTGTAGAGCTAAAAGAACACAGAAGGCCAGGCAACATCAGAAGAGCAGGAAAGCTAATGTTTCAGGTCTGGGTTCTGAAGAAGGGTCCAGAACCAGACCTATAATCTCAGCTTTCCTGCTTCTCTGATGCTGTGTTGATCCAGCTCTACACCTTGTTATTTTAGACTCCAGCAATCGGCAGTTCCTATTACCTCACTCAATCTAAAGTATGGTGTTGAGAACAACTTTTGTTTAATTACATTGAAACCTTGGGCCAAGATTCAACTTGGAGAAGACCATCAAAAATAGAAAGAATAAAAGAGTAGAATAAATATATAAAGTTTGCTTGGTCACTTCTTTTGACAATATCTAGCCTGGAATCAATAATCCAATAGCACAATCTGTTTCTCGTTGTTTTCCTAATCACAGTTATCATTCCATGCTCAAATTAATCATATCTATATTGCCTGTTCATCCTTTGAGAATTTGTGACTTTCATTTATTGTCTATGTATATTGCTATTGATTTTGATTACTTCAGTTAGGTCTCCCCAAGCTTATTTTCTCATATGTCACCGCTTCCAATTTCAGTTGACTACCCCAGTAGGGTTTAGACCTCATTTGTTGTATCAAATTAATTACTGTTCATTGTAATCTCTTCAAACGAAGGGCTCAGAAGTTGGTTGCTTAGCATGTATATTTCTGCTGTCAGTTTTGTGGCATCCCTTGTCTCTTCGTAATGAGGATTCACTGCTACCATGACTTCCAGAACTTATACCACAGAAATGTATGCTAGTTTAAGAGTTGCAGGTTGACTTTAATTGTCACAGATTAGATTGAACTCATGATTTTGTACTATCGGCCTAAAGGTACAGCATGTGAATGAGCATAACAGTCCCCTCTCCAATCTCATTTACATTAACTTGTATTTTCCCCTTATTTACCAGGAGTCCCAGTCTATCCAAATTCACTATATTTTGCTTAAAACATATTATTTTACACCCTTCCAATGAACTTGTTGCCACTTCTTTGTCAAGTTCTGAATCTATTATCTACATTGTAAGGAGAAAAAGTGCCAATATCAAGTCCCAAGGAATCATTCTAATCGCCGTATGGCAACGCATCTCCATGGTACAATTACCTTTATTTCTTCTGATTTATTAAGCTTCTCATCTACTTCAGAAGCATCTCCCACAATATTCATTTCAACAGTTTCAATCAACCTTCTGTGTTACAATGTCAGAAGTGTTGTTAAATTTAAAGTGTATAATAGCCATATGGCATGGCATATATTAACTTTTCACAGAGACTGTCAAATATGTTTGACATGATCCCCATCTCATATAACCATATTGACTTTTTCTTTTTGTAATTTATTCGTGAGTTGCTGCATTACTCCCTTCTTCAATATGTCATTTAGTATGTCACTTAGAACCGAGTAATGTTCGCTTGCGTGTATCTGGGTCATCTTAATTCAATCTTAAAGTTGAACAGAGGCTCTTGTTCTGAAATTATTTCTTTTGGAGGGGGGCCTCCTTCAACACAATAGTTATTCAGAATATTCACTAAACCTTGATCAATTGATATTGTGCAACCCGGTATTCTTGATAACTTATTGGATACAACTATATTTTTATTTACTGTGTCCTGCAAACTTCTTTTTTTGAATTTAGCTCTCCTAACCAGTTTGCTAACTTACCATTACATTGATATCTTAAGATATCAATCTCTTTTTCTCTGATCTGCAGATTATTACTGAAGAATATTTGAACTTATCCTTAATTATTTCTCTTTGTTACTTTTCCTTTTCCTGGTTTATAACACATGAATGTAGGAAATATGACCATGCAGCCTTTGCACTTGGTCTATCAATACCATCAGACTAACTTTTGGCCTGACTCAATTTTCCCACTGGTTTCCCATATCGTTTGATTTCCTGAGATACTCTTTTGGGACAAGAATACCACAAATGCAAAATACTTCAAAGAAATTTCTCCTCAGTACCAAATAATCAGCACCTTATCCTGAGCGTGTGGCTCAGATTTCCAGATTTCCAGATTTCCTAGCTAAAGGACACATCCTGTCCATGACTACCCTGGACAAGCCCCTTCAAGATTTTGTTTGTTTCAGTGGGAACACCCCTTATTCTTCTAAACTCCAGAGAATATAGGCCCAACTTAATCAGCCTCTCCTCCCAGGGACCAACTTAGTGGTTATCCACTGGACCCAAAACTTTAACTCTGTTTTTTTCTTTCACAGATGCTGCCAGACCTACTGAGCTTTTCCAGCAACTTTGTTTTCATTTCTGATTTACAGCATCTGCAGTTCTTTTGGTTTTTATGCACGTCCAATATAGGCCTAAATTTATTTACATTTAGAGACCAAACTTCACAACTCTCAACCCCATTAAAGGCTGTTTAATAGTAGCAAGATTCCTTTTCACTCCCCCTTGTATTTCAATCCCCTTTCAAATACATGCTATTTACCTTCCTAATTATTTTCTATACTTGCATGCAGACCTTCTGTATTCTTTGTACAAGTCCACCCAAGTCCATCTGAATATCAATAGTCATATCTTTATGGCCTTTTCAAAATGAATGCGTTTATCTGTTCTTCCAATCAAAATGAATAATCTCACATTTACCCACATTCCACCTGTCACCTTGTAACCCATTCACTTAATCTGTATGTATCTTTTTCCACCTCCTCACAGCTCATCTTTCCATTTATCTTTGCATTATCAGCAAACATAGATCTATTATTCATCTCTTACTCTGAGTCATTAATATAGATTGTAAATTTCTGAGGTCTCCAGTTCTCACCCATTAGGTACTCCACTTCTCACAGCATGATCACTTGAAAATGTCAGACTTATTTACTCTTTGCCTCCTGTCCATTAATCAATCCTCCCTCTCTGCTACTACATTACCCTAGAACCTCATGAGCCCTTATCGTGTGTATGAGCCTCTTCTTGTAGAATATTGTTGAATGCAGTCTATACCAGTTACAGCCCCAAATAATACTTCAATCAAACACAGTTTTTCTTTCATAAAATTATGTTGGCTTTTTCCTGATCATTCTATAATATTTTAAAAAATTGTTTTCTAATCAACTTCTTCAGAGATGTTATTAATTACCTCTGGAGCAAGTGGGACGTGAACCCTGGCCTCTTATCCCAGAGGTATGGCAACCACTTCTACACCAAAGATTCCCATTATGTAGATAGTTAAGGCTTCCTTAGTAGTAGATCCCAGCACTTTCCTAGTACTGTTGTTAACTAGCCTGTAGTTCCCTGCATTCTCTCTCCCTCTTGTCCTAAATAACAGCAATAGATGTGCTCACTTCCAAATCTGGGATTATTTGAGAATCTAGAGAATCATGGCTAATCATAGCCAGTGCAGCTATCCACTTGTGCACCCTCGGATGTAGACCATTAGGTCCTGTAGATTTTTCAGAATTTACTCATTTAGGTTTCTCTGGTACTTTGGTTCTGGTGAAACTGATTATCATGATTTGCCTCCACTTATTAACCCATTGCTTGTCCTCTTCCTGGTATATAGCTTTTGTCTTCTCCTGTGAAGTAATGTATAATTTTGCTCAATGCCTGTGCAATTACTTTATGTTCAACATTTTGGATTGTTTCTTTAAATGTTTTTCACACAATTTATTTTTCACTAATCTTCTTAACCAGTTTATCCAATCAAACATAACCAATTGTCCCCTCATCTTCACTTAGTTGGTTTTATTTAAGTTTAAGATTATTCTTGTAACTGGAAGATGTCGCTTTCAAACTTAACATAAAATTGTATTGATTATGATCATGAGTTCCCAGCAGATATGTTACGAGTGCAAATATTAATTAATCCTGCCTCATTGCAATATATTAGATCAAAAATAATTTTATCCCTAATTTATTCCATGATATAATATTTCCGAAAACTGTCACATAAGCATACAAACGCATCTTTCAGAGGACCTATGTGAATGTCCAATATATATGAAGAATAAAGTCACCCAAAATTTTACATTGCTTCTATTGTGAAATTCTATTTTTTTTGTTTAATATTCTCTCCAATGATATAGCTTCTGTTATACTATTAATTACTGCTGCAATTTTACTACTGTTAATCTCTACGTATACTGATTACACTTTGAGACCTTCTGAGCCAAGATGCTTTTCCATAATGCCTTATGTTATCCTTTATTGGGGGAACCTCTCTTTCGTTATAATGGTGATTACAACTGAACTCATCTTCAAACTCCACAACCTATGTCTATGCTCCCTCCTCTGAAACTGGGTTCTCGACTTCCTGACCAAAAGGCCGCAATCAGGAAGGATAGGCAACAACTCCTCTTCCACAATAATCCTCAATGCCGGTGACCTGTAAGGCTGCGTACTCAGCTGCCTACTGCGCACCTTATACACTCACAAATGTATGGCCACATTCAGCACCAACTCCATTTACGAGTTTGCTAATGACACCACTGTTTTGGTCAGATCTCAAACAATAACAAGATGGATAACAGGGAAGGAGATGGATTGCATAACGGCATGTTGTAAAGACAACAATTGCTCCATTAATGTCAGCAAAATAAGGGAGCTGGTCATTGGCTTCAGGAAGTGGAGTAGAGGACACATCCCTCTCTGCATCAATGGTGCTGAGGTGTAGATGATCAAGAATGTCAAGTTTCTGGGAGTGATGATCACCAACGATCTGTTTCATCCCTTGATGTTGATGCTACAGTCAAGAAAGCACAGTAATGCCTCCATCCTCAGGAGGCTAAGGAAATTCAGCATGTCCATTAAGACTCTTACCAATTTTTATAGAAGCACCCGAGGAAGCATTCTATCTGGATGCAACACAATGTGGTATGGCAACTGCTCTTCCCAAGACCAAAGGACACTACAGAGAGTTGTGAACACAGCCCAGTGAATCACGCAAAGCCTCCCATCCATTGACTCCATCTATACCTCCCACTGCCTCGGGAAAGCAACCAACATAACCAAAAATCCCTCCCACTCTGCTTGTACTCTCTCCCACCTGCATCCATTGGGCAGAAGGTTTAAAGTTTGTATACACCTATGAACTGATTCAAGTACAGCTTCTTCCCTGCTGTTATCAAACTTTTGAATGGACCTCTTTAAGGTTAATGTTGATCTCTCTGTGCAGCTTCTCAGCAGCTGTAACACTGTATCCTGCACTCTGTTCTGTCGCTCTGATGGAATTGTATAGTACAACCGGCCCGTAAAGCATGTAAGACAACACCCTTTTCACTGTATCTCAGTACATGTGACAATAATAAATCAAATCAGAAACACTGACCAGCAACTCGAGAGAAACAGAAAGAATGAACGGTTCTGAAGCAGGGTCATTTGGGACTTCTTTCCCTGGAGTGTAGGAGATTGAGGTGTGACCTTATAGAATTTAATGAAATCATGAAGGGCATAGGTGAGGTGAGTAAGCCAAGGATTTTCCCCTAGTATGGGAGGTTTTAAGACTAGTGGGCATAATTTTAGGTGAGAGGAGAAAAGTTTGAAAGGGACCCGAAGGGCAACTTTTTCACACAGACGGTATTTCGTGTGTGGAATAAACTGCAGGGGGAAGTGGTGGATGCAGGTACAGTTACAATGTTTAAAATACATTTGGATAGGGACATGAATAGGAAAGGCTTAGATGTACATGGACCAAATGCCGACAAATGGGGATAGTTTAGTTTGGGAAACCTGGTTGGCACCCTATGCTTCCCCAACTCCCTCACCCAGCTTCAGCTGAAATTGAAATCTAACCAAAAGCCTAAATCTTAATAACCTAGCTATTTGATTTAGGAAGATTAGGAAGAGCTTGTGTAAAATTTAAAATTTGAGGTCACCTTTTATTTCATGAAGTGCAATTTCTGAATGAGTAAAATTGACAATCGCTTGCTGTTTTTCTGTTTCTCTATCTCTCTCTCTCTCTCTCTCTCTCTGTCTGTCTATAAAAATTTTCTTTAACCTACTTGCTGTTAAGGATATCTCTGAGTTTCCACTCATGGCCTTGGGATACGAAAGGACCTGAGATACACTGCAGTTACGAAACCTTCTCTCTCAACAGCAAAACAAGAGCAGAGAATGCTGTTATATCATCTACCAAACAACCAGTGGAATTACCCATTGAAAAGAATTGTAACTAATTCCTAGGGCCGTTTTTCCATCATGGGTCTCTATGCAAATCCAGAATGGCCCAAGTGAACTCAGGTCTCACTGCATGTGGAATCACAGCTGTTCTTATACATTCTATTGTTCCACGGTGCATAAACTCTGAGGGTGCGCCTTGAGGCAAGTATTGACTGGGCTTGTGACCTTCAACACTAAGCAATGTTAACTACTTTGACTAAAATATTAAAAGGCAACATGCACTCATAATGTAGTTAATCTTGTACAAGTTTATACAGAGTGTATTAATCTCCAGTTGGTGTGGCAGTTTTAACACTTTCTGTAAATGAATGTTTTCTAATAACTACCTTAAATTTCCACTTCTCTAGTTTGAGCCTGTGCCCTTCCCTAAATCTAATTAATTCATTAAAGTATCATTCTGGACTTAGCCTTCTTATACCAGTTACTGTTTCATGTTCTGAAGCACCCCTTCTTTTCATGGGGAGTCAGCTGGAAGCCCTTTGCTTGTGGTTCATTTTGGCCTCTTTTCTTTCCTTGGCTCCTTTTTGTGACCCTATTAAATTTGGCAGGCTCTAGTTTGGCCTCTGAGACAGTTCTGTCTCCCTTGTCGTGACTGTGTGACCCAAACCATTTGGGGTTACTACAAGTTGATTGCCTACCAGAGGAGATAACAAAAACTGCAGATGCTGGAGGTCAGAGTCAATACAGTGTGGAGCTGGACGATCACAGCAGGTCAAGTAGCATCGGAGGAGCAGGAGAGTCAATGTTTCGGGCCTACGCCTTCGTCAGGACTGTCCTGATGAAATGTAGACTCTCCTGCTCCTCTGCTGCCTGACCTGCTGTGATCCTCCAGCTCCACACTGTAGTGACCTTGATTGCCTGCCAGATCGTTCCTGAGTGTGAATTTGGCTTGTTTCTTATATGTAGAGTTTTTTCAAATTTTGTCCTCTGTAGTCAATTTTTAGCTCCTGCTTTCCAATCTACTGCAGACTAAGAGGTCAACTTCTGTTACAGACAGATTGCACATGTGAAAAATAAATCTCTCTCCTTTTTCTTACCACCTGCCCATAAACATGTTTTGATTGAGTTTTACTTCAATTTTTAAAAGTGGAGGAGAGTTTTTCACACTACCTCTGTTGGTGGATTCTGACTTTTAAGGATTATTGTAAAGTTAAAGCACAAGTAAGTTGTATTTCACATACACTTAGATGCAAGGGAACATTTCACTCCACTGATTACTTCGAAACATGTACAGAGAGGTCAGATCAGAAAGGATATCAAGATTTTTCAATTAGTAAAAACCCAACTGCAAAACAGCTGAGGAATGCCAGTTTAATTAGAATTAGAACAGTTAGATGGTTGTCTTTCAGTGGCATGGATGCAATAGCCAAAGGGCCTTTTTCTGTGCTGTCGATGTCTATGACTCTAAAAATGTCCTCACTTTGAAGATGGAATTGAAAAGTCCGAAACTGTAGTTAGTAGTCTGGAAGCCTTTTGTGGAGATGGTTGATTGGTTAGCCCAACTATTGGTTAGTTGAGGAACTGTAGGTGTTTCATCTTCAAATAAAATCTTCAAAATATATTCTGAGGAAGTTTTACTGAGATGTGCCTTCCACTCTATTGTTTTGACAAAATAGAATTTTTACTTGCTGAGAGAACAAGTATGAATTGTTGGCTGATTTTTACAGGCTAAAGGCATTTCATTTGTAGCAGCCAGTTAGGGGTGTTATTATTATCAATAAATGTTGTAGACCTAGCACTGACCCTTGAACATCATTTCAAAATGGTTTGGTTCGTCCCCTCCCCCCACTGCACCACACAACCAGCCCAGCTCTTCCCCTCCACACTGCATCCCAAAACCAGTCCAACCTGTCTCTCCCTCCCTAACCTGTTCTTCCTCTCACCCATCCCTTCCTCCCACCCCAAGCCGCACCTCCACCTCCTACCTACTAACCTCATCCCACCTCCTTGACCTGTCCGTCTTCCCTGGACTGACCTATCCCCTCCCTACCTCCCCACCTATACTCTCCTCTCCACCTATCTTTTCTCTCCATCTTCGGTCCGCCTCCCCCTCTCTCCCTATTTATTCCAGAACCCTCACCCCATCCCCCTCTCTGATAAGGGTCTAGGCCCGAAACGTCAGCTTTTATGTTCCTAAAATGCTGCTGGGCCTGCTGTGTTCATCCAGCTTCACACTTTGTTATCTTGGTTAAAAAGGCAATTGGATTTAGCCCTGACAGTCATGTGACTGAGCTTCCTGGAAGGTGACAAGTAGGTATAATTGATACATTGGCTTGCATTGCCAATAGCAAACTGCCAATGACCCATTCCAGGGGTCAGGTGGAAAGCTACTAACACATCACCTTTGTTAGTAACAAATCTCTTGTATAGAGGATATTTTTGGAGACAGTCCTCTCTGAAGCAGGATATTGCAGGAACTGAACTGCACTAGCTATATAATTAGCCTGTGATTGGAGAAGCTGCAAGCAGCTAGAAAAGTCAATGCTGGCATTGAGGCCATCTCTCGGGAATCCTTTGGGGAAAGGTGAGAGAGGGTGCAAGAGACATATGAAAGGAGATGGAGGCTGCGAGGGAGAGAAAATAGTTTTACACTTAGTCTAAGTAAAGGAATACTTGCTAATTAGCATCTAAGAAACTTTCAAATCACTGAGTTCCTTGAGAATTAAAGTGGAGCCCTTCGATTATGATGTATATATTTAGGAGTTATTATAATTGGAAAAAATGTGGCAATCCTACTGCAATGAAACCTATGATTGTGACTCAGGTTGCAGTAAATTTGGGCTTTAACTTCTGAGCTAAAATGTTCCTGCTTTGTGCATATGCAATAGAAGAGTTTTAGCTGTGATCTCACCAATTTGTGGAAGTTATGTTTAGTATGATGGCATATTGGGTGTAGAGGTGTGTGGCAGCTATTTAGAAACAATTTTTGTTAACCTTACGCCTGTTATCTTGTATGAATTTAAATACTGTGCTATCTAGGAAATGAACTTTTCTTTGCATGTTTTGTATTTAAGTTTCATGTAGAGTCATTGAGCTGCACTGTACAGCATGGAAACAGACCCTTCGGTCCAACTCATCCCTGCTGACCAAATATCCTAAATTAATCTAGTCCCATTTGCCAGCATTTGGCCCATATCCCTCTAAACCCTTCCCATCCAGATGCCTTTTAAATGTTGTACTTTTATTCGCCTTCACCACTTCCTCTACTAGTTCATTCCATACGTGCACCACCCTCCAGTGGAAAAGTTATGCTTTAAGTTCTTTTTAAATCTTTCCTCTATCACCTTAAACCTATGCCCTCTAGTTTTAGATTCTCCCACCCCAGGGAAAAGACCTTGGCTATTCACCCTATCCATGATCCTCATGATTTTATAAACCTGTATAAGATCACCCCTCAGCCTCCGACGCTCCAGGGAAGATAACCCCAGCCTATTCAGCCTCGACTTACAGCTCAGAACTTCCAACCCTGGCAGCATCTTTGTAAATCTTTTCTGATTCCTTTCAAGTTTCACAACATCCTTCTTGTAGCAGGAAGGCCAGATGTTGATAATTATTGAGCATATGGATGTATAATTCTAATTCTGTTAGTGTGAGTCCAAATATACCACATGCCAATACAAATGCAGAAATTATTTCATTACATGACAGAATCATATTGTAAATGAGTTAGTTAAAATGAAGAAAAGCAATCCTCAAAAATCAAAAGGTAGACCCTGACAATCAGCTCTTGAGAAACATAAAATAGCTCTTGAGAAAATTCCAAGATGAGCAGTTCAAAAAGAAAAATTATTTTGAACTTTGTTCTGAATCCATTTTGATGTTTGAAAACTGTCATGACTTCTCAGTGAGAACTGTGAGGGTAATGGTGGGTGGGTAGGAAAAAGACTTATGAGAACACAGGCCAAACGAGAGGAGACTGGTGAGATCAGTGGGGAAAGATGGTGGAGCTCTGCCTCAGAGCTTGCGAATCCCAAAAATTTAGCTCATGATAACACTTGTGGTCTTGACTTTGGGAAGCCCTGCCTGAGGATGTCTCTAACTCTGCACCATGCTTTCCTCTTTTAATCTCTGTTTAACATTTACCTGTGAACTAAGCTTTTAGTTGACATTAGTAAAACACAAAATGCGGGAAATGTCCAGCAGTATTTGAGGACAGAGAAAGAGATAGAGAGAGAGACAGTATTAATGGATGGAATTATTTGGGTCTATGTAAAGGTGGGATGGAGGCAGATAGTGTGGAAAATTAGCTGGGTTGATGGGAGACAGAAACCTGACCCCTTTCTGCCTAGGCCCTTGCAGGTTCCAGGTGGCATTTATCGATTGCTTTTAAGGCCCTATTCCTGACTGGGCTGTAATTTTCTCAGCTCCAGTTGGGATGTGTAATAGGCAGCTCTCTCGTTGGCCAGGCCTGTGATGGCTGCCTATCATTTGGAGGGGGTCACTGCATTTGCACTAATTTATATATTATTGAAGGCATGGACCAGAGGCAAGGGGGTGGACCCTGACACCATCCCCTGCCTTTGCTTCCGATCTTAATGCCTCCTCTCTCCCATGCTACTCACCCTGTGAGACCTGACCTCCAATAATACCTGTCTTTATGCCTAGAGCTGCGCATTGCTCCATCCGGGGAGTCTGGCTTCCTCCATAGCCTTGCCAAGTTCTGGAGCCACCAGCCTCCAACTTACCAGCAGCTCCATGCTGCAAGGATGTCTCCTCCTGGGGTCCCCAGTCAGGAGGAAAGCCTGCTGGTGTCCACATAAATGCCCAATGTGCACAAGATCCAAAGGATCTCCCTTCTAGGAGTCTGGACAGTCTTGTGGCAATTTTCCAGGCAGCATCTCAGACATTGTTATTAACACAGATTCTGCCAAACATTTCTGTCTCTCCACTGGTGCTCCCAGACTTGATGAGTACTGTTGACATTTTCTGATTTTTATTTCCAATCCATCATCTGGAGCATTTAATTTTGTACAAATCTGTAGCCATCTTGCCTTCGCCTCAGTGCCACAGGTTGTTTAGGTTTTTGTGATGAGCCCTGGCATGTTTTATGGTGTTAAAAGTACAGTGTTAATGTAAGGTATTAATGTTTTGTTACAAAGTACAGAAATCCCCACATTCAAACCCCTTTAAAAAAGGAAATATCGTAAAGTACACTGACAGCCCTGGCTTCCCTGTGTGTTAGATTCAAAAAGCAGGATTTTTCTTTATAATGTCAAATATAATCCTGCTACAAAAGCAAGAAAAATTAATATGAAAGAATTTAATTTACAAAAAGGCAGATGACCTACTTCATAAAATGTGAGGCTGGATGAACACAGCAGGCCAAGCAGCATCTCAGGAGCACAAAAGCTGACGTTTCGGGCCTAGACCCTTCATCAGAGAGGGGGATGGGGGGAGGGAACTGGAATAAATAGGGAGAGAGGGGGAGGCGGACCGAAGATGGAGAGTAAAGAAGATAGGTGGAGAGGGTGTAGGTGGGGAGGTAGGGAGGGGATAGGTCAGTCCAGGGAAGACGGACAGGTCAAGGAGGTGGGATGAGGTTAGTAGGTAGCTGGGGGTGCGGCTTGGGGTGGGAGGAAGAGATGGGTGAGAGGACTTCACCAGTTTCAAAATCTCCCCTTCCCCCACTGCATCCCTAAACCAGCCCAGTTCATCCCCTCCCCCCACTGCACCACACAACCAGCCCAGTTCTTCCCCCCCACCCACTGCATCCCAAAACCAGTCCAACCTGTCTCTGCCTCCCTAACCGGTTCTTCCTCTCACCCATCCCTTCCTCCCACCCCAAGCCGCACCCCCAGCTACCTACTAACCTCATCCCACCTCCTTGACCTGTCCGTCTTCCCTGGACTGACCTATCCCCTCCCTACCTCCCCACCTACACCCTCTCCACCTATCTTCTTTACTCTCCATCTTCGGTCCGCCTCCCCCTCTCTCCCTATTTATTCCAGTTCCCTCCCCCCATCCCCCTCTCTGATGAAGGGTCTAGGCCCGAAACGTCAGCTTTTGTGCTCCTGAGATGCTGCTTGGCCTGCTGTGTTCATCCAGCCTCACATTTTATTATCTTGGAATCTCCAGCATCTGCAGTTCCCATTATCTCTGACCTACTTCATAGTTTGATTTCCAAGCAGTCCAGTTAGAAAAAAATGAGATGGCAGAACAATCGTGATCAGCAATTTGTTTTATTAAATTTGCAACTACTGCTTAAGCTGATTATAGGCTCATTTTAAAAGGAAATTATTGAAGTCATTAATAACATTCAGAACCTTACTAATTCTGGTATTCTGAAATGTCAGCTCTGTGAAAGATGGCTGTACTTGAACTAGCATTGATGGGCCATACTGAACAACAAATTCTAATCATAAAACCTCATGTTCTATTGAAGCATCTTTGAAAAATATCACTGACACATTTGGTTGTCACTTCATCCCATCCTCATCGTTCTCTTGTCTTCTGAAAATTGATTCATGCTTTTTTCGTACAATTACAGGATGAGGGCATTGCTGGCTAAATCAGCATTTGTTGCCCATCCCTAATTGCCCAGAGAACAGTTAAGAGTCAACCACATTGCTGTGTGTCTGGAGTCATATGTAGGCCAGACCAGGTAGGGACATTCCCTAAAGGATGTTTGTGAACCAGTTAGGCTTTTCCAACTATTTGCAACAGTTTCATGGTCATGATTAGTCTCTTAATTCCAGTTTTTTCTTTTATTGAATTCAAATTCCACATCTGCTGTGGCAGGAATCAAACCTAGCTGCCCAGACTTTTACCAGATCTCTGGATTAACAGTCCAGTGATAATACCACGAGGCCATTAACATCCCTGGTTACGTTTCCAAGACTATACAACTGACCCTAATGCTTGCTGCAATATGAAATACAATTATTGTCTGAGCTGGAGGAAGTGTTCCGTGATTCTCCTATTTATTAGAAGATTGGATGTAAGCAAATGTAATTGCAGAATTGCATGAATTTTGGAAGAGCAAAGAATGACAAATCAGGTGATATACAATGCAGCTTGCTAAATGTAGTTAATTAAGAGTAAATAAAATGCACATCACAAAAACCTTGCTGTTAAGGTCTATTTGAAAATCAATTGCAAGGATTACTCACTTTCATATTGTCCAGTTTTTTTACTACTTGTTATTAATAATTGAAATCTGTTAACAAAAGGATGAACTTGGAGGAAAAGGACCAACCAGTGACCTCTCACAGATAACACAGAATCTGAATGTTTTTTGGTGTTGAAGCGATCCTGTCAGTCACAAGTAAGGCTAATTGCATTCACATTTACCTGCCATGCCTTACCTTCCCCCTCCCAACTTTACTTCCTTCTATGACCACTCCTGGGAAAAACCTCCTCCTCAATATATTTGCAATTATAATTTCAGGATCCTGACTGCGTACCCTTTGACACCCCCATTCAGCAACTGCTGATTTGCTCACCTTCCACCTGATCACCATTTAAACTATTTTACTGTCTCTCACCCTTATCCTCACGCCACTCAGTTAAGTCCAAAGGATGGAGGCTTGAATGGATCTGATGGGAGTGAGTTGCACATGAGTTTCTGAAGAGTGCAGCATTGAAGGTGTGAATTTGGTATAAGTGGGAATTCTATAATAAATAATTTCAAACTGAAATTTAGTTTAACAATTTGAATGATGCTTGTATCTTTTACAAACCCTAAAAGAAGTTGCAAGTTGGTTAAACTATCTTTTTGACAGAAAATATTTGTCAGTGGCAGGTTATTCAGCTGTAAGCACTAATTAGTGTGAGCAAAAAGTTGAATTTAGTTATAACTTGGGTGTGACTCAGAAATATCTCTAAGAAAACAATGTCAATTGAGTACAAATTAGTTGCAGGACAGCATTAACACATTTCAATCAGGAATTCAATGCAAAGGGTGAATTAAGTGCTGCTTTTAATTTTTACCCCCAAAACATGTAATTTGTGGAAGCTTGAGGCAAAGCTGATTTTCATAGAATCCCTAGTGTGGTAGTAGTCCATTCAAACCCACTGAGTCCACACAGACCTTCTGAACAGCAGCCCACCCAGACTCACTGTATCCCTGTAACCCTGCATTTCCAATGGCTAATCCACCTAGCCTGTGTATCTTTGGACTGTAGGAGGAAACTGCAGTACTCGAAAGAAACTCATGCAGATATGGGGCAAACTCTACAAACAGTCGTCCGTGGCTGGCAATTGAACCCAGGCCCCTGGCACTGTGAGGCAGCAGTGCTAGCCACTGAGCCACTGTGTCTCCCCACTACCTCCAGTAGACACATCTGAAGTGGGTGTCCTTGTGTTTGGGAGCTCTGACAAGAAAACAGAGAAGGAGCAATATTTGCTATTTTGTTCCAAGCTTCAGTAACACCTTGCAGAGAGCTACTGAAAGGCTTAGATTGGCTATGGAAAAGGACAGGGAGCAATCTAATGGAAGAATAATTAAGTAGAGGAAAGCCAACTTAAATGGGATAAGAATGGATCTGACCAAGATAAATTGGAAGACAACATTGGCAAGCAAATTTATAACTGAACAACAGGTTGTCTTTAAAGAGGAGGCAGTTCAGGCATAGTCAAAGTTATATTCTCACAAAAGGAAATATTAGGGTAAACAAATCCAAAACTCACTGGGTGACAAAAGAGAGATGAAGATGGTGAAGAAAGGGTGTGCCAAAAGCAGAAGTCTGGTAGAAATTACAACCAAGTATAGAGAAGGTTTGGATATGAATTGGAAAAGAAAATAAGAGAAGCAAAGGAGAGTACGAAAAGAGACTGGCAGCACATATAAAGAGAACCTCAAAGTTTTATTCAGATGTATAAGTAGTAAAAAGGTGGTGATGGGATGAGTGGATCCAATTAGGGCATGAAGGCATAGAGAACAGCTGTGGTATTATAATTAATATTTTGTACCTGTCTTTATGAAGCAAGAAGATGCTGGACAGGTCATTGAGAAGAAGGATGTTGTTCAGACAAATGAAGGACATAAAATTGATGAGGTAATTGAAAGGCGGTGTACTTAAAATTGACTAGATCCAGATGAGCTGCATCAAAGGATACTGTGAGAAATGAGAGTGGAACGGCACTGGTCACAAGTTTCCAATCTTGCTTAGGCTGGAGTTGATATCAGAAGGCTGGGGAATGACAACTGTTTCATTCTTGTTCAAAAAGGTGGGTAAAGAGAGTCCCAGTTTTGATGGAAAGAACATAGAGAGACAATATAAACTGATTGGTACAACTTGGAACAGGGTACAGCTGGAGAGGGAGCAAAGCGTATATGTATATTAAGCATTTTGTAGGTGGTTGGGTAGGTTGAGACAGCCGTTAATAAAGCATGTCGTATTTTCCTCAGAGTATAAGACAAGGAAGTATGTTAAAATTGCATCAAATACTGGTCTGGCCTCTATGCAGCATTGTGTGCAGCTCTAGGAGGCACTCCCAGAAGGACGTGAAGGCAGAAAAGAATCACAAGAATGTTTTCAGGGTTAAGGAACTTCAGTTATGTATAGATTGGAGAATTGGGACTTCTTCCCTTGGAGTTGAGAAGAGATTTGATCAAGGTATTCAAAATTATGAATGACTGAACAGAGTAGATGGGGATAAACTATTCCCACTAATTGAAGGATAATGAACAGACGAGACAGATTTATGACATTTTGCAAAAGAAGCAATGGTGACATGAGGAAATGAGTTCTTAGAATCTGAATGCACTGCTTTGAGCATGTGGAGTTTGGTTTAGTCAAACCAATCAAGAAGGACTTGGATTATCTGAAAAGGAAGATTGTGCTGGGCAATAGGGAGAGGATGAATTGTTTCTTCGTAGAAACAGCACACTCATGATGGGCCAATTGGCCCCCATCTGTGCTGCACCCATACTATGTTTCTGTGATTCTATGCCAGTGTTCCAAGGTCAAAAATCTGGAAGCTCTTCTCTAATGGCATTACACCAAGTGGACAACAGTGGTTCAAGAAAGTGACTCACCACCATCTTCACAAGATCAAACAGGAATGAGAGCAAGTGCTGGTCCTGCCAGTGACACTCTCATCCCTTGAACAAATAATGTTTAAACATGGTAGAGGTGCACCCTTTGTGCCGATGGATGAATGATGAGAGAATTGTGAGAGGTAAACAGGCAATAATAACTTCATTTGTCAAATTCAGGAATGGAATTGGATTTAAATCTGCAGTAGGAGTTATGTAGAGGCTCCCAGTGGTAACTGCGAAATGATAGATTACCTAAATACCAAGATTAGACAAGCACGTAGTAAAGACAAAGAGGTTTGTTTGAGAATTTAGCTTTAAAGTAATTTGAGATAAACGGAATAGTTATGCTTTTGTTCAAGTATCATTATATCCTAGAAAGAAAAGGGAGGCTGACCATATTAAATTAGTAATAAGTAGCGAACCAGATTTAGTTAACAACTTAGTTAACATATTCATGAATATTTACCTAATAGCACTCATAATAAGTTCAAATTTGACAGAGTATTCAAAGGAGATAAAGGCAGGACAGCTACTGAAATACCTGACTTATGGAAGGCTGACTGTAGTGTGATGATGCAGGGTCTGTTCACAGTAAACTGGACACATATTATTGGGTAAAACAACATCTGTGAGAGGTGTTCAAAACAAATCCTATGTGATAAAAGACCGAGGTTTCCTCGCCTCAAAGAATGCCATGGAAATTGAAGTGGGAGACAACACAAAAAAACAACAAAAATGTAAAGGGTAACACTGCTTGCAAAAGAAAGGCAGAAAGAGCAATAAAAGGTGACAAAGTGGATAGTGACAACTACAAAACTGGACTGTAGAAAGAAATTGCAAGTAACATCAAAAATGACAAAATGCTTTTACGATTATATCAGGGGATAAGAATGTAATGAAGGAGAAATATGGGCCTCTTGAAAACTGAAATGGTGACATTGTCAATTGAAAGTAAGGAATTAATGAAATTGCTAAGTTTTCCTCAGTATTTGTTATGAGTAAGAGGTCAGCATGACAGAAATCACAAGGAAATGACAACTGTATTGTGGAAAACGACTCGACAAAATCAATATGAGCATGATAACGTTAATGAAGAATAAACCATACAAGAGAATAACAAATCCTCAGGGCAAGAAGGTTTCCAGCTCAGGGTTTTAAATGAAGTACAGAAGACTGTTGCAGATAGCTGATCACCGAGAGTTCTCTCATTTTATAGACTATTCCTGTTGTTAGAAAATTGCATTTGCCACTCGTATTTAAAGTTAACAGGGACAAGTTGCAGAATTTTAGACCAGCTAGATAAACATTTATTGTTGAGAAATTAATAGAGTTTATAATTAAAGATGGGGTAACTAAACACTTCAGAAATATTCAACTGATGAGAGAGAGCCAGCATGGATTTTAAAAGGTTGGCCATGCTTGATGAATCTGATTAAATTCTTTGAAAAGTAGTGGGCAGGAGAGTATCTATGAATGTTCTTTATTTGGACTTAAGGAATATTTTGATAAAGTTGCCCACAATAGTTTATAGTTGAAGTTGAAGGACTTAAATAGAAATTATCAAACTGGGTTAGAAAACTGGCCGAGCAGAATGATAAAGAGGATAGGGATGATATTAGGAAGGATGTAATGGCCTTGAATGAAAGGGGGCTTGGATTTGTTAGATTGATTCATGGACTCCAAGTCTCAAACCAAGAGGTGGGATTAAACAAACTGTATTGTATTCCCTGCAGTTTAGAAGGTTGCAAGGAGATTTATTGGAAGCTTTCAATATGTTAAAAGAGAACAGATAGGGTGGATAGACAGAAATGATTTCTGTTCACTGGGGAATCTAAATAGTAAAACTAGAACCAAACCTTTCAAAAGATTAAATTAGGAGATACTTCTTACAAAGGATGGTCTACGTTTCAAACTCTCTTTCACAAATAGTAGTGAACAACTTAAAACTGAGATTGATGATTTTTCTTAGGTTTTTTTAAGGGCACAAAGGGGCCGAAGGCACAGATCAGTCATGGTCTCACTTAATCATGGAACAGGATCAAGGGATTAAAAGTCCACATTTGATTCCTATATTTGTAACTGTTTGCCATGAAATGTGATTGGAGCACAAAACACTATCTAAGATCCTGCTCTTATCTGGCAAAACTGTTCACCATAACAGGATAATAAAATGTGAGGCTGGATGAACACAGCAGGCCAAGCAGCATCTCAGGAGCACAAAAGCTGACGTTTCGGGCCTAGACCCTTCATCAGATTGCTCTGGAATGAAGAGATAACCAGCACTTCTTTCTCTCCACTGAAACCATCTTCCCAAATTCCTGGTGTCCTGTCTCCTTCATGTTGGCCCCCAATAAGGAGTGCAGGGAGCTCATGGATGTTTCGTCACTAAAATTGAGACCATACATTCAGCTGTCTCTGCCACTCCTTCCCATAGCCCACAGAGTCAAAATTCCTGTAAGCTTCACCCACCTGCTCCAGCCCTGAGCCTTCACCTGTCCCAGCTTTTTTCTTGTCTCCTCCATGTCTTCTCTAAGTTTGCCCTGTCTATGACATCCATCTCCTGCTCCCTAAACCCTACTCCAACGAAACTGCTTGCCACTCAACTTTCCTTCCTGCCTTTTACACTGGACAATATGGTTCACAGTTCTCTTTCCTTAGGTACCTTTGTCACCCGTTTTTCAACAACAAAAACCATCATGTCTGGAATTGCAGTTTCCTCTCTAAAGTTCTTGAACAGATTGTTGCCTGATGACCTTTATAGGAAGCCCATGTTTTCACTCCTCCAGAGAGATTTACAGTATTATGGTACAATGCTTAAGTGTTAAACCGCTCTGATCAAAGCCACAAATTAGAGCGTAACTGTGAAAAAGTTCAACCCCCCCTCCCTCATCCTTCTTGGCCTTTTGACAGCCTTTGTTACAATTGACCACACCATTCTCCTCCAATATAGCCAAGTTAGATTAAGCATTGTCACTGGTTCCACACTTAGTAATCTAACCGTCGCAAGAAAATCACACTCCATGACTCTGTTCTCCATTCCATACCATTTCCCCTGATATTTCCTAAGGGGCTATTGTTAGCCTCCTCCTACTTCTCAACTGCATGCTTTTCCCCCTCATCTTTTATATGCTCCCAATATATGGAAATTTTGTGCAGATTTGGTTAATTCTACAGTAGCGCTGGTTGGTTTTAATGCATTTGGTATTTATTTGCAGACAATATCCACGCTGCAAGATTGAGAACTGTCAGGTTGCAGCAGGCAATCAGAGGAGCAATTTAGAGTTGATTATCAGAGACGTGTCGCGACTGGAACTATTGCATATTTAAACTGACCCATTGCTGATTACACCCCTGTGTCATTAATGAGTTTTCGGAAACTAAGGGTCCTCAGTGAGGAATCTAGATGAAGATGCATTTACCTTTAACCTATTTACATGTGACTGCAATTCCACACAGTCAAACAGGTTGTTGATTTGGTTCAGGTTGCACATTGTACACAGTCCTCAGAAGGATTTGTTTTTGTGATTTTCTTTCTTGCCTGTCTGTGGGAAGGATACCAGTACTGAAGCAATGGGATATGGGTTTTATGGATGCCTTGAATTGCATGCTGCTAATACATTATATCAAATATTACAAAAATATTAAAATTAGCTAAAATTGCCACCCCTGAATGCTATCCATTCATTCCTGCTGGGCATTGCAGATATTCTGATATAGATTGATTAACGCATTTGACTAAGCAGTGATATCTGGCAGAAACAATTAATTCCCTTATTTATATTGATCAGGTGAGGAGCTACTTGACCTTTACGAGGGAACATCCTAGGAACTGTGTCTCAACTGGTGGCAGAACCTTTTGGAGAAAGGGTCTAAATCCCAGACAGAATTGGAAAACACTAAGTTGAATCAAAAGAGAGCTGTGTACAAATTATAAACAAGATTCTTGACCAAAGGGGCCATCAATTGTACAGCATTCAACTGTCAAGTTTCAGCCTGCCTGGCCATCGCTGAGTTTTGGGGACAACAATACAATGTTGTTTCCTGTCAAGCGATAACATGCAGGTACTAAAAATACCAAACAAGGTGAGATGGGGTCATGTGAATGGATGTACGAAGTGAGAACGACCTGCTTCTGCAGCTGTGTTGTGATGGCTCTATTAATCATCATCAGCTTCTGCGCAGATTACAGTCTGTCGCAAACTCTCAGCCATGCTGCACTCTAATTGGAGGACCGTGCTCTATTTTTCTGTCACTTCTACCATGGGAAACAAGAAGTGAAGCACGCCAGAAACTGGAAATGTGAAAACAGGAATGGAGCAAGGAAATATTTGGCAGGTCAGATGGCCTGTGAGGAGAAATGGAAGTGAGTCAGACGACATCTGGGATCCCGACTCTGAAATGCTGACTGGCAGAAGCAGCATTATCACAGTGATGCTGTTGAACATTACATCTTCTAATAGCATTTTAATAAAAACTGACACTAAATGAGGGTGACTGAATTCCACTCCCCAACGTTTGGATGAAAACTTTCCTGAGAGGGACTTGTATTACCGGATGGCAATTTTCTTAATAAACAACCATTCACGGATGAGAAATTATGACACGTTGTGTGTGGGCAGTGAAGCCATCCTTTCATAATGTGTCACATTGAATAATACATCTCTGAAGCAACGTTGGCTAGCACCCGAAAATGATGCAAGACCCACAATGTGGGATTAATTTTGATCAGAAGCAAACCAGAAACTTTGTAGCACCTTGTAATTTAAATGACAGGAACACACTGCCCAGCAAATAATGCCTTGTCGGGGGAGGAGGGGCAAGCTACATGCATCAAGAGAGTTGACGCATCATTTGAGAGCAGGCTACACCTTTTTAAGGGATGGTGCATTGCACGTGCAATACGTGCTGGGCGTGGCTGAGGCAGATATGAACATAGTGTAACACAGTGTAACTGGATTGGAGGCCAAGATTCTCTGGCACAACACCAAAACCCACTGAGATACAAGACAATGGGTGGTGTCGGTAGGGGAGGAGGAACATCATATAGGTATCATGGGCATTGCTAGCCAAGTAGTGTCCAGGATAAAAAAACTGAACGCACTCATCTGAGTAGCCAAAAATTCCATCCTCAATTGCCAGAATCTTACAAGAAAACCTAAACCATACCACTTACCTACTCACAATCTCTACCAATCAGGTCAGAAATGACATGACACTGGGTTGTAGTCCAACAGGTTTATTTTGAAAACACAAGCTTTCAGAGCCTCAGTCCTTCTTCAGGTGTTTTCAAAATAAACCTGTTAGTCTGTAATTTGGTGTCATGTGATTTCTGACCTTGTCTGCCCCAGTCCAACACTAGCACCTCCACATCATGTCTATCAATCAGGACTTTAGCATTGCTGCACAATTCCAGCTATTCAATCATTGGAGCATCATCACCCGTATAGATTAAGCCCTCCCTCCCACAACCCTCATTGACACAGCTCCCTTCTCCTTGCAGGACAAAGCGGCAGCAGGAGCTCACTGGCTAGGGACTGTCATGATTGCAAAGGCTTAAATGGTCAAAATGGTCATCACTGAATCAGCATGACTGAGGCCAATATTGGAGATGAGACAATAGACAATAGGTGCAGGAGTAGGCCATTTGGCCCTTCGAGCCAGCACCAACATTCATTATGATATTGGCTGATCATCCACAATCAGTATCCTGTTCCTGCCTTATCCCCATAACCCTTGATTCCACTATCTTTGAGAGCTCTATCCATCTTTTTTGAAAGTGTCCAGAGACTTGGCCTCCACTGCCTTCAGGGGCAGAGCATTCCATATATCCACCACTCTCCAGGTGAAGAAGTTTTTCTTCAACTCTGTTCTTAATGGCCTACCCCTTATTTTTAAACTGTGTCCTCTGGTTCTGGTCTCACCCATCAGCGGAAACAAGCTTCCTGCCTCCAGAGTGTCCAATTGAAACAATTGAAGAAGACAGTACATTCCAGACGGAAGCACTAACTAATCAGTAAATTTCTGACAATCCTGAGAACTGGCACTGATGATGGTGGAGGAAGGGACAGTGGTGGTCGTTGGGTGCTTAGAATTGCTGAATACAGCATAACTGCGTTAATTGGGCTGTGATGAGCTCCAGTGCTCGTGTCAAACCAATGCAAGATGGCGACTGAGTTCACCATCTGTCCACTTCCTGGTTCACACTTTGCTCTGCCGTCAGCAAAATAACATTTTGTGCAGGCTGTGCCAGATATCAGCAGAAACAGGTAAGCATTAGGATGAAGTTTGCACAAACAGCAACAAAACTACTGGTGCGAAAGAGCCACTTTTTGCAATGTATAGTAGGCTTGTTATTTTCTAAATTGATGAACAAAGCTGGATTTAGAACATCTCATTAGGGTATTTGGGAAGTGAACACGTTTCCTTCTATTTTACTTAGTACAGTAAGGCTAAAGCAAAGTCCCAAATAGTAAGATTACCTTATCTATACAATGGACCTGTCATGAATGGAGGAACTTTCTGGATCTATCTCTTCCAAAAAAGCCACGTGTACAAGTATATATTGGCAATCCTATTATCATGCAAATAGAAGGTGTGCTGCGTTGATCTGCAGCAGACTGATAAAAATGCAGAAGTCAAAACGTCTGTTTGTATCTGCCAGACTATTGTGTTACAGAATGAGGAATTATAATCACAACTGCACAATTCATGTATAAAGCAGGATTGGCATTAACAGACTATTTGTATGAATTTATTTACACCTTAAAAAGCGGGCATCACTGTTGCCTTTGCTTATTATCAGTACATTCACTTGACTAAATGCATGTGGAAATGGAGGAGGGAAAGTTGACATTTTTGTCTGAGTTGATGAGTATCAATGATGACAGTATGCGACATCTTAAGGGATTGAACATTATTATTCTGCCTCAGTCACTTTATTTCATAATTGTATTTCTATTTTAAATAAATGAACTGCGATGTACAATACTTCAATCAAATCTTAATCTGGTAGCTCAAGTGGATGCCATCAAAAGGGGTTGGACAAGTTGTTAGCGGATGTAAGAGATTTGAAAATTCAAGACACAACCTGACATTTCCATATCACACATTCGGACAAACATCTTTGGCTGAAGAGGAGGTCCTGCTTTAAAAAATAATCATTGCAGTTTACTGTTCAGTCACTGGCCAGTTCAGGAGTTCCTGAAGTACATAGGTCTTATGTACTTCTATAAGTTTAAGTCCATATCTTAAAGCCGTTGGTAAGAAAATGCCAGCCAGTCAGACAGTTTGGATACGTATTTTCCAGAGGGAATTTTTTTGCAGCTGAGTCTGAGTATTCAGAGGACCTGACTGCTCAGTTGTACCTCTCAACCTCTTCTGAATGGAGATGCAGCAAGCTGTGAGGCAGCTATTCTGTTGGATGGTGATTCTGCATTAGGTAGGGGGGTTGTTTTTAGCTCAGTTGGCAGGGTGGTTGCTTTGAAATGCAGAGTGACACCAAAAGTATGGGTTCAGTCCCTGCACTGGTTGAGATTACATGAAAATTTCTGTCTCAACCTCACCCCTTATCTGAGGGCTGGTGACCCTCAGGTTAAATTACCACCAGTCAAGACAGCAGCTCTCTGGGACTATGGCACCTTTACCTAAATTCTTCACAAGGGGTTTAAAAACAAGTGATGTCTAATGGTACTAGCTTATCATTTCTGTACTACAATATACTTTCTAAATAATAATACTAATATCTGATGAAGCAAATCCAGAAATAAAGTTTAGTTTTAGTCATATGCAGCTATAACTGGTGGAACAACTGTGGAATTGTTGCTGGTGTACTAACCATTGATAGTGTTCCAGCTACGTAGAAATCCAAGGAGAATCAATAGAATCTGTTCAGACACAATAGGCAACAGGTAGCAATTACCAATAAGTCATTCAATGGTGACAAATGTGAATTTGCCAATTAGATCATTTAAAAATAGGATTGAAGAGTGTTAAAGCAAATCAGCTCATTTGGAAACACATTAATGCCAGTAAACTGTAATCAAATTGGTTGGAGGGTCAGACTGAAGTTTGCTGGAATTATTCAGGCAGATGCATAGCATGATTAGGAAGCAACCAACAGTGACCAATAACATCGCATCTTTCATAACCTAATGATGTCCCAAGGCACTTTACTCATTGAAATGTAGTTATAACATGGTAGCTAATTTATACACAGTTTTAATCCATCATAAATTATTCTCACCCATTGTTGGCTTGAGACAGAAAACCTGCTGTTGTTTTCCCTAAAGTAGGTGTGTTTATTTAGCATCTGTCTCCAAGCAAGTCATGTAACAAATATGCTGCTAAAATGAAGCCTTTTAAAACCTTTAAGGGGCATAGCCAACTGTTGTCTTAAGCAGAAGTTTAGTGTGTGCCAGCTGATTTTGTTTTGCAGTAAGGAGGAACCGATATGCATTCGAACATTCTTGCAGTCAGCTGCAGTCGGAGGTAAAATTGGGATTGGAGATGGACTAATGATGGGTCTTGTTTAGATGAAAATGAATTATGCTTAGGATTTAAACTCTGCACTAAATTCAGAATTTCAGTCAGCTGACCTGAAATGGCAGAAAAGTGTGTCAAAAAAAATTAGCATTTATCCTGAAGCACCCTGAGAGAATAGGGACCCTAAAATTCTCAGGCTGCAATGTAAACAGTTACAACACAATACTTCTCACTAGTGTTCTCTAGCATTGACTGGTCAGTGGGGAGGCATTACAGTTGTGCCAGGTAGGCACACACGCATCAACAGTGATATATTCTGCTCATGGGGGTCAGTTATCTCAGTTGATTTGTGGCTGGTTTGAGATGTCAAGTGACATCAACAGCATGGGTTAAATTCCCGATCTGACTGTGGTTACCATGAAATCACACCTCTGAATCTCATCCCTCGGCTGACGTGATGACTCTCAGGCTAAGTTCCCTACCATTCACCTCTCTCAGTTGACAGAGCAGCGCTATGTTCCGAGGAGACTATACTGAATTTACCTTACCTTGCTCCTTCTCCTACTCTCCCTCACTCCACAATAGCCCACACCTCGGGCGCACTCTCTTTAGCCCTGTGTGTAAAGGGACTGATTTCACAGGAAACATTCAGGATACTTTTTGGAAGACATTATGTCTTCATTGAAGTCCTGTTTGAACCAAGGAAGAGGGGGTTGTAAATAGAGGATGAGTCTGCTCTTAGATGAAAATGAAAAGTTCTCACAGTCGTTGTGAGAAATGGTCATTCTGCTTGCAACTTACTGACATTGACCTTCAACCTATCCCGTTAATAACAGATTCTGTTCATCATCTCATCACTGTTTGCACAAGCTTTGCAGCTGTATTTCCTTACATAACAACTAACCCACTTCAAAAGTACTTAATTGGTTTTGAAGCAGTTTGGGACCTTCTGAAACGATGAAAGATTTTACATAAAAGCCTCGCTACTTTTACACGTTGGCACGTATGACTGCAGATTTATTATTCTGCATTGTTTTTTATTCCCTTCCTATTCCACTTAGAATTGTTGATTAAAAGGTTTTTAGATCTTTTTGCAGAACATATTGTACCAAGGATGAAGATGGTTATTGGAGCTCTGTGTCCTCAAACAACATTGAAGTTGATTATTTCTCCAAATGTTTCCTTTTCTTTCATAGAATATTCATTTGACTTTTAATCATAAGACACCATAAACATCGGCATCTAAAAAAAAAGGTTTCAAATCTCGTCTTTTCAATTTGAGGTATAAGCTTTGTTTTAAAAAAAAGGAAAATCACTCAAAAGTGTCAAAGTATGATCCACGAGGAAGATTATTCTCCTGTGTTCTGGGCAGAATTTGAATCTAATTCCAACAAATGAAATGACACTGCTGTGACTTCCTGTCGTACAAAGTCCCATACAGTGAAGAGACTGGTTATTTCAGTCTGGCGTGGATTTGAAATCCAGTTCGCAAAATGACAAAGCATCACTCTGACTCCCTTCATCACCTTTTTCACCTGTCATTTCTTTGAAAATAATGAGCAGCGTTCCATTTTTTTTAATTCAAAGCAAACTCTTACCCTTCGCACCGATGAAAAAAAATTGGAAGCTGTGAGGTTAGCTAATGAGCTTGGCGGTTGTTTCAAAAACTATATTTAAGTCTGTCATTAACTCAATGGCTGAACACATCTAAAGATTTTTCTGTCAAAGATTGCCATGGCAGTTGTAGTTATCCTCTACCCATATGGTACCTTAGTGCGTGACAGCTTATTACAACAGGCATAAAGTCTAACTGGCAGCATCTGCTTGTGTCAAGCATCAGAAAGCTGGAACAAATTTGACAACCAGACTTAACATCCTGTCTGAGCAATTACTGGAGCTGGACTTAACTTGGTTTCAAGAAGGATGCAAGGAAACAAACCTAATGAAGTAAATATTATCTATGCAGTGTAACATTTTCTTTCACGGGTTATTCCGCAATCTACAAGTTTTCTATCATTGCAATTTCCTTTAAAAAATAGTATTTTCAAGAAGATTTGCCTGCTCATAATTTCAACTGTTTCCATTCTTAATTGGAGCTGTTAATTAAAGATGTCCTTGACTGATAGGCGACAGCAAGGGTGCTGGAACAGCAACAGTGGTAGGAGGATAAATGCTGTCATCTGCAAGATCACGTTTCATGTTGCCACTACTACTGCTACAGGAGTTCTGAGGAAGGGTCACCCAGACCCGAAACGTTAGCTGTGATTTTTTTTTTCCTTCACAGATGCTGCCAGACCTGCTGAGCTTTCCCAGCAACTTCTGTTTTTGTCCCACAGGATCCGCCTCAGCAAGCTGGTAATGTGTGGTGGACAAATTGCTGATGCATCCTGAAAGAACCGTTTGAACATGACAGCGATCTCTGCATGTATGCCAGGAAAAGGAGCCCACAAAAGCCCCAGTCTACTGCAGCAAAAAACACTGCAATGGAAGCAGGGAAGCTCAGAAATAACGCCGTAAAGCATGGAAACAGGCCCTTCAATCCAACTCCTGCATGCTGACCAGATATCCTAAATTAATCTAGCCCCATTTGCCAGCATTTTGCCCATATCCCTCTAAGCCCTTCCTATTCATATACCCATCCAGATGCCTTTTCTCTGTTGTAGTTGTACCTGTCTCCACATTTCCTCTGGCAATTTATTCCCCACACACACCACCCTCTGTGTGAAAACATTACCCCTTAAGTCCCTGTTATATCTTACCCATCTCATCATAAACCAACGCCCTCTAGTTTTGGACTCTACCACCCCATGAAAAAGACTTGTCTGTTTACCCTATTCATGCCCTGCATGATTGTATAAACCTCTATAAGGTCACCCCTCCGACTCCGATGCTCCAGGGAAAATAGCCCCAGCCTATTTAGCCTCTCTTTATAGCTCAATTCCTCCAACCCTGGCAACGTTCTTTTAAGTCTTTTCCAAACCCTTTGAAATTTCACCACATCTTCCTATAGTGGGAAGACCAGAATTGCAAGCAATATTCCAAAAGTGGCCTAACCAATGCCCCATACAGCTGCAACATGACCTTCCAACCCCTATACTCAATGCACTGATCAATAAAGGCAAGCATACCAAACACCTTCTTCACTACCCTGTCTACCTGCCACTCCACTTTCAAGTTGCTGGCACCAAATCTGAAGTGACCAATGAGATCATGTGACCCAATCAGGCCATAAGAAAACAACAACAAGCCTATTGTAAATTAATCACAATGCCCTGCCTGCAACAGTAGTAGACTCGCCAACTTTAAGGGCATTTAAATGGTCATTGGATAAACATAAGGAAGATAATGGGAATAGTGTAGGTTACATGGGCTTCAGATTTGTTTCACATCGAGGGCTGAAGGGCCTGTGCTGCGCTGTGATGTTCTATGTTCTATGTTTGAGATTCAGACTGAAGGCTGTTGAAATGAGGCAAACTGAGACACATGACTGAGAAGAAATAATTTAAGTTAATATAATGCTTTCACAACCTGACGACACCTCACAAGTAATAAGGGGTTTTTTTGAAGCTCAGTGATGACAGGGCAGGTAAGTTAAGCACAATCTCTATCGTGGCTGCTCTGATAATCCCAGCATTACCCTCTTGACTGCTGTGGTGTGAAAGCAATCACGTTTGTTCCCTGGAAGCCCGCTCCTGCTGCCTCCAGTTATGTGCCACATTATTCTACAAGGGTGAAGGGAGTGTTTGAATGGATGTGGTTCAGTCTGTTTGGGTAACTATGGTCATCGTGACTGAATAGCCAGCAATTTGTGCAAGCTTTGAGATCTTGATTTGAGGCTTAGAGCATTGCTAATAATGTACAACGGTGAGGTGAATCTATAAACATCTGATGTAAGTCCTGATTGACAGAGATTGTGGTTGGGGAGGTGGTACAGGGAACAATGGCTGAGGCTAGAGGTTCAGTTATGAACAAAATAAACCAAGTCCTAAGCTAAGTTTTGAGTAACTCATTAAGAAGAAAATAGTTCTTTTCAGGGTACAAATGGATGACCCCCAGGCCCAGTAGGGCAACTGAGGGTTACATTTAGTTTCCCTTGACTTAGTTTCTATCCTGCAATGCCACAGACCAGGTCCTTTTTTATTATTTTGATTAAAAGGAAAATAATGTGAAAATATGAAATACTCGACATCAGCAGAAAGAGAAACAAAGCTAATTGTCTTAGGTCAATAGCTTTTCCTCAGAAATGGAAAAGCATTCAGCTTTTTTCATCTAGATCTCCACCACATCCATTTTTATTTCCTAACTTGTTTCTCCTTTGCCTTGTATATTTAACCTCATTTGTCTTCTATCCTGCTGCAGACTTTCATTTTATTCTTTCTTCCCTCCATGTTGTGTTATGTCTGCTGGACAGTGTGTCAGTATATGTTTAAGATACATGCTCATGGTATCATCACAATGAAAGCATGTGACACGAGGGTAATTAGGTCTCTGGTTCCATCTTAACATGGGACACTCAATGCACCATACACTGATGGGAATGTGTAATGCTAGTTCAGACACAGATGTGCCTACGAGTGCATTAAGTGTACATCAGTGAGCTATAATAAAAGTTTGTTGACTGTCTTAATATTATGTTGTCCATGTCCTGGTTTCTTATGTCACAAGGATTTACATTAACACTAATGTATTATTATCCTGCTGAAGGCAAAACACATCACTCCACTGCCCATCTCTACAGCCCACCCCACCATCACTTCCCCTGTACTTGCTTAAAACCTGCTAAAACTCTTGCATTTCCCAGTTTGAAAGATTCATTTTGTCGAAACATTAACTATACTCTTTTTCACAGATGTCTGGCATTTTCTGTTATTATTTCAATAAATTTTTAAATGCTTGAAAGCTGCTGGCTCAGGTAGTGTTGTCATGAACATATGCTATATCAAACACCGTCATCAGCCCTAACCTTGTCAGCTGGTTCACATACTAAACCATTTCCAGTGGACATTGAAAATGGCTGCCAGACCTTTTTTTGCAACTCAAATTTGTAAGTCTCTGCAAGTTTGTAACATCGACTTCAAAAGGGCATGTCTTGTCGACTCAAGGGATTTTCACATCTGCTAATGTCAAAGAACATTTCTTTTAAACTTTTTTTTCAGATTGATTTAGTGCTTGTCTTAAGGGGTAAATAAAATTCTATGCACTGATGTTGTTATTGTATGGAAAATTTGCCTTGTGTACAAGTAAAAGGTCGTGGCCCAGTGTAGGATAGGCTGTGAAATCCATTTACTTGATTGGGTTAGCATGAAGCCTCACTTGGGGCCATTACTTTGCAGTCTGCAAGCCACTCACATGCGTGCAGTCATAATTGCCAAGTACAGGCTAGGCTTGGGCTGTTGTCTCTTCAGGACCATCATAGCCCCCGATCATCTTGAAGCATCATAAAGGATTGATGAAAGCGGTATCAGTATTACCCCTCCTCCTATCTTTAATCTCTTTTCAAAAGCTGCCCGTTTTTTTGTTGTAACCAATTGAAAGCATACCTGCTACAGACAGAGACTAATAAGGGAAGATGTCAGCTCCACTCTACTCTCTTCAAGCAACCCAAATTAAACAGCTGTACCTTTAAACCGTACCATCATTGAATGAACATCTGATCATATCTGTCTTTTCCTTATAAGCATTAATCTTTTTAATCTATTCTCCCTCACTTTTGTTTTCTGCATATGCGTGCGTGTGCATGCATATGTCAAGGAAGATAATTTCTTTCATCTCTACTCACCTATGTGTTTATCTGAGTAAGGTTTGTTAATAAAATTAATGTCTTACTTGAATTGAAGGAATGTGGCAGGAATATTTACTTTACATCAAGCTACAAGTGTTAAGAATATAATAATTTGTCAATTTTCAGGCATTCAGTGTTCAAAACCTACTCCAACTTACCCAGGAACAGGAAAAGAGAAGATTTAGTTCACCCTTCCAAACCTAGTTGTAACGCTTCTGAATAACTCTGAACGTTTGCTGGCCCACAATATGCTAACTAGTGAATCTCTTTCCAAATTGCACAGCACTTGATAATTGTGTCATACATTTATTCTCCTGCAACATTATCCTTTAGGTACCTGGCAGTGCACCACGATTGGAGTATCAGTCCACTGCCAGGGACTGCTATTGTAACCAGCTGCCAGTGGGGAGTGAGGGATCAAGAAGTGACCTTTGCACAGATGTGGCACTGAGTATAGCATTAACTATCAACCCCCACCTGATGTTATTTACCAATCGTCACTACAACTGTCTTAATATAATGTATTCCTGAATATCTTAACACACTGACAGACATAAATCTACCTTTATCAATAGTAAAATGAATGAAAATTTATGCAGCTGATGCAGGTCTCATGAAAATGACAAACAGCCTTCAACTCACTGCCAGTTGTCAGTCAACTCGTAAGTATGAAAAAAAATCCTGACGTCTGTAACTTTTTTTTCAATTTTTAGATCATCAACAACTGACATTTGGTAAAATTGGATTTTCTGCTGTGAAAGATAGATGTCAGTTGGAAAGATTGAAAACTGGATGATGACTAGGATCTAACTCTACTACAAATGACCATTTCGGGAATCAATATCAACCTCCCATTTATTTACAAAACAGGACATAGCTTGTTATTCAATCAGTGGATAAGGGTTCTTGCTGTTTATTTTGCCTTTGTGGTATAGAGATACAGTTTTGCTGAGTGGCCAGCTCAGCAAATCAGTGACAAAGCTAATTGCAGAGAGTTACTGTGTGTGAACTGGATTTCCTTCCCTGAAGTTACAGCAGAGGAATGGGGAGCAGAATAGGGACTTTGTCTATTGGTGGACTTAAATAGGTGGAACTCTACTTGGGCATCCCGTTAAATAACATGACAAATTGTATGATCCAACAGCAATCCCATCTTGCATTTCTTCATCATCTTTAACACAGCATTCCTGCAAAGATGTAAGATGTTTTTACTATCAGACAAGATTTAACAAAGGCCATATTTAGAAAAGTTAGCTTTGGTGACCCAAGCTTGGTGAGAGGAGAATTTTAACATGTGTTTTATAAGCAGAGAGATTTGCTGATGTAATTGCAGAGCTTGGGATGAGATCCTTTGAATGTGAGGCCTATCATATTGGGACATAGAAAATTGAGGATCTACAAGAAGCTAAAACTTGAGAAATGCTGGGTTCTTAGAGTGCTAAAGGAGAGTTGCTGAGTTAGATTAGATTCCCTACAGTGTGGAAACAGGCCCTTTGGCCCAACAAGTCCACACTGCCCCTTGGAGCATCCTACCCAGACCCATCCCCCTATAACCCACACATCCCTGAACACTATGGGTAATTTAGCATGGCCGATCCACCCAGCCCGCACATCTTTAGGCTGTGGGAGGAAACCGGAACACCCGGAGGAAACCCACGCAGACAAGGGGAGAATGTGCAAACTCTGCACAAACAGTCGCCCGAGGCCGGAATCAAACCCAGGTCCCTGGCGCTGTGAGGCTGCAGTGCTAACCACTGAGCCACTGTGCCGCCCAACAACCATGAAAGAATTTAAACACAAGGTTGAATGTTTTAAAATTTAGATTTTAGATTTTATTGTCACATGTACAGGAGTACAGTAAAAAGTGTATAATCTGAGGTAGCAAAATACCTCGGTACAAAAAAAGCTTAGGTACAAAGTAATAAGAGAAATGAGAGTTTAAATAAGCTTTTGTTAGCTCTGGAATCAAAACAGGTCAATGGTTTGCCTGGTAAAAGAAGCTTAGTGCAAATTAGAACATGAGCAACACTGTTTTGTACAACATTAAGTGCGTGGTAAATAGAAGAGAAAATATTGCAGAAACAGGCTGCCCAGCCCAACCACTCAACCAGTCCACTCCAATATTTGTACTTCACCTTTCTCCCAACATTTCTCACCAAAAATGATGACTGCACCCGTTATTACCTTTTTCATTATTTGCTGATCAAGATGCATCTTCAACATATTGATGGTGTACACGTCAACATTCCCTGTTCCACACCAATTCCACATTCTCATTGCACTTTGGACAATGAAGTTCCTTCTGCATTCCCAATCACAAATTTCAATGATTATTGCACATTGATGGCATTATGTTACATTCCTCCAGTAAAGAAGAAGCACTCTCTGTATACCCACTCACTAAAAAACTTTTCATAACTTTCAGAGACTCAACTAGTTAAATTTTCAACCTTGGTCCTGCTGCCCAACCACAAAGTAAGGGACACAAATGGTTCATTTTTTTTCTTGATTAGTACATCACACATATCTGGCATCATCCTTGTAAACCTTCTCTGCCTCCTCTTGATGCCTCTATCTGTTCCTTATAATACGGTGACTAGAACTACAGGTACTGTAGGTATAATCTATCAGGTTCAATACATGATTGATATAGCTTTCATACATTTCAATTCAATTTCTATCTAGAAATAAAGCCTGGTGCTGCTCTTGAACAAAAACAGAAGTTGCTGCAAAAGTTCAGCAGGTCTGGCACCATCTGTGAAGGAAAAATCAGAGTTAACGTTTCAGGTATGGTGACCCTTCCTCAGAACTGATGGTAGCTAGGAAAATGTCAGTTTATATGCAGAAGAGAGGGAGGGGCAGGGGTTAGGGAGTAAATGATAAGTGGGGTTGGAGCCCAAAGAGAGACAAGAGCAGCTGGATAGACAAAGGAGTTGATAACGATCTGGCTTTGAGGATGAATAGCTGTTAATGGGGATTGTTAGTGACTAACAATAGATAGTGTGTAATGGCAGGCTATGTGATAACTGGGCCTGGTGTATGGGGTAGGGGGCTGGGACATGGGAGAGTTTAGGCCCTAAAATTATTGAACTCGATATTGAGTCCGGAGGGCTGCAGCATCCCCAAGTGGAAAATGAGATGTTGTTCCTCCAGATTGCGCTGTGCTTCACTGGAACACTGCAGCAAGCCAGAGACAGAAATGTTGGCCAGGGAGCAGGGTGATGCTGCTTGGCCTGCTGTGTTCATCCAGCTCCACACTTTGTTATCTTGGATTCTCCAGCATCTGCAGTTCCCATTATCTCTGATGTGTTAAAGTGGCAGGCAACTGGATGTTCAGGGTCTTTTTTTGCCAGCAGAGTGTAGATGTTCTACGAAGTGATCACCAAGTCTACACTTCATTTGCCAGTGTAGAGGAAACCACATTGTGAGCAGTGAACGCTGTAGAGTAGATTCTGGGAAGTGTTGCTTCACCTGGAAGGTATATTTGGGCCCTTGGATACTGGGGAGGGAGGTGGTATGTGGGCAGGTGTTACACCTTTGGCGGTTGCAAGGGAAGGTGCTGTGGGGCTGTTGGGGGCTGGGTGTTGTTTGGAATGAAGGAAGCGTGGACCAGGGTGTCCAGAGCGAATGGTTCCCATGGAAGGCAGACAAGGGAGGGGAGGGGAATAAGTGCCTGGTGGTGACGTCTTGCTGGAGGTGGTGGAAATGGTGGCTGATGATCTTCTGGATGTGGATGCTGGTGGGATGGTAGGGAAGGACAAGGGGAACCCTTTCACTGTTGCGGGAGGTAAGAGGGAGTGAGGGCGGAAGTGCAGGAGATGGGTCGATCCTGGTGTTGAGGGCCCTGTTGATAATGGAGCTGGGGTTGCTTCAGTTGAGGAAGAAGGTGGACATTTTGGAGGCTCCCTTGTCAGAGTTGGCTTCATCTGACCATGTGCGATGGAGACAGAGAAACTGACAGAATAGGATGGAGTCTTTGTAGGAAGCAGAGTGCTAGGATGTGTAGCCCAGACAGCTGTGGGAGTTAGTGGATTAATGATGGATGTTAGTGGCCAGTTTGTGACCCCCCCCCTTCCTTCCTGCAACAGTGATAGGGTTCCCCTTGTCCTTACCTACCATGCCACCAGCATTCACATCCAGAAGATCATCAGATGCCATTTTCGCCACCACTGGCGAGATGCCACCACCAGAGACATATTCCCCTCCCCTCCCTTGAGTGCCTTCTGCTGATACCATTCGCTCTGGGATACCCTTGTCCACTTTCTTTTACTCCCTACATGCCCTTGTAGACTCAATATCACGTTCAATCATTTAATGACCTAAACACTCTCATGTCCCAGCCCCCTACCCCACACACCAGGCCTTGTTATCACATAGCCTGCCATTACACACTATCTATTGTTACTCACTAACAGTGCCCTTTAAAGGCTATTCACCCTCCTGACCGGATCATTATCAATCCTTTGTCTGTCCAACTATTCTTCTCTCTCTTTGTGGTCTATCCCTACCTGTCGTTTACTCCTTAACCATGCCCCCTCCCATCCCACCCACTGTCTTCTGCATATAAACCAACATTTTTCCAGCTGCTATCGGTTCTGAGGAAGGGTCACTGGACCCAAAACATTAATTCTGTTTGTTCTTCCCAGATGCTGCCGGACCTGCTGAGCTTTTCCAGCAAATTCTGTTTTTGTTCCTGATTTACAGCATCTGCAGTTTTCTTATTTTTTATCGAGTGCTCTTGTTGCTGTTTTCATGGCCTTCCTAATGTGTAGTGTAACATTTAGTGATTAGTGTGCTTGTACTCTGGGATTACTCTGTGCCTGTACTCCATCTGATCACATGTTTTAAGAAACAAATACCCTCCATAATTCTTCCTCTAGGTGCACCTCTCAGCGACACAGTTATTGGTTGAAATGACTCCTAACGTCTTAATTCTTGCATACTTCTGGTAAGTTGATAAATATGTTTGTTATGTTTAAATTTGCAGTTGCATCTAAGAATTTTCATACACATCTTAAGATGCTTCATCCCAGGCTCACATTCAACTTTGAAATGGAACAATCTAATGAGCTCCCTTTCCTTTACATGCTGGTTAAGAAATCTTCAAGTGGGTTCCCTCCAGCTGTCTATCACAAAGCCACCTTTGCTGGTCAGTATCCACTTTGGAATTCCTCTAGTTCCATGCATTGTAAGACGGGCTTACTGGCAAGGTAAATAGAGCTGAGCTACTGTGCTAGCTTGATACAGAAATAGGGCACATCAAAGAAATCATATGGCATAATGATTCTAATCAATTCTCGCTGTTGTCCATCATCACAGATGACAATCGTCATCCAATTTGATATCCAGAAATAAGAGAACTCCGGAGACTGCAAAGGCTCTGCACCCTGTCAACATTCAGCAACAGTGCTGCAGACTTGTGCTTCAGAATTACCTACGTCCCTAACCCTGTTCCAGTACAGCAACTGACATCTACTTGTGAGTATGGAAAGTTGCCAGTTATGCCCTGTCTACTAAAAGCAAGATAAAATCCAACACATTGCCGTTTCTTCATTGTTGCTTGGTCAGACCTTTGAAATATCCTTCCTTACAGCATTACATCGTTTGCACTACAACAGTTCAAGGCTGCAACTGCCACCAGTTTGGCGAGGTCAGTTAGAAATGGACAATATCCACTGACCTTGCTGACAGTGGTCACATCCAATGAATGAACAAGAAAAGTAGCAAATTAGCCCCCAACTACAGGGCTTTGCAGCATTTGTCTCAGCATCATTATCAGCACATGCCAAATGTCAACCTTGAGCCACCTGTAGATATGGATTTGGATGCATACTCTAGGCTGTGACTTCAGTGCAATGCTGCAGTGATACATTGTTGGAAATTGCCACCTTTCAAAATGAGATGTTAACCACGATTCTTTCTATCCTCTTGCATGAACATAAAAGATCCCATGGCACAATTTGCAGGTAGGAAAGTGTGTTCGACTTTCAGGACCAGTGTTTCTCAACCAATTTCATCAAAACAAATTACCTCATTATTCAGCTCATTGCCCATTACATTGGTGGCACTTTGCTCTGTGTAAATTATTGCTGTGATTGCCTACACAACAGCATGTACTCCACTTCAAAAGTAATTAATTAGCTGCAAAGTACTATGTGAGATGCTGAGAATATGTAAGATGCCAAAGGTGTTCAGTACCATGTCAGATTTCCCAATTATCATAGTCTGTGACTGTGACTGTGACTGTTTGCGGTGCATTATTATGTCAGAAAAGCAGGGATATTTGCTGACGATCGCGCAATGTTTAGCACAATTCACATTTCTACAGATACTGAAGCAATTCATGTTCATTTAACAGAAAGGTCTGAACAACATTCAGGCCTGGGGTAATATGACAAGTAACATTTGCACCACACAAGTCAGGCAATGACCATCTCTGACAAGACAGTATCTAAACATCTCCCCTTGACATTGAATGATGTTTCCATCACTGAAACCCCACTATCAACATCCTGCAGATCATCATTAACAAGAAATTGAACAGACTAACCATACCAGTACAATAATTACAAGAGCGTTTCAAGGGTGAGGAATCATGTATTGAGTGACTCACCTCCTAACTCCCCAAAGCTTCTCCACCATATGCAAGGTACAAGTCAGTAATGAAGATGGAATACTGTCCATTTGTCTAGATGAGTACAGTTCCGCCAACATCAAACAGCGCAACACCATCCAGGATAAAGCAGCCTGCTTCATTCGCACCCTGTCCACTACCTTCAAGTTTAACTTCTTCCACTGATCACAGCAGTATCTAACATCTACAAGAAGTACTGTAGCAACTCACTTTGACAGCAAACTTGTGACCTTACCACTAAAAATGACAAGGGCAACAGATGCACGGAGACATCAGAACTTGTAAGTTCCCATTCAAGTCATTCACTTGTCTTGGAACTACACCTCCATTCCTTCACTGTGGCTGGGTCAAAATTCTGGAACACCTTTTCTAACAACATTATGGGTGTACCTACCCCCTCCTTCAAGGGCTACAATGGTTCAAGAAAGCAGTTCAAGAAAGCAAGTGATAACTTGCTCAAGGGCAATAAGTAATGGACAATAAAAGTTCACCTAATCAGTAATGTCCACATCCAGTAAAAGCAGACAAAAGGCCACTCTCATTTTCCTCCATTCCTCCACAAATTGCAGCATGCAATTGCATATACTCCTTCTTCACTGTCTCTTCTGAGTTGTCTAGTTCACTGGTATTTATGTACTCTTGGTTTTGCTGTGATCTATCCAAGCATTGCCAGAACACCTTTAGCCAAGGATTTTCTTCTCATCATTATGCCATTACTATTGTAAAACTCTTGAGGTCCATCTTGACCATTCACTCTTCATCCTCCACCTCTTGATAATATATTCTCTGTGGTTAATATCATTGACAAACATGGAGCTGGATTTCAAATTGGGCAGTTCTCTTACTTGACAAACCCAGCTCCTTTGATAGGGTCCCTGCTTGCCCCTATTTTTGTTCCAGGAAAGCAGGGGCCGGGCCTAATACCTCCAGAGGCAGCTCATCACCCAGCTCATCACTCCTTGCCCCCATTCCTCTCCCTTGACCTTGCTGTCTTCTCCAGGCCCATGGAGAATGCAGAAAAAAAAGCATAAAATAACAATGACAAGTCTTGAAATGCACTTAAAGAGAACACTTATTTCGAAATTTTCTTTGATACTTTGCTGCATTCAGAAAGTATCAGTCAGACACAGCCACTTTAGTATTAATAACAGATTTATCTCACTTTACACTTCTTCATTTTTGTACAAATAAGTGTTTGGACATTGAAAGAAAGAGTTCAAATAAAAAAAACTTACCACCTCGTATATCAAAAAGCAAGCTCTTTGTCAATCCATTAAAGAATATTGGAGTACAGTCAAGCATTCACAGCGAGGCCACCTAAAAAGTGTATTGACAATACCAATGGCCAGATATTGGATCCCGCCCACCATATTTAAAAATTCAAAGTCAGTGTCACTCTGTAAAACGTCAGTGCACATGTAAATCTTTGAATGTAGACAAACAACAGCCTTTCTCCACCAACATATTTAACTCGTTCACTGCCTCTGTGCTAGCAGATTGCATGTTTGATGTTTTCATAGCTTCACAACAGGGAAAGTTAAGTCACTTCCTTTAGTCCAGCAACAGACCACACAACCCAATCACTATTTTCAGCTGAATGCATTTGTTTACCACCTCAATGTCTTGTTTTGCCTCCAGCCGCATCATCACAAAGATTGCTTATTTCTATGTAATAGCAACAGTAGCCACTGATCATCTCAGCCATTGCCACCTCTTTTCCAATACTTTCCTGATTGGTTGTGTATCCTCAACTCTCCAGAAACTTCAACTTTATTCCCATCCTGCATTCAGTTTTGTTCATCCTTCACCCCATTCACATTCAACAATATTACTTCTAAATCCTTCTTTTTTGTGTTTAAATCCTTCAATGGATTTTCTTTGGTTGCTTGCAGTAAAGCCCAGGAGGTGAAGCTGGAATATTTGCATCAGAAGCTCTGATTTGGGATGAATGACAAGCATCTACACATTAGGCAGACGTGCCACGCATGAAGCCAGCCATGTACGTCCACAGCTGGCAATGAGATGATGACTGTGCCAAGCAGAAACCACTAATTAATAAATCCTAACCATAGCATGGAGTAACCTCAGCGAAGGAACTCAAGCTATAGGTCCATAGAGAGGAAAGGTTCAAAAATCACTTCAAAATCATGGAACACATTGTACTGAGCAGCAAATAAAAATGCTATGAAATGCTTTTATATTTTTAAAATGGTAAAAATGTAAGCTCAACAGCAAAGATTTACAGAAATTTTCTACCATGTATAAACAAACAAGCTGGCCGCTAAATCATAATGTGAATACAATTAATGACAGAAGTAAACATATGGCAGCTTAGGTGCATTCAATTTGCCAGTTTAAGTAAATTAATTGGAAGAGAAATGATTTAGGTGCAAGCAGGCTCCAATACAAAGACGAATGAAAGCAGCATTCAACTGAATATAAAATTGAGAAACCTTAGCAAAACTGAGATCACTGAGGATCAAAAAAAACAGTGCCGGTAGATGGGCTGACATCTGACAAGAAAGATGGTCATGGTTATCAGACGTCACTCATTACAGCGCCAGGACATTGTTGTTGGAATTTGATGGAATATTGCCCTTGACCCAACTATCTAAAGTTTCCTCACATTTCTGTTCACAGACAATCCAACAGCATTCAATTCCAGAGATAACAAGGTGTAGAGCTGGATGAACACAGCAGGCCAAGCAGCATCAGAGGAGCAGGAAGGCTGATGTTTCAGGCTTAGACCGAAGAAGGGTCTGGGCCCGAAACGTCAGCCTTCCTGCTCCTCTGATGCTGCTGGGCCTGCTGTGTTCATCCAGCTCTACACCTTGTTATGTCAGATTCTCCAGCATCTGCAGTTCCTACTATCTGTGAAGAATTCAATTCCATTCCTGCCAAAGTCAACAATGGAGCAGCTTATGGCAGAGGAGATTGTCCAAATTTTGGCTGACAAGCAGAAGATAATGTTAATGCCATGTTATGTGTCTAATAATACAGAAAGAGAAGAACTGACTAGTTTAACCCAAACTTCAACAGCATCATATCCAAAAGCTTAACTGGGCACGTTATTTCTATGGGTTCAAGAGCAAGGCAGAGGCCAGGTTCATTGTAGCAATTTGATATGCTCCTGAACCCTCATTCCTTTCCACTATCAACTGTAATCATTCCACTTGCTTTGTAATTGTGTAATCACACTCAAGGAACTCAGTAGTTTCCAAGTTAAAGCAGCCTACTGCACTGTTGCCCCATCACCAGCAGCATGTAATACTTGCAGTCGGTATCATTGGGATGCCCCATGGCAAGTCATCAAACTAACCTTGGCATCTTTTAGCCATTTGACCCTTACCACTGAGAAGAACGGAGTAGCAATTTGTGGAAATGTTATCAGCTTCATATCCTGCAGCCAAGTTGGTACTGGACTGAAATATATCTGGTACATGCCATCGTTCGCCAACTTTTTGTCAAATATCAACCAAACCCATCCATCAGCATGCGTCAGGGAGGAGTGCACAGGAATGCTAGGCACATAGGGAAGGTAGAAATTGAGAGGTCTGACATTTGCAACAAGAATATCGAGGTCATTGGCTCTTGGCTAAGTTGCTACAGGAATAAGCTCTTAATGGAATGATGCAGGGATTGGAGATTGTCTGCCAGAATGATTCACAGATGGCAAACCTTAGTGGAATCTCTCATCACCAGCTGCAGCACTACAGTAAGTGTCTTAGTGGCACCACAGGCAGCTCTGCACCACAGAGGCCCTAAATACAGGCTTAGCTTTTGGCAAGATAGTGACATTGTTCCCTTAAACCATGGTACAACAGGTTGGAGACAGCTGTCTCTCTCAGCTTCTAAGCATTGCTGACAATCGCTTCTCAGGGATTTGCTGGATCAGATACATCCAATTTGATTCGCCATTAATCAGACACTAGTGTTAGTGGCATGACGGAAATACATTCATAAGATTAAAAGCTGGAAGAACTGCAGATGCTGGGAAACAGGAACTGCCGGAATAGCTCAGCAGGTCTGGCAGCATCCATGGAGAGAACTCAGAGTTAACGTTTCGAGTCCAGTGACCCTTCCTCAGAACCTCAGACCAGGCTGGCAAGGTCTAGTGCTGTGGCCTCCTCTACCAGTTGGTGAAGGTGGGGGGGAGGTTAGTGGATGGCCCTCTTCTGCAATACCCAGGCCTTTAGGTCCCTGTTCATGAAGAGTAGCACTGATCTCCTCCTCCCTGCCATGTCTGGGTCAAATGTCACAACTAAGCAAGACGGCTCTGGTCTGACAGCCTTTTACAAACTAGAGAATGGCCTTTTAAAGATGGAGGCACTGGGGATCCCAGCATTTCTTGTTATGGCAGATGGCAGAAGCAAATAGCATAGATAATGGGCATCTTCCCAAGTAAAAGCACTATGTTTAACTCTGGAGATTTTGAAATGGGGATCCTGGTCGATGCATAGTATATGCTTCCTGTTAGACTCCCTACACTGTGGGAGCAGGCCATTTGGTCCATCGAATCCACTCTAACCCTCTGAAGAGCATCCCACCTAGACCCACCCTATCCTTATCACCCTGTGTTTCCCATGGCCAATCCCATAGCCTACTCATCTTTGGCGTGTGGGAGGAAACCGAAGCAGACACTGGGAAAACATGCAATCTCCATACAGACTCTTGCCCAAGGCTAGAATTGAACCTGGATCCCTGGTGCTGTGAAGCTGCAATGCTGACTACTAAGCCACCTTGATGCACTGTTGTACATTACCAGTTTGATCTCTGTCCAGTCCCTTGTCATCCTCTTCCTCCAGGAAACACTTCATGTGTATTTCCTGGATGTACTGAGTGATAACCCTCTCCAAGGCCTATGGGGAATTAGTAGTCTCCTTCTGAGCTTGTTGAATGACTTCTGTTACTTACAGGCAAAGGCTTGGTCAATGAGAACTCATCACCTGAGCCACTTATAAAACAGACCCAGAGACGAGTTTGCAGATCTGTCAGTACTGGGCTAGGACTAGTCTATGTACAACACAGTAGTAGCTCTACATTGTTTTCAACAATAAATGATGTTCCTGTCCAGTCAGGCTTCCTGAGGTATTAAATACTGCCTGGGCTCTTTGAAATTTGTGGTTACAACAGTGGAGCACCCACTGTGGGCGGCATAGCACTAGTAAATTGGAAAATAAATTGAAAATAAGAATTTTATCCACCGTTAAAAATCACCTGCTATGATTCTTTAAATTTACTTCTACCTAAGGACTGGATGATGAAATGATACCTATTTTATTTGTAGTGGAGTACCGAAACAATAGCGATGCTTGTATATGATTCATTTGTAAAGGGGGCCTGCTTAGACAGGACATAAAAACAAGTCAGGTAGTTACGGACGATCCTGCACAGCCCATTGTAGCTGATTGGGGGTGCTCAGTGCCTCAATGCTGGGGATGTGGGTGAGTACTGAACTAAGGGATGCTGTTTTAATATTATTGGTTACCCTTTTACAGCAGAAATGAGGAGTACATTTTCTTCCGAGAGGGTTGTGCAACTTCACATCTCTCTGCTTCAGGAGGCGGTAGGTAATGCGTCATTGAATATGTTTCAGGTGGAGGCGGATGTGCTCGTGGTAGGCATCAGAATCAAAGGTTATTGGGATAGATGGCAAGCTGGAATTAAAAACACAACCAAATTAGCCATGACCTTATTAAATGGCAGAACAAGTTCAAAGGGCTGAATGGCCTATTTCTGCTCCTATTTCATGAATATGTTCATGTGTGGAAGTGGATCCAGTGTGTTAGTGCATCCAGTACAATAGTTGGAGTTGGAACGTTATGTTGAGATTGTACAGGATGCCTCTTCCTCTTCCCGAATACTGTGTCCTGTTCTGGTCTCCCTGTTATAGGAAGGATATTGTTAAGCTGGAGAGGGTTCAGAAGTGATTTACCAGCATGTTGCTGGGTATGACAGAGGCTGGATAGGCTGGGGCCTTTTTCACTGGACATCAGGGCTTTGAGGGGTGACCTTACTGATGCTTATAAAATCCTGAGGGGTAATGTCTTTTCCCTCGGTTGGGGGATTTCAAGATGGGGCATATTTTTAAGGTGAGAGGAGAAAGATTTAAAAAAGACGTAAGGGGGCGAATTTTTTACATAGCAGGTGGTTCGTGAGTGGAATGAACTTCCACAGGAAGTGGTGGATGTGGGTACAATTACAACATTTAAGCATGACATAACTAAGAAAGGTTTGGAAGGATATGGGTTGCAGGCAAGTGGGACTAGTTTAGTTTGTGACAATGGTTGGCATGGACTGGTTGGACCGAAGGGCCTGTTTCCATGCTGTGTGACTCTATGACTCCATGTCGGGAAGAATATCTTCAGAAAAACAAACTTGAGATATCTAGTCCTCTAAAAGAGAACAAGACTGGATCCAGAAAAAGGCTGACCAATTGGAGGTGAGATATTATTTACTCGTGAATGTGATGAGTAAAGGCCAACCTGTAATCTCCTTTGATTTGATTGCTTGCCCTAGTGAGACACCAGGGGGGTCTCCCAGACTATTATCCAGAATTGGTTAAAGGTTTTCCATGTTTAATGGAATGCTCCCCATTGTCGGGATAATGTGGTCCCAGCAACACTCAAGAAGCTTGTCACAATCCAGGACAAAACGAGGGGTGGGCAACAAATCTTGGACCATTCAGCAATACCCATGTCCCAGGAGAGACGCCAAACCCATCTGAGGTGATCAGTAGCTGTCTTGTCATAGCAGTCCCACTGGGAATGGTGGCCACTGTTTGGACTGCAATCAGTGCCAGCACATCATGGAGACATGTTGTTGGACTGAGAGGTCACTTGGAGGTTTCATCAGGTGCCTTGCTAGCAGGTCCTGGTGAGGTGTCTTGGGGACTGGGTACAAGATGCCAGGACTGAAGGAAATGCAAACAGTAAGTAGAGTACTTTGAGAGGGAACCCCCAAGGAGATAGCTAATACTGCACCTTTTCTTTCTTTATTCATTGACGGGATGAGGTGTCGCTGGTTCGGCAGCATTTATTGCCCAGAGGGCAGTTGAGAGTCAGCCACATTGCTGTGGGTCTGGAGTCACATGTAGGCCAGATCAGGTAAGAGTGGCAGTTTCCTTCCTTAAAGGCCATTAGTGAACTAGGTGGTTTTTTCCCGACAATCAACAATGGATTCATGGTATTCTTAATTCCAGATATTTTATCGAATTCAAATTCCACCATCTGCCATGGTGGAATTTGAACCCGAGTTATTACCTGGGGCTCTGGATTAACAGTCAGCGATAATACCACTAGGCCTTTGCCTCGCATCACACTACCCACTATGTGGCTGCAAGATCTCACTTGATGACTTCACTACATGGTGCGGGTAAGCCCCTACCCCATGTCATGGGGGCTGGCAATAAATCAACCACTTTACAACCTCAGTTGGCTCAAGGATGGAATGTGTGAGTTACCTGACACTTCCCACTGCTGGTAAACATGGACCAATTCACTGCAGAGCTTTGTTATTTTTTAAATGGGGAATCTCTACTGGAAGAGGAAGGAACAACCAATTTCCCAAAGCAGAGGCATACTCATGTTCTGATGAAGACACACTGGACTCAAAACGTTAACTCTGCTTTCTCTATGGAGTTGCTGTCAAGCCTGCTGAGTTTCTCCAGAAATTTCTGTTTTAGATCTCCAACAGCTGATGTTCTTTGTTTGATTATAAAGGCATGTAGGTGATGGGTATGGCACAGTTGCTAGCACACTCCTTGATACATGCCACAAGCGCTTGCTTGCAGCCAAGTGACAGATAAACAGGGTACATGATTTCATTGTCAATGGTATGAAATAGGAGTTGATGGTCATTCTTCTCTTAGAACCTTCACTGATTTTTCATTATTTTCATTTTATTATCAATTTTGAATTATGTGCTGGAATTGACTGGTGGACTTTAGCAATGACTTGTACGAAAAGGAAAAGAATAAAAACTTTGTTTATGAGGCTAAGCCTCGAGACCAATTGCAGGCTGAGCCATAATTTAAAAGGTTTTAAGCAATAGAGTGATTTCCCCAGAAAGATCATTGTGTTTAAAGAGATAGTGAAAGTTGGCTATTAACAAGATCTGTATCTGTGATTTGGTTCTGACAAGTCTGGAAGAGAATCTACATTCAAGCAGATGGCAGATGTTGAATGGTGAATTAGAATTCTGGGAGAGTTGATCAGTCTATTTCTTTTCTGAGAGATGGTTCTAGGATTTCACTGAGACAGCAAGAAGATTTGAAAACTCCCTGCCTAATCTGCTAATCGATCTTCTGGAAGCCCAAAGACTAGAAAGTTGTGTTAGAATTATTGCTGCCTCTGCATGGATGAACTCAGAACCCAGTCAATGTTTCAGAAAAACTGTGAAAAAGTTACATTTACACTCTGAAATAGCGCATCATGAAAGCCATTTATGTAATCTGGAGAGTTCTACTATTTTCTTTTATTTATCGCTTAGCTGTGCTTGTCTTGCCTGGCTTTTGTATGAATGGGGCTGAAAACAAATGTTTCTCGTTTACAGCATAGACATTAATCAGCTTATTTTGTTGTTTAATGTACTCTTGGCTAAAGATATTGTGTAATTAATAAATTGTTAAGTCTTTTGTTTAAGATACAAAACCAGCAAGTGAAGAATAATTAATTGCAAAGTCAGGGTTTGGTAATTCAAATGTCTTTTAGGAATCATTGGAGTGACTACTAGGGGTCTTCAGTTTAATTATTATTGCATTGCGAATACAGAGGTAGAAAGACTGCTTTGGTTCAGCTGTCTGTCTCCAGGTCAAAACACCTCACTACTTTTCATACACTTTACAATGAGATTACAGTATAAACAAATGCTTTTGAACTTTATTATTAATAACAACAGTCTCTGATTAAAGAAAATTGCAACATGGACCAACTCACTGCAGAGCTTTGTTTTTTTTAAAATGGGGAATCTCTACTGGAAGAGGAAGGAACAACCAATTTCCTAAAACCCAAAGCTTGCTTCATCAAGCAAAGATAATTATCACACCAATCTGCAGGTAAACTGCATTCAGTGGGTGGTTTTCAGGTGTTGTTGACTTGTGAAAGAATTCTGGAGATTGTTAAATATGGCAGTGACTTTTATTGTGAATTTAAAGACAGAAGCAGAATGTAACAGGTTGCCAATGTGGCACCTTCTCACCTGCTGGGATTACTGTGCTCCTGACCAATCACAATGATGGGACAGTCTCTGGACCTCCTGTCCATTACAAGTAAAGTCCCATTCTGATCCAATGAAGAATCTACGCTTCCCACCCTCTCCAACTCAATCCCACATTTCGCAACCCCCTCTCCACTCCCCCTCACAGGAATTTTCCAGCTGCAGCTGTTGTGATCCTGGCATCAACATCTTATTATCATGTAAGACGTTAAATCTACAACATCTGCCAGCATTAGAACAGACTATCTTAGGAGCACAAAAGCTGACGTTTCGGGCTTAAAGGGTCTAGGCCCGAAACATCAGCTTTTGTGCTCCTAAGATGCTGCTTGGCCTGCTGTGTTCATCCAGCTCCACTCTTTGTTATCTCGGGTCCTCCAGCATCTGCAGTTCCTATTATCTCTTAGAACAGAATATATTTGGAGGAATGCATCTGAATGGCGTTACTTGCCATTACCTATGTTAATTATTTTCTGTTTAGACACAGAAGCCATTAAAAGCCAGCAAATGGAATATCTTTACATTTCCAGTTAAAATGTTTTTTTGAGTGAGATCCATGGCAGCCAGTCTGCCAAGGCCCAGGGTCGATTTTCTCACAATTGTCCGCTTTTCATCTCATTAATTACACAACACAGCACTCTCTCGGAGAATCACACAGCCAGATAGATGGAAATGCTCACCACTGCCAAGAGCTTCTGGCTTTCCTGAGAGTGGTGCCATGGTTTGACAGCCACCTATACGCCACTTCAGTTGCTGCAAACCAGGAAAGATCCTTCACAGATATGGCCCAGAGGATAGGAAAACTCAACCTGAAGGTGTTGGTGGCTGGGGTTTAGGAGAGGAGAGTAATCTTTTAGCCTGCACACAACCACAGGAGGCCATATCACCTGATCAAGCCACACTGGACACATACTGCAGCCTAGGTCATTGTTGTGTGAAATGGGGCACCCATCAGTGCACAATAAGGTCCATGATCTTCTATGATCTGCAAGGGTCTTTGCTGCCTCATACTCAAACTTACTTTAACTTTAATTCCCATAATGCAAGGATGTGGGTCTCAAGGCCCTGAGAGGACTGGACTCCTGACTGACTGTGACCAAATGCCTGGACTAGAATAAAACGAGTCCCTTCACGGTCTGTCGTGTTACTTTCTGACTAACTGAACTTCCCCTATACCCCACTAAGAACTACTCCTTACTGACTTCCACACATGGCTCTTTGCTGACAGGGCATGTTGTGTGTTTGCTGCATAAGCTGCTGGCAGATGTTGTAGGTATAACATTGATGCCATACAGTGATGTGCCCATCACTTTGACTGTTCAATGTTCCACACTGTGACAAGCTGCCTGCATCACACACTCCATTAAAAAGCAATGCAAGTCCCAGAAGTGCCACTCAATAGTGACTTTCTGAAATGACACGGCTTGAGGAGAAAATTGCAAAAATTGTTTTAGACATCACGATTCTGATTTCTTTTCATTTTTCCCATACTTTCTCACCTTGCTCACCATTATTTAGACCATACAATGGATGAGAAAATTCTGCCCATGGTGCAGTTGAAATTGGGTTATGGCTGTAGTTGTAAGAGCCAGTTTCTGTAAGACACTGATGGAGACAATTTTTACAAATCAGCCTGCATCTTTGTATTGCTCTGTGAGACAACAATACAGCAAATTTTCCATTCCCTGCCACTACGGAGGTAAAAGACAATTTGAGACAGAATAGGAACTTCTTCCAGTCTCAATGGCAAAATTGTGAGATAGCCATAGAGTGAATCAGAAACGCTGAACAAAGAAGAGGGCAGTTCTGTTATCAGTGTAGGAGGGAACGGAGCTACTAGCTGAAATACATCTGAGACCTCGCTGAGGAACAGAAAAGCCATACTCCAAAAATTGTAAAGGCCTTGGAGACCCATTTTTACCCTCTAGTAACATTATTTTTGAGCACTTTAGTTATTTTGATCATCTTGCTTGAACATACAATGGCACACCTAAACAGCAAGTGGGACTAGAACTAGGGATGCCATAGTTGTGCCACAACAGCCTTTATGAACAGTATATATATTTAATAATTTAGCTAAGGAAGAAATATTTGTGAAAGAGCTGGGCAAAAGATCAATGCCAGTGTACAGAATCACATAGGACAGTGTGCAAAAGACAAGGAAATACATTGAACATGAGGTATGCTGTGCTTGGACTTCAAGAAACTGACTGACTCAGCATGCAAGCATTTTTTTTGGAAAAACGCAAAGCATGATTATGAAGATGGCTACCAGAGAGACTACGGACCACGATCATGACAAAGCAATTAGTACCATAACATATGTTGACATCTACCAATTTCAAGATGCTAATGAGTGCAATAGTTAGAACAGTGACTGCAGAAAAACAACAATAAGTGAGTGTGAAGTGATATAAACATTAAGCCTTGTTCAACATCATGTGCTTCATAGACTTGTATGAAATAAATCAAGATTGTGACCCAAAAGTGAAACCATTGGAGGTGAACTGAAGCTACATGAAGGAAAAATGCTCAAACAAAGAGAACACATGAAGCTGAGAATACCTGCCATTCCAGATAACAGACATTAAGCAAAATCCACTCACCATAGCTCATTAAAATGTTCAATTCTTGAAATGGTAATCCCTTATGTACCTGAGGAGATTTACAACTTGCAAATAATTTACAGATGCTAGCTTCAATGAGAGATTTTATTAAATAATTAAATTTAAATTTGTACCAGTTGTTATAGTGGGACTGGAACCCCTGCTGTTTTAGCATTAACATTAGGATTATTAGATCTTGAATATCACCAATGACCTCCACACCACAAAGTCTGGAAAAAGTCTGTGAAACTGGATCAGCTAAGTTATGTAAATGTTCACTCCCTTAAAAATTAGAACCAAAAATTGATTCTGACAGTTAAATCTGTTCTAGTAACTTCAATGACTATTTGTTGACAGAAACCTAAGTGTGATCATTGTTTTTTTTCACTACTTATCTGCTTCCACAACCTATCATTATCGCAGTGGTAGCTGGACAGAGGTGTGGTGCTGTAAATTCACCATTTCATTGACCACTCAAGGAGATTATTACAAAATCAGCTGCTAATGAAAGCAAATGTTTACTTTTCGTCAGGGGCTAAGTGTTTGGGATTTAAATGTATCAAATCGGCATTTAAGAATGAGTTTTTTCATATATTGTGAAGACTGTAATAGATACTTAGAACAATATTTTGCTTCATCTCAGCATTGCTTCTGAAGCCTGCTTATTGTGGATATAAGTTATGTGGAGGGTTTAAGAGCAAAGAATGGTGGCAGGTGTTGGCGGGTTGAGGAGCATAAATTAGCAACAAATTAGCATAGGGAATTGAAAGGGACCGTTGGGATGGATGGACTTGCTTTAAGCTGGCATGCTAGCTATAAGGGACTATGGCACATACCACTAACAGAATGAACAGTCCCCTATTTGTGGTTCTTTATCCCTGAGCAGATTTGACTGAGCCAGGTGAATTCCTCATGCCGTGCACTTGCCTCTGTCCTGGAAATGAAAATCCAGACCATATCGTCAGGTGAAGTGTTGTGAACCAGTCTGTGCAGATTAATATTGGTCCCCTTGTGCTAATTTTGTGTCTCTGTCTGTCATATATTCCACAAGAACAGGACAGTTGTCTCTAGCTGTGGATGACATTTTTGGCAGCATTGCCTCCATCATCATTCTTCGCTTCAGTTGTTTATCAGTTCTGTTGAATGTTACTTCCTCAGCCTGAATTTGTTTCTCTACAATAGTTTGGTGGTACCTTGGTAACATTGTGAATATTGGTATGCATTGCAAATCATTTACAATGACTTTAACATGATGTCAAGAATTATTAACATACATTAGCATCTTTTTGCTTCCATTAACCATCATTTCCTTATTGATTATGTGTGTTTCTTGCACATCAGTTTAACTTTCAATTAATAACAACAGATGCCATGATAAAATGCTATTTTACACGCATTGTGTTTTGGGGATGGTAACTACATGTTTGGAGAAACATTTGCTTTTGAGAATTGGCCTGACATCTGTTTAAATCTCAGTGCAGTAAAATATTTACTGACTTACCCCACGGCTATATAAGGCTGAGCACAAAAAACTAATTGATTTTAGATTTTGAGTTAAGTTAGTTGACCTGCCATTGAAACATGCTTTTTTGAAAAATGAATAGTGTGGCTTTCAAAATAACCAGTGTGGCTGCTATATATTAATACAAATTGTTTGGTCTCTCCTATAACTAAAGGTTCTTAACTTAATCTCAGTTCCCTAAAGTTAGGAAAGGGAAAACACAAACAGCATTCCGTATCCAGATTATTAATCACAACATTTGCAGGAAGTCAATGTATGACAGCAGCTTTGAGGGTTAGGGCCACGGTTCCCTAAGGATGCCGACATCCCTGAAATTCTGGGCACAGTGTGTCAAGAATTATGACAAATGTGTCATTGGACACCCCATGGATTTGGACTGTCTGTCAAGACTTACAAACAATCAATTGTATTACATTAAGTGGAAAACAACAGAAGACCGTGAAGTGGTTTGCCATGAATGGACAATACCTTTGGTTGAAGAGAAAAGAAAGAAAACATTTGTAAGAGAAAAATATACTCTCAACATCACTGTGTGCACTTAAAAACAGCAGCCTTTAGCTAGAGATTAGTGCAGTATTATCTGTCCCAGACATCTGTGAAACTGATTCAAAAATAATCTTTTGAAGTGACTGCTGTGGTTAAGAGGCTAAAGCAATCTCAATGAGTCACTGCTTCTTTATGTTAACTGAGTTAATGGTGTTGTATTTTGCTCATATAATCTCAATTAAGTGCAGTTACCCAAGTTTCTTTAGGTTCATTGACATTTGGAATGTGGCTTTTGAGTATGGAATGTGCTTCAGAGAATTATGAGCACTATCTCGACAACATTGTATCAACATGGCACATTACAGTTTACAACTACTGCAGGTTTGTCTCAGTTAACACTGAATGCCCTGTGCATTCAATTCCACATGACGTTACTGTTACAGCTGTGTTTCAACTCAGTTTTATCCACTGTTCCATGTACTAGAAGTATTTTCTTTCATGCTGCTTACAGTATTTGTTTAATTGATGATATTAGGCAGGTTTTGGCACTCTTAGCTGCTATTAACAATTCTCTGTTATAAAATGTGTGCAAGTAACTCTGCGTAGGATAGCGAGTCGATTGCCTGTGCTGAGGATGATATGCAATAACAAACTGATATTGCTTAAATCCTGTCTCTAATTTGCAACATTCCCACCCCAAAGTCTGAAATGTTCTTAAAAAGCAGCAGGTTTTCCATTTGAGCTCACTGTGAATGAATGAATAATCAGCTGAACGAATGAATATTCCATCAGCAGGGTGCCTGTTAACAAGCATTTACTCTACTTCAAATTCACTCGGTTACTTCTAGGCTGTTTAGAAATTGTTTTTAGCACTTTTTGAACAAACTGGAGAAGCACAAGATAGTCAATAATTTCCATCTGGTTGGAAATTAATCCTTTGAGGTTGATTCTTTTTCTGTTTCCAATTTTCTGAAAACTGTCAGCATATTTTCTTCAAATTTGTTAACTTGTGTGCCATTCTGGAAGAATAGACTTCATTTGATGCAGGGGCTACACTCCAAAAGCTTGTGATTTCAAAGAAACCTGTTGGATTATAACCTGGTGTTGCGTGACTTCTGACTTCGTCCACCCCAGTCCAACACTGGCACTTTCACATTCTGGAAGAGTCATGGTACATGTTTGTAATTATAATGTTGGATGCAGTAAATTGATGACCATATATACACATTAGCTTGGTGTTGCGGCAAATTTCTGATCATCTTGAATTATTCAAGGCGGAACAAACAGATAGAATGAAGAATGTTGGAAGAACAGAAAAGAAAATCAACACTTTGTTTCCTCTTGTACTCTGCACTACCGCCAACTATTCAGGAGTAATGACAAAGCTCTTCCCAAAGAGAGGTGATGACATTTAGTTATGGACTGGTGAAGAATAGAAGAAAAATGAGCTGATTTAATATTTTAAATCTCCTTTTCTGTGGGGCACAGAGACGTCAAATTGATTTAACATGAAAGGGGAGATGTTTACTTGACATTGGGTATAAAACAGACAGAAGATCCAGTAATGATATACCCAATGCAGGTTAGTCACTGCTCCCTTCCTGTTTTGTCCTATGTTTTACCACCAATGAAACATTGAGTGAAACTTGTCAGGATTGAAGGGCAAGATTGTCTAGAGTTAAGTTCAACGATCAAACAGTGGAGCTACCAAGTTGGTGCATGTGTAGAGGTGATGATCCCAACTGGTTCGTTCTAAGCCCTACTCATCCTTTCCATAACTGAAGTTGCAAACTAAGAACAAAAGCAGTACAGCCCTTGATTTCAATGGCAATTATAGAATGATCAGGTGAAGAAAAACAGTATTCTTGGTAGTGTGGACGAGTAGAGAGATCTAGGTGTCCATGTCCATAGATCCCTGAAAGTTGCCACTCAGGTTGATAGGGTTGTTAAGAAGGCGTACGGTGTGTTAGGTTTTATTGGTAGAGGGATTGAGTTTCGGAGCCATGAGGTCATGTTGCAGCTGTACAAAACTCTGGTGCGGCTGCACTTAGAGTATTGCATACAGTTCTGGTCGCCGCATTATAGGAAGTATGTGGAAGCATTGGAAAGGGTGCAGAGGAGACTTATCACGATGTTGCCTGGTATGGAGGGAAGGTCTTATGAGGAAAGGCTTAGGGACTTGAGGCTGTTTTCATTAGAGAGAAGAAGGTTAAGAGGCAAATTAATAGAGACATACAAGGTGATCAAAGGATTAAACAGGGTGGACAGTGAGATCCTTTTTCCTTGGATGGCGATGGCTAGCACGAGGGGACATAGGTTTAAATTGAGGGGTGATAGATATAGGACAGGTGTCAGAGGTAGGTTCTTTACTCAGAGAGTAGTAAGGGTGTGGAATGCCCTGCCCGCAACAGTAGTAGACTCGCCAACTTTAAGGGCATTTAATGGTCTTTGGATAAAGATATGGATCTTAACGGAATAGTGTAGTTAGATGGGCTTCAGATTGATTTCACAGGTTGGTGCAACATCGAGGGCCAAAGGGCCTGTACTGCGCTGTAGTGTTCTATACGCTATCTTCTATTCTTCGTTCATCAAGTGAAAAATCACAAAAGGACACGGTGTTTTTAGGTAACATTGACACACTGAAGTTCAGTGCCTGGTCAGAATAAGGAATTTACCTCTGCTCCTGTAGTTTATTATCACACAAGCACCAAGTCAAAGCAGGGTAAGATCTTCTAAAAGAATCAAATGTTGTGTGAATGAAATGTGCATTTTATCTTTTCCTATTTTAGTTGGGGTGGCACGGTGGCTCAGTGATTAGCACTGCAGCCTCACAGCACTAGGGACCCGAGTTTGATTCCAGCCTCGGGTAACCGTCTGTTTGGAGTTTGCACGTTCTCCCCGTGTCTGCGTGGGTTTGCTCCGGTTTCCTCCACAGTCCAAAGATGTGCAAGCTAGGTGGATCGGCTATGCTAAATTGCCCATAGTGTTCAGGGGGGTGTGGGTTATAGGGGGATGGTCTGGGTGGGGCAGTGTGGACTTGTTGGGCCGAAGGGCCTGTTTCCACACTGTAGGGAATCTAATCTAATCTATTTTAGTCCCCATTTCTGAGTGAGATTACTCATGTTAACGTGTCAATCTAAATGGTGTTCTTTGTCTATTAGAGAAACCAACAAACGTTCTTCAGTATAAGATGGCAGGGAGGAAGGACCAGCTAAGCCTCATCTTGTTCACACATGCACTTACACATTGTCCTGTGTAAGAGCTGGATCTTGAGGATTTTCTTGTCAATAGTCAATGAGCTCTAAGGTCAAGTATAACTGTTCTAATATTCTGGCCCAGATCAATTCATTAGTGACGTGTGGTCCAGTGTGGATATGCTTAAAATGGTTTCATTGCTTATGAATCATAAAGAGTATGCAAAAATATGACACTAACTTAAAATGACGATGTTATAAGTACTAAAAATTAGTACTTTCTCGGAAACTGAAACATATAGTAACACCATGTGAAAAATTCCACTGAATTTTTTTTCTCTTTGTTCTTTCACAGGGTGTGGTCATTGCAGACATGGCCACTTGTTATTCGTTCCTAATTTCTCTGGAACTGAATGACTCACTTGGCCTTTGTCGAGGGCAACTCAGAGTCAAACGCATTGTTGTAGGCCCGGAGTCATGTGTGGGCCAGACTGGGTAAGGATGGCAGATTTCCTTCCCTAAAGGAGTTCAGAGAAACAGATGGGTTTTAACAAGAATTAACAATAGTTTCATGATCGTTGCTATTTCTCCAGATTTATTAATTTGTTTTAAATTCCATCATGCGCCATACTAACATTGAACCCTGACCTCTGGATTACTAGGTTGCCACTTATTGTGGCTGCATGACCACGCTCCTACCACCTCCCCATTATATAGTATAATGTTAGAGCATTTGTTTTGTCAGGACTCATTCATTTTGATGCCAGTGAGTATGATTGGAGGATAATTCAAACTGCTTCCTTCTGACGAATTGGTTTATTAATCTCACAGTGATTGTAATCTATGTCACTGCTTCTTCTCAAAACTCGATTTCTTCGAAAGCGGCATGACACGTCTGAAAGTAATCAATATTGTAATCACGGTATGCGGCAGCAACATCAGTACATCAGCATCTGTCTGCCTCAAGCATGTCATTTACTGAAATTAGATATTGACCATTCTGTGTTTCATTTACAGAAATGATACAGGGAACTCTTTCACTGCGTTATATTATTAAAGATTGGAATAAATCTTCACCTACTCAGGGAAGGTCAGAGCACAATTGCACAGCAGTTTCCAAGGCAGGACCAGCAATATTTCAGTACTAATTATCAATGGAACTAGTCTATATTTGATCAAATAATAGCAGTATATTCGCAAACAGCAAAAAGAAAAGGAAAGCAAACAACTAACAATATTTAAAATAAATAAAATCAAAAGTAAAAACAGAAAATAGTGGAAATAGTCAGCAGGTTGGGCAACACCTGCAGACCAAGAAACAAAGTTAATATTTTAGGTTTAGGATTAGCTAACGTTTTACCTCAATAATCTTTTGACAGATATTCATGTTTTACACTATAAATTGTTGAAGTTATCCCTTCATCTGAACAATCCTAACAAATCAACCTTGGAACTGTAGGGCTTTGTGGGTCAGTTCCATTCGGTGCTTTCACGTCTTGAAATTGGGATTGAATTCCGCACACATTGATAGAATAGACAATTTACAAAGTCACTTAGCTCAAAGTGTCTATAAAAAATGTGTTTTGGACATTTTCAAATTGGATTTCAATACTTGCAACTAATGGCACAAATCTATATATTATTTAGTGCTGGTTTGCATTAAATTGGGATGCTATTTCAGAGGCCAGAAAAAAATTCCTTGATGCTTAATCTGTTGGAGCCACCCTAACCTCTGGTTATTTGTGTGGTAGTTGATCAAAGATTACTTTCAGATTGCATTTTGAAACTTGAAGATGATTAACTTGAGGATAATATTGGCATTCTTACTAAATTATCCAAACAACTCATGGTCTGAAGTATTAAATAATGAAGAAAGACCAACTTTTTAATGACCTATCCTGTGCTCGGCCTGTGCTCGGCTACAGTCTGTATTCACCTATTATTGTTTAACTTGACAGATATGAAATAGTCCTCATCAGCTTAATATGTTTCTTGGCATTTTCATAAGTGCCTGAGCAAATATATGCCTTAAAGAGATTGCTTTTCATAAACGTTAAGTTGAATGTTTAAAAAGGCCTTAGTTAAGGACTTATATGAGTGCAGTTCACATTGGTGGCTTTGCGTCTTGTGAATTTTTTGAAGGCTGACAATTTGGGATCTCAGTTGCCTGCATTTCTCTTTGCTTTCTGTGATCCCCACTCCAATTGCTGTTTACACTTACAGGTCTCCCCAGATATGTGTCTGCAACTTCACACATTATGGGAAAGCACACTAATCATCCAAATGGGAGAACGCTTCTGCAAATAATTAGATGCATTAGTCAATAAATGTTTCATGGATGTTTAGTGTTTCCATTGAATTCTGAGAGCAGATATCCTTGTGGAAACACCTGAAAATCTCAAAAGATTTAAACCAGACTGTAGTAATTATTCTAGAAATTAAAGAGTAGATTATATCATGGTGGTTTGAAATCACAATAACTGTTATCCTTATCACTGTGTTTTCTAGAGGATATTGATTAACTAAATTTAGGACTAAAAATAAATTGTGGCTGTAATAAGACACTATTTTGGTTACTAATATTTTAATATTCCATTTCATATTTCATGATTATTAGTTTATTCTGGTTTATCAAAGAATAGAATGATTTTCCTGTACCCAATGTCACTATAATCTGTAAAAGTGGAAACTGATAATTTAACAGGGTTTAAATTTGTTGTGTGCACTCCAACAATACAAGTTAAGAATAGCTTCACAAGAGTATCTGGTGCTGCACTGGTTTTTGGCATTGCGCTGACCAGAAAAGAAAAGAACTGTTAAAGAGTAACGTTACGATACGCTAAGCATGTGAGAAAAGAAAGCAGTAGAATGGGGCAGACATGCAAAAACGCAGGAACAGAATGTGATTGGAAGCTGCGATAACATAGTTAGAAATACAAAACGTAATGGTGTGAATAAGTAAAACTTAGGGGATGAAATTAGTGATAACAAGGTGTAGAGCTGGATGAACACAGCAGGCCAAGCAGCATCAGAGGAGCAGGAAGGCTGTTGTTTCTAGCAGACCCTTCTTCAGAAAGGGGGAGGGGAAGGGGATTCTGAAATAAATAGGGAGAGAGGGCGAGGCGGATAGAAGATGGATAGAGGAGAAGATAGGTGGAGAGGAAACAGACAGGTCAAAGAGTTGGGGATGGAGCCAATAAAGGTGAGTGTAGGTGGGGAGGTAGGGAGGAGATCAGTCAGTCCAGGGAGGATGGACAGGTCAAGGGGGAGGGATGAGGTTAGTAGGTAGGAGAGGGGCGTGGGGATTGATGTGGGAGGAGGGGATAGGTAGGAGGAAAGACAGTTTAGCAGTTAAGGGTGGGGAGGGAAAAATGTCTTTGGTGGTGGAGTCGGATTGCAGATGGCGGAAGTGTCTATCTGCCTCCCCTCTCTTCCTATTTATTTCAGAACCCCCTTCCCCTCCCCCATTTCTGAAGAAGGGTCCAGGCCTGAAACGTCAGCTTTCCTGCTCCTCTGATGCTGCTTGGCCTGCTGTGCTCATCCAGCTCTACGCCTTGTTATCTCAGATTCTCCAGCATCGGCAGTTCCTACTATCTCGGGATGAAATTAGTTTTGGGTTGTAGTGCAAAATGGACAAGAACAGACCAGCAGACCAATTTCTGTTCTGTAAAGAAACAATTGTGGCAAAGTGCGCAAATAATTGCCACCTTGCTCCTAGTTCATTTTGTGCTTTGACAGAAGCTGGTGTCCTCTTTCTGGAGTGGAACAGGAATTAGCTGAAAGCCCGAATTTGGTAATTGTAACAAAATAAGAAAGCCATGATCAGAGACTCTAAACCAGTGCCAAAATATGAACCACAGATGATAAATACAGCAAAATAATTTGAGGAAAGATGAAAATGTCAAAATATTCTACATCAAACAATACTATTAATTTACTCTTTCTGAAAGTAAGACAAAATATTACAAAAATGACAAAAATCAAGACAAGTGAACTTGAAATAAATTGATAAAGAAATACAATCCAAAATATTGAAAACATAAATATGCACATAAATAAAGTAAGAAGAAATAAGGAAGACTGAAATGCAGAAGGATTTAATCCTCTTTGGGCATAGTATAATCGTTGATAAGTTGCTGGGAAACGTGTCATGAAAATGTTTTTTATTTCAAAATTATATTTTGACAAGATTTCTTTGATGTATTTTAATTAATCTTGGCTAAGTTATAAATTCAGGCTATGTTCTGAAGGAAGCATTGTTCTTTCAAATTCTTTTTTGATGAACTGCAGCTTCAAAAGTAAGCTTGCAATAGTGACTGACAAGTGATAATATTAGTGATAATGGGAACTGCAGATGCTGGAGAATCCGAGATAACAAAGTGTGGGGCTGGACGAACACAGCAGGCCAAGCAACATCTTAGGAGCACAAAAGCTGACGTTTCAGGCGTAGACCCTTCATAGACCCTAATTTCAGAAATTATGAAGGGTCTAGGCCTGAAACGTCAGCTTTTGTGCTCCTAAGATGTTGCTTGGCCTGCTGTGTTCATCCAGCTCCACACTTTGTTAAGTGGTAATATTAAACTAGTCCTGATTAGAATCAGAGTTACATATATTCAGACTGATAAAACAGGACAGAGTGGACCCATTTTTTTCCCATGTGCGGTCCTGGTCCAGTCTGGGTGCCCACTCTGGGCTGGGTGTGTAAAATGTGGTGTTCTGAGTTAAGCTCCTACTAATGCCTCTTTCCCTGAAAACTCCATGGACAAGAACATGCATTTCTTTTGTTAGCAGGAAGAACTTGGATTGATACAGCGTCTTTCATGACTATTGAATGTAAAATACTTCTTGAAATGTTGTCACTGTTGTAATGTAGGACAATTAGCAGCCAATATGTGCACAGTTAAGCTCCCACACACAGGAATTTGATAACGACCAGATAATCTGTTTCTGCTAGGTTGATTAAGGAATACTTGTATTGTTACAATTCCCAGGTCTCCAGCGATGACTACTCTGCGCATCTTTCTCGGTTCTTTCATGTCCACCTGCGAGGAAGGGTGGGACTTCTGTTTAATTTCACACTCAAAAAACAAGTCCAACAGAGTAGCACTCTCTCTGTGCTGCACTGGAGTGTCAACTAAGATCCTCTAGTCTTGGCCTGGAATAGGAGCTGAACTCTCAATGTCTAACGCAGAAGATGCAATCAACTGATCCACAGCCTCCTTGCCTTCTCAGCTTCTCTGTTTCTTTCTTGATTTCTAAATAAGTATCTGGCTAGCTCAGATGTTAATAGCCATTAAATATCCTAAGTGTGTCAAGTCATGATTCTACAATGCGTGTGCCTGTACACATAATTTTTAAATAACAATTCTCCAATTCATGAGACAATATTGAATATACTTGCTTGGATTTTGTGGTTTGTAGTAAAGGATCAATTTGCGCTCTTCACTACACAGGCAACTGTCTACAGAATATTTAAGGGCAAGAGGCATCTACATAGAACAGTACAGGCCCTTCAGCCCACGATGTTGTGCTGACCTATTCTCCTACTAAGATCAAACTACCCTGCATGCCCTACAGTTTACTATCCTCCATGTGCCAATCCAAGAGTCGCTTCATCGTCTCTAAAGTGTCTGATCCCACTACCACTGCCATCAATGCATTCCAAATGCCCACCATTCTCTGTGTGAAGAACCTACCTCTGACATCTCCCCTATACCTTCCTCCAGTCACCTAAAATTATGCCACCTTGTCACAGTCATTTCCGCTCTGGGAAAAAGTCTCTGACTATCCACTCTACCTATGCCTCTCATCATCTTGTAAACCTTTATCAAGCCACCTCTCATCCTTCTTCGCTTCAATGAAAAAAGCCCTAGCTACCTCAACCATTCCTCATATGACCTGTCTTCCAGTCCAGGCAGCATCCTGGTAAATATCCTCTGCACCATCTCTAAAGTTTCCGCATCTTTCCTATAATTAGGTGACCAGAACTGAACACAGTATTTCAAATGTGGTCTAACCAGAGTTTTATAGGGCTGTAGCATAACCTCATGGCTCTTAAACTCAATCCCCCGGCAATGAAAGCCAACACACCATACAACTCTATCAACTTGAGTGGGAACTTTGAGGAATCTATGGACATGGACCCCAAGATCCCTCTGCTCCTCCACATTGCTAAAAATCCTGCCGTTAACCCTGTATTCTGCATTCATATTCAAACTTCCAAAATGAATCACTTCACACTTTGCTGGGTTGAACTCCATCTGCCACTTCTCTGCCCAGCTCTGCATCCTGTCAATGTCCCATTGCAACCTACAACAGCCCTCCGCACTGTCCACAACTCCACCAACCTTTGTGTCATCGGCAAACTTACTAACCCAGCCTTCCACTTCCTCATCCAAGTCATTTATAAAGATCACAAAGAGCAGAGGTTCCAGAACAGGTCCCTGCGGAGCACCACTGGTCACCGAGCTCCAGGCTGAATACTTTCCAACTACTACCACTCTCTGTCTTCTACTGGACAGCCAGTTTTGTATCCAGACAGACAAATTTCCCTGAATCTCATGCCTCCTTACTTTCTGAATGAGCCGACCATGTGGAACCTTATTGAATGCCTTGCTAAAATCTATATACACGACATCCACTGCTGTATCTTCATTGATGTGTTTTGTCACATCCTCAAAGAATTCAATGATTCTTGTGAGGCATGATCTGCCCCTCACAAAACCATGCTGACTATCTCTAATCAAACTGTGTTTTCCAAATAATCGTAAATACTATCTCTCAGAATTCTCTCCAATAATTTGCCACCACAGAAGTAAGACTGACTAGTTTCTAATTTCCAGGATTATCCCTATTCCCTTTCTTGAACAAGGGAATAAAATTTGCCACCCTCCAATCATCTGGTACCACTCCAGTGGACAACAAGGATGCAAAGATCATTGCCAAAGAGGCAGCAATCTCTTCCCTCGCTTCCCGTAGTAACCTTTGATATATCCCTTCTGGCCCTGGGGACCTATCTACCATCAATTTTTTCAAAATTTCTAACACATCATCCTTCCTAAAATCGTTCGAGTATATATGCCTGTTTCATGCTGTCCTCACAAATGTCAAGGTCCCTCTCACTGGTGAATACTGAAAAGCAAAGTATTCATTAAGGACCTCCCTTACCTCCTCTGACTCCACGCACAGGTTTCCTCCACTATCCCACTCTCACTCTGGCTATCTTCTTTTTCCTCACATGAATATAGAAAGCCTTGGGGTTTTCCATGTTCCAACACATCAAAATTTTCTCATACTCCCTTCTAGCTCTCGTAAGTCCATTCTTCAGTTCCGTCCTGGCTACCTTGTAGATCTCTGGAGCCCTGTCCCACCCGTGCTTTCTAAACCTTAAGTAAGCTTCCTTCTTCCTCTTACCTGGGTGTTCAACATGTCTTGTCATCCAAGGTTCCTTCACCTTACCATCCCTTCCTTGCCTCAGTGGGACAAACCTATCTAGTACATGTAGCAACTGCTTCCTAAACAACCTCCAAATTTCTATCGTGCATTTCGCTGAGAACATCTGATCTGATTTGGTGCTTCAGAGTTCCTGCCTCATAGCATTGTAATTCCCCCTTCCCCAATTAAATACCCTCCCAAACTGTCTGCAACTATCCCTCTCCATGGCTATAGTAAAGGTCAGGGAGTTGTGATCACTATCACCAAAATGCTCTCCCACCAGGAGATCTGACACCTGACTTGGTTCATTGCCAAGCACCAAATCCAGTATGGCCTCCTCTCTAGTTGGCCTATCTGTATATTGAGTCAGAAATCCTTCCTGGACACAGCTGACAAAATCTGCTCCATCCAAACTATTTGCACTTAGGCAGTTCCAGGTTATATTGGGGAAGTTGAAGTCACCCATGACAACAACTCCGTTACTTCTACACCTTTTCAAAATCTGTCTCCCAATCTGTTCCTCATGTCTCTGTTGCTATTGGGGGGGGGGGGGGGGGGGAGGGTCTATAGAAAACTCCCAAAAAAGTGACTGCACCTTTCATGTTTCTGACTTCTACCCAAAATGACTCAGTGGAGAAACTGTCCTCCACAACCTCCCTTTCTGCAGCTGTGATACCATCCCTGATTAGCAATGCCACTCCCCAACCTCTTTTATCTCCCTCCCTATTTCTTTTGAAGCATTGATTCCCCGGAACATTAAACAACCATCTCATCCAGAATGGCAGACGTTAAACAATCTGCATCAAATAATCAAATGATCCCCTGTGGTGGGTTTGTTGTTGGGGGGGGGGTGCAGGGGTAATCATTTAATCTAGTGGGAGGGTAGCGATGGGGATCCTGCTGCCTTTGAGACTCTACCCCATATTAAGTCCATGGATGAAAGGATTGCAAAAAGCCTTCCTGCCCCACAGCTAATTGTGGTTCTTAAGTGGATCATAAATGTTGGTATTCTGATCTCTGTTACCAATTTCATGTTGTTTATTTACACAAGCTTAAGTTGTGTCAAATGCCTTGCAGTTTCAGGGTCTAGATTACAAGCGCCATGACTTGGCATGGGTAAATTATGATCTTTGTAGGGTATTTAGGGGTTACGCTTTGAAAGTAGGACACAAGGAGAACCTTTTGAGCTTATCTGTAAAATGTTCCCTCATGTAGTCTGTGGTTCACAAAAACTCTGAGATGCTGTGAACTACAACAATTTAAAAACCTGGCACACAATTTGATGCCTATCTCTGCAATGGAATGCTAGATTGGGAGTGCTGTTTTGGGACTTGAGAGCTGACCGAGACCACAACCTTAAAAGGTGCTGTCAAAAATTGGAAGACAACGAAATGGTGTTGAAAGTCCCAGAATTGGTAGTCACCTACTATTCTTACATGGCTTCTGAGTCAAACTTGCTCAGGGAAAATTAGTGAGGGGAGTTTGTTTAACAAAACAAAACTGACGTTTAGGGGTCACAGAATGGTGCACTCGTAATGTACTGGGAGATAAGTATCATGGAACTCCGCAACAACATAATGGCTCCACCTGCACCAAATAGATGGCAGTGGTGAAAGGAGGCAGCCCATCACCACCTTCTTGAGGGCAACTAAGGATGGGCAATAATGCTGGTCCAGTCAGTCATGCCCACATTTCATGAGTGAATAAAAAGAGCTAAAAGTGTTAACGTAGTGAGAGCTAGTCTTTGCAGACAGAATATGTACACACATTTTGCATGTTTCAACTCAACAAAACATTCCCTGGATCATTTGGCAGAGCACTGTGGAAAGTGTTCTATTCAAATAGGTCAAGATATATACATAGGTCCAGCTGACCAAAATGTAAAATTTCACATCTCAATAACATAGCTGTAAGTAATGTTTCACCTCATTGTTATTATCAACCTAAAATCTGTGCCATTGTTTTCTGTGTGTAAAGATAATTTCATTAAAAGTTTTGACTGGGGGGTCTCAGCCTCAAATTGAATTAATATTCCTGCTCAGAGTCATTCCACCTATAGTTGAATAAAGTCCTGTAGTCAGAATAAATGCAGTGCACGCAGGTTCCCACTTTGGACATGTGGCATGAAGCTAACGAAATGAAAGTGCATTTGCTTAGTCTCAAACAGAATCTATCCAGTTGTCTTCAATATAACTTTGAAAAAACTAAAGTGTATATTCCTATTTTTTGAGGTGTGTTTTAAAAGCAGGATGTGCCTGTGATTGAGAGAGCAACAAAACAGGTTGGATTGTGCTGTTAATGCACATGTAGCTTCAGTCAGTGTTTTAATATAAAAATATATTAGATACTGAGCTGAGAGCATGTGACAGACAGAATGCAGTTTCTCTTTTCATCTTAATTCAGATTATTTTTATGCCAAAAAAGAATTTTTTTCTGAAAGCAAATCAGAAATCTGATACTATCATTTTTATTTTGTTGGCTAGTTATAAAACGTAAACTTACTAACTATTGCTACCTGTTGCACCCAGTGAGTGAGGTTATGCTCATAATGGGGGAATTGATACTGCAATGCAGAAACAGACAGTGCCTTTCCCCATTCTAATTTGACTTCAATGGACTGAATACCTAAATCAAAACCTCTAATTATTGTTTTATTATACGGGTGTTTGTTAATAGTTAGAAAATCTGAAGATTGTAATTAATAACAACAGTGAAAGCACAAAGGGAGATAAGAAAGTGGAGGAGATGCACAGCTAAGGAAATACATGCAAAAGAAGATGCAGAAAGAAAAGCAAATACAGAAGTACTCATTCAAGAATAAGTTAGAAAATGCAAATGTGTTATCTCTAAATTAGGAAGTTACTAAACAATTTTGTCAGGTCTAGAATACCCACCTACAAGGTGTACATTCTCCTTCCAATGCTGACAGACACAAAACTCCGCATGTTATAATGTACACTTCCTAAATTGTTTTGCTATTAAACAAAGAAATCAAAGCATTATAGTGAAAAAAAGGATGCACATATAGTAGCTATTTGCACAGACCAATTATTCTCTGATTCCTTACTCAATTACTCCAACTGTAAATGACTCAAATTGGCCTTGACATCCTATGTAAACACAATTAGAGATTGACTAATATATAAAATAGAGGCTGTTCATTTGTGGTCTTCATTAAATAAAGGACAGGAATGGAGGTTAATCCCCAAAAACTTTTATAAAATCCACTGCATACTATTTAAGAGCAATGCAATTTGAGTTCCTCAGTAGCTATAAATTAGTGGCTTGGTTATTATTGCAACATGCCATAAACACCTATCTTAGTAAAAAAAAGTGTATCTTCTGACTCTACCCAGGCAATACTGTAAGTGATACAGGAAAAATTGAGCAACACAATACACAATGCTGTAAGTTGACCATCAATGCTACCATTTTATGTTTTGTTGCCATCCTGCAAATTATGCAACAATAGATTTGTTGAAACTGTTCAGATGAAGTTTTTATTCCTGTTCATTCAAGGAGTATTGGCAGATATATTTGCTTAGACTGGCTCAACCATCACTTTGCTGGCAACTTTATGGTCTTTGCAGATATTGGAGCTTATCACATGCACATGATTTTGCTCAACCACACAGTATACTTGGACCAATAGTAACATGTTAATGGATGTTGCCCTCTGCCTGTTTTCAATTTATTTCTCTGCCTAATCATTTATTCATACTTTTGTTCCATTTCTTGAGATGCAGTAATGCACCAGCTGCCCATTTTGTATTTCTCCTTATTTATAAGCGTTGTGATATTAATCAGCCTATAGTGTAGACTCTGAATGCAGTCTGTGCAGAGTGAAGGAGATTTGAAGCTTATAGATTAGCCACTGGCTTTGAATCTGATACATCAATCACTCGAGGCTGACTTTGCATTCCAGATCTTTATTTCCCTATTGTTCATGCAAAAGCTGTACATTTCCTTTTCTGATGTACAACTACTAGATGAGGCAAGTTACACCTTACAAGCCGAGCACTTGTACTTCATTGACCTTTATCATCCATCTATGGGGAAATGCCAATTGGGAAAAAAAATCATATGAACACAGGAATAGTGTCACAAAGGGGAAAACTGCTTACAGATATTCAATGTTAGAGAATGGGCCTGAAAAGAATGAGGATAGATGCTAATTGGGAAACTGAATAGATGTGCTTGAAAATATCAGAAGCAGTGGCAGTGCAAGAGAAAGAAATGAAAAGAAATACTGTATTAAACATCAATGGATTCTTTTCTCTGAATGAGTACGAGGCTTCATAGCTGTGGAAAATAAACAGGAGAGCTATTAGGTATCCTCTAACAACATTCAGGTGGAGATCTGAAACATATAGTTGTGATTTTCAACTCTGAGCAGACTTTGGTGGGAGAGGCTCTCCTGAGCCTCCAACACAAAGTATATGGGAGAGGCAGGGACAATTTTGACAGGCTGGCTTCATTTCCATTAAGTGATGATAGATTGGGGAAGCACCATGACTGAGGAAGGGGCCACTGGGCATTTGGGGAAACCTTTTGGTGGAGCCAGGCCTATGAAAAGCTCTAAGAATTTAGTGATTATCTTTTTCAAAGCAGACTTTGACAATTTCTTTGAGAATAACCAGTTAGGCTGCTCTACACATGCTTCACTCAAATTTGCAATGAGATCCTCTGTATATCAGGGGATCTGGGATTGCTCTTTAGAGAGAGACTCCTTGCAGCTCCAGAAGCTCATGTGAAACTACAGTTGAGGCTTACCTCCCACTTCTCGAGGACAGCTAGGGATATGCAATAAATGCTAGCTCAGCTAGTGATGCCCACATCCTGCAAATGAGCAAAGAAGAAACAAAACCATTATGAAAGAAAAATCAGAACTGGAATTGTATGGGATATGGACAAAATGGATTTTGCAGCATTAACAATCTGATCCTGCAAGGCAAGAGCCATTAAAGTCAAGTTGTGGTCATCTTTATGATGGTTTGGAGGGGAACTTGCAAGTGGTGCTCTTCCCTTGTGTCTGCTGTCCTTGTTCTTCCAGATGGGAGGGGCAATGGGTTTGGAAGTTGCTGTCTATGGATCAGTGGTAAATTCTGGCAGTGCATCTTGTAGATAGTATGCACTGTTGCTGCTGAGCATCGGTGGTGCAGAGAATGGATGCTTGTAGATAAAGTGCCAATCAAGTTTGTGGTTAGATCAGTGTGGCATGAGGCAGCAGTACAGAAAATAAACAGTTGTTTAGATAGTGTGAGTGGAACATAATCAAATGTGTTAGTTGGAGAAAGTGGCAAAGAAACATAGTCTTCAACAGCTCAGCATTGTGTGTGTCTGGGCATGACAGTTTGGGAAGAAACTGGTATAATGGGAATGCAGGGCACCAGTGGGAGAGGAAGCAGGAGCGCCTGTTGAGGATAATTGAGAGTAGAAATAGTGAATTTACTGGAATAAGGCAAACCAGGAAAATCTTGATTGAGAATATTTGGGGATAACCCAGGCACATGTGATCATGCTAGAATTTTAAATTAGCTTCAGTGCTGCTCCTGTCAAGCTGATACTGCTCTGTTAAAGTTGCCAGATTGGGAGAGATTCTAGAAATAATCGTTTCCTAAATAAAGATCTGATTTTGGGTTGAAACAACAAAGGCCCTGTTTTTGATTTCAAAATAACAATAAGGCTAATGGTGGTATTCTTCTTAAACATAAATAGTGCAGAACCAACAGGCAAGGGCCAGATTTGAGGTTGAATATAAATATCTAAATGATGGTGGTGTACTGTTTAGCAAGCACAAAGCTTTGTGAAAAACATGATTTCACTCTCTGCCTTGCTATTGATATGCTTCACGAAGTTGCAATATTTGTTGTAGATACAGTTTAATGCCCCCTTAAATTCAAAGTAGGAATTAAAGCACAAGTAGCTTATTAATAGTATAATAACTGCCCTGAAAATTAATTAGCACAAGTGATATCTCACTCTTACAGATCATGGATTTTTACATACAATTTAAAAATGTCACTTAGTTATTTTCTATATTATCTCTGTTTCAATTTTTCTGTAGCTTAATCCAAACTTACAATTCCTTTCATTGATAACAAACTGTGGAGCTGGATGAACACAGCAGGCCAGGAAGCATCTTAGGGGCACAAAAGCTGACGTTTCGGGCCTAGACCCTTCATCAGAAAAGGGGAATGGGGAGAGGGTTCTGAAATAAATAGGGAGAGAGTGGGAGGCGGACCAAAGATGGATAGAAGAGAAGATAGGTGGAGACGAGAGTATGGGGCGGGGGGGGGAGGTAGGGAGAGGATAGGTCAGTCCGGGGAGGACGGACAGGTCAAGGGGGCGGGATGAAGTTAGTAGGTGGGAAATGGAGGTGCGGCTTGAGGTGGGAGGAGGGGATAGGTGAGAGGAAGAACAGGTTAGGCAGGCGGGGATGAGCTGGGCTGGTTTTGGGATGCAGTAGGGGGAGGGGAGATTTTGAAGCTGGTGAAATCCACATTGATGGCGGGGATGAGCTGGGCTGGTTTTGGGATGCAGTGGGGCAGTGTCAGGAGCCTCACCTGTTGGCTGTGGAGCTGGCAAAAAACCCTGTTTTGCCTCATCCAGGGAAGGCCCACTGAACCGAATGCCAATCTGCTGGCATAGAGACAACCTGCAGACCTCCCCTTGCACTCAAGATCCCCAGGGTAGAAATCCTGCCCAGCAGCAGCTGCCAGCCTCTTGTGTTCAGCAGTACCATGGAGAGAGCCATGGCTGCTGGCAGAGGAGAACCCCCTACGTCCCAGGGCAAGGCTAATGATGCTGCGTGAGTGGCATTTCCAGGTTGCAGGGTCATTGGGAGAGAGACTCAGAGGCATTGAAAGAAATGGTGGAGTACATAATTCCGAGCAGATCACACTTTCAGCCACCTAGTGAACAAAATCAGTGAGTGGAACGGGGTAAATCTTGATGGATACCATTAGGTTTCCAGTAATTGCACATTCTAGTCCAATAACCCTGTATGTTCATGATGTTAAAAACATTTATTCTTGTTAATTTGCTGCTAACTCACTTCTGGTGCTTATCATTTGATTAAGTCTACTGATTTGCGAGTGTCTGTTACATTTTGATTGAACTCTGTTTAAGAACAAGGATTGAAGCAAAATTGCCATTATGGGAAGTATAATTGAACTAAACTATGGTAATTAAATGATGTACTAAATTTCCAAGTCATTACATGGCATTGGAAATGAAGTATTACAATAGACTGTCACCTCACAGTAATAGTAAATACTCACATTTATGTGTAATAATATCCCAAAGTACTTCACAGTGGCATGATGAAGCCAAATATTTGGAGGAATGGCCAACAACTTAGACATAGAAATGAGAGATGGAGATGTGAAAGGTCTGGGAGGGAATTCTTGACCATAGTGTGAATATTGGAACTGGGAAAGAAAGTGAAAGCAGAAAAACGCTGCAAATACTGAGCATGTCAGGCAGCATCAGTGTAAGGAAACTGAGTTACTCGGTGGAATCTCCCTCTCCCAAAAAGTGTTCAGGATGGTGTGAGGGGATGACTATGAACATGTGAATCAGAGATTTCTGCCACCTTCCCACCATCAAAGGAATGAGGTTCTGGGTGCGAAGCTTACCCACCTCTGACTATGACCCCACTGAGACCCATCAATTAACAACTAGCTAAACATCTCCACATCACCATCCTGACAGACTCTGTTACTGGTCTGGCCGTCTTTCCCACCAGTTTTGCAGAAATGATCTTTGATCTGCCCCAGTCTCTGGGGATAATTGTGGAAATGGATTGCGGGGGTGAGCGTTGTAGCATAGGAGGACAGCTGCTGAAAGTCACACCCTGCCCTTGTTTCTAAAAGCCCCCGCCTTTGTGACTCCCACCTCCACAATCCTCACCCCAGAAAAGCTACATCCTGTGCCTGTTTTCCTGGACACTGGGATTGTTGTATAGCCAACACCCCAGCCCCTGTAGCAGTGTTGCAGTTCACCACGGGTGCTTGCTTCAGAGTGGCCAGCAGTTTGAGGTGGGACAGAACGAGTATCCATTGCCCTGGGACATAATCCTAGTTAAAAGTCCAGTGCGTGACTACTTAAATTACTGATTGACTCAAGACCCTGTGGCCTTTCCCTTTCACTGTAGCGGTTGATCTTTACAGCTGTCATCACCCTGAGACAAAAAGCAGAAAATTCCACTCAGTATTTTGGATGGAGATGCTTGTTCGTCAAAGCACTCTTTCTCTTTACAGATTCTGCCTGATTTGCTGTGTATTTCAAGCGTTTTGTGTCTTTTTCCATCAGCATCCACTGTGTACTGTTTGTATATGAGGGAAGGAGGCTGTGTTTGTTACCCAGGCATCGCAAGAGCTCAATCTTTGTCATGGAGATCATTCTTCTCCCACGGGGTATTCTGATAAAAGGGATAATTGTAGAGCTTTGTTAACTGAAGCAGAGGCGAGAGTTATCTTTCTGACCTCTACGCCTAGAAATTGGTACACATTGTAATTAGTGAAGCAATTAAAAATGAGGTAAATAACTTTCCAAATTGATGACAGAATAAATGTACACTTGAATCAAAGAACACGTTTTAGAGGAACAATTTATGGCGATATCAGTCATGCAGCTCTCATCCTTTATTAGCTGTATATGCATTTTCTATATTTAAAGTACAGCCAGGCTACATCGGATGAAATAGCCAGCTGCATATTAGCAGAGTGGACCCCTTCATTAATTAAAGGACATGGCACTGACAACATAATAACATTGCTCAGGTCATGAGGAAACACTAATAGGATGTAATTTCCTATATATTTCCTATATATATAAGCTATAACATGATCATGATTTAGACTTCTGACATCTGTTATTTCTTTAACCACAACAGACTCTGTGTATAACAGACTCTTTGTCAACAACAATCTAGCATTTACATGCAAGATCCCAAGACTAAATAATAAAATGTGCCCAGTGGAGTTAACAATGAAAACAAAGTAAAAGGATCATTTATTTTCTTGCTTTGAGTAAATATCACATCTCCAAGATAACACAGCTTATCAAGCCATCTCAGTACACAGTAAATTTCTCTCTGCAGCTATTTCTTTTTTCCACTTAATCTGAGCCTAAGAACAATCTGTAGCATTGATTTCTGTATACTCATGGTTTCTATAATATTGATTTTGTTTTCTGTTCTGTAGTCCACTCACTCTTGCTGTTGATTTAATGTCCTTCCTGAACTGATTTGAAACTATCTAACTCTTTGGGCTGTCAAGTCAAGAAGCCTGGCACTGGTATGCACCAAAAATACAACAGATGTCCAGTTATTCAGTAGCCAATCTTTCACCCTACCCAGTATACTTCCCACTCAGGTTCGGAGAATAACTGTTCAAGATCTGAATTTTTTTTTATTTTTAGGCTTAATCTCACTTTCGGTTTGTTTAGTATTAAAAATCTCATCAATATTTTCCAAGCAAATGGTGGTGAAAAATTGACTTCTGATTTGCTACAAACTTAATAAACACTGCTGGCATAGACCAGTTTCTTCCCCAAATTTTCTAAGGGAGTGTCACTCCAAAAGTAAAATAGATTACAGGTGACAAGGTGACAACGTACATGGATTTAATGTGTTAGCGGGTCATTGAAAGAATAAATGGCATACATTTTCATTTCTATTACTGAACTTATTGAGATTCCTTATATTTACTGTGACAGCTAAAAGAGAACAATTCAGTCAAGCCTTGTAAGTATTAACTTTCAATTTGCTGCCCTATAAATAGTCTAGCAAATGTTCCACTCAACCAACATGCAGTGGACTATTTAGTCCAATGGAGATGTAAAGCTGTCTCCTTCCCTTAAAAGGTATGAATAAGGCACTGATCCACACCGATGAAGGTGAAAATATCCTTTGGATGCAAAATCAACAAAATGTACCTTGAAGTAACATGCTTTATATTTAGTATTGAAGAGATATAATTTTCAATTTGCACGCATTGAGATGATCATGTGATTGCTGGAGAATTAGGCAATTCCAATCCCCCAGTGTTAACTTCTGCACTCCCAGTTTTGCACCGTCATCATTGCTCCCAAAATATGCCTTAAAAGCAAGCAAGGAGAACACATCCCATTGCACCAACATGGCACTTGCTCATTTCCTCCATCGGCCATCCTGTGGCAGTTTGAGTGAGGTCATCACTGTTGTGTTTAATCCAGTTTTAAGATGTAGACTTAAGGCCACTGGGAACAAGCTTGAGATTGTCCCTTCACACATAACCCCTACAATATAGGAGTTTCGAACCTCATTGGTCTGAGGTGGATTTGAAACCAGGATATAGAAGTGTCTAGACAAATATATATATTTGGTTAACATTTTCAGAGATCTGTCTAAAGATTTAATGTGGTGATGTAATTCAAATTTTAGTATACCATAATGAATGGGTACAGACTTAATTCATGCTTTATTTCCACAACAAAGAAAATAAAAGAATTTTTGGAATTGGCACGAAGATATTATTGCACACTCTTGCCTAGACATTTGTAAAGTTCACTGCATTCCATGACAAAAATCACTGCTGACACTACACAGGTTCCTTCTTTTGAGGAAATGTTAAACTAAGTCATCTGCCCTCTCAGACATGAAAACTTCCATGCTACTATTTCGAAGAGAAGATGAGAGGCATGGATAGAGTTGATAGCCAGAGACTTTTCCCCAGGGCAGGATTGACTGCCACGAGGGGTCATAGTTTTAAGGTGTTAGGAGGAAGGTATAGAGGAGACGTCAGAGGGAGGTTCTTCACCCAGAGAGTTGTGAGCGCATGGAATAGTTTACCAGTGGTAGTCGTGGAAGCGGAGTCATTAGGTACACTTAAGCGGCTGTTGGACATGCACATGGACAGCAGTGAATTGAGGGGAATGTAGGTTAGGTTAGTTTATTTTTGGATTAGGATTATTCCACGGCACAACATCGTGGGCCGAAGGGCCTGTACTGTGCTGTACTTTTCTATGTTTAATGTTCTATGAGTTATTCGTACTGTCCTGAATAATACTTTCCCCTCAATCAAATTATCTATGATGGACCTCCCGTTATTTGTGGAAACTTGACATGTTCAGCTTGGCTTATTGTTTCCTACATTACTACAGTGCCTATACTTGAGAAGTACATTCTTAGCTGGGAGGTGATTTGAGACATTTGGTCTTTGTGAAAGGGATTCTTTTCTTTCTTACACACTAATCTTGTACATATTTCTTTCAAAAGCAATGTAGCTTTATATTCCCTTAAGATGCACACTTTAGCAAGATACAGCCTACAGCTATTCCAATCTTCAGTGTAAGTTCTTCAATGTTCTAGCGAAAAGGGTAAACAAGCTGGTCAATAGGACTTTAAACTGGAAAGTGTTGGTGGGGGGATGATGGTGATGGTGGTGGCAGGGAAGGGAAAGGTAAAGCTTACTCCAGTAGGAAACAAAGCAGCAGGTTAACTTTTGTAGGAATGGATTCAACTATGTGGAAAAAGTACAGGCCAATTAGCCTAACCTTGGTCATGGGGTAAGATTTTAGTATCCATTGTGAAGTGTGAGATTTCTGAATATTTGCAAGAGTAGGGTAAAGCAGGGCAAAGTCAGCATGGTTTCATCCGGGGGAGGACATGCCTGACAAATCTGCTAGAATTTTTTGAGGAAGTAATGAACAGGGTAGACCAAGGAGAGCCAATCGAAGTTATCCACCTGGACTTCAAGAAGGCCTCTGACAAGGTGCCGCACAGGAGGCTGTGGAGTAAGATAAGAGCCCATGGTGTTTGAGGCAAGGTGCTAGCATGGATAGAAGATTGGTTGTCTAGCAGAAAGCAGAGAGTGGGGATAAAAGGGTCTTTCTCAGGATGGCAGTTGGTGACAAGGAATGTTCCGCAAGGGCCAGTGTTGGGACCACAACTTTTCACTTTGTACGTTAGAAAAACTTATCAGCCTGGCTAAGTTTGCAGATGATACAAAGGTAGCTAGAGGAACAGATAGTATTGAGGAGGTAGGGAAGCTGAAGAAGGATTTTGACAGGTTAGGAGAGTGGGTAAAGAAGTGGCAGATGGAATACCATGTGGGGAAGTGTGAGGTCATGCACTTTGGTAAGAAGGATAGAGGCATGGACGATTTTCTAAATGGAGAGAAAATTCAGAAGTCTGAAGTACAAAAAGACTTGGGAGTTTTAGCCCATAGTTAGGAAGGCAAATGTATGGTTGGCATTTATTTTAAGACGACTTGAATATAAAAGCAGGAATGTACTTCTGAGGCTCTATAAGGCTCTGGCCAGGCCACATTTGGAGTACTGTGCACAGTTTTGGGCTCTATATCTCAGGAAAGATTTACCGGCCCTGGCACAGGTTCAGAGGAGGTTCACGAGAATGGTCCCAGGAATGAAAAGCTTAACATTTGAGGAATGTTTGATGACTCTGGGTCTACATTCAATGGCGTTTCAATGGATGACAGGGTATCTAATTGAAACTTACAGAATATTGAGAAGATGTTTCTATTGATAGGAGAGACCACGGCCCATGGGCACAGCCTTAGAGCAAAGGGAAGACCTTCTAGATTGGAGATAAGGAGAAATATCTTCAGCTAGAGAGTGTGAATCTATAGAGCTCACTGCCTCAAAAAGCTGTGGAGGCAGGTCACTGAGTATATTTAAGACAGAGATTTTTGATTAGCAAGGGGCTCAAGAGTTACGGAGAGAAAGTGGGAGAATGGGATTGAGAAACTTATCAGCCACAATAGACTGGCAGAACAGACTTGATGGGCTGAATAGCCTAATTTCTGCCCCTATGTCTCATGGTCTTATTGTCACCATCCTGACCTGGAAATATATTATCATTCCTTCTGTGTTGCTGGGGGTGAGTCAAAATCTGGACCTCACCCCTAACAGCACTGTAGGTGTGCCTACACCAGATGGACTGCAACAGGTCAGGAAGGCAGCTCACCGCTATCTTCTCAAGGGCAATTAGGGATGGGTGCTAAATGCTAACACAGCCAGAAAAGTACAGACTGAGCAAATGAATTTAAAACAAAATACAAATGGCCTTTCCAACTGGCATCACGAGATTCCTATCAGAAAGGTTGGTTGGGAGCTCTTTTTCTGACAATATCAGCAACAACTTGCATATATATAGCATCTTTAATGCCAGTGAAAATGTCCCAATGTGCTTCACAGAGCATTCTCAGACAGATTTCACAGGGTTATTAGAGCTAATTATATTGTCAACACCACTATGTTAAATCAATCACATCAGCACAAGATGGGGTTTGAATACTTGGACTTCCTGGTGTATTACCTTCTGATGTCCAGCTGAGTCACAACTGAGCCATTGCAAGAACATTGTAAATATGTCTTAAAGACCACGTTCACTGAAAATAATTGTTGTAGGCCATTATCATATTTAGAACCATGCTTAGGGAATGTTGTATACAGAAATGTCATGAATTTGGTGACCAGCAGTTTACAAATGTGTTCCCCATCTGAATGTGATAAACTGCGCTCATACATTTATAAATATCAAGCCAGCACGTAAATTAACTATGACCAAATTGGTTGCTGTTTGTTTAAAAAGGAACTTCTATTCGTTAGGTCTCTTACTGTGAAAACAAATATCAAGCAACATAAACAGCAAGAACAGTACAATTAAACTAAATTAAATTAATTACATCCAGTACCATGGTTCATGGTCTGAGACTTCCATGTAAGTTATCAGCAAGGCTTGTTATCCCAAATGACAAAAGTGATGTCTTTATTCCTGAATTGTGACAGAAGACATAAGAGAAACATCCAAAGATCATCTAAGGAGATTTCTACATTTGGTATGTAAAAGATATGTATTTCCGTACCTTGGCCTCTTGAGGTAGGAATTTCTGAATAATGGGACTTTGTCACAATCATGATTAATGCTCTCTAGAATTCCACAGGAAAACTGAAGCAAAATGAATAATGAGCTTGTCCAAATATCTCTGTTTCCTCCCTGATATGAGACAGAATATCTCACTTCTCCAACATTTCATTTGTTGTAAAGGGTCAGAACTTTAAAATACCATGGGTATTTAAAATACCTTTGGGTCCAAAACGAGAGGATTGTTACAGAGACAAAATACCTGCAGGTGTAAAACAAGAGGGTGTAATACTATAAGTCTCAAAAAAATATTCAAACAAACTGGACTGTGATCTCTTGTGACTACAATGATAATGAAGTACTGACCAAACTCTGTTCAACAGCAAGTCACCTCTGTGGATTATATCCCAATTTGCAGGTACATTTTGTGGACTTCACTTCGAAGAATGCACAAGGACAAGGGTTACAAAAGCTAATTTCTTGAAAAATGCCAGAGGATTGGAAAGCTGCCAAAGTAACCCTCTTAGTCAAATAGGGAAAGAGATGAAAACAGATCTGTATACAGGCCAGTTAGCCTAACTTGTGTATTTGGGAAAATGATAGAGTATTATAATGGACGTAACAAGCAGAGCATTTAGAAATACAAAAACAAAGTTGCTAGAAAACCTCAGTAGGTCTGGCAGCATCTGGCCTGCTGAACTTTTCCAGCAACTTTGTTTTTGTTCCTGATTTACAGCAGCCACAGTTCTTTCGGTTTTTTTTAGAAATGCATATTGGCCTGGAGTTTTAGATGGTCAAGTTATCCTTTTGAAGGGTCATACTAAAGAACAGTTGGAGACACTGGATAGTGCAAAGGCTATAGGCCCTGTCAACATTCCAGCAATAGTACTGAAGACTTGTGCTCCAGGACATGCTGCTCCCCTAACCTAGCACTTTCAGTACGATTAAAACACTGGCATCTACCCAACAATGTGTAAAATTACCTATGTATGTCCTATGCACAAAAAGTAGGACAAATCTTGGGACTGGCTGGCTAGCATTTATAGCCAGTCCCTAGTAGACATTGAGAAGCTGTTGGTGAGCTCTCTTCTTGAACAGCTAGAAGGTTGACAGGGCTGTTTCTGCTGCTGACTTTTCCGCTGCCGAGTGGACTGTCGGGTTTCATTTCTTATTTGGGTCTTCATAGTGATTGATACAACTGAGTGGCTTGCTAGACCATTTCAGAGGGCAGTTGAGAATCAAACACATTTCTGCGTGTCTGGAGACACATGTGAGGTTTGTCAGATATCCATACCTAAAGGACATTAATGAGATAGATGGGTTTTTCCAACAATTGACGATGATTTCATGGTTATCAGTAGATTCCTAATATTAGCTGAGTTCTGGATAGTATTCCAATATAGCAATCATTCCACTAGACCATCGTCTCCTCATTCAGCTATCCGCTTTTCATGAACAATTCAGAGACTGATCCATATGCCTGTGCTTTTAAATGTTTAACTTTTTGGTATCATCTCTTATTTTTGATCTGTGCGCATGAGTGTTGCATTATTAATTTCTCTTCTGTTTATTAATCAATAAACTTACTTTTTGTCAATCCTAGAAAGTCTTGTTAAATTGGCTGCTTTTAAAATACAATTTCATTGTGACTGGGGGGAAGGTTTTCGCAAGGGAAGAGATGCTTTTTGCATTAACCTTGCTGCAATGGGGAGCCAGTTCTTCCCTGCTCTCCCAGGAGTTTAATCGTTTTGGGGTATCCTGTCTGGAACCATAATGAATTGGAACACTTTGCTGGGAATCTGGCTGTGACACATTGTAATCCACAAACCTCAATTATTCATGGAGTACCTCATATCACTCAAAACTCACTTACTAACACCATTAAAATCAGACCCCCATAGTGTAAGTTTCATGAAGGAATCAATCATTTCTGATTACAAGTTAAGATAGTGCACTATGATCACGTCTGGGGGTTTCTGATAGAAGATCATACCCATATCAATGAACAACAGCAGTCTTTAGTCAGTGATAAGAGAGGGATCTCTGCAAACCTACACACTCAGCTCCCAGTTCCATGTGATCTGACATCATCAGGAGATAGCTCCCCATGTACAAGCCCAGCAGTTAATATTAGTGTAAAATTATAGTTAATCCTTGAGTTAACATCTTTCTCCACTTCCTACTCTCAGTTTACTTTTCGAATAACCAATAATCTTATAAATTACATACAATTTCTATTCAACTCAAGTTTCCCTTCCACTCCCAGCAACCCAGGGGCCAATCTCCAACCGTGTTCTTGCCTCCCTCGACAGACACATAGGACATATCTGTTCCCTTAGGATTCCCTCGGAAGGCGAAAACATTGCTGCAGTGGAATTCCTGTTCCTCATGACAGTTGGTACCTGTGTGTGACATTTAGGATGAAGTTATTGTAAAAGCAAAAAAAGCCTGACCAGGGCAGAGAAAAAACAGATTCAAATGTGAACAGTCCAGGTGTCAGGCCATTGCAACCTCATGAAGAGGCAGACAATGAGCTGAAAGTCATTGTCCTCTTCTTCTGCATGGCCCATTGACCAAAAGTTCAAGTGCCACCATGAAGTAATAAAGCAGTGTCTGTCAAGCCCAGTGAAGAACTTTGCAGCAGCGTTGAGACAAAGAGTACAGGAAAATGCAAGACTTTTATTTCCATTCAATCATCAGCATTAGTGGCAGTTTCACCCTTTGCCACTCCTCCCAGAGCCAAATAGCCAATACCGAGCTAGAACGCCCTCTTGCAGTTGGTCATCTTCATTCTTGACTCTCCCTCTCTCTTCAAAAACTGTTGTTACTGACCTTTCTCATTCAAAGTCGCAGCAAATTATTTCCTTATCTCCAACTTATGTTTCCTCTCTGACTTCCTTGGACATATTACCAGTCCCAAATCTGTGAGTGCGTCTTCCCTTTTTTTTAGAAGTGTAATTGTGAATACACAAGGTAGTGACTCACACATTGCCCCCACCATCAAGAAAACTCAACCCATCATCAGGAGCTCACAGATATGTGTGGGCAAGTCCATCGCTGGCCTTGGCACTTGCTCCCCTGTTTGCCCAACTCTTAGGCCCTAAAGACTGTCAGGCCATGTCTATACTTGTCATGCAGCGGGGGGGAGTCAGGGAGGTTGGAAGCAAGGGGCAGCAATTGGTGGCTTTCAGACACTACACTTTGCCCCACATCTGTGCCCCTGATTTTCCACAGATTTGGGAGATTGGATGCCCCATCCCCAACAGCCTGGCAAATGGTGAGAATGGGGGTGACTAGCTCTACAGAGTAAACTCACTCAATTATTTTCCTTTCTCTCCACATCTCTTGCCAGCTTCAGGGAGAGGACATTCCTGCCCTATCTTTCAACATCACTATCAGATTTTTGACCCTTCCAAGAGACAGCAATGAATATAACCATAACCTAGAATCGTTTCTTTGACTGTGAGTGTGGTGCATTAGCTGTTAATCTCTTTACAGCCTTTGACATATCTGAACATAACTTTCTCCTGCTTCTACTGTCCATCTAAGTCAGAATGCCCCTGCTTTGGGTATTTCTCATGGTTTAACCTTGTCGCACCTTCACTCATTTTTCTTTGGACCACCTCAAAGAATTATCCTCCACTCTCTTACATATGAACCAGCTCTCGATGAGTGTGTCTGCAGGTTGGCTCTGTGTAGTCAGACTGTTTGTCTAATGTACTTTTGCACAAGAATTTGTGAAGATTAGGCAAATCAAAATCCTTCTTTAGCTATCTGCTACAAATCCTGCATCCTTGAGACAGATTCAATTCCCTTCCCTAGCCATTGTTTTAAGATGAACCAAGCTGTTCTTAACTTCAGCATCATATTCAGCTCCAATCTATCTTCTACATTATAACCACTGTCTTCTTCCACCCATGAAACAATCACCCCAGTATCCCAATTCAACAAATCTGTTGACAAAACATTAATCCATTTCTTTGACATTTCATTGTTGATCATTCCAATAATCTCTTGACCAAACTTGTATTCACTAGTCTCTACAAATTTCTACTTATCTAAAACTCTATCCTGTATCAAATGCCAGTCATTAATTCTCTATCATCCCCTCATATTTAACTGAACAATATTGATTTTGAATTTCTAATGTCACAGATTTGACTTCTCAACCTTGTATTTGAATTGCTTTTGTAACTTATACCTTTCTCCATATCTTCCTCCAACTCCATAATACCTTTGAATATAATTTTTCATCAAATTCTGGTCCTTTGAGCAACCTCACTTCCTTTGCAGTAATGTTTGCAGCCATATCTTCATCCTTGAAGGCCTCATGCTTTAGAATTCTTTTCATAAATTGCTCCACTTCTCCATTTCTGCTTTAATAGCTCATTTACGACACATCTCGGAGGCTAAGATTTTGTTCCCCCTTCCTATATCTCCATCGAGGGCTAAACTACCATTTCATCTTTATTACTCTTTTATGACACGCTTTCAGACTGTCACCCATATTTATAAGTGAATGTTGCCATTGTTGCTTCTCATTAACTTCTATAAAATTATATCAAGATCTGCATCTCCTACTTTTCACCAGTTTGATGCTGATGTTCTTTGGGGTTTGCTAAATTGTTAAACCCATTGCCACATGTTCTTTTTCAAGACTTCTGCCAGCTTCTATAATTACATGGATATGTGTGACTTATGGTGATCTCTGACAATTTTGCTTTTAACCCACATTTTAAACAATCTACACATTTGATTGACACAACTCTTCTGACTTTTTAAAAAAAATTCCTCCTTACGGCTTCTGATCTGGGCCTTGCTTTGTAAATACTATGCATTTAGCGCTTTTATTTAGGTCCTTTGACAATTCTAATGATAAATCTGACAGGAAAACGGATCTCTTTTTTAATAGAAACTCAAATCTGCCTCATTTACGTGTGTTTGTATATATGACCCAGAAATAGGTCTGGCTAAATACCACAGACCTCCTTGCTGCATACTGGTGATTCAAAGCTACTTGTTAATAGTTCTTGCTCATGTTGCAAAACTACAGTAATAATACCATTGTCATCCTTCTGGCATCAGAGATATATCAACATAATGACTGATGTCTCTGGTGAAAGATAAAAAGAAAAGCTATAGCTAGTACCTGGCAGCAATCTGAAGAAAATTATTATTATAGGATCATAACTGGAATAGTTCTCCATTATTATAGTCTGACTCGATGGCGTGTATAAAAACAATCACAACTGTCTGATGTTCCTTTTTGTTCCCTCGCTTTTGACTTTACCAACTTTGAATGGTGGCACAGTTAAGTTTAAATCTGCCTTTGATAATGTTCACAAGGATACACTTCCAAGTCAGGATCACTAGTAATCAGGAAAGGAAATACTAATCAGTTTTCTTCAAACCTCCTTTCCTAACTTAGGGACCCAGAGGCAATGGTACTGCCACAAACACAATCATCTTGGCCAAAAGCATTAAAAGGCAATTGGAGCTGGTTTGTCTGGTTCAAACTGATTGCATATTTAAAAACTGAGACATTCATTAGCATACTGCTTCTTTTAAAAAATTGGTTTTTAACTCTTTGCTGTTGTGATTTTGATTGTAGAATAAGTGATGCTTCGGGGAGGTTGTACGTGCACTATTCCATTCCATGAAAACTTTTCTCATTTTGCCATTTGTGCGTAGAATGTAGTGTCAGTTCTCAGTCTGCTTTTACTAGTGAGCTGGATAGGGCTCTTGACCAGAGCAGAGATCAGATCAGATAGCAGGTAAATGGATCCACTGATAACACATGATGCATATGATATTCTGGACTGTGAGTTTTGAGAAGATTTGTAGCTCAGGTTGAGGTTCTGGATGTGAGTTTGCTCGCTGAGCTGGAAGGTTCGTTTTCAGACGTTTCGTCACCATTCTAGGTAACATCATCAGTGAGCCTCCGACGAAGCGCTGGTGTTATGTCCCGCTTTCTATTTATCTGATTAGGTTTCCTTGGGTTGGTGATGTCATTTCCTGTTCTTTTTTCTCAGGGGATGGTAGATTGGCTCCAAATCAATGTGTTTGTTGATGGAGTTCCGGTTGGAATGCCATGCTTCTAGGAATTCTCGTGCATGTCTCTGTTTGGCTTGTCCTAGGATGGATGTGTTGTCCCAATCAAAGTGGTGTCCTTCCTCATCTGTATGTAAGGATACGAGTGATAGTGGGTCATGTCGTTTTGTGGCTAGTTGATGTTCGTGTATCCTGGTGGCTAGCTTTCTGCCAGTTTGTCCAATGTAGTGTTTGTCACAGTTCTTGCAAGGTATTTTGTAGATGACGTTCGTTTTATTTGTTGTCAGTATAGGGTCATTTAAGTTCATTAGCTGCTGTTTTAGTGTGTTGGTGGGTTTGTGGGCTACCCTGATGCCAAGAGGTCCGAGTAGTCTGGCAGTCATTTCGGAAATGTCTTTGATGTAGGGGAGAGTGGTTATGGTTTCTGAGCCCGTTTTGTCTGTTTGTTTGGGTTTGTTGCTGAGAAATCGGCGGACTGTGTTCATAGGGTATCCATTCTTTTTGAATATGACCAAGGAAGTCAGCGTATTCAAAAAGAATGGGTACCCTATGAACACAGTCCGCCGATTTCTCAGCAACAAACCTAAACAAACAGACAAAACGGGCTCAGAAACCATTACCACTCTCCCCTACATCAAAGACATTTCCGAAATGACTGCCAGACTACTCGGACCCCTTGGCATCAGGGAAGCCCACAAACCCACCAACGCACTAAAACAGCAGCTAATGAACTTAAATGACCCTATGCAGACAACAAATAAAACAAACGTCATCTACAAAATACCTTGCAAGAACTGTGACAAACACTACATTGGACAAACTGGCAGGAAGCTAGCCACCAGGATACATGAACATCAAGTAGCCACAAAACGACATGACCCACTATCACTCGTATCCTTACATACAGATAAGGAAGAACACCACTTTGATTGGGACAACACATCCATCCTAGGACAAGCCAAACAGAGACATGCACGAGAATTCCTAGAAGCATGGCATTCCAACCGGAACTCCATCAACAAACACATTGATTTGGAGCCAATCTACCATCCCCTGAGAAAAAGAACAGGAAATGACATCACCAACCCAAGGAAACCTAACCAGATAAATAGAAAGTGGGACATAACACCAGCGCTTCGTCGGAGGCTCACTGATGATGTTACCTAGAATGGTGACAAAACGTCTGAAAACTAACCTTCCAGCTCAGCGAGCAAACTCACATCCAGATTCTGGACTGTGCTTTTGAGGGGGAGAGTTGGAGGATATCAGAGAGAATTGTCCAGAGATTTTCTTCCCCACTAAATGTCAGCTATGAATCAGTTGATAGCACCCTTGTCTCTGAATCAGCAAAATCTGCTTTCAAGTGCACAAAAATCAAGGCTATCAATCCAGCATAGTACTAAGAAGATGGTGCACCCTGAGGTGCTGTCGGGAAATGTAAAAGATCCTAAGGTGCTTCTTCAAAGCGCAGTAAAGAGTTATCCAAGGTGTTTTGGCCATTATCACTCGATCAACACAGGGACAAGTATCTGGTCATTCCCCTACTGCTGTTTTTGGCAGCTTTTTGAGCACAATGTGGTTGCTATGTTTCTTATACTACATCAGTCTCTGCATTTCAAAAGTACATTATAGGCTTTGAATCATTTTGAGGTGTCTTATGGTCATGATAGACACTAAATGCAACCCTTACTTTTCATACCTGTTATTTTTATATTTTGTTTACTTTATTTTTGTAAAATGTTTAGCAAGCTCTTTTTTTTTCTGGGAAAGAAACAAGCTGGAAAAGCTACACATCATTCTCACTCCAATTAATATCTTTGTTTATGACACCATGGTGTACTTCAATAGGATTTAAATTACTTTGCTTCACATTTTCAAATGAGAAAATGTTCAACAAACACTTTGAAACAAAAACTCTTTCAATCTGGGAGCAATCCTTCATTTGCTCTGCCAAGTATACTAGATGGTGCGAGGTTGGAAGAAAAAACATGGATTTTTGTGAAGTTTTGTTTTCAAACCACCTTCATTCTTTTTCTGATTTGAACTTGTTCCTTTGGATAAGATATGGAGGAGAGGAAATGCAATTTAACACAGTTCAGACTTCCTTTATTATCACTCTGAAACCAGCCACAGGAAGAAATGGAACAGCAATCCGGTAATGGTTGTAAGGGCAGAAGTTAATACCCTCCCGTGTGGTGAATTTGGTAGCTTAACAGCATGTAGTTGGATGGGAAGGTGCAGAGCTGGGATGGGGCTGAAAGGATGCATCGGAGAGACAAAAAACCAAGCAGATACAACAGAACCAATGACAGTGCCTTATTAATTTGGAAACTTTGTCTAATCAGTACCTTGTTATTTCAAAGCCTCTTCTGTTATGATTAAAGAAGTGGCTTTTAATAATTATATCTTCATGGTAAGTTGTTCCATTTTGTTTTCAGTTCTTATTTGATTGCTGAAGTAAAAGAGAAAAATGAGCCATGCATAATTTCTGGCATGGTGAGACCACAAGATAAAATCAACATCAGTCACTTCTCTGTAAATGAACTGAAAAATTGTTTTTTTTCTCAAAAAGGCAGCACCTTATAACGCTGTTAAAAAGAAAAACATATCCGACTATTCGGAGTTTCAACTCTCAATCAAAGTTTGTTCTAAACTATGCAACAGGAAATATAGACATTTCGGCCGATTTACTTTGGAAATTGTTTCAATGATTCCTAAATATCTTAGTAGATAGCACCTTATATGAATGTGCCACCATTTCGTGCTATGAATTTCCACCATCAGCATGTGCATTCATAGCAGGAAAGCTGCCTTAAAAGAAGCTTGTTATTCTCAGCCATGTCATAGTTATTTTCCCCTCGTGCTATAAAGGGAGATAAGGTAATTCGTTAAAACAATAGAGTCTAGGTTATGGCACCGAGGGCTCGATTCTTAAAGCAGTGGGTAAGCATTTAATTAAACTGGAATAGTTCATCAACATTGAATGAAAACTATATTTTCTGAAGGAAGACAGTGTTTCTCAGCAACTTTCTATTTCAACTGATCAACATGCAGCAGCGTTTTCATTATTGCAAAACTACAGAACTGAAGAAACTGAACTGTGATAAATAGCTCATTGCAAAGCTGTCAATTTAAGAGTAACCAGGGAACCATTCCATTACAATATCGTAAAGTGTTTGAGAGTGAACACAATGATCCTCCTTTTCCAACTAATTAGCATCCCAATACAATAAATCAACTGATCTAGATTCTTGCTTTTGGCTCTTATGAAATAACAGTGAATTTTCATATTATTTGAATACCATGATACCATGCAAATTCATACCCATGCCTGAACAAAATGGATGAAAAACATATAATACTATATTGATAATCCTTCTCTTATGTCAAGCTCACAATCTCTGTGTCCGTATTTCTTGGTTCTAATTTATTGAACTTGTTCTAGTCACTCGTGCCACTAGTATTTAATTTATGCTAAGTTCTGACGGCAATCAATCTTATTTCCTTTCCTCTATCACTTCATTTTGTGATAAAAATACATTTCATTTGTCTTTCTCAAGTGCAGCCCAGAGAATCCTCAGGACATTTTAAAATTCATCCATGGGAACTCAATATCGCTGACTAAGCCAGCATTTATTGTCCCCATTCCTAATTGCCTTTGAGAGACGCTAAACTACTTTCTTGAAAGAATGCTGTTCTGGGGGTGTAAGTACACCCACACTGCTGTTAGGGAAGGCATTCCAGAATTGTGACCTAGCACAGGAGAGTTCCAATTCAAAATGCTCTGTAGCTTGGAGGGGAACTTACTGATGGTAGTGTACCCATGCATCAGCAGACCTGTTCTTCTAGGTTGCTGATCATGAGTTCGGAAAGTGTTGTCTAAGGAGCCTATCGCAGTGCATCTTGTCAATGGGACGCTGCATTGGTGGTGAGGGAATGAATGTGGGAGGTGGTAGATAGAGCTCAAACAACTTTGACATGGATAGTGTTGAATTTTTTTGAGCCATCCCTGCAAATGGAGAGTATTTCATCGCACTCACAACTGATGACTTTAAAATGGCAGACAGGCACTGGGAGTCAAGGTCACTCAGTGCAAAAGCCTTTCAATGTTCTTGTAGCGAGAGTACTTACACTTATATGGCTGGTTCAGTTGAGTTCCTGGTCAATGATAACCGCAATGTTGTTGATATGATGGAATATAGCAGTTCTAATGCTATTGAACAGAAAGGCATGGTAGTTAGATTCTCTCTGAGTCATTGCCTGGCACTTGTGTAGCACAAATGTTGCTTGTTACATATCAGCCCAAGCCTAGGTTTTGTCCTGGTCTTGCTGCAATTGCACATGGCCTGATTAGTGCATGAAGAGACAGGATTAGTCCTGGACATGGTGCAATCAGCAGTGAACATTTCCACTCTGGCCATATGCCGGAGGGAACGTCATTGATGAAGCAGCCGAAGATGGTTGGGATCAGGGAACCACACTGAAGAATGTTTGCAGTGGTGTCCTGGGGCTGGGTTAACTGACCTCCAACAGCCATCTTACTTTGTACTGTTGTGACTCAATCCACCAGAGAGTTTTCCACCAGATTTCCATAAACTTCAGTTTTGTTAGAGATCCTTAATGTCACACTTAGTCAAATGCCACTTTGATGTCAAGAGAAGTCATTTTCACTTCACCTCTGGAATTCAAATTGTTGTTCATATTAGTACCACAGATATAATGAAGTCTGGAGTTGAGTGACCCTGACAGAACCCAGGCTGAGCATCAGTGAACAGGTTGGTAATGATCAAGTGCCATTTCTTAGTACTATTGATGACACTTTCCATCTATTTGCTTATGATTGAGAATAGATTGCTAGGGTGGTAATTGGCCAGGTTGGATTTGTCCTGCTATTTGTGAACAGGACATGTCTGGACAATTTTCCACATTGGTAGATCGATGTCAATACAGCAGTATCAGGCAGGAATATTTCCAATCAGCTGGCATGACTTCACTGGAAGTGTGGAAAATCTCTGCTTATGCCCATAAATGGAATTTCCATCATGATTTGTTTTCATGGCACAGGCAGCTCCAAGGAAACTCCTGATCTAGCTCTTTCACCAGAGATTTCCCACTCCCATTTGTACAGGCAAGGTACATTTTTGTAAGGCAGTGGTTCTCAAAAGGTAGCCTGCTGGAGTTCTGCAAAGGTGCCCACTGTCTGGTCCAAAATTGAAGTGACTGAAATTGGCATTTAATGACAAAGTCTCATGGTCTTCGCACCAAGTATTACAAATATTTGAGGCTCCATGGCCCAGCTCTGAGGGACCTGGCATACCATAAACATATAAGCCACCATCGAATCATCAACACTTAGGAGTCAGAAAGCAACAAAGTGGAATTGGCTGAAGATCGAGTCCAACGTGAGACTGAAGCTCTTCAGCTTGGAACCAGACATCACTTCACTGATGTCTCATTGACAGTATTAGCATTTTCCCATTAATCCTAGTGGGTTATTTTGTAGCGAAAAGAGAAAGAGGGTGAAGTGAGGTGTAGGGTCTTTTGTTCCATCCAAGTGACATGTGGGTGTGAACATTTAAGAACCACTTCTATAAGGCAATGTTTCCGTCACAGAAAACTTAGCCACTGCTTTTTGTTACACATCAGCCTTGTTTTAGTTTCTGAAATTGGTCAATTGTAGCAATTACATAACCTACTGGTATACAGCAGATACAGCAGTCATGAATAAAACACAAATTACGGAAAGCAATTAAAAAAGGTGAACTTTGTTATGAGAGAGTAATTATAATTCAAACACATTTAAGCCTTTTGTTACAGACAGTAGTGAGTTGTTTCTTTTCATCTAGTGTGTATTGAGAATTACAAAAAGCAGAAATGCTTCTGAACTTTACAATATATACATTACTGAATTGTAACTATCAGTATCTAATCTGTGCTCATTCAGAGTAAACTGATTAGCTCATTGTTTGGTTGCTGCTTACGGATTTAAGGAAGACATTTTGTGATATCCTGAGTTCAGAATTACAGGGTATATTATAATGGCTACAGGTTAGCTGTATTGGATAAAACTTAAATACAACTAGGTATTTGAAAATGTGATATTTCTATTCACTTTGACTTTTGAGACTAATTAACTAAAACACTACAGGGATTGGAAAAACACAATTGCTCATGTAATAATGCTGCAACAAATGTTTAGCTTTAAAGCATTTGGATTGTTTGTCATTACATGATAACACTTGCCTTTGAACATTACAAGTTGGCATATATTTTGTAGAATTATCGATTGAATCAAGAACTTTCTGGGTGAGGAGTAGTGTATAAACTGCATCCCTTAAAAAAGTAACTTTCAAGTTTTAATGGCATCTTGGATCAACAATGGGGTACCGTCTTAGAATTGTAAAATCTCTTCCTACTACTCAACCAGTCTCCTGGAAACTGCTTCCTTGCTCACTTATTCCATTAAGCTATATTTTCAGTGGCTATGTTTGGACACATGTGAAAGTATGGCTATCATCTGAAGTCTTCAATGTTTACTTGGATAACTAGAGCTCCAGGCTTAGAATTAGTTTGAATTTTCTGTTGTTTGAAGGAATAATTAGACAGTTTCCACAAGAGCAACTGTTCATATCCTCCTCCCTACAAAATGCAATGAATAGCAATCCACAATAAGGACTGTCTTGATACGATATGAAATGTAGCTTGCAGGTCACCAGATATGACTGACAGGAGATTCCAAATTAGTCTCAGGAAAACATTTTTTTGAGAGAATGAAGCTTTCTATTAAATAGATGTTATAGAGAACAATTTACCACAAGAAAGTATTTTCTAAACGTGTCACTTTGTATTCAGTGTAATCACACTCTGTCAAACACCCAAGATATGAAATGCTAAATCACTGCGGGCAACCTTCAAATCTGGCACTACACTGGTGCCCCAAATTGGGCACGAAAATAACTGAAGTGAATCAAACGTCAACTTCCCAATCCACTCAGCCACCACCACCCACTCCCCCACCACAACCTTTACTGATAAAGCAGTTTGACACCTTTTGTCTACTTAGTAGTCAGACTTAACATAAATTGTCTGCTGCCTCTAGTCTTGTATACACTAACACACAAGCAATCGTCAATCTTCCCTGCTCTTCGCAAAATAGCTGTGCATTTTTGCTGTTCTTTTATTCTAATTGCGTTTCAAATGGTATTGTGATCCTGTGAAGAGAACGGAGTTAACAGAAGCGTCTGCACAGAAGAAAAAACATTGCAAGGTCATTCCATTGAAGCCACGTTAGCATCACAAATAGATTTCTTTGTGTGTGTTGGAAACTACAGACTAAATTTTAAGCATACTTTAAGACAGAAAGCAACAATTCGTCCAATTTGTGCATCATACCAGGCAGCATTTGCGGAAATCAGACCAGTTAAACAGCACTGATTGAGCTAAATCTCCAAAGAAGAGTAACAGTTGCTCGGTTCGGGTTACAATGTAAATTCGAGTAGGCACGCACTGTGCATTATGACAGCAAATGATTCCCCGTCCTTTCTCCCTCAACTGTTGGCAAAGTCCTATAAATATTGTGCGTGCGGTGTAAACGTTATTGACAGATGCTGTGTCTTACTTGGATAAACTTTGGTACCCGATAACTATACTCAAATCACCATGGCAACAATCGCTAGCATTTAGCACAGGAACAGCTTTTACAGCACAGTGAAACAGTAAAAGACAAAGAAAATTTCTGTACCTGTGAGCAGTTGATTTATTGCAGTCCGGCATGTAATCTCAATAATTCTTTGAAATATGTTTTAATGTGTCTGTTTTTTTTAATTGACTGTTCTCCCCAGTGGTCTTGTTAATCCATTCTAGTCCGTATTCAGATCAAAGGCGATGGGAAAGAAAACGGACAGCCCTTACAGCTGAGCTCAGACGTTTAATGCTGTCATTAGCAGTTCCAACCTGACACAGTCTAGGCTGGCACCAATGGTAGGGTCGGGGGTCAAGCAAGAGCGACCATTTCCAAGATTTCGTTCTTTTCAATCCCTCAGAGCCAGTGCACTCTCTCCCTCTCCCTCTCTCTCTCTCTCCAGCAAGTGCAGTTGCTTAAGTCTGTTCTTTTGGGCCAATCTGTCTTCACACAGCTGTTATTCCACAACCTCACCTGTGTATATCCCCTCTTGGCTGTTTCTCTCTTCCTTTGTTTGCTTATTTTATTGATTACTGGGAGTAGATAAGGAAAGAATAAAAGTCAAAATCGGCAATCAAGTCCTCACAGAGCTGGTTGAGAACGCAGATGAAATCATGCTGTTTCCCCCCTGATAAGACTGATAAGATTGAAAATATTCTGCCTGTGTGCACCGAGCAATCATGCTTACAGTTTTCCTCTCTCTCTCTCTCATGGGGAGGGATTGGGAAGGCAGAGGCGGAGGCAACTCTCCGAACATTTCAAAGAGGAGGGAAACCATTCCAACACTACAAGCAACCAGTGAAAGTCTTGCATTTGCCTTTGAAAGATTCAAGGCAGTTTTCCTTTCATTTAATAGGATTCATTTGAAAGGGGGGTTTCTTTTTCTCTGTGTAGTATCTGATATTCAATTGCTCACTGATTTGACTTTTATTTGTTAGTTAAAGAAATACACTAATTAAGCTGCCAACATGATTTAGACGCTAATTTTGCGTGTTATTCCTCGGGGAAAATGATTCAGTAGCTTTGTTGCTTGTAAAGAGCAATATTTTTGTTGTTTTCATTTCACCTGCATCCAGTAAACAGCTACATTATTGAAAAATCACATCTGGAACAGCACAGGTCACATCAGCTCGGTTATGTTAACACCAGTTGTTTTCTTATAAGTATCTATTGTCCACTTAATAACAGAGATTATGCTAGGTAGCTATCAGGAATTACAGACAGAAATCCAATCTCACAGTGCAGCTGATAAACCTACCACTGAGATTGGCTGTTTTGTAACTGCCAGTTGGTATTTGTTGTCATTTAAGAAAAAATATCAAAAATGGATACACAGCACAATGGTGTGTTAAAGATTCATGGTACAATGGGTGCACTTTTACAGAACAACCTGCCCTAGCAGTGGAGATGGGTGTCACTAGTTTAACAGTGCCCATGTCACTTACACCACTTCTGCAAATCTGCTGCATTCTTCCTGGTGCCCTGGATGACATCTGTTCCTCAAACAACTTCACCAAAACAGTCCAAACTTCCCAAACTTTCTCCCACATTGACCACATTCCAAGCATTGAAAATTGTCACAGTCCTTCACGGAGAATTGAGAGAGGATGGAGTGGAGTAGGGAGAGTTTTATGTCTGTTATAGTAGGAGCACAATTATTTCAACTTGGTCAGTGTTCCAGTCCGGCCGTTGCTGCCTTACAGCTTCTAAACCCAATGTTTCAGTTCAGGGTCCCACTGGGGTCCTGGCCCATATTTTGGGAAGCCCCTGGTCTAGCCCTTGTCTTGCTGCTACAAGTGGGCCATGTGTATGCAATGTGGCAGCTTTATTTCCAGCATTGCAAAGGTGTCCACTTCACGAAGTAGTTCATTTGACTGTAAAGAACTTTTGTCACACCTTAAACCTGTGAAAGGAGCTACATAAATACAAGTTCTTTCTTATTACCAAATTATTAAATGATTTAACAATGCATTTTTATGCAACATCTCTGAAATAAATATCCCAAGTTTCTTCACCTACGTAAGTAAGGCAAATGGTAGATTTAGGAGCCTGAGGGGTGACTTTCTCGAGGTTTATAAAATCATGAGGGGCATGAGTAAGGTGAATGGGCAAGGTCCTTTCCCCAAAGTAGGGAAGACCAACAATAGACTGTTTAGGTTTAAGGTGAGATGGGAAAGATTTAAAAGGATCCTGAAAGGCAAGTTCTTCACACAGAAGCACGGTGAATACATGGAACAAACTGCCAGAGGAAATGGTAGAGGTGAGTAGAAATACCGAATTTAAAAGGCATTTGGACAGATACATAAATAGAAATGGTTTAGAGGAATGTGGACAAATACAGGCCCGATTATGGACATGGATTTGTGTGTGGGAAATCATGTCTGACAAATGTTTTAGAGTTTTTGGAAGAGATAACTAAGAGGATACATGAGGGTAGGACGGTGGATGTTGTCTGTATGGACTTTAGTAAGGCCTTTGACAAGGTCCTGCACAGCAGGCTAGCCATGAAGGTTAGGTCACATAGGATCCAGGAAGAGCTAACTAATTGGATTCAAAAATTGGCTCACTGGTATGAAGCAGAGGGTGATGGTTGAAGGTTGTTTCTCAGACTGGAGGCTTGTGACTTGTGGTTATGCCACAGGAGTTGGTACTGGGATCTCTGTTATTTGTTATTCACATAAATGGTCTGAATGTGAATGTACAAGGTATGATCAGTAAGTCTGCAGATAATAGTGAGGAAGGTTATCAAAAATTACAGAGGGATCTTGATCAGTTGGGGAAGTGGGCTGAGTATTGGCAAATGCAATTCAATACAGACAAGTGTGAAATGTTGTACTTTGGAAAGTCAAACCAAGGTAGGACTTATGCAGTAAATGATAAGGTCCTGAGGAGTGCTGTGGAACAGAGGGACCTAGGCGTACAATTACATTGTTCATTGAAAGTGGCGACACAGGTGGACAGGGTGGTGGAGAAGGCATTTAGCATGCTGGCCTTCATTGGTTGAGGCATTGAGTATATGAGTTGCGATGCTATGTTACAGTTATATAACATGTTGGTGAGGCCACGCCTGGAGTATTGTTTACAGTTTTGGTCGCCCTATTATAGGAAAGACATAGTTAAACTGGAAAGTGTGCAAAGAAGATTTACAAGGATGTTGCCAGGACTAGTGCGCCCGAGTTATGGGGAGAGGTTGGACAGGATAGGACTTTATTCTCTGAAACACAGGAGAATCAGTGGTGACCTTATTGAGGTGTATAAAATCAGAGGGACAGGATGAATGCATTTAGTCCTTTTCCCAAGGGTGGGGAATTGAAAACTAGAGGACATTTGTTTAAGATGAGAGGGGATAGATTTAAGGAAGACCCAAGGGGCAACTTCTTCATGCAGAGAGTGGTGCGTATATGGAATGGGCTGCCAGGGAAAGTGGTTGAGGGAGGTACAACAGCAACATTTATAGAACATTTGGACAAGAACATGGATGGGAAGGGTTTAGAGGGATCTGAGCCAAATACTGATAATTGGAACTAGCTGAGTGGGCATCATGGTCAGCATGGACCAGTTTGGGTTGATGGGCCTGTTTCCATGCTGTATTACTCTGTGAGTCTATGACTGGTAAATGGGACTACTTCCAGTTTAGGAAGCCTGGTTGGTATGGACAAGTTGGACCTAAGAGTCTGCATCTATGCTATATGACCATATGATGCTATCATTTTGAAAATTAAAATTGAATGCATTTCAATGAATTATTAACAATGTATGAAAAATCAATGGTAGACAGGACAAAATTTTATATTCAACCACCCCTCATCACATCACCCTCCTCCCTACTGCCCCCCCCACACACAAACACACACACACACACACACACACACACATGCACACACACAGTCTCTCTCACACACATGCACGCATGCACACACACACAAACACACGTGGGCGGGGGGAGATGTTGTATGAAACTGTGTGGGTTGGCAGTGGGTGACATACCTATCACCAGCCTACCTCTGCTGGTCATTGCAGGGTATGCACAGCTCACCTATGGGCCAATTAAATGTCTCTTCCTGCCTGACAATAAGTCCTGGGTGAGAGGGATGTTTGCTGCTTATTTGGACATCATGTACTCCATGGAGATATCTCTCCTCAGTTATGTGTCTCCCCTGCAACAACCAACCCCTCTCCCTCCCTCATACTTGAGCCTCTACTGGCCTCAACTCTTCCCTTCAGCAGGAAGGGATTGGCCCTGGCAAGTTCACCCATCCCACTTACCTTGCAGTCTGACCTGCATGGTCCCTCGGCTCTTTATCAGCCCCAACAACAGCCACCAAGTTCTGTGATGATGCCAGGACTGGTGAACTACCAGTCATCCGTCTGACCACCAGTTCTTGGAGGCCTGGGGTACTCCCTCATGCAGGAAGTAGCCATGACCAAGGTAATTCATTTGAAAATTTGGCTACTATCTCCTGGGCCAGGGGAGGTGGCCTTACCCTGCCTTTTCGGCCATTAGCCACTGCCTTTGTTTAATATCTGGTCTATTGTGTGGGAGCATGTGAGGGCCACCTTGCCTCTACCTGTGCTTTTAGCAAACCTTCTACTCATACAATGTTTACGTTTTGTCCAACAGTACTTAGCTAGTATTTAATGCTGTCATCACTCATTTACTTGCTGCTCAACAGTAGAAGGCAATAAAATGCTCATAATATACACAGTGATTGTAAACAGAATGATCTACAGAACTGTTGCTCAGGTGGACACTGAAATATACAGATCATAGTCCAAGCTGTAGCCTATGGATTGCATCAACTTGTACATTCCAGTACAGACCTCGGTGGAGTTTGTGAGAGCAGGAGAATAACCTCATTTGCAGCAGGGTCAATGCACGTTATTATGCATCATTTGTAAAGACTATCTACCTCATGCAGCCAGAAAACGTTTGCAATTGTCTGCCCTTCAGGGAATGAAGGGTAACTGTTGTTCAGCCTCACTTCGGCCTTCATGCCCTCTTTGGTCAGTGACGAGGCAAATACCTGGAAAGCTTGGGCTCACTCTTTAACTGATTATTCCCTGTTGCTGGATTATGACTTTATTGAGCTGAGTAGATCACACCCCGGCACACATTATATATAAAAATGTATTTAGGCCAAAATCATAGATCTTCGACTGCATTTATTCAACAGTTGGAAGCAAGTGCTTTTTTGTGTAATGATCACTCTCCTTTTACACATCATGCTTCAAATGTTGCATTGCTGTACAATTTCAGAAATACTTTATAAGATAAAGAATTTAAATACGCCAAAATATTAAATATACTTTAGATGTGAGATCGAGCTTTGAAAATCCAAGTAAACAGAAATATTGTAGAAATGACTTTGAACGCAAAGCTCCTTGAAGTTATAATAACCTTCCTTCAGAAGAGTATGGGACAACCGTAACACAAAGGAATGAAACTTCACAGCTTTTTAAATTTGAGGTTGGAAAAGTGCCATGAAGCCAATCCTAAAATGTTAACAATGTGACCTGGTTGCATTTGTTTAGATGACATCCTTTCAATGCATGAAAGGCTGAATCTCAGAACGTTACTTCTGTTAGAATGGAATGTTCGATGCTGTTATTTTGTAAAAAGAAAAATCTCATTAAGATAAAGAAAATGGATTTCAATCACACTCTCAAATAAGTGAAAAATGTTTTGAATTGATGTTCCTAGTTTGTGAACTAATCCATCTGATGGTTCATTTTAAAATCTTATCATGCTCCCACCTTCTCAGTATGATGATATCTGCAAATAGCTCTTTCTTTCTAAATGCGCTCTATGCATCATCTCTTTAGAATTTTGTCTCTGCAATAAAAATATATTTCCAATGAGATGCAAAGTTGGTTCACAGAAAAGAACGTAACGTGATGGCAGCAATGTCATCCTTTGCATAATGCTTCATAAAAGGAGCACCAACCGTGAAAATTAGAATTTGTTAAAAGCATGATATCCCCACCCACATCAGCAGATGGTTCAGAATATGCGATAATGGATTTTGTGTCTGAGTGTATCATTAATATTTACAATTCTAAATCCAAGTCAGCACCGAGTATTCCTTTAAGGAAACATTGCACTATTTAATAAAGCTAAATGAAAGCGAGGAGGCAGATTGAAGCCTGCATCAGACTGAAGGTCAAAACTTATTTTTCTGTGGCCAGTAACACAAAGAATCTAAGTGCTAAGGGATGCAATGTTTTCCAGTTAAGAGCTTCAAACATGTCATGGAACACATACAAAAAAGGCATACTTTTACATAAAAATTGAAGTATGTTGCTTGATTGACAGAATATATGTAATAGAGTACCATTCAAGATTATTGCCTATTTGCCTTTGCAATATCTCCAGTTTTAGAATTTATTCAGTGGTATTAGCAACATATTTGTTGTAAAATATGATAGATTTCCAATTCTTTTACGATATGGAAACTAACACCTCAGTGATACTCTAAAGTAATGATCCAGTATCACAGGCTGTCAGTATTGAAGCTGAAAAGATGTTTGGCAAAACATAATTGGCAGAATGTCCCCCTTTGAGTCATGAGGTGTGTCAGGCCATTTCCTGATATCATATCCTCCACTTCTGAATCATAGAATCCCTACAGTATAGAAACAGACCATTTGGCCCATGGAGTTCACATCCACCCACGGAAAAGTATCCACCCACACCCACCCCTTTACCCTATCCCTGTAACCCTGCATTTCCCATGGCTAATCCAATTAGCCTGTACATCCCTGCACATTATGGGCAATTTAGCATCGCCAATGTACCTAATCAATACAGCTTTGGAACGTGGGAGGAAATCAGATCACCCGGAGGAAATCCACACAGACATGGGAGAATGTGCAAACTCCACACAGAGACAGTCGCCCAAGAGTGGAGTTGAACCTGGGGCCCTGGTGCTGTGGGGCAGCAGTACTAATCACAGAGCTACCTTGCCAGTAATACACACAGAATTTTCACCTGGAGTTGGGGCTCAGGTACCAAGACAGTAGGAACAGAGGTGGGAAGATAGCATGCCGGAGAGAAGGCATCGTTCTTTGGAACGTTGGTCCTATTCTATACCAGGTTGTTTGACCACCTAGTCTTCAATTCCTCATCCATCCTCTCCAAGTATTTGCCTTGCCTCTATACCACTTCCATGATCTCTATGAACCTTCCAAGCTCCACTTGTATCTTACATATTGAATCTTCCTATATTCACTCCATATAGAACTCGTTTGCCATATAACATAAAGGGGTGTCTTTGAAAAACTTATGAAATCAAAACAGTAAGCCATTCAAACTCCAGTTGAAAAGAAAATATCTCTTAAAAGTCCATAAAACTTGATCTCTCTCTCTCTCTCTCACACACACACACAACTACTGAAACTCTCTACGAAAAAGCACTCTCTCAAATCAAGTACTCATCAATCTGTCAAAATGAACATCTTCAGAAATTCACCCTGGTCTCGTGAAATATCAATTAAATCCAGACAGAGTTACTTTGGAGCAGGCAGTGAAAAGGTGACCTCATCACCACTTCATGTAGACGTCCATCAGGAAATGCATTGGCAGTGCCTGGCATCCCCCAAGTTTGGCCTCCCACCATAGGCTCACTCAGCAATGAAAGAGGAGAATGTGGCCCAGGGAACCCAATTTCATTCAAGATCAAACTGAAACTGTGTTTGAGCAATACATAAAGGTGGGGAAATGCAGACACCAAGTAAAATGAAACAAAAATAGAAATTGCTGGAGAAACTCAACAGGATTGCCAATGATCCTGCCAGACATGCTGAGTTTCTACATTAATTTCCATTTTGTTTCTGATTTCCAAAACCCACAGTTCTTTGTTTTATCAAGTAAAGATTTGACCTAGCTATAATTGTTCAGAGGATGGAACTGCTCCTAACAGGTATCTTAAATTAAGTGCTGAAACTGCACAAACTATATGCTTTAGAATTTTTGTAACTATTGTATTAGTCGTAACTCAGTTGCTGGCAATCTTTCAACCAAGTTCCACCTCAGAAGCTGAAATCAAAAACATCAAGGCTAATATTCCAACGGATATAAATGAGATGCTGCATTATCAGAAGTGTTGTCTTTCAGGTGGACATTTAATTGAGACCTTGTTTGACCTCTTAGCTAGATGTAAATGTTCCAATGGAAGTATCCATAGAACCACAGGCCAATTATCCCTGGTGTCTTTGTCAATATTCAGCTCTCAATCAAATTGCAAAGACAGATCATAATATCACATTACTTTTTGTGGGAGCTTTCTGTGCACAAATTGGCAGCCATGTTTCCTCTATTACAATGTGACTGTACTTCAATAAGTACTTCATTGGCTGCATGCTTTGGGATATTCGGTGGTCATGAAAGAAGCAATGTAAATGTAAAGCTTTCTTTTTTATACCATTTCCCCATTTCCTTGTCACCTGCCTGTGATGTATGGGTGCCATGCACAATATACACCTTGGAGATTCTTAGGATTGCATGTGGGTTTTAATTCCCTGATTGATGGCTTGGATGGTTCTGATATTTCTTTGGATTAGAAATGAGAAATGTTTCCTTAGGATCAACTCTGATATACATGTGATCTATTGGTTTCGAAACCTATTTCATTAATTCTCAATGTGGCCTTCTTTTAAAAGATGCTATTCATATTAATAAAAGTAAAATTGTACAGATGCTGGAAAATTGAAACAAACACAGAGATTGCTAGAGAAAATCAGCAGGTCTGGCAGTGTTTGTGGAGACAGAAACAGGATTAATGTTTTGAAGAACATTCTGAAGAAGAGTTCTACCTGACCCTGAAAAGTCACTGGACAGGAAATGTTTATTGTTTTGCGTCAGATTTCCACATCCACAGGTTTTTTTTGTTTGAGAGATAGCATAGTTAGTGGCATACCTAAAATAAGACAGAAATGCAAAAATATTTAAACATGTTAATAGTTCTCAACAAGGGTAAGCCAGGCAGTGGGGCAACAATAGAATTCAACCAGAATGCACATAAATATTTCCCAGTACAATCCTGCTTGGGTTCGGTAATAAAAAAAATTAAATAACAATGAATAGAAATTCACGAAGTGGAAGAGTGAGTATTATTTTCACCAAATAATTTGGACATATATTTCTATAGATTTCCTTCCAATGTGTGGTCATGATGAATGTGAAAAGAGAAGAAAATATGAAACCCTGCTGTGTCTCTTCATAATTATTAACCACTTTGAAAGAGAGAAAAGTATACAACGTTGTGATTATTCTCAGTCAAATACATTTTGTTGAAGTGAACTTTCATATAAATGCACTGGTGAGTGTTAAGTGGTTGAAAGAAAGTGCTACATTCTTTCCTCTTGGCTGTCACTGGCTGCAGTCCAGAAGCTTCATATTTGGCAGCTCAGCCATTCGTGGAGACAGTTGACAGGCTCAATTAAGAAAGACATTGATTCCTACGTGATTAACAAATGAGAGCTTTTGTGGATTCATCTACATTTCTCCATTCCTGTATATAGTACATAATGGCTAATGGACAGCCCACTAGTTAATGTGTTCTTTTATTTGTACCTAAGGTTTCCAAAACCAATTTATTCTAGATGTTTTAATCAGTAGTATACATGAATTATTATTGCATCAAGAATATACACCTTAAAAGCAATAGTCAGAATTCCATTCCATTTATATTCAGTTACTGAATTGCAACTCTCTTTGAAATGGCTGCTCAGATTTTCAATCAGTAAATGACGTAAATACACCATGAGTATTGTAATTCATACAAAGTTCTCAGTTCTATGTATCCTGGAAACCTCTAAATAGTACCTTTAGACTTAAGTTGCTGTTTGAGAGGAGCTGGCAGTTAATTTCTAGCAATATTGCTTCTTAAATCCTGCAGCTGCTATGTTTTTTCACCCTTTTATCCTGAAGATTTATAAAATAATCTCATTACAAATATTGCTTCATCTTGCTTGATGAGACGGTCTAAAATATTCCACACTGTTATGTTTCTAATTCTAACATTTTGTTTCTAATAATCAATGCCCTGTTAGAGTTAACATTTAATGTTTAAGATTGCTCTCTTAGTTAAATTAGGATCATTACATTTACCCTGATAAATATTATTTCTTCCTGTCAACAATAACTGCGCCTCATCTGCAGTAAATATCTTGAAGAGAACTGTACTCATATTGCCTGAAGAAATCAGACTAAACAGTCACAAATACAATTTTGGAATATTTTTAAATATCCTCACAGAAATACTTCTCTTTGGTGGTAGACTGCATCAGCAACTATTTGGCTGCATAAACAATCTCACTTTCAAAGTAAGACGAAAAGTTTAAATAGCCAATGGATCCACTTGTTATAACCATCCTTCTTCCAAATATTTGCAGTCATTAATACTATCCAGCATCTGACTTAGAATTCCCTTTAAATACATAATGATAATGGGAAGGATGTTGGATGTAGGAGCACCACACATATTAATCATAATTTAACATCAATTGATGTAAAATCGAACAAGACTGGGGAGTAAGAAAAATAATGGCCAGGAATAACGCCATGGCACTCATTACAGACCTTGAAGAAAGATGCCCACAAAGATCTAATGATCTCCTTTCGCAACATTAGTTTGTATCTGGCCCTGACTCATAGGATTTCCAGCTGCACAACAACAATGATGCCATCAAAAGGGCAGGCAATGAATCATACTGAGGGATTCTCACAGGTAGCAAAACAGGGAGTAAAATGCACTGATTACCCTTGACTTTAAGTTTTTTTTAAAAATGACATAAATGGCTGAGATATTCATATGGGGTGAGGGTAAATGCTGGAATAAGCAAACTTGAAAGAAAATGATTACAGAATTATAGAATGTATCATAATGAGGAAATTTGACATGATGTAAATATGGCAGTGGTTTTCCAGGGTCAGAAAGACTTTTTGCTGTAATTATGAAATAGGTAAAAATCATTTGAACACATGGGTGAATTTTGTGCAGATGTTTGAGCTTTTGGCCATTAGCTGAAGAGACAGTATGAGACCCGCATCACCTCCCTTCGAAATGCCCTGCTTAATACAAGCAATCTGGACAATCTACAGACCATCAATGAGCCTTCGATAGGATCAGGACCCTGGAGCATAATTCTTGATTGCTGTGATTGGTTAGCAAGCAGTCAGATGTTGACAGTCCTATCACACAGCAGCACCTCTTGTTCCTCCAATGGGAAATACACCCATTCAGAGGCCCATTTCGATCGCACAGTGACCCAGCCCAGAGTTAAATGGTTTTGGGAGGAATTTTGTGAATTTGGTGTCACAGAGCAGCAGGCTTTGCAGCAATGGTGGGAGTGAGCCTTAGCCAGACGCCCCTTACCAATGCTCATTCCCATAAGCAGGCACAAATAACTCTCAGACTTACTTGTTGTATTTCCTTTTGTGGCAAGAAATATGCCTACTGTTGATTTAGGACTAGTGGTGGCTACATGAGGCCTTAAAATGGCATTAAATATCTTCTTAGGGGCTTCAATTTCAGGCAGGATGGGAACACTATCCATGGGTCTTCTTGCCATGGACTTAATTGGAATTGAACTGGGAAAATGGCAGGATCTCCACCCATGTCCATCCCTCCTGATTAAATGCCATCCCTGCTACCAAACTCATGAAAGAGGAGGATATAAAATAACACCCACTGAAGTATTTTACCTAGAAAATTGTAATTTTTTCTTCGATAGTAGTCGCTTGTGAAACTAACAATGTGATGTAAAGTTGCGAAATTTATATACACTAATATCATTTCGCTCACAGGTTGGAGTTTGAATCTAATGCAGGGGATGCATTACCTGTAAAACAACACCCTTACAAATTCAATTCAGAGAAATTATCTCAAGTGAGGGAAGAGATTGAGTTTATGATGAACAGTTACACTATTGAACTCGGCCGTAGACAAAATCTTAATAGGGTCTGAGCATCATGGACTATGATGAGATATGTGGCAGAATCAGAGAAGACAACCAAAGAGGCCTAACTTGACATCAGAAGCATCTTGCTGCATCTTTTGTGGATGATGAGTTTCTCACTGTGAAGGACACTGAGCAATGTGTTCGTGGACAGAGGTAAAATATGATGGCAGCAAATTCAATATTGATACTTTACTACTGTAAAGGTGGCAAAGCAATAGACTTTTTGGAGTTTAGGTTTTTATGACAGACATAGTTCCAGGGGCAGCACTGCTGCCTCACAGCACTAGGGAACTGGATTTGATTCCACCCTCAGACAACTGACTGTGTGGAACTTGCATATTCTCCCTGTGTCTGCATGGGCTTCCTCCAGCTGCTCCAGTTTCATTCCACAGGTCAAAGATGTACAGGTTAGATGGATTGTCTGTGCTAAATTACCCATAGTGTCCTGGGATGTGTAGGCTAGGTGGATTAGCCATGAGAAATGCAGAGTGACAGGGTTAGGGTACGGGGATGGTTCTGGGTGGATGCTCGTTGGAAGGTTCATGTAGGCTCGGTGGGCTGAATGGTGTGCTTCCACACTAGGGAAAAAACGACTTTGTTTGTATTTGGGAGTGTTTTGAAAGCATAAATATTGAGGTGCATTAGCTTGTTTTCAGCCAGATGGATGGGGCTTTGATTTTGCTTAAAGAAAGCATCCGTAGCTGGTAAAGCTTTTGGTTTCAGTTCACAGAATAATTAGCTGAAATTAAAAGTGAGTACACTGTTCGCTGGGTGAAAGGACTTGGTTCAGTAAAGTTAGAAATAGGCTATCCCAGTATCAGAGCTTTAGTTTGCAAGTTCCAGATGAAAAAGATCTGGTTAGAATCCTGAAGGGATTATTTAAAACTGAGAAAGTCTAATTTCAATTTTACGAATATATAGGTTTAGGGCCATCAGACTCTCAAGACTTGGAATTGAAAGCAACGTGATTAAGACAGGAATTCCGTCAGGTGTTGATTACTGTAAAGGGATGCTATTGGGCTAGAAGGAATACTGTATATTTGAAATCTTTCAAATTGTATTATATGTAAATAGTTTGGTTTATTGTATATTTTCTTCTTTTCACCAAGATAAACTTTTGTTTTATTCTTCGAACAAGATCTGCAATGTGTGCTTGTATTTTGGGGAAAGAAAACTTCATTAAAAAGAAGACAAAATATGATCTTTCAAACCAAATTTTAGCCTGGGACCTGACTTGTAGCTGGGATCATAACAATAACATAAGTTCTTACTTCAATCAGTTCTACTTGATTTCAGTTTGTCAGTGGTATTTCACTGAGTAATGAATCATGGACAATGATTCCTAGACTTCCACTTTTAGCTGTACCCATGCAGACTTCAAACTTTGCTGGCTATTTCAGATGAGCAATGTTAGAAAATGTGGTCCAGTTTTCCCTTTGTCATTATTGTATAGTTTGAGCTGGTATAGAAATTTCACATTGGTGCAATGGAAAACTGAGGATAGAATATTCAGCTCTTGAAAAGTGATGGAGGAATAAGTGGGAGGAGGGATTTAATTGGGTGGGTTGACTTTGGGGGCGAACTCTGCTGCCTATCTCCACCACAGGAACTCAGCTCTGGACTGGAAAGCCAAGACTTAATTTTCCTGCCTAGCTGCCAATTTGGGTCCGAAGAATTTGATAACCGAAGAGTGTCATGCCATCTGAGCCTCAGTGAGTTAAACTCCAGCTGTGATGCGTAAATGTGGCCTACCCAATTGGTAAATCAGAGCAGACAGGCTGTTAGTTTGGGCTGTGGTCACTCAATCCACACAAATTTGTGGAGACTGAGCATCTGGAGCTAAGGCAGTAGTTGGTCACTGAGAGTCACCCCAGTCATGGTAGTGATGTTGGCCTGAAAGTCAATCTTCTTCAGGGATTGATTAACCCTGTCAGGTGATTTGTTTAAAATGGTAAGGCACATTGCAAGTTAGGAAGCTGAGATGTAAGCGAACCAATTCATTTCTGCAGACTCCAAACCCAAAGCAAAGTAACAGAGCAGTGTCACAACATTACATACAGAGAGTTCATCTCAAAGGTAAGCTTTCTTAATGATGATGTACAATACAACACCCACTATGCTCACTTCAGATTTCCCCTATATTCCTCTCCAACTAATCCCCAAATCCTGACCCAAACAATACCAATCTTTCCCAGTGGTGACCTCTGTCTTCGAGTCTGGGAGTTAGTGTCCAACAGCATCGATAGCCTCCAATGTGATGTCACCAAGTTTAGGAGCTGCCAGCCTCTGAGTGCAGCTAAAGGTGGCATGGCTTCCTGCTCTGGGGTCCTTATTTTGTAAGAAGCCAATCAGCTGCTTCATTTCTAGGAGGCGTTCTCATTAAGCCATTGCTTTCTACACAGAAACTCTCCCGTTTTCAGATTTAGTCCAAAAATGGGAAAACCCAGGCCAATATTTTGTGAGGCCTCTCTTCAAGTCCCATCAGCTCCTGAGGTGTTGTGATAACATCTCTGGGCAGGTTAATTAGAAAATATCATTCTTCTGTGGGCATTGATTAACAAAGTGTTTTGTTCCGCACAATTATGACCATATTAAAACAATCTTTAAGTGTACTCAACATGTAGCATTACTATAGATTAATTCGGAGTTGTGGTTCAATAAAGCGGGTGGTATATGAGTGAATTGCCTTTTTCAAAAAACCAGCGAAAGCCCTATTTCCTGATTTGAAAGTGGGAATAGAACCTTTTAATGGAGACAGCATTTACAGTAATCTGTCTACTTGGCTGTTGTTTTGCAATCAGTGGTCATCATTAGATTCTTAACTCCAGATATTTACAGAATTCAAATTCTATTATCTACCCTAACGTGATCAGAACCCAGGTCCGCGGAACATTTGTTGAGTTTTCTGGGTTAATAGTTTTGCAATAATACCACAAGGCCATCACCTCCCAAAGGAAAACAGCCTCAGCTTTTCCAATCTACCCACATGGCCGGATTGAAACATACTTAAGGCCAGTTGCTACATAATGTTTCCCCTGATGTGAGAGTCTAAGGTTCATAGCCTCAAATGAAGGAAATGTAGTAGGTAGTCTACCATATGTAGTATTGTACATCTGACATTGTTCTTCATTATCTTTGCAATATTGTTATCTTCATGTTACTGAAGTATCATTCCACTTATTTCTGGAAAGAAACTAAAGACAAGCCGCAACAATAGTGGAAAGACATCTCAATATTTGCAGCACTCTTTGCTCTTGGGGGAGAAGTCTGGAATCAATTTCTAGATATAATTCTTTGTATATTTTACAGCTTACTGAAACAGGGCTTCATCTGAGGAAACAGCCTAAGACAATATTCTGGGGAGTGATGGTGAATGCTTTCTGGACGGCTGCCAAAACGTCCGATCATCATGTTTAGTTGACCTATTTACATGGGCTGTCAATTATTGAAAAGTGCCAGGCATTCCTGTTTTTCTTTCTTAAAACAGCAACTTCTTGGAAAATAAAGCGGAAAAGAATGAAATTTAATAAACTGACTTTCTTTCTGTTTTTTCCTGTTATAACTTTCTCTTCTCAGGACTCTCTGGTCAACAGATAAAGCTCTGAGGGAAAATGCTCTGTATGTTGCTTGAACAATTTGCTCAAAATGAGTTTACCTAAAATGCTCAGGCAAAAATGGAATCACTAGTTAAAATGAATACTGAAATATGATATGTCTTAAGATCTGCAAATAATAATTTATTAGTGGTAAATGATAAGGAAGGACAAATAAAGAACATTATGGTGAATTGACCAGATCAGCCAGTGGAATATAATTGTTTCTTTGCTGTTGATTTTAAGGTACGTACACTTTGTGAGGATCGTTACACCAACAGATTTCATAATTCCTTTGTTTAGTTAGAACAGAATTTTCTTTAACGTCAAAAGAAATGACAGTAAGAATAGGCCTTTAGCTCTTCAAACCTGCAGAACAGTTCAACAAAACGATGCTTGATCTCAGGGCGGCACGGTGGCTCAGTGGTTAGCACTGCAGCCTCACAGCGCCAGGGACCCAGGTTCGATTCCAGCCTTGGGTAACTGCCTGTGTGGAGTTTGCACATTCTCCCTGTGTCTGCGTGGGTTTCCTCCGCGTGCTCCGGTTTCCTCCCACAGTCCAAAGATGTGCAGCCTAGGTGGATCGGCCATGCTAAATTTCCCTTAGTGTTCAGGGGTGTGTGGGTTATAGGGGGTCTGGGTGGGATGCTCCAAGGGGCGGTGTGGACTTGTTGGGCTGAAGGGCCTGTTCCACACTGTAGGGAATCTAATCTAATCTAAACTGCGGCCTCTCCATCCTATTCCAATATCTTATTGTGACCTTGATAATAAAATGTGAGGCTGGATGAACACAGCAGGCCAAGCAGCATCTCAGGAGCACAAAAGCTGACGTTTCGGGCCTAGACCCTTCATCATGATGAAGGGTTTAGGCCCAAAACGTCAGCTTTTGTGCTCCTGAGATGCTGCTTGGCCTGCTGTGTTCATCCAGCCTCACATTTTATTATCTTGGAATTCTCCAGCATCTGCAGTTCCCATTATCTCTATCTCTTATTGTGACCTTAGTAGTCAAAAGTTTATTGCTGTCTGTTTTATGTATATTTGATGACTGAGTATTCATCTGAGGGAGAGAATTATAAAGAATCACCAGCCTTTGAATGAAGGAATTTCTCCTCATCTCAGTTTTCATGGCTATTTCCTTAGCTTGAGACTATGAACCTTAGAATCTCCCATTAGGGAAACACCTTGTACCATCTGGCCTCTTGCATATTTCAGTCCAGCTATGTGCATAGATTGGATGGTCATTGGCTTCATATAAACTGAGGACCCCAGAGCAGAAAGCCATGCCACCTTTAGCTGCAGTCAGAGGCTGGCAACCCCTAAACTTTGTGACATCACATTGGAGGCTATTGCTGCTGTTGGACCCTAACTCCCAGACTCCCATACAGAGATCATCACCGGGAAAGGTTGGGAAAAATGATAGCTGCATGGCATTTTCACAAAACTATTAATCCAGAAAACTCAACTAATATTCCCAGGAGATAGTAGGAACTGCTGATGCTGGAGAATCTGAGATAATAAGGTGTGAAGCTGGATGAACACAGCAGGCCAAGCAGCATCCGAGGAGCAGGAAAGTTTATGTTTCGGGTCTAGACCCTTCTTCAGAAGAAGGGTCTCGACCTGAAACGTCAACTATCCTGGTCCTCTGATGCTGCTTGGCCTACAGCGTTCATCCAGCTTCACACCGTATTATCTAATATTCCAGGGACCTGGATTCTAATCACGCCACAGCAGCTGGCGGAATTTGAATTTTCAAAATACCTGGAATTAAGAATCTAATGACGACCATGACCACTGATGGCAAAATAACCATGAGGCAGACTCACAACAGTTCTAGCAGACAGCACATAGACAGCTGACTGTAGGGAAGAGCCCAAGTGGGGAGACGATGGCTTAGTGATATTATCATTAAACTATTAATCCAGAGACCCAGATAACATTCTGGGGGCCCAGGTTTGAATTCCACCACAGCAAAGGGTGGAATTTGAATTTAATAAAATATCTGGAATTAAGAATCTAATGATGACCATGAATCCATTGTTGATTGTCAAGAAAAACCCATCTGGTTCACTAATGTCCTTTTAGGAATGGAAACTGCCATCCTTACCTGGTCTGGCCTACATTTAGCTTCAGACCCACAGCAATGTGGTTGACTCTCAACTGCCCTCTGAAATAGCCAAGTAAGCCACTCAGTTGTATCACTTGTTAAAGAGTCTCAACACAGAAATGAGACTGAATGGATGACCTGACATTGACCTCGGCATTGGAAACAACAATGGCAGAAGTAGGTCTGTCAACACTGAAAAGTCCTCCTTGCTAAATCTGGGGGCTCATGCCAGAATTGGGAGAGCTGTCTCATAGACTGTCTCTCATCCAACAATCTGACAGTCATATCTAATGGAAAATCAGAACTTGACACCACAATCACTATTCCTGAACATGTCCTAGCCCGTCGGCAAGACAGACCCAGCAGAGAATGAGTTTTGACAGGCTAGATCTGGTGAAGATTTTGCTCTGATGCAGGGCATATAGTACAAAAAGCCATTTGAAGTCACCCATTTAAAACTGAGATTAGGTGAATCGTTTTCTCACAGAGGGTTATAAGTCTTTGGAATTTCTGATGGAAGCAAATCCTTTAGAAAGAGGCAGATAGATTCTTGTTAGGCAGGGGGTTAAAAGTTTCAGTATTAGGCAGGAATGTGGATTTGTGGGTCCAGGTTCTAATCCAGCCATGATCTTATTGATTGGCAGAGCAGACTCGAAGGATCCAATGGTCTACTCCTGCTCTTGATTCAAATGTTTGTATGAGTTAAGATGGAATTACATTTCGAGCATGTTGTGAACTGCTTACAGTTGAACGTGTGAGGAAAGCAGTTCTGGGTCTTGTGCAGGTTATTAGACCATGGATTGTCTTTTAGAATTGTGGACTGTGCGTGACACTTTATAGGTCGCCTGTGATTACTTCTGCTTCACTGAGATTACTGGCATTACTATGCTGTGATCAGTATCATGGTCAAGGTTGCTTGTGCCCAGGATTTGTAATCTATGTAGTCGGTTAGCAGGTGAGGTGCATGTGCAGATCTTTGTGAGTGTAGCTGTCTTTAACTGGGCACTGTGATTGTCCTGTTTAACTTCCCCTTGAAGCCCCCTCACACAGGCAACAAAAGCCTACTTATTTCACTTCCCCTGGATGAGATGGCAGCTACATTTGCATTGCGCACTTGTGATTCTGATGAAGGTGGAATGCAATGCAGCCAGTGTTCCACAGAGGAGATCCCCTCTGCCCCCCAACTCTCCGCCAAACCTTTATGTTCCTTTCTGCATTTTCACTCCCTGTCAACCCCGTCAGGTTTGTTCCTGCCACATTCCCCACCCATCTATTTTATTTACCTCTTCATCTCCTGACATTGCCCCCGAGCTTCTATTTCATAAAGCTAAATATAGTTATCCACTCTCTTCCCAGCTGAACCAGGGTGGCGGTGACTGTTAATGATTCCACCCCCTACATTACCCTGTTCCTTCCAATATTCAAGCATCTCCCTTCATGTTGATTGTCTCTCCTGCATCATAGCAAATTGTTTCCAATCCCCACACTTGACTTTCCCTGCACAGCAGTGGCCTTGATAAGCCCCTTGATGTTCAGTGAACCAACTGACTGTTGTATACATCTCCGACTTATTTGGCATGACAACGCCGACTAATGATGGACTAGACAGCTCCCTGATCTCTTTGCAGCTCTCCCCATTGACTTACTGCTAATCCCTAGGCTGGTTACACTGGACTTTTGGACTAACCATGGCCATTAGCTCAGATTGCTAAGAAAGATTCCCCAGATACTTATTACATCTAGTGGCTAGTCCATGCCCATGCTTGATTGACTAGGGATGATTTCCCCTTAGATTTTCAGACATGGCCATTTGGTTGAAGCATAAGCAATCCATTTGGGCAGCTCCCACATGCTGTAAGTTAGACACTTATAGAGCACAGTGCTATACAGCAACATGCTCACCCCTTGACTGTTCTTTGCTGGCAAAAGCAGCCCAACTTTCTACCTGCACTAAAAGGTAAGGCAAAACAAAAGTATTTCAAGACTGTCGGTTCTGGAAGAAGTGGCAAGGACTAAAAAGGTAAGGCAAGGTAGAGGCACTCGAAACGGCCAAGGAAGCATAAGGAAAGCAAGCTAAAAGGCTCAAGATTTGTTCTGCTTTAATGTATGAGATAAGATGTGCAGATAAACTGGCATGATAGCTATGCTGTGATGTACGATGCTGCTGAGTTCCAAAGTATAATATTGAAGCAGTGCGCTATATTGTGAAGTTAATGTTTTGGGTCTCATGGCCCTTCCTTAGAACTGAAATGTTAATTTTGATTTCACTTCACAGATGCTACCAGACCTGCTGAGCTTTTCCGGCAACTTCTGTTTTTGTTTCTGATTTATGGCTTCCACAATTCTTTAGGATTTTTATATTGCAAGTGAGTCTGAAATGTTCCATGATAACATGGTGAGGCTAGGTTTTGTTTTGACCAACCTCCATGGACTGGGGAGGGGAGAGGCAGTGCGAGTATGGAGTGCACCCTGAGCTAGCGGGGAATGCTGACCAAGATGGGTATCAAGAGAAGACATTGGAGTGCTGCAGCTGCCCGGAACCTGCACTACCATTCCAGTCGGGAAATGGCACTATCTAACTTCTCACCACTGCCTGGGAAAATAGCGACTAGCATTGGAATGAAGTGAGATACGGTCATAATGAGATGCTAATAAACCCAATACTTACTGCTAACTAGCACGATTCTCATCTAGCTCTTAAGGAAAAATCAAACTGTTTTTCTCGACATTGAGAATCTCATCTCTCCATTTTCACCATATTTTCCCAACTGTCTCATCAATACTGCATTTATCAGGGTTTAGGAAAAATCTGTTCCTGCACTCTTGATATATTAAAAAAACTCACTATTCAGTGCTGTTAACTTCTTTGCTGTCTAATTCATCTTCTCATATTTACATCTGTCTCAGACACGACTTTTAATTAAAATTACAGTGACATTAATTAAGTTTTCAATTGGTTATTTTAATTAAATAAATCTATTAATCATTTGTTCAAATTGATAGCTATGAATGAAGACAAATCAGTTTACCTATTAATTGTGATCATTCTGATCTTGGTCAATATATAATTGTTAATGCAAATTTATTGTCTGTGGCTCCTTCTATAAATTAGCAAAAAAGAGTTAATTTATTGAATTTGTGGGTATCCTAATTGAATTTGGTAAAGTAAGTTAATTTCCACTCCATGCTGGATGGTGGATGAAGAGCTTTTGTGACACATTGGACAGCATCATTGCCTCTGAGCCAGGAGTCCCGGTTTCAAGTCCCACTTTAAGACGTAATGGTTAAGAAAGTGATCATGGGAACTGCAGATGCTGGAGAATCCAAGATAATAAAATGTGAGGCTGGATGAACACAGCAGGCCCAGCAGCATCTCAGGAGCACAAAAGCTGACATTTCGGGCCTGGACCCTTCATCAGAGAGGGGGATGGGGTGAGCGTTCTGGAATAAATAGGGAGAGAGGGGGAGGCGGACCGAAGATGGAGAGAAAAGAAGATAGGTGGAGAGGAGAGTATAGGTGGGGAGGTAGGGAGGGGATAGGTCAGCCCAGGGAAGACGGACAGGTCAAGGAGGTGGGATGAGGTTAGTCGGTAGGAGATGGAGGTACGGCTTGGGGTGGGAGGAAGGGATGGGTGAGAAGAAGAACAGGTTAGGGAGGCAGAGACAGGCTGGACTGGTTTTGGGATGTAGTGGGTGGAGGGGAAGAACTGGGCTGGGTGTGTGGTGCAGTGGGGGGAGGGGACGAGCTGGTCTGGTTTTGGGATGCGGTGGGGGAAGGGGAGATTTTGAAACTGGTGAAGTCCACATTGATACCATTGGGCTGCAGGGTTCCCAAGCGGAATATGAGTTGCTGTTCCTGCAACCTTCGGGTGGCATCATTGTGGCACTGCAGGAGGCCCATGATGGACATGTCATCTAAAGAATGGGAGGGGGAGTGGAAATGGTTCACAACTGGGAGGTGCAGTTGTTTATTGCAAACCGAGCGGAGGTGTTCTGCAAAGCGGTCCCCAAGCCTCAGCTTGGTTTCCCCAATGTAGAGGAAGCCACACCGGGTACAATGGATACAGTATACCACATTGGCAGATGTGCACGTGAACCTCTGCTTAATATGGAAAGTCATCTTAGGGCCTGGGATAGGGGTGAGGGAGGAGGTGTGGGGGCAAATGTAGCATTTCCTGCGGTTGCAGGGGAAGGTGCCGGGTGTGGTGGGGTTGGAGGGCAGTGTGGAGCGAACAAGGGAGTCACAGAGAGAGTGGTCTCTCCGGAAAGCAGACAAGGGTGGGGATGGAAAAATGTCTTGGGCGATGGGGTCAGATTGTTGATGGCGGAAGTGTCGGAGGATGATGCGTTGAATCCGGAGGTTGGTGGGGTGGTGTGTGAGAACGAGGGGGATCCTCTTTGGGCGGTTGTGGCAGGGGCGGGTGTGAGGGATGTGCTGCGGGAAATGCGGGAGACGCGGTCAAGGGCGTTCTCGACCACTGTGGGGGGAAAGTTGCGGTCCTTGAAGAACTTGGACACCTGGGATGTGCGGGAGTGGAATGCCTCATCGTGGGAGCAGCTGCGGCGGAGGCGGAGGAATTGGGACTAGGGGATGAAATTCCAACCCCTATTCCCACTACATCCCAAAACCAGTCCAGCCTGTCTCTGCCTCCCTAACCTGTTCTTCTTCTACCCATCCCTTCCTCCCACCCCAAGCCGCACCTCCATCTCCTACCTACTAACCTCATCCCACCTCCTTGACCTGTCCTTCTTCCCTGGGCTGACCTATCCCCTCCCTACCTCCCCACCTATACTCTCCTCTCCACCTATCTTCTTTTCTCTCCATCTTCGGTCCGCCTCCCCCTCTCTCCCTATTTATTCCAGAACCCTCACCCTATCCCCCTCTCTGATGAAGGGTCTAGGCCCGAAATGTCAGCTTTTGTGCTCCTGAGATGCTGCTGGGCCTGCTGTGTTCATCCAGCCTCACATTTTATTATCATGGCTAAGAAAGTGTGTTCATAATGTGGCCAAACTGTATTAGGTTGTAAATTCTTCCAACATGTGCCAATAGCATACAACGAGAATAGACGAAATTCCTGGTCAGCTATGTAATGAAAATATTTGGAGCCTCTGTCATCAGTATTTGTAGCATTGTTTGTTGTCACAGTGACCTGGTCTTTGGGGGTGCTGATTGACTCCATTAGTTGGACTGTGGTATGGATCAGATTGGTGCCAACAGCCTGGGGTTAGAATCCTATCTTGGCCAGGGTGGATTCAGGACCTACCTCCTTGTCCTATCCAGGGTGTAAGTTATGGCACTATAGTTTGGACCTGCCATCAGGCATACAGCTTGAGAAGAAGAGGAGGAAGATTAGCTGGTGAACTCCATACGGGTCCAGACTAGGCTATGAATTTGTCTGATTCTTTGTTGGATGTTTTCAGAATCCTGGTGTTTCACAGGGCAGGGTATGAGTCTGCAGCACTCTCTGTTATGTAATGTGTGGTGAGAGGGTACTGTGAAACGGTAGCTTCAAAACTGGAGATGATCCTGAAAGAAAGGACAAAATTGTAATTGTTTCAGTGAAGAAGAGAAAAATTTGGACAAGGTAGATGTGACGAAGCAAATGTTCAAGAACAGCTTCTACCCTGCTGTTATTAACTTCTGAATGGACCTCTCCAATTTCAAATCTAATGTTGATCTTGCCTTTTGTACACCTTCCTTGCAGCTGTAACTTTTTACGCCTTGCTCTGTCAAATCACCCTAAGATCTTATGTCTTTGTATGTTATGATCTGACTGTGCCGTGCACAAAACAATTTTTTTCACTGTACTTAGGTACATGTAACAATAATAAATCAAACCAATCAAATCAAATCAATGAGCAACAAAGATAAGACTATTTGTTTTGCAAGTGGGAGAAGAGGGAAAAAATGCATTTCCTGCTGTGTTCTTTCTCTTCAGGTCTGATCTCTGCCACTCTCCTTTGTAATTAAAAATGTGAAGTAAAAGTGAAAGTTGACGGAGATGAGTTTAGGCACAGATGGATCTTAAAACCCTGAGAAATGGTGTTGGGTATGTACCCACCATGAACCTGCTCATTGCTGGTTTAAAGATGAGCATGGAACCCCCATGGATCTGTTGAGTAAGTAATTAAAAATGCCAGGAGGCAATTAACTATGAATATAATCCAGCCTCCTGGTTTGAACAAGAGCAGACTGATTTCCTAAGCCATGTGCAGCCCTTTCAGAACCATACCCTTACAAAACAGAATATATAATTGCATTTTTCCTGGAGTACACACAAAATTTGTTTCAATTTTACTTCACTGCAGCCGAATACCCATTGGAATTCCTTTCTATCACATCAGACAATAAAGTACATTCAAAAGATCATTATTTGTAATAAGTTGAACAACTGGAGAAAATAATGTCACATTTGAAAGCTCAGGACAATTGAAAGAAATTACCTGGCATTAGTCATGTTAACTTATTGATGTAATCAATAGCATTGGCAAGGACATGATTATTAACAGTTATAAGTCTGTGGCTAGTTGGGTGCTATCAATACTTGCACACAGCTGATTTAGTTTCTCCTGGTCCATATTTTGATGCATTGGAATGGTAAGTGTTTGTGTCCATAGTTTATCATCTGTGGTTGTGGTTTGCAGGAGCATGGCAAGGTCCAAATCCCAGTCAGCTGTTGTAGCTAAGAATGCAGAGTGAATCTTTGACTGTGAAGGAGATATGTTCAGGTGCAGGTGGGTTTTAGGCAGATTCCGAGTGGAGACTTGACGCCTCCACGATAAAGGCAAAGGGTTAAGGAAGGAAAAGGTGGGAAATTTTGATCAGATGGCAATCAAATCATGTGTGAAATCTGATGGAAAATATTAGAAGAATTCTTAAAACAGAGGATCTTCCTTGCCATTCGTGTCATCAGATAATGAATTGTTGCTGAGGTTGAGACCACAGATTGTGAACAACATACCCAAAGATGCCTCATCATGCTCCTTTCCACACACTAATCAACTCAATTCTGAACAGTCGTGTTTTAAGCTCATATCTTATTTATGAGTGGAGATTCCTCAGAATTCTGCCAAGACAGACTCCTCTTGTATAACTCCATGTGGCATTTACAAGTGGCAATTGCTACAGCTGAGACCTGGTTACAAGACTTCTTATCGTTGACCATGTGTTGCCAGGGAAACCTAAAAGAAAAGAATGCAAGACGACAAAAGCTTTGCTTTATTCCATCATCTTCGATGTGAGAATGCTGCAAGTTAATATTGTCAATTGTCTTCCAAAAAGCGTTCTTTAAAAAAAAAGCACGACACTTTTTTAGAAATACAAAGGAAGGCTGAAATAAACATATATGCATCCTTTTCACGAGATTTAATGTAGAAGAGCAAAGAGGATAAGGAACAATCACCAGTCAACAGTTTAACTGGGAATGAACATTCTATCTTAGGTTGGATTTCAGTGCAGTTGGATCTGAGCTGATTTCAAGGACCAGACCCAGGTCATGGGAAATCTGGAGGCCAGTAGCAGTGGCCTAAATACAAACTAGGCTCAACTCCAAGTTTTCCTCAGACATGTGTTTATCCTGACAAATATTAAAAATTTGTCTTTTTTTTAACAGGGACATTGAAGAAAGCTATCAGATCTGCTGAGTTGCTCCAGTGTTTTCTGTTTTCTAACCTTCACACGTTTCTGCTATTCCAGATGTAACCCAAAGAGGTTGGCATGTGCGTTAAGTTGTGGAAAGTCCCTTGCAATTGCTTATGCACTCTGTGGCTACCAGAGTCAATTTTTATACACATTTCTCTTCTTTTTCAACAGCCACCAGTTGCATTCCATTGCAAAGCTGTTACTAGTCTGTCTAGAATTAAAGTATGGTATATGACAGCACTTCTTTTAAATATATTAGTTCCTGTAACACAGCGTCTCATGACTTCTTAATCATATTTTGTTTTATAATCATAATTTATTGACAACAATGTAACCTCTGACTCTTGGCAACACTACATGAGATCTGCTTGTGATGTGAGGAAAATTTTCCATGTTCCTATTAATAACACTTATTACCTATGCAACAGTTGTTTGCCACGCTCTTTCTATCATACCCGAGCATTTGTTTTAAGTTCTTTGGTTAGTGTATTAAAGGGATATATTTATAGAGTCATAGAGATGTATAGCATGGAAATAGACCCTTAGTCCAACTCATTCATGTTGACCAGATATCCTAAACTGATTTAGACTCATTTGCCAGCATTTAGCCCATATCCCTCTAAATCCTTCCTATTCATTACTCATCCAGATGCCTTTTACATGTTGTACTTGTGTCAGCTTTCACCTCTTCCTCTGGTGGATCATTCTACACATGCATCACCATCTGTGTAAAAATATTTCCCCTTGGGTCCCTTTTAAATCTTGCCCCTTTCATGGTCCCTGCAGGTGATCAGGAGTGTCAGATGGTGTGAGTAAACTGTCAACTGCTGAATAACAAGTGAAGGGGGGACCTATAATCCAATTAAATGAGGCAGAAAGATAATTACAAAAAATTAAAAATAAACTGGTGCTGGAGACAAGCTAAGTGACTGGAATAACATATAGGCATAAGAGTTGCAGGCTGAAGGTCTAACCAAAGTCATAAGTAATCCAAAACTGTACAACCTAATTAAGGCAGAGAGATCATAACAATTTATCAAGATAATATTGTCAAAACAGGACAGTAAGGAAGATTTTAAAGATACAGGATGCCCCAAGGCACGGTATATTAGCGCGACCATGCAGACACTATGATAATGGATGAATGGACAGTGCACAACAATTGCCAGTCAGGAATGTTCCCTTCCAGTCAGGGAACACTTCAACGGTCCATGACATTCAGCCTCCGATCTTTGGGTAAGCGTCCTCCATGGTGGCCTTTGAGATACACAACAATGCAGAATCGCTGAGCAGAAACTGATTACCAAGTTCCACACCCATGAAGACAGCTTCAACTGTGATCTTAGATTCATGCTGCACTACATGCAACCCCACTACACTGTTCTGTACCAATGAAATCTCACTTCTCCTGTTTTGACACCATCACCTTGATAACTTGTTGTGATCTCTGTCCCTTAATTAGTTTGTACAATTTTAGATTGCTTGTTACTTTGGTTAGACCCTCGGCATGCAACTCTTAAACCTAACATATTATTCCGGCCGTTCGGTTTGTCTCCAGTGCCACCTCATTTTTAATTTTTTGTAATTATCTCTCTGCCTCATTTAATCAGGGTTTAGGTCATCTGTTTGTTTGTTATTCGGCCGTTGACACTTTACTCACACCACCTCACACTCTTTCCCACCTGCAGAGCCCTATTATTCAGATTGCTGACTCTCCACTCACACCATTTGTACCATCTTTTGATCTCTCTGCCCATTGATCTTTGTGCCTACAAATTCTGTGCCTGTGTGCTACTCTCTCACTTCACCTGATGAAGGGACAATGTTCTGAAAGCTTGTGATTTCAAATAAATCTTTTGGACTATATCAGAGATAATGGGAACTGCAGACGCTGGAGAATCCGAGATAACAAACTGTGGAGCTGGATGAACACAGCAGGCCAAGCAGCACCTTAGGAGCACAAAAGATTTCAGACTATAACCTGGTGCTGTCTGATTTGAGACCATGATTTTATAAACCCTATGAGGTCCCACCACCACCTCCACCGCAGCCCCCCCCCCCGCCTCAGCCTTCGATGTACCATAGAAAATAGCCCAAGCCTATTCAGCCTCTTCCTATAGATCAATGCCTCCAGCCCTGGTAATATCCATGTCAATCTTTTCTGAGCCCTTTCAAGATTAACAACTTCCTTCCTATAGCTGGGAGACGAGAACTGAGTGCAGTATTGTAAAAGTGGCCTCACTAATTTTGGACATAGGGTCCTCTAAAAGATGGTTCCACCTACTTCACTCTCCCTCTTCCTTGACTATCTTTTTTACAGATGGCTTAACACTTTTCATTAGATGAGAATCCTGGCTAGATGCTTCCTCGCACCTGAAATAGCCACACACATTGAAAAGCAGACATAGAATCACGGATACAAAGGTGACCAAACAAGTCTCTAGCTCACTAAGCAATATCACGAGATCCACTAGTATTAATGGTGAACGGCAGACAATTCATTATCAACATAATACTTATTGTAACAAATTCCTATCATGCTTAAATTTCCTATTTCTAAGAATACTAATTGGATGCTCTTATCTGGTGATTTGTCATCTGAGGATCTCTGAGTTCTCTTTAAGGCAGGTGAAAGTTAAGCTTCTTGCCAGCACCAAACACTGCCGTCTTTGTCTATTCCAATGGCTGTCAGGTTTACCTTGCTTTTCTCTGCTCACTGCTGCAGGTTCCACTGTGCCAATAGGTCTTCTTTATCATGAATCACCAGCCACAGCTGACACACACAGAAATGACGATTATTAGTTAACCAAATCTGACAATTTAAACAGAATGAAGCTGAAAGGACACATGTTTAGTTGCCTAAATCCATTTTATCTCTTTTATTGGCCCGCTTCCGCACTACTGCTCATGTCCTCGACTTCCTCATAATGGTCTGCTTTTCAGAACTTTAGGATGAAATTTAGGACTGTCAGTCACCAGTGATATTTTTGTTTAAACCTAAACTGTCCAGGGTTTCCACCTTTATCAAAATCATTAATTTTACATCGAACAAATTGATTTGGCGATGACTCAATGCTCCCGTTCTGTTTGTCGACTACAGAGGTCATTTTTGTTATTAATTACAATGTGCTTATTCCTTTCTTTTATTATTTCTTATATTTCATTTTTCCCATCACACTAGCTGTCTCCTTACTTCTCAAATATTTAAATAATGTTTTCAATAAGACTTACACCGTGCTGCCATTTCTGAAGAAGCGTCTCGACCCAAAATGTCAGCTTTCCTGCTCCTCTGATGCTACTTGGCCTGCTGTGTTCATCCAGCTCTACACCTTGTTATCTTAAACTGTGCTGCTATGCTTTTTCTACATTGTTTGCCTTCTGATTTAAGATAAGGTTGATATTGTCCTACCAAACCACAAGGCTGTTCTCTCATTAAAGAGAAAAAAAAACTGGCGATGGTTTAACTTGAGGGGAAAGGTTGAGAGGGAGAATCCTTCACGATCACTTCAATCAGTGCAGGAACCGAACGCGCATTGTACGTATCATTCTGCGTCACAAGCCAGCCATACAGTCAACTGAGCTAACCAACCATTTTCCTCAGTAATTTATCTTGCTCCTCACAAAGATTGTCTTTCCCAGTCCCTTGACAGAATACCTAAATGTTATTTTCCTTCATACCAGTTTTAATCTAAATTTCTTTTTGCTGTAAAGTTTTTTGTTTGAAATCACTCTGCAGGATTGGAATACCATGCAAGCCAATTACTTAATTTGACACAGTTCCAGTTGGATGAGCCTGTCCATAAGAGAATGAGGCATAGATTTCAATTCATTGAATCAAATTAACTGAGTTTCTGATGAAAAACAATGTTTTATGAGTTTGAATTTTGCCCCTTCCTCTTTCCAAGCAGGGCACAACATTTACAAAACAGCAATTTTACTGTTTGCGCCTCTTTATATGGCCAGTCTTCTTTTTCCTCTTCTCTCGCTTTGAAACCTTGGGAGTTTGATCTTTTACTTTTCCAGCTCGAACAGGGGATCCGTGGACATTGTCACAAAACAATTGAGCAACTACTCCGAGTGCAGTGCTTACTGATGCCATATTGGCCTGTGATGGTATCATCAATTAAGGGAGTGCCAGCCAAGTGGCTGACCTAGTCAACAGTAGAGACTCCTTCCAGGGATTCAACAGGGCTTTAATTTTCCAAACAGTCTCTCCCCTGAGTCACATCAGCAGTGTGGGTCTTTTGAACATGTGGATGTTTCAACAAAAGTCAGTCATGTTTGAAAGACGGAGTACATTTGTTTATATTTGTACATTGTCACAGACATCAACCACGTTCCCAGTATCATTAGTGAATGTATGTTTGCAATTCCTTCTCACAAATGATAGTGAATGCAGGATCAGTTATTAATTTTAAAGCTGAGATAGATCATTTTTACTGAAACAAAGATATTTCGGGATATGGGCAAGAGGCAGCTATATGGAATCTGAAAGAACCTCAGATGCTGTAAATTAGAAAAAAAAACAGAAATTGCTGGTAGAGCCCAGCAGGTCTGGCAGCACCTATGAAGAGAAATCAGAGTTAACATTTCAGATCCAGTTTACCGGAATTGCTCAGGCAGCTCTGAGCAAGGGTCACTCAACGCGAAACCTTTACACTGATTTCTCTTCATAGATGCTGCCAGACCTGCTGAACTCTTCCAGCAATTTTTGTTATAGTGGCAGGTATGCGGAGTTAGGCCACCAATCAGCCATCAAGAGGCTGAGTGATCTACTCCCGTTCCTATGTTCATATTTCATTCATTTAGCCGTTTTCTAAGAATTGTGATTGAACATAGAGTGGAGCAGCTTTGGATTCAAACCTTTGGTTTAAACAAATTAAAAGTTAATTTATTATAAACCATTGCTGATGGTTCTTTAAGAATAAAGACACAAAGTAATCAATTAAATAATTTCAGATACCAAAATTAAAATGAATACAGATAAGACAAATAAATAATTATAAGACGAAATTCCCAATAAATCTATGTGGTATACAGTTCCAACTAGTTGCTTGGGTTCCTTCTAACTGAAGTGAAGTAGTTAATACACGAGTCAGATTCTGCAGCTGCACTAGTGCCTGTAGTTGAATAGTTGGCATTTTCTTGTGCAGGTAGATTCAGTAGGTCAGCAGATTTTGAGAGGGAGGTATGGCTCCTTCTTTGTCAATTCTGTGGGTTTGACTCTTTCACATTGATTAACTTGCCTCTGCAGAACAATAACTTATTTTAGTATATCTTCCTCTTTGCCCTCCCTCAGCCAAAATCCTGCTTTGAAGATGTTTCCCAAAGTTGTTTTCCTGGAGTTCTGAGTATAAGATGGCTGTAGAGTCAGTTCCAGCTTGCAAAAATGTCCAGACTTTGGATCATCTTTCTGACTGTGACAGCTGACTGTGAGAGCTGACTAGCATAAGTTCTGGTGCTAGTCTCCTCCATTGCCTTATAACTGAGGCAATTGCCTTTCCAAATGCCTTAGCCATTAATTTGAACACTCGCACTTTGATGTCTGTTGAGGTAGAAAGAGCTACTTGTACCTTTGAAAGACTGTGTTGCTCAGGGACAGATGAGTTCTAACTGTCTTTTTCGTGATTTGAGTTTGAGATAACATAGTCCAATAGAATTTGAAATCGCCTCTTGCAAAAAGCACAGTCAGCTACAGTCTCCACTTTGAAAAGACTGTTTAACTTGACTTCCAGCGTGCAGATTGTTACAATGCAGTTATGAGGTCTGAACTGATTCCTTCCTTTGTCCCACTTCTACACTGATGACATTTAAAAAACAAGGTCATATAACCAATTGTCTATCAGACTGTATACAGCTTAGTATCAGAAACAAGAAACTGCTTCCCTAAACTGATGAATAAAGAACTAGTTTATTTATTTTATAAGAACTCAAGCAAAAATGCAAAGATTATTATGAAATTGTTTAAAAAGCACAAATATATCCGCTATCCTTCTTGAAAAATAACACACGGGGAGAAAAGATTTATTCACAAACTTTAACGAGAAGATTTTCAGAGAAAGTAAGAGAAGGTTAAGCCTGTTGCCCTTGTGGGAATTTCTTTTTGACTGTTAAACTAATATTTTATGACCACAAACTGGGTCATGTGACCTCTCTCTGAAAGTATTCGAGACTTAGTGTCTCCAACCAAACAATTTGTTCTTTGTAAATGCAATGTTGGCTGCGGCAGCAGAAATGCCCTTTGCTTTGCAATGTGTTCTTCTCAATAAATTTATGATGTAATATATCCAACCAATTAGATTATAAATTAATATTGGAGAAAACACATCATCGTAACAAGATAACCTTAAGTCTCTTTCTCTCTATACAGACCCTATTCAAAGTCCACTTTAGCAATAATTCATGGGCTTATTATACAAAACTTATAAATACATAAAATGTACAAAATGAACATTACTGCACCTTATGAAATAGGATGTTAAAGTATGAATAAATGGTTAGGCAGAGAAGCAAGCTGACAGTAGGCTGAGGGTCTTGTCCATTAACACTGTGCCTTTAGGTTGGAACCTTGTGTGGTTAGCAAAAATCATGTTCAATGAATATGATGAGCTCAAGCACCTGCAAAGACCACAAAGTTGCAGGTAAGGCAGATGGTTGAGCTAGTCTGAGCAAATGTATTGGCAATTACTCCTTGATACAACAGTGATTTTAAAAATTACTGATGTCCTAATAGTTCTCAACAGAACCAACTTTGTTTGTCTTCTAAATTTCCCTGAGATCTCTGGAAGTACTCTATTCCTGTTATGCCCTCTTTTCTGACTCCTATATAGTCTCAAATAGAGGCTGGTTAGTTCAGTTGGCCAGATGGTGTGAGTGTGGTGCAGAAAGAAGTTAAAGTATGGGCTCAATCCCTGTAGTGATATGGAGACTTACCTCCTTAACTGTCTGAGATAATGGGAACTGCAGATGCTGGAGAATCCGAGATAACAAAGTGTGAAGCTGGATGAACACAGCAGGCCAAGCAGCATCTCAGGAGCACAAAAGCTGACATTTCGGGCCGAGATCCTTCATCCGATGAAGGTTCTAGGCCTGAAACGTTAGCTTTTGTGCTCCTGAGATGCTGCTTGGCCTGCTGCGTTCATCCAGCTTCACATTTTGTTATCCTTAACTTTCTGCATGCTTGTGTGGTCGTTGCCCACAATCTGTGCATAACCAATTGTCTCCTTCTAGTGGAGAGAGCTGTCAATGGTCCTTTGTGGACAATGGCTCCTTACCATACTCCTAAATTTTGTATTCATTTCTATTTAACTTTGTTTCTGATATTCCATCTATATTGTATTTTCCTACTACTAACAGAACCTTTATATCTTGTAGCTTAATCCTCATGCTTCTACCAATTTTGATTATTTACCTTAATCAAAACATACTCAGTCTCTCAGTATCTCCATCTTCCTTAACCTGCAACTCTTGTAAATCTATTCAAATTTCTATCTCTATATTAATGACTAACTCCATTCTCCCCACAGAAAGTTCATTATGGATAATGTTTGCTCCCTTAAGCCTCTGTTCCTGTAAATTTAATTTGTTCTATGCTTTAATCTGTGTTGTAGCCCATCAATTCTATAACTTTTGTCCTTCCTTTGAATGCATTTCCTTTTATTTGTGGAAGAAGCATTTGTGTTTCTGCAGAAGATTGTTAGCCACTTGTGGTTGCTCTCCATTTTTGCACTTTTCTCCTTTCCTATTCATTCCTATTTCACTGTCTCATTTAGAGCTCAGGAACAATCTTGGACATGATTATTTTTAGACTCTTATTTAAGTTCCTTCTCAACGTTTACCCTTTAATATTCTGCCAGCACTGGATATCTTCCTGTATTTTTCATTTTCCTTAAGATCTGCTGAGGTTCCTGCTGGATTTATCACCCATTGTCCTCATGTCATGGATCATAACATAGCTTCCCTGAACATAAACTCCCCCATGACTAACAAGTTGCTTTTAGAGATCGCCCTAAAGTTCTGCCACCAGCAGATGCAAGAGTTCATAGAAGCATAATTATAGTGAATTTCTCAGATTCCATAATTGTGACCAATGATTTGTACAAAGGCAAATTTCTTGCATAGAGCCGTGTGGATTAATTTACTTTTGTGAAATGCCTAAGGGTTTCTTTCTTATAAATGCAGTTCAGACTGATGGGCTGAAAGCTTTGCCTCCCTCACGGATGTTTAAGATTCTAAATTAGATGAGTAGTCACTCACTCTAGATTTCATTGGCACAAACCTGTTTGTAATTTAAAATGTGATTGGCACAAATTATGATATCTCATTCAGAGATGACACAGGGATGGCTGGCATTGAAAAGTATTCTTTTACTGGTGCAGCAGGGTTGCATTAAATGAGATTGGTTATGATGTGATGTTCTCTTCCTATGGAAAGAGAATTCTTTTGTTAAATCTCTCAAAAGTACTCAGCAGCACTTATGAGGATGTTTCTCCCCCAGCACTTTGCTGCTGCCAAAGTAGGTTATGTGCTCAAGTATCTTGTGTAGGGCTTAAACCTACAATCTGCGAACTCAAGTTGGTGTGACTGCTGAGCCAGTGCTATCACCTAGATATGCTGGAAAAGAACCACCAGCCAAATCAACTGTTTACTGAATTATTATGTTTTATCTGGCACCGTTATATAAACTTTGTTCATGTTAAAGTAGCACAGTAATGAAGTTTTACTTCAAACAGGTTAAAGGTTTGTCTATTATAAACTATTACTGAAGTTCCTTGAGAAAGCAGGGATGAAGGCATTAACTAAAAAGATACCAATATTTAAACAACAAAGATAAACATAGTTATGAGAAGAAAGTAGTATATTCTTTTTGCTTGAATGCCTAATTGTGGAAGTAAAGAGATTAATACTTGAGGTCAGACCTTGCTGTTGACTGGCTTTTCTCATTGAATAGTTGGTGTTTACCTGTCTTTACAGGTGAATGCAACAACTCAGATGACTTTGGAACAGAGAGCTAAGACTCCTGGCTCTTCATTGTCCAATTATTCTCAAAGGCAGTGTTTTTTTAACGTCTGCTTTCTTAGCCCCTATTTTTAACTCTAACTTTTCTGCCAATTTAATTAGCCTAAACTTGATCAAATTGTACAAAATAATTGAAAGTAGATTTCCCTTTCAGAAGGCAACTGACAAAAACATTCTGGTCTAATAAGCTTTATTAGCGCATAACAAATCTGGAGCCTTATTGTATTTTCAATTATTATTAACTTACTTCTAATTAAGCATTTCCTGCTACAGGCAAACCCCAGTCCCTCTCCTATTTTATGTTGTGACCAAGGTTGGAGGAGCTTTGGCTCTAGTCCCATCAGTCCACAGTTTACAACATAAATGAAACACAAACAGAAATTGCTAGAAAATCGCAGCAGGTATGGCAGCATCTCTGGAGAGAAATCAGAGTTAAATTTCAAGTCCAGTGGTCTATCTTCCAAACTGATGGTAGCTAGGAAAAATGTGGTTTTTAAACGGGACGTGGGGGGAAGAACAGACAATACGTAGAGATACAGCCCAAAGAGAGAGAAAAACAGCTGGACAGATGAAGGAGTGGTTAAAGGTCAGTATGGGGGGATGAATAACTGCTAAAGGGGGAAGATAATGCTTTGGTCTGTTACAGTTATGGCCCATATATGGAGTATATCTAGTACAAAAAGAACACAAACCAGACTTATCTAATAAGCAACACCATTTTTTGGTTTATTGTATAAAGGGAGTCATTTAGCCTCAGTAAAAGCTGATTAACACACAGTTTGACACATGAATGAAGAAATATTTACCCTCCAAAGAAAACCTCACACATTTACACCCACGCCCAAATTAAAGAAAGAAAAGTAAATGTTTTCTACTGAGACTAATTTTGAAAAAAAAGGCCATTAATTATTTGTTCTCAAAGGTAAAAAGGATATGGTACGAAATGTACAAAATAGCTTTCAGACAGCATCCTGGCACATGTGACCAGGTGTGACTAACCAGGGACAGCTGTCACTGGGACTTTTGCTGATGCTGTTTGCTTGGTAGTCATCAAGAATTCAGAGGCTTCTCAGGGGAACAGCTGAACATGTGTGTGATATCACACCAGACTTTGCAAAAGTGTTTTCATGGAAAGGCAGTTGATGAACTGGATGCCTCGCTCTCTCTCAGTACCAGAGTAAGTAATAGTAATAACATTTCAAGACTTAGGGCCCTTTATCTGAGTTCATGCAGCATTTGTAATAACATAGATAAGTTGATGGCACAAATTGAAATGCATGAGTATGACTTCAGATGGTTATTTCATGACACGGTTAGAGACTGACCGAGACTGGAAAGGTATTCAATGTACCAGAAGAATAGGACAAAAAGGGGCAAAAATGGAGTGGGATAGCTTTGTTATTAAACGAAAGCATTAGTGCAGCATTGGGTAATGATATAGGTGCAGTAGATCCTGGTATGAAATCAGTTTGGGTGAAAATAAGGAATAATGGGGGAAAGGAAATCATCGGGGAGGAGTCATCAATAGGACTTGAGCGTATAGAGACATAGAGTTGTACAGCACGGAAACAGACCCTTCGGTCCAACTCATCCATGCCAACCGGACATCCTAAATAAATCTAGCCCCATTTGCCAGCTTTTGGCCCATGTCCTTCTAAAACCTTCCTAATCATGGACCCATCCAGACACCTTTTAAATATTGTAAATGTACCAGCCTCTGCCATTTCCTTTGGCAGCTAATTCCAGACACGCACCACCCTCTATGTGATAAAGTTGCTCCCTAAATCCCTTTTAAATAACTTCCCTCTCACCTTAAACCTATGACCCATAGCTTTGGACTCCCCAACGCTGTGGAAAATATGGTTAGCCCTCAGCCTCTGACACTCCAGGAAAAATAGCCTCAGTCTATTCAGCCTCTCCGTGTAGCTCAAACCCTCCAACTCTAGCAACATCCTTGTAAATCTTTTCTGAATCCTTTCCAGTTTAACAACATCCTTGCTATAGCAGGGAGACCAGAATTGCACACAATGTTCCAAAAATGGCCTAGCCAATATCCCGTAGAGCTGCAACATGACCTCCCAACTCCTTTACTCAATGCCCTGACCAATAAGGGCTAGCATAACAAACACCTTCTTCACTATCCTATCCACCTACAACTCCACTTTCAAGGAGCTATGAACCTGCACCCTAAGGTCTCTTTGTTCAACAACACATCCCAGGACCTTACTATTAGGTATATAAGTCCTGCCCTGATTTGCCTTTCCAAAATGCAACAGCTCACATTTATCTAAATTTAAACTCCATCTGCCACTCTTTGGCCCATTGGCTCATCTGATCAGGATCCTGTTGTACTCTGAGGTAACCTTATTTGCTGCCTGCTACATCTCCAATTTCGTTGTCATCTGCAAACTTACCGGCATGGTGGCTCAGTGGTTAACACTGCTGCTTCACAGCACCGGGGACCCAGGTTCGATTCTTCAAGCGATTGTCTGTGTGGAGTTTGCACATTCTCCCCGTGTCTGCATGGCTTTCCTCAGGGTGTTCCGGTTTCCCGCCACAGTTCAAAGAAGTTCAGGCTAGGTGGATTGGCTCTGCTAAATTGCCGGTAGTGTTCAGGGGTGTGTTGATTAGGTGGGTAACAGGGGGATGGGTCTGGATGGGATGCTCTGAAGATCAGTGGACTTTGGGTCGAAGGGCCTGTTTTCACACTGTAGGGAATCAATGATACCTCCTATGATCACAACCAAATCATTTATATAAATGAAGAAAAGCAGTGGATCCAGAATCAACCCTTGTGTCACACCACTGGTCACAGGCATCCAGTCTGAAATGCAATCCTCCACCACCTTCTGTCTTCTACCTTCGAGCCAGTTCTGTATTCAAGTAGCTAGTTCTCCCTCTATTCCGTGTGATCTAACCTTGTCATCCAGTCTACCACACAGAACCTTGTCGAAGGCCTTACTGAAGTCCGTACAGATCATGCTCATCACTTTGCCCTCATCAATCCTGTTCATTCCTTCTTGAAAAAACTCAGCGAACTAACTGAGTCACAACTTGGGCTGAAGGGCCTGTTTCCACACTGTAGAGAATCTAATCTAATTTCCCATGCACAAAACCATGTTGACTATCCCTAATCAGTCCTTGCCTTTCCAAAATATGTAAATCCTGTCCCTCAGGATTCCCTCCAACAACTTACCCACCAGTGAAGTCAGGCTCACAGGTCTATAGTTCCCTGACTTTTCCTTACCACCTGTGGCTATCGATGAAAGAAATATCTCAGCAGGGAACCCAGAAATCCCTCCCCTGGCTTCCCACAGAACTCTAGGGTACACCTGACCAGGCCCCGGGGATTTATCCACTGGTATGCATTTTAAGGTGTCCAGCACCTCCTCCTCTATAATGCGGGCATTTTTCAAGAGGTTGCTATTTATTTCCCCACATTCTCTATCTCTACAGCAAACACTGATGCAAAATACTCAGTTAGTATCTCCCCCATCCCCAGTGGTTCCACACACAGTTGGCCTTGCTGACCTTTAAGAGGCCCTGTTGTCTTCCTAGTTACCCTTTAGTCCTTAAAGAGTTTGTAGAATCCCTTTGGATTTCTCCTTAACCCTATTTGCCAAAGCTATGTCATTGACTCCTTTTTTCCCTCCTGATTTCCCTCTTAAGTACACTCTTACTGCCTTTATCCTCTTATAGAGATTCATTTGATCTCTGCTGTCTATACCTGACATATGTTCCCTTCTTATTCTTAACCACTACCTCAATTTCTGTAGTCATCCAGCATTCCTTACAACTGTCAGCCTTGTCCTTCACCCCAACAGGAATGTACTGTCCCTGGACTCTCGTTGTCTCATTTTTGAAGTCTTCCCATTTTCCAGCCATCCCTTTACCTGCGAACATCCGCTTCCCACACCCCACCTCTGCACCATCACTCCAAACCCCATCAACTTTGGAAAGTTCCAGCCTAAAACCATCAAAATTGGCCTTACTCCAATTTGAAACTTTAACTTTTAGATCTCATTTATCCTTTTCCACCTCTATTTTAAAACTAATAAAATTATGGTCACTGAACCCAAAGTACTTCCTCATTGATACCTCAGTTACCTGCCCTGCCTAATTTCCCAACAGTGGGTCAAGTTTTGCGCCTTCTGCAGTAGGTACAGCCACATACTGAATCAGAAAATGTTCTTGTACATACTGAACAATTTTTTCTCCATCCAAGCCCTTAATACTGTGGCAGTCCCAATCTATGTTTGAAAAGTTAAAATCCCTTATCATAACCACGCTATTATTCTTAAAGGTGCCTGAGATCTCCTTCCAAAGTTGTTTCTCAATTTCCCGCTGACCACTAGGAGCTCTATAGGACAATCTCAATAAGGTTATAATTCCTTTCTTATTTCTCAATTCCACCCAAATAACTTCCCTAGACATATTTCCATGAGTATCCTCCCTAAGTATAGGTGGCAGGTTATCCCTAATCAAAAACAGCAACCCCCTCCTGTCTTGCCAACCCCACCAACCACCGCACCCCTCCCCACCGCTTTCTATGCTTCACCCCCTGCATTTTCTAAAACAGCATACCTGTTTGAGATGGGGATAACCACAGGAGACTCCTGCACTATCTTTATTCCTCTCCTACCTTTCCTGGCGATTACCAGTCTAAGTGATGATATTTTCGGCTTATCTCCCTTCCTGCAGATCTTCAGATTTTCTGAAGAAGGGTCCAGACCCGAAACATCAGCTTTCCTGCTCCTCTGATGCTGCTTGTGTTCATCTGGCTCTACACCTTGTTATCTCAGATTCTCCAGTGTCAGCAGTTCCTATATCTCTAAAGATCAGTGTCAGTTGAGGACAGGATGGGTGGGAAGATGCATAACATTCAGACTAAAGTAAATACTGACACAAATGTGACAGCTAATGAGTTGGATGTAGGATAAATGATAGATCATAGATAAAAAGAAAGGAAGAAAGGTGGAGGACATGCCCCTATCTACATCAATAGAGCTGAGATTGAGAAGGTAGAAAGCATCAAGTTCACAGGAGTGACGATATCGAACAATGGACCTCCCTCACAGATGCGATAGTTAACAAGGGTTAACAAAGTCTCTTCTCCCTCGGGAGACTTAGGAAATTCAGCATGTCCATAAGGACCCTTGCCAACTTTTACAGATGCACCTTAGAAAGCGTACAATCCAGGTGCATAACAGCCTGGTACAGCAACTACACTGCCCAGGGCCGTAAGAAACTACAGAAGGTTGTGTGCACAGCCCAGGCCATCATGGAAGCTAACGTTCCATCCATGGACTCCATTTATCATTCTCATAGATGCAGAAAGGCTGCCACATCATCAAATTTCTTCCCTCAGGCAGAAGAGACAGAAGCTTGAACACATGCACCAACAGGTTAGAGAATAGCTTCTTCCCTGCTGAATGGACCTCTCTAACTCCAAATAATGTTGATCTTGTTCTGTGCACATCCTGTATAGCTTTAACCCTGTATGCCTCGCTCTGTCTAAGCACCCTAGGAACTATATATCCCTGTTTGCTATGGTGTGCCTATACTGCTCACAAAACAACCTTTTCACTGAGGCTGTAGACATGCTTGCTGAGCGAGTGGGTTCAGTTGCAAGCTTTTTGTGACCCTGCTGGGTAACATTGACAGTGTGTCTCTGGTGAAGTGTCGCTGTTCTGGCCCACTTGTTATTGATATGACTCCGTTTTTTTTGGGGTGTTTGGTACCTCTTGCAGTTCTGTTTTTCATTGGTTAGTACACAGGGTCCAATTCAATGTGTTTGTTGATGGAATTCCGGTTGGAATGCCAGGTCTCCAGGAATTCCCTAGCATGTCTCTGTTCAGCTTGTGCTATTATGGTCCACTACCCGAGCTACAAATCTTCTCAAAAACTCTAAACTTATTCACTGTACTTAGGTATAGGTGACTACAATAAATCAGATCAAATCATAGTCCAGTTCTAAGGAAATTTAGGATAGCTTGTGCACAAATCAAAATGTAAGCTGTTAATTTGAGCTACTTTTTAAAAGCACGCTGCATGATATTCTGTAGATCAGAGTAGGAAGAACTGTATTGTCCATCAGCTGTGCTGATGTTGACCATCAAATATCTGTACAGTTGTTGTTATAATAGGTTTCAAAGCCTTTCTTTGCTCCACAGGTTAAAAACTTGCCATTCCTCATCACTTTACAGTGAAATCTGATACCGAAGTAAATTGTAGAAATGTCAGTTGAGGATAGAATGGGTGGGAATATGCATAACATTCAGATTAACATAAATACTGACACAAATGTGACAGCTAATGAATTGGGTGTAGGATAAATGATAGGATTTGCAGCATTTAAATTGCCAGCAAAAAGTTTGATATTCAGAGGATTTATACAAACCACAGCGAAGCGAACAAGTAACCAAAACTACAGTAATGCCTCCGAAGAAAAGCAGAGTTTCTTTTGCAGCAAAATGCAGAGAGCACTGAATAGTTACATAATCCAAACAACACATTATTTGCCACACCCCATTGTGGTTGATGGGACAGATACCACTACCTCAATTTCAGCAGGGAATACTAATGTGGTATGCAGCCCATTTGAATAAGTCACTAATTCTCTGTCCAGTCTTTGATGTACAATGTTCAGTCGAATGAGATATTACAGATTGTCTCCTGGAACAACACAGTAGCATCTGTTTCTTTGGAAGAAGTGCACAGAAGAGGGAACCATACAAAAGAAACAGTTTGCCTTTATTCATTAAGAATGAGAAATAAATAGAATCCCTTAACCCTGAACTCTACATTTTCACTTCTCAAAAACTAACAAAACTGTCATGCTTATTTCTGTTGAGTTTTTTGGAGGGTTTTTCACCATGAGGCCTAACATGTTCTCTCACTTAATCTTACCAAACTCACCTCATTAATTACCTATCCCGCCATTGTGGCATCTCTCCCACCCCATTTTTATTCCATTTTGCTGCCTGCTGTTTTCAGAGCAAGTGGCCACTCAGCAGAGGTCTGCCAAAGCCCTGACATCCACGCCATCTTGAAAAGGCACTCAGACAAGCACTGTTAGTTTACAGCTGCCCTTTACAGGTCCTGACATTTTCCCCATGGTAAACGAGGGAAATTCTCACCCCTCTTTGCAGGCATGGTCCTTGAGGTGCTACTGGAAGAGGTGGTGCTGACATGGCACTTCCTCCTTCCCCTGGACCAGCATGGAATCCATGACACCAGAGCATTCCCAGCCTGGTCTCAGTTACCACTCGGGTTAGAGCAGTCTCAGCCTTTTGGAGGATTGGAGGAAGATGGTCATTATCCTTCTGCACTGTACCAGGGCAAGTACCATCAACTTCTATAAATCTTCCCCAATTGCTCTAGCCCACCCAAATCCCTTGACACCACCAACCCTGCATGGCCTCTACACTGTCTAGTCACTCACTTGAGGCACCTCCCTACCCGTTCCTGCGCTACCCAACTTTTATCATCTTTAGTATCTGCCTCTCTCCCATTTCAGGATGAAAATCTCTCACAATATGGCAGAAAGAGCCAATACAGGTGATGGGCTGCCAAACTTTCAGCTCCTCAACCCTTATGACTCTGACTTCGCCAGTCAAGGTGTGGACTAATATCAGAGGCTGTTTTTGACTTTCTAAGCCAGAAACCCATGATCAAAGACTATCCCCCTTGACTTGACTGAGAAGGTGATGGACATATAGTGCGACTGGACAGAGACCCAGGTACTGTTCTAGATGTTCTAGATTCCACATTAAGCAGAGGTTCACCTGCACATCTGCCAATGTGGTATACTGCATCCACTGTACCCGGTGTGGCTTCCTCTACATTGGGGAAACCAAGCGGAGGCTTGGAGACCGCTTTGCAGAACACCTCCGCTCAGTTCGCAACAAACAACTGCACCTCCCAGTCGCAAACCATTTCCACTCCCCGTCCCATTCTCTAGATGACATGTCCGTCGTGGGCCTCTTGCAGTGCCACAATGATGCCACCCAAAGGTTGCAGGAACAGCAACTCATATTCCGCCTGGGAACCCTGCAGCCATATGGTATCAATGTGGACTTCACCAGTTTCAAAATCTCCCCTTCCCCTACTGCATCCCTAAACCAGCCCAGTTCGTCCCCTCCCCCCACTGCACCACACAACCAGCCCAGCTCTTCCCCCCCACCCACTGCATCCCAAAACCAGTCCAACCTGTCTCTGCCTCCCTAACCGATTCTTCCTCTCACCCATCCCTTCCTCCCACCCCAAGCCGCACCCCCATCTACCTACTAACCTCATCCCATCTCCTTGACCTGTCCGTCTTCCCTGGACTGACCTATCCCCTCCCTACCTCCCCACCTATACTCTCTCCACCTATCTTCTTTTCTCTCCATCTTCAGTCCGCTTCCCCCTCTCTCCCTATTTATTCCAGTTCCCTCTCCCCATCCCCCTCTCTGATGAAGGGTCTAGGCCCGAAACGTCAGCTTTTGTGCTCCTGAGATGCTGCTTGGCCTGCTGTGTTCATCCAGCCTCACATTTTATTATCTAATGTTCTAGAGGCCCAGTTGTGAGTCCGGTTGAGGCAGATGGTGGAATTTATATCAATACAAATTTGGAATTAAGAGTCTACTGATGACCATAAATTCATCATCAATTGTTGGAAAAACCCATCTCATTCACTAATGTCCTTAAGGGAAGGAACCTGCCATCTTTACCTGGTCTGGCCTACGTGTGACTTGAGATCCACAGCACTGAGGTTGACCCTTAACTGCCCTCTGGACAAACAGGGATGAACACTAAATTCTGCCTAGCCAGCAAAGCAATCATTCCTGTGAATTAATTAACATAAATGGCCTGCTGCCACTAGCTTTGTATGCACTAAATGGCCCTTGAGATGGCAATAATATGAGCTCAGTAATCCTGGCTGAGGGGAGAAAGTGCAAAAAGCCAAGGCAGATCAATATAAGACAAGAATGCTGTGAGCATTCAGGTAGATTCAGAGTGTCAACGAGCAAAGAGATGCAGTTTGGTCCAGTCCACGAGCTGGATACGTGTCCCTGAGCATGCTCTATCCTTGCCACACCATTACAATGACAGCTGTCAGTGTAGCCAGACAGTTTCTAACCATCTTGTTCAGAGATGTTATTTCATGCCTCAACAGCAGGCTTGGACCAGAGCCTCCCAGCTCAGAGGTAGAGACACTACTACTGTACCTAAAGAAATACACCACCCACCCCTGTCTGAGATTCAGGGTCGATATTTTTAATCAGCCTGTTCATTTCCATATGACACGACACATGTCTGGAGCAGTTGGGGCTTGAACCTAGGGTTTCTGACGTAGAGGAAGGAATGTTACCACTACCACAGTGCTAGAAGAGGCTCCCAGTTCTCTGTTCAACGTGACCGCATCAGGGGTTAAGTAATTAATGGGATTTATTTAATTTACATGCTGTTTTGAATACAAAATTTATCTTATTTTAGCTACATCATTCCATAAGTGTTTACGCAGAAGCATCTTTCAGTTCCTCAGCTTGTGCTCCAGAAGCCCCTCTGTTCCAAATATAAATGCTGTAAAAATAAGGTTTTAAAGCTAAAAATAAATTATATCTATACACTCTGATGGAATTACCCCCGTCCTTTCTTTCACCTGAAGCCTGCACTTGCTTGACTCCTTGTATATGATTTATATATGCACACTTTCAACTTTTTAACTACATTAGCTCATCTGTTATCTTATAATTCTCCTTTAGGCCTTTCCTGTGTGGCATGAGGTCTGTAAAATGCTGGTTGATCATTTTGATATCAGGATCATTTCTTGGCTTTGGAGGATAGTTTTACAGCAAGATATCTCACCCACTGTGAATTGTCACCATTTATCTGGGCGTAGCTGACCAGGAATCTGTGCTGTGTTTACTACAGGTCTGAGACCAGGCTGATAACCCCACTGTTTGTTTACATTCATGAAAGCACTTTCCATAGTCACTAAATCATCAAGTCGAACCTGGACCTACTGGTTCAGATGAAGGAACTCTACCAACTGCACCACAAGTGTTCCTAAAAATTTGTATTGTAGCCACTTAATAGATTCGTCATTTGATTAATCTTCACCGAACAAAGATAAAGGTTCATAGCATCTAAATGACATGTTGGACCAACATAAATTCAATTTCATGGTATAGAGTCATACAGCTTGGAAACTGACCCTTCGGTCCAACTTGCCCATTCTGACCATGTTTCCCAAACTAAATTAGTCCCACTTGCCTGCATTTGGCCCATACCTGGTAAACCTTTTCTATTCATGGGCCTGTCCAAATGTCTTTTAAATGTTATAACTCTGCCTGCATCTATCAGTTCTATGCATATATGAACCATCCTCTGTGTGAGAAAGTTGTCCAACAGGTACCTTATAAGTCTTTCTCCTCTCATCTTAAAATTATGCCCACTAGTTTTGCACTCCCCAACCCCAGCAAAAAGACCTTTGCTATTGACATTATCCACGCCCCTCATGATTGTTGAAGTGGATAATCTGGAAGCTGATAAATTCACAGTTCAAAGACGTAAACCTGTCAGTCAGAAACTGTTTCTCAAATAATTTGGCTGGATTTCCCTTCAGGTTAATGAAAGAGAGATTCATCACATGTCAGAATATCTTTGCACATTGAAATATTTTCCCTTGATCCAGCAAGTTAATAATGGGTAGAAGAATTTATCTTGAAACAGGAGAGCTAAAATAATGATGAAAATCTATTACAAAAATAGAATTGGCAGCTTGATAGTGTGCTGAATTGACAAATTCAACTGTCCCCTAAGGGAACCAGAAACAAAAAGCATTGGAGGTGCTCAGCAGGTCAGGAAGCATTCGTCAAGAAAAAACATAACATTTGACATTTAAAGTATAAAACTCTGTTTTTCTTTCAGAAATGAAAGAGATTACGGATGAACAGTATTTATGAAGGAGCAGAAGGATGGACGGGAGAAATGTGTATACTAAATCTTCTTCCTAGTGTACCTCTTGTTGTACACTGTATGATTTGACATATATATGTATTAAACAAACATGATTAAACAAACTGATTCCCCAAGTCATTCCACCAGCTACAATCATAAGTGAGCAGCGTGATGGAATATTTCCCATTTGCCTGGACAAGTGAGGCTCCAACCAAACTCATGAGACTTGATATCACCTAAACCAAAGAGGTTGAGCGAGGTCTTAAACATTCACTCCCTCCAGTCCCATGACAAGAGTGTTTACTTCCAAAAGCTGCAATCTATCACTTCCTTTGATAGCATTTTCTGAACCCTCTATACTAGAAAAGGGTGGCAAGCCATTGAAAACGCCCCCCTCTTATTCACACACTGTCCTGATTTGGAATTATATCAGCATTCCTTCACTGATTAAAAACACTGGAACTCCCTCCTAGCAGCACTGCAGGTAAAGCTAAACCATATAGACTACAACAACTCAAAAAAGGTGCCTCATCACCATCTTCTGGGTACTAATTAGGAATGGGAAATAAATACTAGCCGGTTCAGTGATGCCCACATCCTGTGAACAAATATTAGAAAATAAACTTTCTTCTTGAAATATAATGTTCCAAAAATTGTTACTAAACTACATTCATCATTAAGTGCCCCACTTTGGAATTCCTAACCCAATATATGTTGGTCACCTCAAAATAACTGTCCTGGCTTAGTAACTACCGTTCCAAAAGTCAGCCCGATACTGATCTGTCAAAGAAACGCTTCCATCCAGTGTCGCTGGATAGTGATCCCAAAGGGATATTCTCATTGATTGATTCTCATCCTTTCTCTGACCGAAGCCATTTGTAATGACTTGATTATCACTTCAGGAGGAGTCACTAAGTATGAACAATTTGACATTTCCCAGTATGCCACTTCCATGAAGGGTTTCGTATTTGAGAATTAGTTAACAGAAGTTAGTAACATAATACCAGCATCGAAAGTTTAGGTACTGAAGATACTGATAACAAGGCAAAGCTCTACTGTTTTTGATCTATAGACTGACAAGGTTTCTGCAAACACAGGGAGTAATTAAATGTAAACACACTTCAAGTCACATAAAAGAATCTTATGAATGTTATGAAGAAGGCATTACTTTGATTACTTAAAATCAAAGGCAGTCACTTCAATGTAATGCACAAAACACAGAAATCTTTCAACATTCAACAATCAGCATATCAACCCCATATATCTCAATGTCAACTAGTCTGCATGGGATGTCCTATTATAACTCCAGTTTAGATTTCCACAGGCAAAAGCCAATAGATAGAAAAAAGCCAATGCAAATACATCAAGAATAGGCTGTTGGCATTCTGAATCTTGTATTAGGTGCTGGATTAAATGTGGTAGAAACCAGAAATACAAACCAGTGCAGTGAAGGATGAAGGCTTGATACGTCCAGACATTAATGGGATGAAGGTTCTATAAAAGAAAAGTACATCCCACAGCACGGAGACAGTACACAAGAAGAACAGTGGAATGTGCACATAAATTAACTCAAGCCTTAGCTTAAACATCTTTTAATAAAACAATATTTACCAGAAAGTTCTAAAGGATCCATTCAGCCTATCTAAAACTGTTTCTAAAAACAATGTCTTGTGCGAAGTAACTTACATGCTCAATTTCCATGTCCACAGTAGCCTCCGGGCAGGAAGAGGTAGAGCAATAGGTGGCAAGGAATGTTCCCCTAAAGCTGTAGAGCTCTACAGTGACTGGCATCACAAAATAACAGAGATAATGGGAACTGCAGATGCTGGAGAATCCAAGATAATAAAATGTGAGGCTGGATGAACACAGCAGGCCCAGCAGCATCTCAGGAGCACAAAAGCTGACATTTCGGGCCTAGTCCCTTTATCAGAGAGGGGGATGGGGTGAGGGTTCTGGAATAAATAGGGAGAGAGGGGGAAGCGGACCGAAGATGGAGAGAAAAGAAGATAGGTGGAGAGGAGAGTATAGGTGGGGAGGTAGGGAGGGGATAGGTCAGTCCAGGGAAGATGGACAGGTCAAGGAGGTGGGATGAGGTTAGTAGGTAGGAAATGGAGGTGCGGCTTGAGGTGGGAGGAAGGGATGAGTGAGAGGAAGAACAGGTTAGGGAGGCAGAGACAGGCTGGGATGGTTTTGGGATGCAGTGGGGGGAGGGGATGAGCTGGGCTGGTTGTGTGATGCAGTGGGGAGTGGGGACGAACTGGGCTGGTTTTGGGATGCGGTGGAGGAAGGGGAGATTTTGAAGCTGATGAAGTCCACACTGATACTATTAGGCTGCAGGGTTCCCAAGTGGAATATGAGATACTGTATCCATTGTACCTGGTCTGGCTTCCTCTACATTGGGGAAACCAAGCGGAGGCTTGGGGACTGCTTTGCTGAACACCTCCGCTCGGTTCACAATAAACAACTGCACCTCACAGTCGGGAACCACTTCAACTCTCCCTCCCATTCTTTAGATGACTTGTCCATCATGGGCCTCCTGCAGTGCCACAATGATGCCACCCGAAGGTTGCAGGAACAGCAACTCATATTCCGCCTGGGAACCCTGCAGACCAATGGAATCAATGTGGACTTCACAAGCTTCAAAATCTCCCCTTCCCCCACCGCATCCCAAAACCAGCCCAGTTCGTCCCCACTCCCCACTGCATCACACAACCAGCCCAGCTTATCCCCTGCTCCCACTGCATCCCAAAACCATCCCAGCCTGTCTCTGCTTCCCTAACCTGTTCTTCCTCTCACCCATCCCCTCCTCCCACCCCAAGCCGCACCTCCATTTCCTACCTACTAACCTCATCCCACCTCCTTGACCTGTCCGTCTTCCCTGGACTGACCTATCCCGTCCCTACCTCCCCACCTATACTCTCCTCTCCACCTATCTTCTTTTCTCTCCATCTTCGGTCCGCCTCCCCCTCTCTCCCTATTTATTCCAGAACCCTCACCCCATCCCCCTCTCTGATGAAGGGTCTAGGCCCAAAACATCAGCTTTTGTGCTCCTGAGATGCTGCTTGGCCTGCTGTGTTCATCCAGCTTCATAATTTATTATCACAAAATAACAGCTGTTTTAGAGAAACCAGCTTACAGCAGGTGTTCTGTTGCTGTATATGAGAATAAACATCATGTGATGCTCTCTCACAAGCAAGCATTGAAATGGGCCTTAAGGAATTCAGCCCATTGTTGATCTGGAGTCACAGGGAGACCTGCTGCAAGGCACAAGCTGAAAAAGTTACAGATCACCAACAATTGAAGACCAGATTTTCCCAAGTCTTGCAAGCTCTGTGAAAGTGTCGTGTTTTGCTGGAATGATAGCTTCAGATTAATGTCAGCACAATGACATCATGGGAATACCAGGGTGCTGTGCAGGACTGAAACACTTCTCATAACATTTTGCAGATTTGTGTACTGGATTCATTTTTCCATCATCTCAGCCTCATGCATGGAAACCATTGTCACTGCTTCGATAAGAGCAATGCACTGTGATCATAGCTCTTTTGAAAGCCAGGTACACGGGAGTCTGGGTTCCAGGTTCTTTAGCTGAAGGTTGTAATTTTTCTGTTGTCTCTCTTATGCTCCCAGAACCTCATTTCCACTAGTGCTCAGTGCATCTCGCAGAGAAAACTCTTATTCTCATTAGGCATTTCCTCTTGATTAGGTATCCACACCATTATTTACACAAGGAAGGTGCAATGATGGAAATGAATTTGAAGAGCAATTACTGAATAGGTAACTTTGGAAATCACAAGCTTCTTCTTCTTCTTTGTTAAATATATTCCAGGAAGTGCGTTACTATTGGTTCATTCACCTTTATAATTAGTGGGCAAAAATTCCAAACACATCGGCCGTTGCAACATTTGAACCTGGGTCCCTGAACCACTTCTGCCACACTTCCGCTCTGACCTCTCTACCATTGGGCTTCTACAACTTTCCATTGAAACGCAACACAAATTTGGGGAACAACAGCTCAATTTTCTACTGGACAACAACCAGCCTAGACACCTCGACAAGCAAACCTTAAGCAGGCCTATTACCATCTTCTTTCTGGTAGGAGATCCCAGGAAAGTGGGAAGAATATGTTTGTGAGGATACGAGAGCTCATGTGTCGATGATTGTGCGGGAATGTCATTAGGAGTTCTGGGAACTTGAGACATACAACTGTCGAACACAAGGCTCATACGAAGTGTTTACATTTGCTGCTTTAGTCTGTTTACATAAACATTGGACAGCAAGGCTTAACTGTGCCTTCTTCCATTGTACCATCGTGACGTAGCTCCTTTTGGACATAGTCAGTGACTATTATTAAAATTTTAACATGGTTAACTCTTTACTCTCGACTGAAAGTGGCAGGTTAGTGCTATTTTGCTGGAATGTTTTGCTGGCAAAGTTGGCTGTGCCGTTCATGCCGAGATTACAGGAAAGCTTTACTTTGATACTTTTCATACTGCCTATTATTTTCCTCTACAGTCCTTGTCAAACCAACAGGATCACATTTGCATTTTTATTTTCCTTGATTTTTCTCATTATGTCGAGCCTTGATTTCCTGAGCATATCATTTCTGCCCTTTAACAATGTCCATGTTATTTTACAGGTAATTCTGTGTCTTTTCCATGGACCAAAATCCAAAATCCTAGATCTCTACCTGTAACAGAATTGTGGGAGACCTGACACCCAGCAGATCAAGAAGGTGACAAGGTAATGTCTTCTCCAAGGCAATTTTGTATGCACAATGAACGCTGCCATAGCCTGTAAATTCCACATCCTATGAACAAATGTTGAAAAAAGAAAAAAAATGGGAGCTAAAGGAACAGTAACATTTTTTTTAAGTTCACTTCCGGATGTAATGGGTCTTTGCATTCTAAAACTCTTCACTTGTTGGGTCAGAATGTGTAATTATCATTCATTAACAATTATTACACTATTTAAATGGTACTTGATCTACTTGTTACCCAACTTATCTTTCTATGTTGAATTCATTGGGAGATCAATGCAAAAACCCATCAAATTTTATAAAATAATGAGAATGTTAAGGGTGAAATGTTGCTCAAACAAAGGAAACAGCTTAAGCTCAAATCCACTGCAAATTCTAGAGATTTTCAATTCATAGATTGTCTGTAAATTCCTGAATTTGCTGCCATGTGCTGTTTTTATTCTTCAACATGATATTAGAACAGATTAAAAAGCTAATAACATTTATATATCAAGATAGGGGAAAAATAGCAAAATGATCTCAGAGAGAATTAAAAACAGATCCAGCTGGCTTACATACACACATGTTAAAAGAGGTTTTAGGAGAAAGCATTATTGCAGGTGTACAAAAATTGATTATAAAATGAAATATCGGCAGAGCCAGAGAGACAAAATGTTACCAAGAACACGAGATTTAAAAGGAACATAGAAACAAGATCAGAGAACTGCACACTTGACAGCTTAATGTCAGCAGCCAGAAAAATAATGGAATCTTTACTCAAAGATATAACAGAAAAACATCCACAAACCATAAAGACAATAGAAAGGTCAGCAGAGATTTCAAAAGCACGCTGTACTACTAACAATATATAAGGATTTTCGAAATGTCTCAACAAGTATTATTGCACTTTGAATGGATACAAAACTGCATATTGAATCAATATAATACTTGATGTTGAATAAATATAATATTCCATATTGACTGGGTATAGTACTGTGTGTTCAATGGCTATAATACTCCATATTGAATTATTATAACACAGTATGTTGAATAGATATAATACTCCATGCCACATGGAGTAATACTGAATAGATATAAAATTACATAAAATGCTGCAAGTTGAATAGACATAATACTGTATGCGCAATGGATATAATTCTGCTCTTGGAATAGATATAGTGCAGCATGCTGTATCGGTTTAATACTGCGTATTTAATGGGCATTATACTGTGTGTTAACTGATATAACACTGTATATTGAATGGATACAATGCTGTGTTGATCTGATTTTGGTCTGATTTATTTATTGTTACGTATATCTAAATACAGTGAAACCCTTTGCTTATGAGCTGTACAGGCAGATCATAGTGAGCAAGGACATCCAGATTGTACAAAGCAAACAAAAACCTTAGGCAAAGGCATACAGAGTACATCGCACAGGGTGTGCGCTATACAAGATCAACATTAGCAAGATCAACCTTATTTGAAGTTAGAGAGTCCGTTCGTCCATCTAATAACGGCCATAAAGATGTTGTTCCTGAACTTGCTGGTGCACACGTTTGAACATCTGTATCTTCTGCTTGACAGAAGAGGTTGTAGGAGATCATTTCTGGGGTGTGATGGGTCTTTGATGATGTTGGCTGCTTTTCAGTGGCAGTGAGCCATGTAAATAGAGTCCATGGATGGAAGGCTAAGCTCTGTGATGGTCTGAGCTGTGCGAATGATCTTCTGCAGTTTCTTACGGTACTTAATATATTACTGTGTGTTAAATGGATATAATACTGCATAATGAGTGGATATAATATATGAATATTGAATGGATACAATAACGTGTTGAAAAGATATAATACCAAATATTGCCTGGATATAATACTGTGCATTGAATGGAAAAATAGAGTGTAATAATAGTGGATATGTCATTCCAAGCCAAAAAGATATAATACTTTATATTGAATTGGTATGAGATTGCATGTTTTTCGATATAATATGCCATGTTGAATGATAAAAACTGCATGTTTAAATAGTATGATACTTCACAGTGAACAGATATAATACTGCATGTTGAAAGGGAATAATGTTTAACGCATAAAATACTCCATGTAGCATGGACATTAGCTTGCACGTTGAACTGATACAATCATGTAAGTTTAATGGTACCACATAGTATGTTGATTCTTTTCATGTCAGGTACATTCGTTTTAATAAAAATAGATACATTTCCCCAGTGCAGTTGTTTGCAACTGAAGCTCCCAATATAACTTAAGATATTTCTGTATGCCGGCTATTTAATTTTCATTTCGCTGTTTATTTCTTTTATCTCAAATCTGCACATCGGTCCTGAAGAGTAAAATACTGTCTACAGAAACAATGTCTAAATATAATTAGGGGCAAACATTTTTTTACAAATCAATTTATCAAAATTAAACTGCTGGCAAATCAAACAAATTTCATGCAACTGAAAAGGATCCTGAGATATTGTCATAGTCAAGACCAACCATCCAGGACCACTGTGTCAGGATGCAAGTATTTCCCCTTACATACACAGAGGCAATTATTTGCACAGGTATTGCTGCTAGTTCCTTCCTGTGCAAGAGCCTAATAGATTAGCCAGATTCAGGAACATTGAAATAGGCAAGAAGGGGAAAGGATTTCAATCTATTTGCTACTTGTAAGTGACTGCTCCCAATACTGTCTTCATGTAACATATGGACAAAAAGCATTAGAGATCAAATCTGCTTCAGATCGCATTTTAAATCTTGAGAGTTGCCACCATTATTTTAGATTCCTCAGTCACGCAATGTTTGTATGTGTTGGAAAGAAAAAACATTTTTCTCCTCTCCTTAACACAATACTTAATAAGAATAAGGGTTTTAATTAAATGACGTCAGAGCTTTCTGAAGGAATTTGTAGGTCACAATGGAAAGAGCGTTGAAGGTGACAATTTTCCAATGTAGCATCCAGCGAAACCAATTTTGATTTACCACTAAGTGAATACCTCAGCACAGATGTTTGTTGAACTGCAGTAATTAATGATCTGGGACTGCAAAGCTGGTTTTGGGAGTGTCTGCCTACCAATCCTAACACATGTCCCCTTTCGTTTAACATTCATGTTATGAATGTGGACAACACTGGCTAGGCCATTATTTATTGCTCACCATTAATCGCCTTAGAGAATGTAATGGTGACTTGCATTCTTGAACTGCTACATTGCTTTGATGTAGGAACACTGACTGTGCTTTCAGAAAAGGAGTGTCAGGATTTTGACCCAGTGACAGTGAAGGAACAACAATATAGCTCCAGCTCGGGATAATGTGTGGCTTGGAGGGAAACTTGAAGGTGGTGGGGTTCCCAGGTAACTGCTGCCCTTCTATATGGTGGTGGTCATGTGTTTGATAAGTAGTACTAGGGACCCTTGGTGAATTTCTGTAGTGCATCTTGTAGATGAAATACACTGCTACTACTGAGCATCAGCAGTGAAGGGACTTAATGTTTGTGGATGTGGTGCTAATCAAGCAGTCTGTTTTGTCCTGGATGGTTTCAAGCTTCTTAAGCATTCATCCAGTCAGTTGGGAGGTATTCTATCAAATTCCTGATGTGTGCCTTGTAGATGGTGAATAGGGTTTGGGGACTCAGGAGATGAGTTATGTGTTGCAAGATACCTAACCTTTAACATGCTATTGTAACCGCAATATTTGTATGACCACCCTAGTTCAGTTTCTCGTCAATGGTGGACCCCATGATTCTGGTAGCAGGGGGTTCAGCGATGGTAAAGCCATTGAATGTCAAGGGCTAATTGTAAGTTTGTCTCTTGTTGAAATTGGTCACTACCTGGCATTTGTGTGATACAGATGTTACTTGTTGATTATCAGCCAAAGCCTGGATATTATCCAGATCTTGTTGCATTTGGGCATGGCCTGCATCATATCTGATGAGTCATAAATGGCAGTAAACATTGTGCTATAATCAGCTGAGCACCCCCACTTCTGTCCTTGTGATGGAGGGAAGGTCATTGATGATGCAACTGAAGATTGTTGGGCCTCGGGCACTATCCTAAGGAGGTCCTGTAGAAATGCCCTGGAACTGATATGCCTAACCCCCTACATCTACAAGCTTCTTTCCATTCCAGGTATGACTCCAGTAAGTGGAGAATTTTCCCCTAATACTCATTGATTCTAGTTTTGTAGAGCTCAATGCCATGGTCCGTCAAAAGCAGCCTTTATATCAAGGATGTTTAGTCTCACATCTCCTCACCTCTGGAATTCAGCTGTTTCATTCATGTTTGAACCAAAGCTGTAATGAGGCCAGGAGCTGAGTGTTCCCGGTGGAACCCAAACTGTGCGTCACTGAGCAGGTTATTGCTGAGCAGGTGCTGCTTGATAGCACTGTTGATCACACCTTTCAACACTTTACTGATGATTGAGTGTAGACTGATGGTGCGGTAATTGGCCGGGTTGGATTTGTCCTGCTTTGTGCATACCAGGATATACTTGGGCAATTCAAACTAATTCTAATGATACCACTGGACAAATTTCAACTCCAAAGTATCCAGTACAGTTTACTTTTCCCAGGGGACTATCGAGCTGTCAAATAAAATTCTAGAAGTGCTGAAAATCATCTATGAAAACAAAAATAAGCCAGACTCCAGTGTAAAGTACTAAATTATTCTGAATGATAAGTTGTTTGGGACACCCAGTAAACTATTTGATCATAATGGATATGTATCTTAATTCTATTTAATCACCTTTCATCCTTATCCTTTGATACATAAAACCAACTGGGAATCCAAGTCTTGAACCTTCAGTTGGCCCATATATATCCACCTTAGGTGGATTGCTTTTGATGTGAAAAGGTAGTTCCTGATTTTACTCTTGAATGGCCTCACTGTCATTTTAAAATTGTGCTCCTCAGTTCCTGAATCTTGCAGCACAGAAAATACTTTATTTGTATCTAATCTAATGAATTTGTTGATCATTTTAAAAATCTCACCTGGATCGATCCTTAAACTCTGTTCCATTTAGAAGATTAAGCCAAGTTTGTGCGAACTGCCTCAGTCCATTGTGCAGGTATGAACATGGCACTCCAGATAACCAAGGCTTTGTACAATGGAAGCCTCACTTCTAATTAATTAATTCAGTCTTTGCCAAAATAAGTTCTCTGAGGTTTCCACAACAAAAGAAAACATTTTTGGTTTAGCACTTTTGCCACAAAAGAACTTTTCAGCTTCACTGTGGCTGTGCTCAACTCATAACCTGTTGCCAGGGTAGTTCATTATAAAGCCTTACTCAAGATTTTCAGTGAGTTTAAACACTGGATGTGTCACAAGAATGTGCCTTAAATTTAACATGCCACCCACTACCTTAATTACTGTACTTAGTCTTCACAAAATCTTAGTCTGCCTTGAGTGTTCAGTGTCTGCCTTTGTAATGGGATTGAATGTAATGTTTAAGGAAAAGATGATGAGAGAGTCAGAGATAATATACAGTGGGTAAACTCATTGAATTAGCAGCATTTTAAATTTTATAAAAAGAAACAGAAATCACTTATGTTTAAAAAAATTGGAAGTACTATGAAACTATAAACAATCTGGATTCTTACCTGGTGAAATTTGCCACTGATTTCATAGTGCTCTGCTTTAAAGAATGGATGAGACAATGGAATGGTATGCTGTCATTCCATTCTATCCATTCCTGAGTCTAAGTTATAAATTTTAGGAATGGGTGGGAGGAAACGAAGGCTCCTAATGATGAAATAAATTAGTGATATCTATTCCAACATTCCCGTGAGGCAGAGAATGAGCCTGGCACAGATTGGCTAATCTTGTTATGACAGAACGAAGCAGGGTAACAAATAACAATACCCTGAAGATGCTGGAATTTATGCACATGGTCCCCCAAGGAGTGAAACAGATTGCTCTTTCTACAGTTCATTTCAGTTGTTCCCAGAACTTTAAGATGAAGGACTTTCATAAATAATCCTTTGTCGTCCTATTTGTGGAGAACATTCCTCATGTAGTCATTTGTAAACTGTTGGGGACTTTTTAAATCTACCCAGCCTGTGGGAAAACCGGTGGGGTGGGTGGGATTTAATCTGGTATCTCGTCTACATCCTTCCCGAATCTTGTCAGTTTATCGCCAAGCAAGTTAGGTTAAAATGACCTCTATTAGAGCTCTTGTTAAGTGACAGAGATGTAAAAATTTATTACCATGTGAAACTGGCCAATTTTCATGTTGTAAAGTGCTGGTCATGATTAATTGTTGCACTCAAGAAACTACCAAAATTGGTGTCAGACTCCATTCGACTTAAATTAGGCCAGTGCTTGCTGTAGTACTAATTTAAGTGTCTAATTCACAAATGAATTATCTTTATTTTCCCCTCATGTATTTTAATATATCAAGAGGAAGGTGCGAAGTTCATTAATCCCAAAATCTTGATCTTTTTCCTTTACTTAACTTCTAATTATATCCATCAGAAACTTTTGTCCCTCTCTGTCAGAAACTTTCTCCAGAAGAATGGGTGACTATACTTTGAATAAATTATTATTTTTCATTTCAGTTGTTTCCCATGCAGACACATTTGCCCTGTCTGTTCCTATATGAACAAATGCTAACTCCTTCCTCTGATTTCTACTTTGAACATTTCACCAAAGGCAGCAATATGCCTGGATCAAAGTTATTTTCCTTAAATGAGTTTTGCAATCTAAAAATGTAAATTAAACCATCTCAAGAGAAACAGGCCAATGGGGGTGAAATTGAGTATCACTTCGAATGGAAAGCACACTGGACACCATATTGGTTATGGGGCCAGCATTTTCTGCTCACTAAGAAAATGCAGAGCAGGCAGATCGTAATTATTTTGTTATACTGGTTCTGTGACTTTCACAAGAACTCAGTTGACTTTGTTCAGACAGTGGATCAAACCTAACACTTCCCTGGTCTATAAGGCTCAGTACTAGATAAGAATTGGGGTTAGCATTCAGGATTAGTATTTAGATACTGTTATATGTGTTTGTGTTTTTCCATTCATTGAAGTTATCTGACATGTTTTGGCTGCTAATTCAACAATTGCATTATGTTTAAAAGCTTGCTGTAATCGAATGCTTTTTATATCAGTTGTTTCTCCGAAGCTGTTAAATTCTGATTATCATGCTATTGGATAGTGTCTGAACTGCCTTGGATGCTGAAAGGTTTTCCTCTGTTGATGTTAAGGTCACAAGACTCTGGTCATGTCTAATGCAGTTGCCATAGTTTCCATGCTTGTTTGATCAATAGAAAATGTCACAGTGTATTGTTTGAAAGAAAACCCATGTAGCCAATTTTCCTATTTTTTGCTGCTTAATTTTTCATGGCTCAAATCATCAAAAACCATGTACCATTTTTAGATTTTCAGATATATGTGAATTATGAGCAGAAATAGACCACTCAACCCTTTGCCATTTGGTAAGATCGAGGTTGATACAATTATGTTTCCAAATTCCCACCTCCCACCACCCTCCTGCATCCCACTTTGAACAACTTCTCCTTTAAATTGTCTCACTTTCTCCAAGGTAGCTATGGACACTGCACTGGTCCCAGCTTTGCGTCTATGTCTCTGTCTCTCTGTGGAATTTATGGAACATTACTCGTCCCATGCCTGTTTGGGTCCTCACCCATAACTCTTAAAAAAATTCATTTTACTTCCAATTTCCATCCTGCTTTCACTGTTACCTGGTCCATTTTTAACCTTTACCTCACCTTCCTTGACTTCACCATTTCCATTTCTGAGGATAGGCTACAATCTGCTCTAAAGCCCCTGGCTCCCACATTTACCTCGATTACATTCATTACATCCAATGTCCTGTCAGGACGCCATTCCATGCTCTGGATTTCTCCAACTCAGTAGCATTCGTTCCCACGATATCACTTTCCACTCAGGCCCCTCGGATACATCCTTCTCTTTAAATTAGCTGAGGATTCTTCCTCCCACCCCCACCCTATTGACAGGGCTTTTATGCCTGACCCATTTTCCATAGTTCTGTCCTTACTCCTTTCCCTCCCTCCCAGGGCTTCCCCTGTCCCCACCAATTTCTGCATTAGAATGATCATCCTCTATCATTTCTACCACCTCCAGCAGGATGCCAACACCAAACACATCCCCTCCACTGTTAACATCCCTCCCCTCTATGACTCCCAGTCCATTCATCTATCAGTGCGAACAGCTCTTCCCTCCCCCATGATCTCTGTCCATCAATTTTCTTACATTCCTCTGGCCATATCTTATTTGAATCTTGTTGACTATTCTCAGCAAAGTCCACCCATTTTCTAAAAATCGAAATAGCAACAGAAATTGCTGGAAAATCTCATTAGGTCCGGCAGCATCTGTGGAGACAAATCAGAGTTTGAGTTCTGCAAAAGGGTCACTGGACCAGAAACATTAACTCTGCTCTCTGAGCACAGATGCTGCTAGGCCTGCTGAGCTTCTCCAGCAATTGTTCCACTCATTTTCTCCTTTACACACCTTGATTCACAATCATTTTATATATCTATCTGTCCTTTTGATCTGATCACCCTCAGATCTGTTCTACTCGCTCTTCCTCCCCCTTAGTAAACAGCATTATCTGGCTCAAGAAAACCCTTTTTTTGTACTTCTCTCTCCACAGACTTGCAGCTAGATCTGCTGAGTTTCTCCAGTGTTTTCTGTTTTTATTTCAGTTCAAAAGCATTTTTATTTTCATCAAGTTACTCCCTGCTCTTCTAAACTTCACGAGAAACAAGTTCAGACTGTCCAGCTTTTTCTTATAAGACAAAACATTCATCCCAGGTAGCAATCTAGTAAACCTTTTCTGAACCCTTCAATTTATTAACTTCCATCCTTCCGTAAGGAGATAAAAATTGCCCATAATATTCAAGATGTAGTCTCACCAATACCTTGCATAACTGAAGCATTATATCCTTACTTTTTTGTTCTATTCCTCTCATAATAAAGGAGAGCATTCCAGTAGCATTCTCAATTACTTGCTGTACCTGCACAGTGAATGTTTTGTGACTCATGAACTAGAACACCTCGATCCCTCTGCAGTCATTCCCCATTTAAGTAACACTCTGCTTCATTTTTCATCCAAAGTGAACAATTTCACACTTCCCACATTATACTCTGTCTGTCAGACTTCTGCCCACTCACCCTAAGTATCCAAATGCATCTGCAATTTCCTTATGCCCTCTTTGCAACATAAATTCCTACCTATTTTGTGACATCTGCAAATTTAGCCACAATATCTTTACTCTCCCGATTCAGATCATTGATAAGTAAATTGTAAAACGCTGAGACCATAGTACAGACCCAAATGGGAGCCCACATCCTGCTAAACAGAAAATAACCTACACGAGCACACTCTCTGGTTTCTGCCAGATAGCCAATCTCCTATTAATACTAATGTTACCCCTTACAACGTGAGCTCTTACTTTATACAATAACCTTTTATGCGGCACCCTATCAAATTCCGAATTATGAAGCATTAGTTAGTAACACATAATGCAATTAGGAATCCAGTATGAAAAACAAATGCAGGCATATAGTCCAAAGTTTCACACTGTTTTAGAGCAGGCTTCATGATGGCCATGAGGGTTAGGATATTTAGGAGAAACCGATAACTAACAGATTTCAGCCACAAGGAAGAGGGATCGGGGAATTCTGAAGGAGGGTTAGCAGATGCTTTTCCAAACCAGTTCCTCACATCCAAATTTCAATTTGTGGCATTGCTATACTCCCTCTTGAATCTGGTAAGTGCAATATCAGGAAGCAGAACAGTACGCGCACAATTGGAAAGCTAGTCTATATGTGATTCAAGACCGCATGATAGCCCCACGATGACCAACACAAACAGCAGTCACTCCCAGCAATCAGTCAGTCAGCTAACCAGGAAACACCAAGACTGCCTCGATGAGAATGATCAGGCAATCCAAGAGCTGATAAACATGGCATTTCTGAATGTAAAGCAGCAAATACGCTCAGAAGAGAAAAGGCAGATCTACAGGTAACTAAGACTGAGGTCCAAACATGAAGCTGTGACAAAGAACATGTTTTTGGTGGAGAAAGCGTTGGATGCCCAACGGATGGCTGATAGCCATAATGTTCAGGGTTTCTTCTGTGCTGTCAAGACCACCCATGGATCAAACAACCAAGGCCCCACCCCACTGCTGGCCAAGGACAGAGTGACTGTTATCAAAGATAAAGAAGCCATAAAGATAAAGATAAACAACACTGGGGAGAGCACTTCAGAGACCTCCTCAACCTGGGCACTGGGCAACACCATGGCTCAGTATTGATCACTGCTGCCTCTCTGTGCCAGGGATCTGGACTCATTTCCAACGGGGGAAACTGTCTGTGTGGAGTTTGGACATTCTTATGTCTGCTTTGGTTTTCTCCGGGTGGTCCGTTTTCTTCCCCCCAGTCCAAAGATGTGCAGTTTAAGTTGATTTGTCCATGTTAAATTGCCCAGAGTGTCCAGGGATGTGTCGGCTAGGTGGGTTAGCTGTGAGGAATGTAGGGGTGGGTCTGGGTGAGATGCTCTTCAGGGGTTCAGTTTGGATTAGTTTGGCCGACCAGCCTGCTTTCACACTGGAGAGATTCTACGATTTTATCCAAGCGTGCTTGACCACATCCCACAGCATGTTACATGCCACAGGCTCAGCAACACCCTAGCAGGGCATAAAGTAGAGAAGGCCATCTGCCAGCTCAAGAACAACAAGGCTGCCGGAGCAAATGGTATCCCTGCTGAGACATTAAAGTGCAGGGGCAAAGACTCCTGCTGCAGCTACATGCCTTTGTCTGCCACGTCTGGAAGAAGGACAGCATCCTGGGAGAGCTCCAAGATACTACATTCGTGAGCTTATCAAAGAAAGGAACCATGTCCGAATGTGGTAACTACAGGGGAATCTCCCCGTTGTCAACGGTTATAAAATTCATCATCAATCTCCTCCCTGTGGGTGAGAAAATCCTCTCAGAATCACGGTGTGGCTTTTAGCCACAGAGGGGCACAATTGTCATGAATTTCACCACACACTAATAGCAGCAGGTGAAATGCAGAGAAAGGAACCTACCCGTGACTTTACAATGGCCTTTGACACTGTCAATCAGGGAGCATCCTAGAGTGCCCTTCTCTGCTTTGGTCACACCACGAAGTTTGTCACTATTCATTGCCAGCTCCACGATGACATGGACGTCCTGGTAATGACAAATGTCTCCATAAATGACCTATTCTCTGTTCAGACCATTGTCAAGCAGGGCTGCATCATTGCCCCAATGCTGTTCTCGATCTACCTCCCTGCAATGCTTCACCTCATCACCAGCAAGCTCCCTGCTGGAATGGAGCTAACTTACAGGACTTGTGTAAAATTATTCACACTCTAACGCCTTCAAGCCAAAACCAAAGTCACTCCAAACAGTGTCATTGAGCTATGGTATGTGGATGATGCTTGTGTTAGTGCAACATCAGAGAATGTACTCGAGACCACTGCCAGAGGTAGATGAGACCTTGGACATCACCCCAAGCATTTGCAAGGCAAAGGTCCTCCACCAATCTGGCCTGGCATTGTGGAAAGAACCCGTGATCATCAAGGTCCACACAGAGGCCTTGGAGCATATTGGCCACTTCCAACACTTTGGGAGTAGGCTGCTGACTAAAACAGGTATTGATGGATGGAAAGTGTGTTTGAGGACAACAGCATCAACACCAAGAACACGGTTTAGAGAGTTGTGGTAGCTCCCACCCTCCTACATGTCTTGGAGACTTAGATGGTCTACAGCAGACACCTCAAGAACTGGAGCAATACGCCAACACTGACTGCACAAGATCCTGTGAATCCACTGAGAAGACAGATGCTCCAACTCCAGCGTCCTTGACCGGGCCAACATTCCCAGCCTTGATTGGCTGCAATGGGCTGGGCACATCGTCTGTGTGATCAACATGAGACTCCCCTAGCAGGTGCTCTATTCCCAGCGTTGCAACGGCAGGTGAGCGCCAGGGAAACAGAGAAAGCGCTTAAGTGATACACTCAAGGCCTCACTGGGGAAGTGTGGTATTCCCACAGACACCTGGGAATCACTGGCCCAAGACTGTGCAAAGTGGAGGAGGAGCATCCGGGAAGGCATTGAACATGTTGAGACTTGTCAGGTAAAAGTGGATTCTCGATGAAAACAGTGTAAAGGATGCACTTCCACGCCAATAACCCACCCAGCCCTTCGCATGACCACCTCCTGCCGCAAGTGTGACAGAGCCTGCGGTAGCTGCATCAGACTGCGGTAGTCACCTATAGTCTCACCCTGAGGGTGGAAGAGAGTCAGCCTCATCTGCGAGGGACCGCCGATGATTATGATGAGTCCCAGCACAATTGAGAGGAAACCAGCTTACCTCTCAAATGCAGGGTGTCACTCTGGGTTTCTGTCTACTCTGCTGGTTGGGTCTCCTGGGACTGACACGAGCATGCATAATACATAATACATTGTCTCTTTGCTTGTTCATCTATAGTGCAATTTAGCAGTTGGAATATTAAATTGTGCTTTCGGCATTTTGCTCTTCTTGAAGATAAAACAAAAATTGTGTGGGCGAGAGTCAATCGCTAACAGTCTTTGCATTCTATTGTATCCTGGGCATCCTTTCAAAACGGCCTCAATGAGGGAAATGTAAATTCTCTTCCAGGCATAGGAAGTGATGCAAGTCTATGAGAAAGATCTTTAAAGGTAAAAATATATGTGGGGAAAAGAGGCACAAAAATATGATGTAAGGTAAATCTGTGCTAATTAAGCTGACCTTGAACAATGCACAAACTGGGTTGTTACAGAGAATCAGAAAACGATTCCTTACTCTGTTCAAGTGCTACATAAATGCAAGTATTGTTATTGTTCCCACCCCTAAGTACCAGAGACACTAGTAACTTAACATCTAAATCTGCTGCAGTATGCTGCCTTTAGTAATACTCACTCTCTGGTCTTACACTTAAACAATGAGATTTTACTTTTCAGAATCTTTGAGTGTCAGTAAGGATTTAAGAATTAGTTAAACTGAAGTGATTACATTTAGATGACAATAAGCCGACAAGTGGTTGAACGTAATTGTACAGTTTTAGCTGAGAGAGGTGAATGGTCATGGACAATTGAAGCAGTAAGTAAGGGTTTTGCGACACTTTGTCTGAATTTAATGCCAGCTGCCTTGGGCTCAGTAGGAAGCTGGGTAGCTGGAGGCACTCCACCTCAGCCCTGGCTCAACTCTTTGGCATCAAGAAAATAACTGCCTGGAGTTGGGGCTTTCATCCCTCAAAGGTCCTACTTCCAATAAGCCCCGGCCAATGGGAGGGTTGTTTGCTCTTTGGAATCAACAAAACCACAAGGATCGATGGCCACCACTGGCAATGCAACTAATTAGGATCAATTGCAAACCTGAAAGGGAGGGGAGTTGCTCCAGAACCTCTATACCTCGTCAGGCTGTGATCTGATGGATAAATCTCATTCCCTTTACGCGTCACTATCTGGTTGGTATCAGTGAATCTTTTAAGAGCTATACAAAAGAATGTTTAAATTCCTGACAGAACATTCCACAATGCCCAAAGTATCTGAGACTTGAATGCTCTTTCTATCATAAGGGAGACTCCAGCAAGAGAATCATTGCATGGTGAGTCATGGAATGCCTCTTAACCCCTACAACATATTAAGACTAATGGTCCTATTACCTAGGCTGACTGTTAATTAGCCTGTTAATCCTTCCTCTACTTCATTCTGCTCTCCAGAGAAAGGAATTGAAGACTTATAAAGGTTTATAAAATCATGAAGGCTACAGATAAGGTGAATTATTTGGACAGGTACATGAATAGAAAAAGATTAGAGGGATCTGGGACATATGCAGGCAAGTGAGACTATTTTAGTTTGGGAAATTTGGTTGGCATGAATGAGCTGAACTAAAGGGGCTATCTCTGTACTGTGCAGCTATGATTTTAGAATGAGGAAACCAGGGAAGGGGGAGGGAGGGGGATGTGGGTGGAGTGTATCCACAGGGGGGCAGTCCTTATTGCCAGGGTACAAGGGTAAGTGGGAGGCTCTGTCTGTGAGCTACAGGGTCCCCATTTGGAGGCCCCATCCCAGAGCCCACAAGGAACTGAACAATTCTTACAGGGTGGTTTCCCACATGCTGGGCCACCACCTGCCTCTACACCACTGACAAAAGGCTGTGGCAGAAAGACGCCCATTAGTGGGTCTTATTTCACTCCTGAATGGCCTCAGTTGGTCTCTGGTGGAGTGTGGGTCAGGTGAATTGCATGGGGTCAGAAAGGCATTGTGCACTCCACCCCTCAGCTTTATCTCAGTTCTGCAGCTTCACCCCCATTTCTCCCATCGACTCACTACCCGCCCTCCCTGTTGCTGAGAAGAGAATTAAATTCTGCCTCTTGCCAGTCAGTCCATTTAAACCCTGCCTAGATAGATACAGCATGGAAACAGACCCTTCGGTCCAATTCCACCCTGCCAGCCGGATATCCTACATATATCTAGTCCCATTTGCCAGCATTTGGCCTGTATCCCTTTAAATTCTTCCTATTCATGTCTTTTAAACGTTGTAATTGTACCAGCTTCCACCACTTCCTCTGACAGCTCATTCCATACCCACACCACTCTCTGCGTGAAAACGTTGCCCCTTAGGTCTTTTTAAAATCTTTCCCCTCTCACCTTAAACCTATGCCCTCCAATTTCGGACTCATCCACCCCAGGCAAAAAACCTTGTCTATTTGCCCTACCTATGCCTCTCATGGTTTTGTTAGCCTCTATAAGGTCACTCCTCAGCCTCCGACACTTCAGGGAAAATAGCCCTAGTTTATTCAGCCTCTCCCTGTAGCTCAAACCCTCCAACCCTGGCAACATCCTTGTAAATCTTTTCTGAACCCTTTCAAGTTTCACAACATCCTTCCTTTAGCAGGGAGACAATAACTGCACACAGCATTCCACAGCCACAACATAACTTCCCAACTCCTATTAGTCAATGCACTGTACAATAAAGGTGGGCATACCAGATGGCTTCGTCACTATCCTATCTACCTGCCACGCTACTTTCAAGGAACTATGAATCTGCACTCCAAGGTCTTTTTGTTCAGCAACACTCCCCAGATCTCACCATTAAGTATGTAAGTCCTGTGCTGATTTGCTTTTCCAAAACGCAGCACTTCACATTTCTGGGCTCCCATCCCTTGGAGGGCATGCCTCCAAGAATTATTATTTACTACAACTCTCCCATGTCATACTGTCATGTGCCTAGAGAATGGGTAGTAAAAACAAACTGCTGATCATGAAGAATGAGGACCGACTGATGGGAACGATGAGTGATGTTAGTCTGAGAGCCAGTGTTTGTGGTTATAGAATCAGACAGTTATACAGCACAGAAACAGCGCATTCAGTTCAACTCAACCGTGCCGGCCAGATATCCTAAACTGATCTGGTCCGCTTTGCCAGCATTTGGCCCGAATCCCTCTAAAACCTTCCTATTCATGTACCTATCTAGATGCCTTTTTAATGTTATAATTGTACCAGCCTCCACCACTTCCTTAGGCTGTACGCTTCATGTAATAGTAACTTGTGTGAGTAAACAGCACTGCTAAGGAGTGTTGCCCCTGTAATTGTCAGCTCATTGAACCGATGAGGAAAGAAGGGCTGATGTAAATGTAAAGGGAACTGAAGTCGTTAATGGACAGTTCTAGTTAATATTTCATTTTTTTGAGAAAGTAAGCTACCCTGCAATTTTACAAATGAAAAACTTTGTTCAGCCAGAATCATGGATACAAAAGAAGTGTTTCAGCAGCCACCTTTCCGCTCAGTTAAAATGAAAAGAGCTGAGGTGTCATTTGGAAAGGTTTTGTTCTGTCATGCTTCTATCTGTTGCTCTCCCACAATAAGGGAGCTTCACACAGATGGCTGCACAATTCAATTCCAAATCACGTGGGAGGCTATCCATAATTGCCATTGAGCAATGTATCAAATAATCCATGTCAGGTTTACAGTACTTGTGTGGTATTGTGCCAGATTAGAAGAAATTTGTTAGTTTTAATACTTGGCAAGAATTTCCAGAGTTTAGAACCTGGCAAGCGAGGAGGTATAGAGGGTGAGTGCACTACCTAATATTATGATCCAGTTGTTTTGTTCCCTGACTGAAGACATTGTACATATTTCTTCTTTTAAAAAAAAAGACTTTTCTTTAAAAAACGGAAGCGTTCTTATCTAAACATAACTGCGCAGTTTTAAGTAACAGCTTAAAAATGAAACATCACAATTGTGATGAAAATGATGTGTAAATGCTAAAATAAATTATTGAACTGTTGATGCCAGAAATTTGAAATTTAGAAATCGCTGGATAAACATAGCAGGTCTGGCAACATCTGTTGAGAGGGAAACAGAGTTTAACATCTCAAGTCCAGTGGACATGAAGCCTCACTGAGTATCTTCGGTGCTTTCTGTCTTCGACATGTAAGTAGTGCCTGATTACGCTCGTAGCTGAACTTGCACAGGAAAATCCTTTAAAATGCAATTCCTAGCTGTGTAAAAGCTCTGATTTAATAGTACTGTTAAATTTAGTATCACCATCAAGACCTCTTCTTATCTTCAGGTATCTCTTTGTCACTTAAAGTTAACAAAACAATGACCTCAGTTTAACACAGTATGGAGCTGGAGAAGTATATCAGGCCAGGCAGCACCAGAGGGGCGGGAAGATTAATGTTTCATGCCAGCACCCTTCTTCAGAGAATTCTGGCCTACATGTGACTCCAGACCCAGACCAATATGGTTGACTCTTAACCGACCTCTGGACAATTAGGAATGGTTAGTAAATGCTGACTCTTGCCAGAGGTGCCAACATCTGATGAGTGAGTGAATAGAAAAATACAGAATTTGGAGATTGGGAAGATATCAAGAATATCCTCAAAATTACTGCAGCTAGCATTTTCTATGATAAACCTTCATGCAAAGTAAATCAAAAGCATTTCTAACTGAAGAGCTGGGCAGGAATTTCACATGGACTGAGACTTGCTTATTTTTAGACAAAAGTATAGCAGGTAGTGGACTTGCTTTTACTACTTTGGATAAAAAATAGAACTCCGGCCTAGAAACTAAGAGCCATTAAATTAGCAAAAGCTGTTAGAACATAATTTTTTAACACAAGAAACAATTCAAATAAAATGACTTACGACCAGTTCTTCCGGTGTCATCTTACTCTGGCCTACTAAATACAACCACATTGTTTCCAGTTTGATAACTCATTTGCATGATGCAAACCATTTTTCATCTTAACAAAATCTGAAAGGACTGTGGATGCTGTAAATCAGGAACAAAACCAGAAGTTGCTGGAAAAGCTCAGCAGGTCTGGCAGCATCTGTGAAGAAAGAAGTCAGAGTTACCATTTCGGTTCCAGTGACCCTTCCTCAGAACTGTTGGTAGCTGGGAGAGCATCGGCTTACATGCAGAACATATCTCAACATGTTGAATGTATGCAACTGGCTCTGCATCAGATCCCCTGGTTTGTCTGATTCCATTATAACACGACATTTGGCAGCCAACTCTCTGAAATGGTCAATGACTAATGAAAGCTGGAAAGTAGAACGTTATCGATTTTGGAATAATTTTTAAATAGGGAAAATTTAGAAAGGTGGCAACAGATTCAAACAATTTTAGGGATCCAAGTACACCCGTCACTGAAATGTGGATGGACCTAAAAGAACATTGAAAAGGCTAAATGAACTTTAGCCTGTGTAAATAAAGGGCTGGAACACAACGGCAGACTTTGCTGCAGCTATTCAAAACACCAGTTGGACCACAGCTGTAGTACTATATAAAGGCCTAGGCTACATACCTCAGTAAGGTCATTGGAAACAATGCAACACTAATTTATTGGAAGACTATGAGAGCTCCAAATAAGGTGGTGAAATTTCATAAATTAGGCTTGTGTTCCCTGGATGCAGAAGGTTATGGATGATTTGATTTAATATTTTAAGTATTTTACTTAATATTAGAACCAGGGCTTTCAGGAGCGAAGTTACTAACTGTAATGATTACAGTGAGGTCAGCCAGGTGGACCTCATAGAATATGACTTCCTTGATTGGAGCTGTTCATCTGGCCCAGTCAGGGAGCCCTGGCTGATAGATAAAAACAGGAGTGTCAGACATTCTGATACTCCAAGAGCTGGGACTAAAGAAGTGGACCAGTGTCAAGGAATTTCCACGTGTAAATAAGGGTGATTTGGTGACAGAATACTGGCCTATCGGGAGGTATTTCAATAAAAAAACTTCTTCAAGCAAAACAGTTAAGGAAGTGTGAAACTCATTCTTGGGAAAAGCAGTAAATGTGAGCTCAATTAATCAGCCTAAATCTTAGCTCAATAGATTTTTGGTAATCGAAAGTATTTGGGATATGGAGTCAAGGTGAACGAACAGAGTTAAATTACAAGTCAGCAGTAGTCATTGATGATAGAATGGGTCTGAGTTGTCTGCTCCTGCTCCCATGTGTGCCTTTATAAATTGTGTTATAATGGCTGCTTCCTGACTGGCATTGCCTCTTGTTTATGGCCAGATTGAGGGGGTGGGGGGGGCGATGGTACAGAAACACTCTGTAGTTGGTTACATGCTGACACTGCCAGTTGGCCCTTATGTCAACATGATAACATGGTTACTGCTTGCTTCTGGCTGGAAGGCTGACTGCCTAAATTGTGATCCTCCTGACAATGAGAATGGGTGCCCTCTAATATCAAGCCAGTTGATAATATTCACCTGATACTTCCATGATCACCCTCCTACCATATCTCACCATATTTCCAAGCAATATTTGGCTTCAATAACACAGTATCATGCAACATCTGAAACTTATGAAAATGTTACATCTGTACAACTCCATGGGCAAAAAGTGCAGTCGTTAGTTTGATGTCCACTTCATTTCTACTCTTTTGCTGCTTGTTCATAAGTATTCAAATATGAGGGAGTTCAATGGAGAGCACAGTCTCAACTTTGATAAGCTTTGAAAGCAACTAAAAGAGGTTTCTTTCACATGTGTGTCACCACAGCTACTAATTGCCTCGCTTGAAATAGAGTTCATAACAGGTGGCCTGTACCATTGCCTTGACTTGGTTGCCATAGTAATCTTTAGTTCGAGTGGCTGGCTTGCAGTTATGGGGGCAGAGGGAAGGGAATCACAAAACAACAGTTTAACCAGTCTTTGTGCTACTGAAGTACCTCACCTGGCGAACACAATAGTAGATAGAGGAATGAAAGAGACTGTCTCAATAGGATTTGTCACCACAGGGTGTCAATTTACAACAGAAGTTCAGCAGTAGTTACATAGTTAGATACTGGTCTCAGCGTGTTTTCCGAGGTTATTTTGAAAATGCACCTTTTTCTCCAAAACCTAGCAGTATTTGCAGGCTAGCATCTCAATATTTACTAAAAATAGATATAGATCTGGAGAGATTTCTTCCGTTCCGAATGCAACAAAATTGTAAGTGCACTCTTTGTAAAATGATTTACTACTTTGTGCCACAGAGAGAGATTAAAGAGACTACACTTCCATCATTTGCAGATTCTACCTCACAGACCAGTAAAGGACTAAATGGTAAAATCTGACAGGAACATAATCTGATTTAACTGCATTTCAACACAAACAAGAAGCCAAAACACACTCTATGGAATTGACAATTGAATACTCCTACTATCAAAAATTAATGTTCCAAAGGACAATGCAGTAGAAAGAGACCCCAGAATATCTAATTCACTTATATATGTGACGTTCAAAACTTTCAAATACTTTCTGTTTTCCAGATCATTAGGTTCGTGCCACAAAATTATTATTTGTGCAGGCTTTATAACATTTCAGGGATGAGAGCTGTTCCTCACCTCAGGGTTATACAATGCCACTGTGACATAGGTGAACTTTACATTACATCGCTTTCCAATTGTTCTGAAGAACAATAAAACATCATGGCAACAAATCAAAACTAATCATCTAGTCAAACAATTGAGAGCCCTGGTAAGGAGGTTAAGGAAAATGTACAATAATGAAAATGAAAATGTACAGTGAAGGTATAAAAATATAATTTTCAAATATGTTTACCAATTTGCAGTAAGAGCAGCCTTTCCCCATCAGTGTGTGGTTCGTCAGAATCATAGAATCCCAAGAGTGTGGAAACAGGCCATTCAGCCCATTGAGTTCACACCAACACTCCAAAAAGAGTCTACCCTTATTACGTTGCATTTCCCATGGCTAACCCACCCAGCCTGCACATCCATGGACACTAAGGGCAATTTATCATGGCCAATCCATCTGATCTGCACATCGTCAGACTATGGGAAGAAAAAGGAGGAAGCCCACATAGACACGGAGAGAATGTACAAACTCCACTCAGACAGTTGCCCTGCCTTTGAGAGTCAGCAGAGCTGACCACTGAGCCATTGTGTCATCCCCTATGATTCTACAGGATTCTATGATTCATTCCCACCAAAACTATCCATTTGGCCTGTGTAAAACTGTCCTTTGAATGACACAATTTTTGAGCTAATTCAGCTTCCATTTAAGATTAGGGGGAAAATGTTTAATCCAAAATTCCGAGTGGCACTCACTAACATCCCCCCCACTCTGCACACCGCACTCACCACTGCTCTCTGGGACTCTGCCAGTGAATAAGCAATCACTACTTCATTTGGTATGTGCCTCCAATAAGGCTTGCTGTTTACAAACTGATTATTGTGAACATTGACATTCTGTCATTGACATCTTGACTTTGATGAAACCTTGACTCATATCTAGTGAAATCTCCTGCTCTGGATGTACTTTGACTTGCAATCTACTGCAGTGGCAGAGTGATCTTTATCACTGAATTAAGCTTTGCTTTTTTCCCCAGTCCTTTGTTGCCTTCTCCACTTTCAGGTATTTCTTTCTATTTCACCACTGTTTCCTCCTTTATAATTTCCATTAACTATTGTTCATTCCCCAGCTACAATCCAGATTTTTCAACAAAGCATTCTCCTCCAGTCTCTACGCTGTTTATACTCAATAATTTCAATATCTACGTTCTTGGTTGATGCTGAATGGTCCATCTGGTTTCATTCCTCATCACATCTTGTTGCGGATTGATACAACTGAGTGATTTACAAGGCCATTTCAGAAGGCAGTTAAGAGTCAAACATATTGCGAAGGGTCTGGAGTCACATGTAGGCCAAACCAGGTGAGGACGGCACATTTCCTTCTTGAAGGGGCATTGGTTAGTTTTATAAGTTTTTATAACAATCAATAATGGTCTCATAATCAACATTCAACAGATTTTGATTCCAGTTGATTTGTTGAGTTCACATTATGCCATCATCTGTACTGGCATTTGAATCTGTGTTCTCAGAGCATTAACCTGAGCCTTTGAATGACAAGCCCATTGACATTTTCACCTCCCCTTGTCCCCAGCAAGTCATTGGCTCTCTCTCATGCTGGCTGTTTCCAGCCTTGATTTCTGCAATTTTGTCTGGTGCCCAACTGGCTTAGCTTTTGAGTTGGACTACACCATAGGGGTCAAAGATATGTGGAGTAAATGGGAGCAAGTACTAAGTTGGATGATCAGCCAGAATCATATTGAATGGTTGAGTTGGCTCAAAAGGTACAGATGGTCTATGCCTACATCTATCTTCTATATTTCTGTGTAACAAATTCATTTGTCACTGTATTATTCCAGTGACCTCCTGGTTGGCCTGTCATCTACCCCGTTCATAAATTTGCATTCTTAAAAACATTGCTTCCTTTAGCCTATTTTGTAAGTCTTACTTGCTGACTTTGATTTGATCTCAGTTTCCCAAACCTCAGATTTATTTCTCATACCTTCCTGGTGCTACCCTGCTCTATTTCTCTCATCCCTACAATTCTAAGTTCCTTTGGCTTTGACCTTTTATATACTTGTTGCCTTCAGACAACCCATTGTCCATGACGTCAGCTTCCAAAGCCACATTCCCTGGAATTTCTAATCTAAAACAATCTTACCAATTGCAGTATTCCAGCTTTCTACTCTTCTTTAAAACCAAACTCTTTGACAAAGCATTTGTACATTCAGCTTTTCTATTACATCTCTGTCAAGAACTAAGAGATATTTTCACCATGAAAGTTATTGCAAAATATCTATTGCTACTAAATTTTTGCAATAAAAATTGGAAGATTTAAACCAGGACCACTACGTTTTTACATTTAGGGAAACCAGGAGCTGAAATCCCAACATTAGATGTGTTTGCCATTGAATGGTGCTGCCTGAGCCCTGATCCACAGCTATGCCTTGGAGCCAGTGTCCATGTGAGCAAACTGAATCCTATGCTTCAGGACAATCACCCTGTTAGCCAGAAACTCTCATTATTGAGCAAGACTGAAAGTGCAACTAATTGGAATGCCACAGATTATGAGATTTTTCCAGACAATCCTGCTCTTGGCACCTCTTGGTATGTGCCACTATTTTTGCCTTTGTCTTGCGACTAGTGGTAGAGGACCTATTATCATAGACTATCTTGAGAAGTGAAACTGGTCTTAGATACCAAGGTTTGTTGCATAATAATAATAAATATAATTACATTTTATCAGGCATTATTATTAGGACCTTAGGGAGCTGATACAGATACACCTGCTCCCTCTGAAAGTGTGTCCTAAAACTGCCTGGTCTCCACCCACAGGCTGTCTGTGGCATCATTGGAATAAGTACAGCCACAGTAAGATGACCATTAACATCTTGTAAACCCAGAATACTGCAGGCTTATACAATATATTTAAGCTAACATGTCATTCCCACATTACGTCAAAATTTCCCACTCTCTCTTTAGACTAAATCCTCAAAAGCAAGAGAAATTAACATGAAATAACAAGGTGTAGAGCTGGATGAACACAGCAGGCCAAGTAGCATCAGAGGAGCAGGAAAATTGACGTTTCGGGTCAGTTCATCCAGCTCTACGCCTTGTTATCTCAGATTCTCCAGCATCGGCAGTTCCTGCTATCTCAGAAATTAACATGAATTGTAATTTGTGACTTTTTAAAATATATTGTACTCCCTCTGTCTATAAGCAGCTGCACACATCCTTCCAGATCTTTGTGTAACTCCAGTGCTAGCCTCTTGCGCATCCTGTTTGAATCATTTCGCCATTGGTGGGGGTGCTTTCAGCTTCTTGCACCTTAAAGTCTGAATTTCATTCTTTCAGCTGCTGTTTAAGAATCTACCTCTTTGACCAATCTCTGGCTGTAGACCACTTGTGCCTGTTGTTTCACCACATGCAGATCCCACTTCTATAATTTTCCCTAAATCCAGCACTGTATTGTTTTCCGACCTGGTGGCTGAGAGTCTGAAATCATGTGATAATCATTGTCTTCCTCTTGGGCATAGGCACATGGGTAATGATGGAGTGTGGGGCTGGTTAGGTGAACGTGGAGGAAGAAGAACACGCTACATCATCTGCCAGAAAGATGATAACATATCAGGATCTGACAATCTCAATAGTTCAACCCCATTAGTGTCCACAATCTCAGCAATAAATATCCCAATAAGTTGAGGACTATCTGTTCCATCAGTGTGAGGACATACAGCAGCTGCTGTCCTCCCTCATCATTTAGCTGTTGCCACCTCTGTTTGTGTGCTATCTTGCCTGCGAGAGGCTATGACAATGTGTGCAATGAGTGTGTGCAATGTATTTGGCTATCATGCTTGAAGAGATGGCAGTGTGTAGCTGCTGTGAGCTATTGGAGACTTGCAGCAGTGCTACGTGATTGAGGCAATTGTGAGGCAGGGTATGGAGCCTGAATGATAGAGGTTATTGGTCATTGAAACATAGGAACATGACGAATTGAGTAGTGTCTGAAGCTCCTGGTGCAGCTAGTGTAATATAGTATTCAAAGATGTATTCACTAACCTCGCCCACTCACATGACATCATCAGACTTCTGGCAGCACCTCGCCCAGATCCCCAGTACTTGATTCCTGAAATTGACCTCCATAGTTATCTGCCACAATTCCCTTCTGAACGTGTGTGTCTGCAGGGTCCTTTGGCCCTTCTTTCCAGCTTCTCTCCAAGGCCTCTCATATAGTGTTTTAAAATCACCAAGCCTACTCTCTCCTACAGTGTGCCACTCTCTATTATTTACCATGTTAGCTAGGTTCTTACATGGTGACCAACAGTAGCTCCAGCCCCAAACCAAGCTAGACTTAAGTGGTGATAGACATTCATGATATTGAGTCTGTGCTATTGGATACATCCAAACAATAATGCAGTTAGAGCTGACTAGAAACCAAAATCATCAAAATCAGCAGGCAGGAAGAGTTGCTGCCAACATTGCAATGGATATGCATAGGTTCATCATAAATTGTAATCCCCATATCTAGTACAGGGACATTAAATTTAGACCCCAAAGGCATCTTTGAGAGTGTTTGTAAAATATCCTCTTACAGTGTGCTTCATCAGCTTCTAATACTGATTATAGTCATTATCAGAGCAGTTTTATCGCTGGTTCTTAGTGTTATGTAATTGGCACTGACGGAAAATTCCAACAAACTTAATTTCATGGGATTGGAAGGTGTGAACCACCAACAATGAAATGTGATAGAAATCGAGGATAACTGTTAAAGAGAAACATTGGCAAGAGGAGCGGGAGCAAATGGTGAATGGAATTGGAGAAAGAAATTGGTAAGGTAGCCAACTGTTAAACTTTCCAAACAGAAATACTCATTGTCTTGGGCATTTTGCTTAAAATGGTTGTCATGGAGTGTTCTACCAGTCTCTCACTTATCTCATGCTGTGCTCTTACTGTGTGCTTCCTTATAAAAATAAGAACAGTTAAACATGTTAAAAATAAACTATACACGATATATTGTAAAGAATAACAAGCAGCTGGCAATTAGCTACCAGGCAGTAATTCAGTCATGGCCTCTAGTGAAATTTATAAACAGCTTGAGCTTTCTGCTCCTAGCCTATGACATCATTGTCATTTCACTGGTTTGAATTACTGCCTTGCATCCCAATGCCAGCTCTTTATTGTCCCGTAAAAGACTTGCCAACCCAAGGAAAGAAGCTACACAGATTCATAGTGGGGGCCAACACTGATTCCGAGTAATCGCAGTGTATCCCGCATCTTATTGACCCAGAAGAAATGCATATAACTCAGCACCATTAACAAACAATTAATAAAAGGTTTGATTCCTGGGGTGGAATCTTCAGTCCCTGCCTGGGTGACGGCACTGGTAGGAGGATGATTCAAATTAAAACTTTAGCATCACCATCTTTCTCCTAAATAGGCTTGCAAAAAAGGCCTTTGGAAAGAATATACAATAAAATAGGAGGGCCCCAGATCTGTTTGCACATGTTCCTGTACAGCGCAAACACAGCCCACTGAGGGAATTGAAATAGAAGTTACAAAATACTGTTGAGTGAGCACTCAGTTAAGAGCTTTGCACTGAAGGGAAGCATTCCCTGCAGAACAAAGGCGAATAGACTCTTGTCAGCAACTAACACCAACAGCCAAGCCATATCCTGTGATTTATTTAACACTGAGAAGAAGTGCATCTAAGACACATCAATGACGGGAGACAAGACTATTCCAAAGGCCCATATGTAGGTCATCAGAACTATAAACCAATTATGGTGCATGGCCATTCCTGCCTTCAAGGGGGCGCTTGACCTATACCCTTTAAATGTTAGGATACCTTGGCTGACAAAAGTTTGTTTCCTTTGATTCAATAGCCTCCTGTTCGGTTTCCTGACCAGAGCACAAGCATGGAGTTACTTTGGGTTACATGGAGGCTGCGAATATATGACTGAAACTTTCGTGTGCAAGGGGCATTCATCTATCACTGAGATGTAGAGGGGCAAATGTCTGCTGACTGGCTCCCAAAGCTCAACCATCCAGCTTGAGCCCCCACTTTCTAGAGGTTGTGTTCCACTCAGCAGAGAATGACGGTCTCAGTGCTGTTTGCACTGCTCCATATGATGGGTGTATGGGTGTATACAGTGCCAGTGCCTCTCAAGGTACACTACAAGGAAAACATAAATAGTCCAAAGCTCTGATGGTTGAAAATGGACCATGGGACTGTTATACAAAGTGCTAAATTTGTATGAAAGTGTCAAGCTGTCAGAGGTGTCAGAAGAGCTGAGTGAAGACCAATTTCCTAGCTGTCCTCTGAGTGTTAGAGACCTCAACTTTTCCCTCTTCTGTAACTGAGACCCTGTGTCAGTGCCGTGCTCACTAGAATGTGCCTGGAATCCACTCTTAATAGACCAGCCAGATATGAGATGAGTGTGGAGGAATAACTAGACAGTAAATCCTCTGATGCTCCTGGCTCTTATCCTCAGATACATGGTTTGAGAAGCTGGTGAAAATTAGCCTGAGGATTAGTACTCTTCATTTTGTCAGAGGTGGCATAGTGGCTGAGTGGTTAGCACTGCTACCTCACATTGCCAGGGACTTGGGTTTGATTCCACCTTCAGGCAACTGTGTGGAGTTTGCGCATACTCCCCATGTCTGCGAAGGTTCTCTCCCACTGTCCAAAGATATGCAGAATTACAGAATGGGGTAGGTCTGCATGGGATGCCCTTCAGAGGGTCGGTGCATAGATGAGCTGAGTGGCTGCTTTCACACTTGTAGGAATTCAATGAAGATTTGTTAGTGTCGCAACAAACACACTTACCAAAGTTTTCATGAAAATTTGGTGCTTAATGTGACTCTGGGAACAACAATTTGAAGGTTTTCTCACCAGATGGCTGTAGATATCCAATCTTCTTCCAGCACACTCTTGCTCCCTTGCCAGCTTGGCCCTCAATGGATTGATTTGCCTTATGTCACATTCTACCCCCGTCTGTGTATGTTCACACTGTTTGTGTATGTTCTTCTCCTCAAGAAGCGTTATGAGACATTAGCATCCAGATATGAGCATTGACAGAAACAAGTGAGAGATGTGAATCCCTACAGTTGTGATTGCCTACCTGCATTATTAATAAGAAGAATCTGATATGGGGTGTTAATTGGTTCTGAGTGAAATGCAGTTCAATGTTATCAAAGATCGACAATAAAGCATTGTATGATATATGTGCCTGAGATGTGTGTGAGATGTGGTTGTGTTCTTGTTCCATGCAGACCTTTGGTGAAAAACTATCAGATGCATATCTTCTCCTAGTTGTGAGGAGGACAGATCAGTGATGCATGAGCACATAACCTGCTGAGTGCTGCAACTGCTTTTGTTTTTGTTGTAAACTGTGTCAGATGTGTTAGAGGCAGTCCCACTGTGTTGTTGGTAGTGTTACATTTGTAGCTAAAAAAAAGTGACAGACGTTGATTGTACATGGGGTATCTGATGGATTTGCCTGCCAACTTCTCTTGTGTGTGACAGTCCTCTTGTACTCAAAGAGACATGAAGAGTTGAGTAAACATGGCACATACCCTACGTATGGACACGCAAGATCATTCATCCTCTTGCTGCACTGGAGCAAGGTTCTCTTGTGCCACCTATGGGCACTGACCCCTGCAGCCACCAGGAGCCTTCATCAATATGAATGAACCTTTATTTCCTTCCCTAGGCAAAAACACTTGCCTTGCTCTCACAGGCAGCCTTCAGGAGAACCAGGGTGAAGGTGTTGCCAAAAACACAGTGCTGCTTTTTGCCTGCTTTCTGTCATTTCCAGGGGTGAGTGTGGCTGATGAGTAGAAATTGAGTTGATGCTTCCGAGTTGTAGAGACTGAAGTGATATCAGGTTCCTTTTAAATATGCTGCCCAGGAGCTGGAGCACAGAAGATTCCAGTAGGAGCATGCGCACTGAATGACCTAACTACCTGTCAGTGTGCTGCTGGTGCTGGATTGGGACCATACCTTGTGTTTAATTCACCCGTATGCTTCAGGCACATTCAGCACAGATGAAACTCAACATTTATATGATGTGGAGGTGCCGGTGTTGGACTGGTGTGGACAAGGTCAGAAGTTACACGTCACCAGGTCATAGTCCAACAGGTTTATTTGAAATCATAAGCTTTCAAAGCACTGCTCCTCCCTCTGGTGAAGGACTTCACCTGGCCAAGGAACAGCACTCCTTCAATATTTATAGGCAGACCAAGTGGGTGTTATACTTGCTTGTGCAAGCTGAACTTTTCACTCACTGAAGAAGGCTTGGTATCATTTTGCTTCGGCATTTGGTTTCCCACTGGAATATACCGAGATCTTTAGAAATCTTGGGAGGTATCTTTTTCTTAAGAATACTCCCCAAGACCCATCCTTACTCTTGTTCGTCGATCCTTGTAATTGATGCAAAAAACTTCATCTGACTTCATACTCTAAAAGTGCTATGATTTTTACTTAACTTTAGTCAGACACTGTATTATGACATCTATATGCAACCATACCAACTGCACTCGAATTTTCTTTCATGTGCCAGAAATTCTCTGGTCTGAGATGTTGTACATGTCCAAATTTATAATCACAGGATGAAATTGTAGCAGGTATCAATAATTACTGAAACAGTTAAACAGTTTTAATTAGAAGTGCCTTTTAGTAAAATACGCTGTACGCCGAAAAGAGCAGGACTTACCAGTTATACTGTAGACAGGATAAGTAATGAGAGTAGGGAAAAGGGGAATGGCCATTAGAAACAAGGAGATAGCCTGGACTTCATATCATTGTGATTTGAGATATGCCAATATCCAGACCATGGGAGACCGAATGTTTTGATATCTATATGAGACTGATTTTGAAATAGTTTGAAGAGTTAACCATTGGATTTGACATGATAAGAGGCACCCACTTCACAATTGCTCAGGGGTGAGGGGAAGGGTAACTCTCTTTAAATTCCACCACAATTTTCAATTTTATAAGTATTGGGTGTAGCTTAAGTTGCAACAAGTTGTTCCTTCAGCATTCTGAGTGTAACCTAACACAATAGACAAGAATTCATGACTGTGAATTGTGGTCTTCTTTAGTGTGATGCCAACTTTGTTTGAACCCTTAGCCAGCTGCAGTTAGTTTTCTGAATTACCAAATTAATCTAAAACATTTTATTTATAAGGAGCTCATGTTGGATCCAGCATTTCACACAGAGTACAATTCATGCATGCACAGAAAAGAAAAAGCTCTTTCATCTGGTTTCATCCATACCCCATATGCCTAACTTGTGAGACTTTGTCTATTAAAGCCAGCCTTCTTGTTCATTTGATCAAGTATTTTATTGTTTTAAATGAGATTCAAATGAACTCCTACCAGGCAAGTCAGACTCAACCATTAATTATTGGCTTCCCAGCTGGGCCTTTTCAGCTTGTTGCTATCCCTTATGTATTCACACTGCATGCTGTTTCCTCTGCCCAATCTACCACTGCTAGAATTGGAGACCAACTGAAGGGATGATGGGTGCGAAGTCAGGGGAGGGAGTGCTGGGAAGTGTTTTATGCTCAACTGCCTTGATAAACTCCTATGATTCACTACTGTGCTATCAATCCTCTGTCTTCCTTTGTGGGTATTGTGCTGTAAGTGCATGGTTGTGCTGCAGGTACTTACAGCATCAAAATACTTCTGGATCTAGGTGCTATGGACATAGAATTTTCACGGGTTACTCTGAGTTCTGGTGGAAGGCAACAGAAACTTGTTCAGGAGCTGCTGTACCCACTACTACTGGTGATTATCTTGCCGGAAGTAAAAAAGAAAAGCTTTGCACTTATGTAGTGCCTTTCATGACATCCAAGGCATGTTGCAGTTGATGAGGTATCTTTAAAATATAATCACTGTTGTCATGCAGGAAATACAGTAGCCACTTATGCACAACAAGCAATTGCTCTGCTCAGGATCACAAGAAACTACAGAGAGTTGTGAACACAGCTCACAAGCCAACCTTACATCCATTGATTCCATCTATAGCTTTCGCTGCTGGGAAAGGCAGTCAACATAATAAAAGGCCCTTCCCGTTCTAGTTATAATCTCTTACAACTTTTTCTGTCAGGTAGAAGATGCAAAGCTTACACTCAAGTACCAGCTGTTATTAGAATTCTGAATAGACCTCGCAAATTTCCAACTTAATGTTGACTTCACCTCACTCTTCATGCACTTTTTCTGTAGGAGTAACCTTGTATTCCTTGCTCTGCTCTAGGTATTTTACCTAATGTAGCAATGCTTATGTTAAGTTCCATAATCTAAGGAGTCAACAGGTATTTATTTCAGCAAACTATTGTACACAAACCTTTGATTACAAAAGAGCAGCACACTGTCAATGGTGTGTCATTCTTTCAAGTTATTCCAGGTTGAGATGGAGTATGAGATCTTTATAATCTTAGGTCACTGTCAATGATGCAATGATGATATCATGAACATGTCCCTTAAATGTATAATGACATACTGACTGTATGAATCAACATAACAGTGACCAGTTACAGCCCTGACGCCATCAATTATGACCACGTGGGGACCTCAGTCTGGCACCAGTTTGATTACCAATCTTGCTCACAGATGAGAAAAATGGCTGCTGTCTCAGCAGATAAAACAGGGTGGCCTGGCTTTCAGATTGGGGTTGGTTGCCATTAGTCACTCTCTGCCCTTGCCTCTCGCTCTCGCTCTCTCGCCTCTACCTCACAATCCTACCCAAAAAGCAGACCTTCTCATCAGTGCAGTCCTTGGCTGTGCAGTCTAGACCTGTATCGACTCTCATAGAAATGGACACTATATATTGCTGTGTGTGTAATGACACTACTTAGAGAACCCTGGTCACTGTCTGTGTCCATAATTTCTCAGGGTAGTAGAGAAGCTGTCTGCAATTTATTGGTTGAAGGTATTGGGCGGTGATGAAAAGGGACCTGGGGAAGTGTAATTAGGAGTGTATTTGTGGTCAGTTTAAAACTTAGCCAGGAGTTAGGCTAGGTTTTAGATATCCAACTCTCCTTGAATGATTTTTATGCAACTGCAGCAGCACCCTCCAAAACTCTGATCGGAATGGATACTTTCAAATTAACCGGGGAATTGCCCATTGGGATCTTCAATTTCCATCTAGTCTGCTCCATTGGGGATTCCACAGGGTCCTGGTGCCCACTCCCTTCTACAAAGCAGAAAATCCAAGCCATCTGATATCTTCACAGGAAAAATATCATTTTTCAAAAATAGTGGAAGACTTCTCCCCAGTGGACAATGCCTTCATCCATTCAGTTAGATTTTTAGATTCACAACGCAACCCATCGCTACACATATTTATTCTTTAAGCTTTGGCTATTTCCTACTTTGTAGTCAGACTGTGTAAAATAAACCTGCCTGTCTAGCCCACTGGATATGCGCAATGAGGCCTGAGTGCTGCTGAAACCAACCCTGTAACTTGGCCTCAGCAAATACCTTTATGCTGCACACATGGCTCTTTTTAAAGGTCAAGTTGAAATAGACAGGCGAAAGTGCAGCTATCTATTTATTTTAAATGCCTTTTTCTCCCCACAGCAATGTGATTGAATCACAAAGTATTCAGACAAGTACTGAAAGGCACCCAGCATGTATCAGGCCTACCCGAACTATCTCAGAGTGAATCTCACTTCTTCTGGCCAAGTGTGAGTTGCGAGATAACAAAGTGTAGAGCTGGATGAACACAGCAGGACAAGCAGCATCAGAGGAGCAGGAAGGCTGACGTTTCGAGCCTAGACCGTTGGGTTGTTTTTGGAGGGTGGTTTTTTACGGGAGCGAGTGAGATTTCTCGTTAAACCTTACCAAACCCACCTCAGTAGTCACCCACCCTGCCCCAATGATGCCCCTCTCATCCAATTTTAGCCCCATCTTACCATGCACCTGAACTGGAGCAAGTTGGCACTCAGGAAATGCCAACCAGAAGGCAAGCATCCCCGCTGCACCTGCCATCTTTGAAAGGCCCACTGTGTACTAGGATAAGCAGTGACATTCTAAAGCCGGCAATGACAGAGTCTGAACATGTTGGAGAAGGAGATGGTAGTGCCTTGATTCTCCAAAAAGGGCCTAGATCTCTTGGAGAAAGGGGCATCCTCTTCCCAGAGGGGCAGCTGAAGAGCTCACAGAACCAGAATCTGGCACCGTGGTTTGAGGTCACCATCTAGGTCAATGACCTTCTCTGCTCTACCAGGATAAATACTGCACCTTCACACTCACTCTATCTCTGTTACTACACCCACCTCCCACCAAGGCTTATTCTCTGCCATTCTCAGGGTTGCCTGCAACAACTTCCCACATTCGCTTTCACTCCCATTGCTAATCTTCCCACAGCACTGACCCACCATGGCCTCTGTGTTGCCTCCTCACTCCCCCAAAACATCTCAGCATCTTTTCCCCTATCTCATCCAGCTGTAACAGTCATAACACCCACTGTCATCATTTTCTCATCCCCACCATTCTCTCATTCCAGGAAGGGCCTGGATGGGTGGAGGAATGCCTAACATCAGGCTCCTCACCCACTGCGAGGAGACAATCCTGTCCCTTATAGAAGGTCACATCCACTCCTGTGATGATCCTGAGACACCCATGTTCTGCCAACCGAGTAAGTCCCATGCTTCATTTCACTGCAGCTTTCACAATCACCCTGTTGTCAATGTCATTCCTTGTACACGATTTCTAACCATGGACGGCTATGCCTTCTCTCACGTGTCTTGCAGGTGCCAGTGGGATGCCCACACATCTTTGGTGGAGAAGCAACCTGGTTTGCCAGAAGCCACTTCCTCCACCTCTGAAAACAAGAGTACCCGGCCTCGGAACAAGACTGTTTCTTTCTAAACCCCACCACCCCCTCCCACCTGACCCAGCCCAGAAACATTAGCTTCAGAAAGTATGGGAGTGCATTCTGGTGAGCACCTCAATGTGATAGTTCCGCAGCTGGCTCAGTGAAAGTCGGTCAGGGCCACTGACACTCAGAGACCAGGCGCCTGCTCAGCCCCAAGCTGGAAAGCACCCTGTGGAGTCAGCAATCAACATGTACTGGGAGGAAAAGGAGAAGCAGATAGTAATGTGGCAGGCAATTGCTTTCATTGCTCAGAGGCTACTGGAATGCCAGTAGACTGGTGGGACCTGTCTGCGCCTAGTGAATTTCTCTGCTCACATGGTCAGGGTGGCAGCTGTCATGGAGAGCCAGGTTCAAAGCCCCAGGGATTGCTAGGTAAACCTACACTCCATCAACCCAGCCACTGGTCCTCAGGACTAAAGGCCTGGGGATAGGGACAAGGGGATCCTGGCACACACTCCAGGTGCTCCTTGCTCACATGGAAACTGCTGTTACGAGGAGTCACCCAGCCGAAGAGGAACCTCATACAGGCCTCTCAGGAGTCTCCTCTGAGGAATCTCATGACGCCCTGTACCTCTAACCCCCCCTGCACCTTCCCCCTACCCTAAGACTCTCAACTTGAGTTGTCAATGCCCATCCCCCACTACAAGCTTAATCTGGGAGGTGCCATGAAGCTGGTCATGGCTCACAAATGTCAGATGTTTCTGACAATGAGAGTGATGGGTGCATATGGCTGGTACCCATGGACTGTGCCCTCTCGAACTGTGTGGAGCTCACCAACATGGATTGCCTTTACACCCCAACAATGATGTGAAGTTACCCTCCAGTTAGCCCCTCTATATTGAGAATCCTCAATGCCTACTTTGTTTGATGTGTTTGATAAGATAGGAAGCTGAGCATTAATGAACTGAGTTACGTCATTACCAAAGCGTTTAATAAGCAATAATCCTCCTTATCTGACATCAGCCACTGTCTAGTGAGAATCTCAGCCTCACTGCTCGGCAGGTTGATAAAAGATACAGCCAAACAGCTTCAGTCAACCTCCCGTACAACTCTGCTACAAATCTCACCTCTTGTGACACTCTGCTATTTGTCTTCAGGACAGATGGAGAGCAGAAACAAAATCGGCAGGCTTTAAATTGGGGTGGCTGTAGTTTCCTTGTCAAATAAAATTGAGCATGTGTTTGTATTGTGTACCAGTGAGAGGTCAGAGGTCAGGTCACCTCCCCTTTTGTTCTACTTAGCATAAAGCTGTGAGCTTCTTCTTGTTTACAAGACAGGAGCCTTTGCTGCAATTAATTAATCTCACCCCTCTCTTACCTCACCATGCAAAATAGTAAGAAAATGTGCTCATTAAATTGATTATATTCATTGCTTAGTGACAGGGCAAGAACTGGCTAGCACTGCATCTCCAAGATCAATGGAGTGTTTTTGACAACACCGAAAACCATGAAAACTAGGATTAAGTTGTGACAGGAAATTAAAGATAGATATTAGAGGTACACTCATTGTGAAGTCTAACCTATATTCTGCAAGGACTGGCTTTGTTTCCTCAGGCTTTATTTCCATATTGTGTTTCTCACAGGATATCACAGCTTATCACAGTAAAGGTAATAGTGTTGTGAAGATAGATAGAGTTTATATTAAAATTTATGGCCTTGTGAGTCAGGAACTTTATTACATCACAGGACTATGTATACTGAAAATATGATAAATAAGCCAGAAACTGCAGCTTGACATATGAATGAGGAAAGGTGAAGTGTCACAGCCAAAGGGCTGGATTTTAACAAGTGGAAGTCAGAAATGCTGCTGTCCTACATGTACGTAACCCTGGCGTGATACCTGTATTGGCAACCTGATGCCAACATGCTGGTTATCCATGATATGAAGTCAGGTGGGTGCCGAAGCCAGATGCCTGCCCACTATTTTACTAAAAGCTCACTAAAGACCAGTGGATCTTGTTACTAAGACAGTTGACCCAAACGATACATTTCTCATGCCTGAACGTAGATGCTGATGGAAGGCAAACGTGAGGGATCAGGTTGTATTTTCTCACCCACTGGGTGAAAAAGAGGGAAGGAAGGGGAATTAATGTCATTAAGAGGGGTCTTTAGAGGATATATTTGATGAATATGTGGCTGAAATGATGGTGTCAGCGGGAGGGTTTCAGATTCCTGGGACATTGAGACCAGATCTGGGGAGGTGGGACCTTTACAACTTGGACAAGTTACACCTGAGCAGGACTGGGATTGATGTCCTCGGGGGATGTTCGCTAGAGCGGCTGGGGAGGGTTTAAACTAAAATGCCAGAGGGCTGGGAGCCTATGTAAGGAATCAGAATGGGAGGGAGCAAGGACAAAAACAAAGGGGTGAAAAGGGAATAAGAAAAGCGATAGGCAGAAAAACCAAGGACAAAATTCAAACAGGGCTGTTGAGAAAAATAAGACCGAGATGAACAATGTTAAAAAGACAAGCTTAAAGGCTTTTCTGAAGAAGGATCCCAACCCAAAATGTCAACTTTCCTGTTCCTCTGATGCTGCCTGGCCTGCTGTGTTCATCCAGCTCCGCACTGTGTTGTCTCTGACTCCAGCATCGACAGTTCTTACTATCTTGAAGCTTAGAGGCTTTGCGCCTTAACGCGCGGAGCATTTGCAATAAAGGGGATGAACTAACTGTGCAGATGGATGTAAACAGGTACGATTTAATGGGATTATAGAGACATAGCTTCAGGGTGACCAGGGATTGGAACTGAATGTCCCAGAGTATTCAGTATATAGGAAGGACAGACAAAAAGGAAAAGGTGGTGGAGTGGGATTGCTGGTTAAAGAAGAAATTAAATCAAGAGTAAGAAGAGATATTCGCTCTGACAATGTGGAGTCTGTATGGGTAGAGTTGAGAAATACCAACTGATAAAAAACATTAGTGGCTATCATATATAGACTCCCAAACTACAGTTGTGACTTTGGGACTAGCAGTAAACAGGAAATTAGAGATGCATGTGATAAGGGAATATCTATGATCATGGGTGATATTAATCTGCATATAGATTGGGCACATCAAATTAACCATAATGCCATAGAGGAGGAATTCCTAGAGTGCATACGGGATGGTTTTCTTAACTCATATGCGGAGGAACCAGCTAGAGAGCAGGCCATCTTAAAGTGGGCACTGTGTAATGAGAAGGGAAACACTGCCAGTCTTGCTGTGACAGAACCCTTGGAGATAAGTGACCATATCATGTTAGAATTTTTTTATCAATTGGAGCATGAGGTAGTTGATTCGGAGACTAAGGTGCTGAACCTTAATAAAGGAAACCACAAAAATCTGAGCCGTGAGTTGTCCTTAATGGACTGGGGAAAGTTACTTAAAGGAATAGGCAATGGCAAACATTCCTGTCTAGCACAAAAGCAAAATGAGTAAGCCGGCCAATCCATGGCTTACAGAGGAAATTAGAGACGGTATCCGATCCAAGGAAGAAGCATACAGACTGGCTAAGAAAATTAATATGTCTGAGAATTGGGAGCAGTTTAGAATTCAGCAAAGAAGGACCAAGGAATTGATTAAGAAGGGGAAAATACAGCACGAAAGTAAACTTGCAGGGAACATAAAGACTGATACTAAGAGTTTCTATATGTTCATGAAGAGAAAGAGATTGGTGAAGTTGAACATGGGTCTCCTACAGATAGAAATAGGGGAATGTTTAACAGGGGACAAAGAAATGACTAAGCAACTGAATACATACTTCCATCTACCTTCGCAAACAACGAACGTTAAGCAGATACCAGAAATGTTGGAGAATACAAGATTTAGTAAGAGAGAAGAATTTAGGGAGATCAATATTAGTAGAGAAATGGTGCTGGGAAAACCGATGGGATTGAAGTTGGATAAATCCCCAGGGCCTGATAACCTACATCCCAGAGTACTTAAGGAAGTGGCTGTAGAAATAATGGCTGCATTGGTGGTCATCTTCCAGGATTCTATAGACTCTGGAACAGTCCCTGCAGATTGGAGGGTGGCTAATGTCACCCAATATTCAAAAAGAGACTTAGAGAGAAAACAGGGAATTATAGGCCAGTGAGCCTAACATTGGTAGTAGGGAAATTTCTCAAATCCATTATCAAGGACTTTTATAGTGGAGCATTTAGAAAGCAGTGGCAGGATCAGACAGAGTCAGCTTGGATTTATGAAGGGGATATCATGCTTGACAAATCTATTGGAATTCTAAGAAGATGTAACTAGTAGAGTTGACAAGGGAGTGCCAGTCGACGTGGCATAGTTAGACTATCAGAAAGCATTTGACAAAGTCCTGCATAAGAGATTATTGTGCAAGATTAAACCACATTGGACTTGGGGAAGTGTATTGAGGTGGATCGAAAACTGGTTGGCTGAGAGGAGTAGAAATTAGTGTGTCCTTTTTTAATTGGCAGGCAGTAACTCGTGGGGTGGGAGAGGTGAACTGTGATGAGGATGCAGAGATCCTTCAGCATGATCTTGTCAAGTTGGGTGAGTGAGCAAATCTGTGGCAGATGCAATATAATTTGGATAAACGTGAGCTTATTCATTTTGGAAGCAAAAACAAGGCAGCTTACCTGAATGGTTGTAAATTGGGAGGGGGAGGGGGAAGTATGCAGCAGGACCTGGGCATCCTTGTGTACCCATTGTTGAAGGTAAGCATGCAGGTACAGCAGGCGGTAAAGGCAGCAAATGGTATGTTGGCCTTCATTGTGAGAGGTTTCGAGTACAGGAGCAGGGATGCATTATTGCAGTTATACAAGGCCTTGGTGAGACTGCACCTGGAATATTGTACGCAGTTTTGGTCTCCTTTTCTGAGAAAGAAAAGGGAGACTCAAGAGGGAGTGCAACAAGGGTTAACCAGGCTGATTCCGGGGATGGCGGGTCTGACATATGAGGAGAGAGTGTCTAGGTTAGGATTGTTTTCACTGGAGTTCAGACAAATGAGTGGAGGTCTCATAGAAACATATAAAATTTTAACAGGACTGGACAGGGTAGATGCAGACAGGATGTTCCTTGTGGTGGGTGTATCCAGAACCAGGCGTCACAGTGCAAGCATTCAGGGTAGACAACTTAGGACAAAGATGAGGAGAGATTTCTTCGCCTTAAGAGTGGGGAGCCTGTGGAATTCATTACTGCAGGAAGCAGTTGATACCGAAATATTGAATATATTCAAAAGGTGGCTAGATATTGCACTTGGGGTGAATGGGATCAAAGGTTGTAAGGTGTAAGCAGGATTAGGCTATTGAGTTGGATGATCAGTCATGATTGTGATGATTGGCGGAGCAGGCTCGAAGGGCTGAATGGCCTCCTCCTGCTCCTATCTTCGGTATTTCCATATTTATCCTGTGTATATAAGATCAGGAGGAGGACATTGAGAGACTTTGTACAAACGCAAAAATCCAAATAGCTCTCTTCTGTGAGAGAAAAGTAGAGAAAGATAGATCCAAACAGATGGAGTGTGTTTGGGGAAAAGAAGAAGACTGAGAAAGAAGGAGAGAAAGTTTCCATAATTCATGTTTTATCATGCCTTCAGCTCCATGTTTCCAACAGTTTTAAAAGCCATGTTATGTCGGACTTACCACAGTGCCAACCAACAAGGCAGACACAGCTCAAAAGAATCACCAGATTGTTTGCAAGCAAAAGAGAGACAGCAACACCTGGCAGCGCTAGAGAGACAGAGAGAGTGTGAGTGTGAGCTAATGTGCATGATGCGGGAGTGAGTCAGTACAAATGGACAGGCACGATAGGCTGAATGACCTCTTCAGCTTTGTAGTAAACCAGTGACATGAATAGATGAAAGAGGACTGTTCCCAGAACTGTGTAGTGGAGTTGCAACTGTTTCCAGGTCCTAACCATGCCCGCAGGATTCGGTGGGGGGTGATGGGGCAGGTTGGTGGAGTTGGGTGCAGGAAGGGCTGTGTTCAGTCACTGGTTGGCATTTTCACAAATGCCCCCGTTAACTGACATGGAGACAGGGTTTCCATCTGAGTAGCATGGCGAGCAGGCTCTAAAGAGAGGCCTTGCAGTTTGTGAGGAGCAGCAGGCAGTGATGGACATTAAAGTAGCAGAGAGGACATTTCATTATGGAAGCACACTTGATTCATCTTCTTTAAGAAAAGAAACAGCTTCCGGTTCTTGGCTGATGTGTTTAGGGTGGCGTGGGTGTTGGTTAACAGGGAGGTTGGGTTAGAGGTGGTGACAGGGAATCCCTGTTCAGGACAACCTGTGGTTCCACTTAAGCTAGGTGGACCTCTATGTCTCTGTGGAGCTGAACATCCAGCCCCCTTACTCGGCACACCCCTCACCCCCCTGCAACAAGAACTGCCTGCTGCAGGTTTCCCACCTCCACACATCAAAATAGGCCTTGCCTGTGAAGGCCAAACTTCAGCTTCATTTCATTGGCTTTAATGTGGCTCTTAATGAATCTAGTTGGCTATCCCCCTGCACCTCCCAAATGGAGGTGTCAAAATGACACCAAATCAGAAATGAGCATTTAATCTAACGCAGTACACTTCAGAACACTTTACAGCTGATGAGGTTCTCTTGAAGTGTGGCTACAGCTGTAGTGTAGGAAAGGCAACAGCCAATTTGTACTCAGCAAGCTCCGAGATACTGTAATGTGATATTGGTCAGATAAACTCATTTCAAGTTGCTGGTTGAGAGGTAAGTTTAGGATGATTTCACTGTTTATTGATCAGATAATTGAGTAACATTCACGTCACATGAATGCCTGGCGGAATCCTTTCCCTTCAAGAGAAAAACTGGCCATCTAACCTTGATATTCAATGATATTACCATTAGTGAATCCCTCACTATTGACATTTTAGGATTATCACTAACCAGAAACTGAACTGGATCTGCAACTAAATACTATGGTTACAACAGCAGGTTGGAGATCAGTTGATTGGGACCCCATCTACCCACCTTTAATATTCACTCTTCTCACCTCTGATGCTCAATACCAGCAGTGTGTGCCACCTAAAAGATGCTGAGCACAAATTCACTTCCAACATTACTTTCCAAACTCATGACCACTTCCATCTAGAAGGGCAAGGACAGCAGGTACATGGGAACACCACCCCCTGCTAGTGCCCCTCCAAGCTACTCACCAGCCTGACTTGAAATGAGATAACTTTTTCTTCATTGCCATTGAGTCAAAATCCCAGAATTCCCTTCCCAACAGCACTGTGGGTGCTCTTATTGCTCAAGGGCTCCAACAGTTCAAGGAGGCTGCTCGCAACTGCCTTCCCAAGGGCAACGATGTATGTATGATAAAGGCTAACCAAGCCAGCAATGCCCACATCCCATGAATGAATATAAAATAAAAGTCCTGTGAAAGCCTTTCCTTCCACTTGAGAGGGCAGATGGACCTTCTTTTGATGAGTCAACCTGAAGACAGCAGCTCCAACAGTGCAGCCATCTCACAATGTACAGAGGAGTGTCAGCCCCAATTACATGGTCCAGTATCTAGGAGGGGAGTTTGAATCCACCAGCTTCTGATTCAAAAGTGATGTTGCTGCCTTGCAGCTAAGGCTGACAATCAGAACACGTAGCAATGAAAATAATTGATAGGAAGTACTTACAGAAGTACTGGATATGTAATAAATGCTGGCCTAGCCAGCAAAGCCTACATTACACAAACGAATATAGATATATATATTACTGGTCAGTCTCAAATGGATTTGTTCATGGTCCACTGGAAAATACATTCATTACTATACTCGTCTTCATATCACTATATTGAAATATCTGTCTGATTTCCTCCGTTTTCTCCTCCTTTTCTGTTCTTTGCTTAACTCATTTTCCTTCTATTTTCTGTCTTATTCACTTTCTCTCTATTTCTCTCTCTTCTTTCATGTTTTGTGGGAAGTAGGAATGATATGGCCCAGTGCCCATTTCTGTTGTACTTTTTCCCTCTAACCTTCACACTACCCTTACCCAATCCTGTAAGTCCCTTATTCCCTTCAATATCACTATTTCTTTTCCACTGAGCTTTGCACTCAGTTCCTGTATTCTCTCTATCCATCTCTTGCAGTGGAAATCACCTGGCCTTAACCTTTCAGCCAATCCAGTGGCTCTACTCAGTCAGAGATAATGGGAACTGCAGATGCTGGAGAATTCAAGATAACAAGGTGTGAAGGTGATAATGGGAACCGCAGATGCTGGAGAATCCAAGATAATAAAATGTGAAGCTGGATGAACACAGCAGGCCAAGCAGCATCTTAGGAGCACAAAAGCTGATGTTTCGGGCCTAGAATCGTCAGCTTTTGTGCTCCTGAGATGCTGCTTGGCCTGCTGTGTTCATCCAGCTCCACGCTCTACTCAGTCACTTTGTGTTTACATACCTCTCTCTTATCCACTCTCTCATTCCTTTCCGGACACGTCCTCTCAAATACCTTTCTTCTCCTAAAGTAGGGGCAGACTGACCAGAAGGTCTGCCTGAGTACTGAAGATTTTAAGGCTTTTCATCCTCACACAGATCCACACCTATCCACATGACTCTTCCATGTCAATGCATGATAGCAACTATTATCTATGGCCCCTTGTGCGGTCCATTACAACTCAATGCCGTCTCATGTCCATATCTACAGCAAGCAGAATGTACCTAATGAATGAACCATACAACAAGGGCATGTGTAGAATTGTTAAGAGAAAAAGAATCATTCGTTCACAAATCATCTTTTGAAAACAAGCTGTTCCTGCAATCTTATAAAAGTGTCAATCAAATAGATCATTAATGTAACAATAACAGAGACTACAAACAATTCACACTCTTGTCCAAGTAAACATTAAATATTGGGAAAAAAATTCTGGAGTCTTTGACAAAGTACTGTTATATATCTTTTATGTAGATGACTAGATAGCACAACATAAATATGACAAGTGCTTTATCCCAACCTTGTAAATATTTAGCTTAGGAAATTGAGCCAGATAAAGAGAACACATTGTGGAATCAGGATATTTTCACACTACTAGGATTGTGTTCTTCCATTGTCAAGTCATCATGTTGACAGCATAGTGTCCTCGTTCCCCTCTGTCCTCTTGGACAACTTTTGAGGAAGCTTATTTAATCCTTGGTAAACATAATTTGTACTTGAACATCTAAAAGTTATGTGCAGGAATATGTTGATGAACATTTTAATGGATTGATTATTGTTAAAAATGAGCTGGAAGCACTCAGCAGGTCAAGAACTCAGTATTCAAAAGCACTCACAACTCTGCTGCTGTTTTACCGACAAATGCAAAAAAAAAGCTGCAGAGATATCAATACAATAAAAGTAGAGTACTCCAGGTAGTGGAGATATGAAATAAAAATTGAAAGTTCTGGAAAAATGCAGTAGAGCAGATGTGAACACAGGAACAGGAGTAGGTCATTCAGCCCCACTATTAAATCAAATCGTGGTTTATCATCAACCGCAATGCAACTTTTCCATACTTTCTACATTACCTTTGATGTCATTAGTCTCCATAAATCTATAGATAACTGTCTTGAACATGCTCAATGACAAAGCTACCACTGTACTTTGGATAGAGAATTCCAAAAATTCACTGAAGATATTCCTTCTCATCTCAGTCATGGCCTGCCTATTATCCTGATATTACATCCCCAGGCTTTACTCTCAACAACCTGGAGCAACAGTTTATCTATTTCTACTCAGTCACAACTGGTATGAATTTTGTGAGTTTCGATGAAATCAGCCCTGATTCTTCAAAATCTTTAAGGAATACAGACCCAACCTCCTTAATTCATCTCTATAAGACAATCCCACCATTCAAGGGGTAAGTGTGGTGAACCTCCATTGTACTCCCTCTCTGACAATTATATTTCTCCTGTACATAATAAAACATGCACATAATATGCCATGTGAAGTCTTACCAAGGCTTTGTTGGAAGTATACAATACATTTTTACTCCTGTGCTCAAATCCGCTTGCAATGAAGGTCATTTACCTTCCTAATTGCTTACTGCACATGCATGCTCACTTTGAGTGATTTAGATTCCCTACAGTGTGGAAACAGGCCCTTTGGCCCAACAAGCCCACACCGCCCCTTGAAGCATCCCGCCCAGACTCATCCCCCTATAACTCACGCATCCCTGAACACTACAGGCAATTTAGCATGGCCGATCTACCTAGCCTGCACATCTTTGGACTGTGGGAGGAAACCGGAGCATCCGGAGGAAACCCACACAGACACGGGGAGAATGTGCAAACTCCACACAGACAGTCGCCTGAGGCTGGAATCGAACCCGGGTCCCTGGGACCGTGAGGCTGCTGTGCTAACCACCTAGCCACCATGCCACCCTTGTTATGAACAAGGAAGTTCCTTTTGGAACACCCACTCTTCCTAGCTTCTCACCATTTAAAGAATAGTGTGTCTTTCTGTTTTTTTTTTCTCTTACCAATTTAATGAACTTGTCCTTTAATGCAAATGTGATTCCACATCCTTTACCTTTTTGCCTATCCATCCTACATGCCAATCAAGGGTATCAAGCTCATTTGCCTATTGATGGTGTCTTACTCCTTGTTTTATAAATTCCAAATCAGAAATGCAATTAACCTCAGTTTGATTCCAAATAAGCCACACTGCTAATGACCAACTCAATGGATAATGCCTGTCTCCTCAATTAGTTCCATCACTGATTGAACCTTGTCAGTACTTGGATCAGGTTACCATCACCATCCTGGGATGCATGTTTTTAACAACTTTCCCGCCTAAAGTGGAATTTAGTTTTGTCGACTGGCATGGAGAGCTGGCAAGAATCTTACTTTGCCCTTTATTGATAAAGCCCATTACTTTAAGTGCTAATCAGGCATTTAACTGGGCAGCAGTAAGCCGTTCCTCAATCAAGGACCCCACAATGAAAACTGCTAGCCAACCAGATACAGGCAATAAAATGTGAGGCTGGATGAACACAGCAGGCCAAGCAGCATCTCAGGAGCACAAAAGCTGACGTTTCGGGCCTAGACCCTTCATCTGATGAAGGGTCTAGGCCCAAAACGTCAGCTTTAGTGCTCCTGAGATGCTGCTTGGCCTGCTGTGTTCATCCAGCCTCACATTTTATTATCTTGGAATTCTCCAGCATCTGCAGTTCCCATTATCTCAGATACAGGCAACTTGTCCTTGCTCAGTAGTGCCACCAGACAAGTGATGGCTGCTATCTTTATTACATGTAGCTGAGGCTCAGGGTCACTCAGGGACCCAGGTACATGTGATTAAGTATGGCATGACGATAGAGGGACAGGGAAATGGGAAATTGGCAGCAGGGTTAAGTATTCTCAGCTCACTTCCCATCCAATACAAAGTCCCTCAATTATACATTGATCAAGGCGTTCCCGCCTGCCTTGGGAGTCTGCAAGCAACTCATTCGGGATTTCCATTTTGACATTCCTATAGTGTGAGTAACCTCATCCACTGCTGAGTAAATACCATCTGCCGTGAGGTAGAGTTATTAATTGACCACTAAATGGCCTTAATTGGCAGCATTTAATTGAGCTTTTCCAGCAACTTTGTTTTTGTTGTTAATTGGCAGCAGGGTGAGTAGCTGGGATTGGTGTTGAACATTGTACAATCATTAGTGTACGCTCTAACATCAGCTCATACAATAGAGGGAAGGTCATTGATGAAGCAATTGCAGGTGGTTGGGTCTAAGACATTTCCTTGAAGAATTTCTGCAGTGATGTCGCAGTACTGTGATGATTGACCTTAAACACTTACAACTATCCACCTTTGTGCTAATCTGAGTCTAGCTAAGACAGAGTTTTCCCCTCCAGTTTTCCACTGGGATTGCAATGCCACACTAGGCCAAATGCTGCCTTGATGTCAAGGATGATCATCTTCATTTCCCTTCTTAAGTTCTTGTAATGAAATTAGGGCTGAGTGGCCCCGGTGGAACCCAAACTAAGCATCAGTGAGAATGTTATTGTTAGATAAACACAACTTCATTGCACTAGATATAATACTTCCAGTTACTTTGTTGATGATTAACGATGAATGACTGATGGGACGGTAATTGAAAGGTTCAGATTTATACTGCTTCTTTTAGACAGGACTTATCTGAGAAAATTTATACATTGCTGGTAGATGGCAGGATCATAGCTGTACTGAGACAGTCTGACTGGGTATGTGGCTAGCTCTGCAGCATAAGCCTTCAGTACGTTACGATCCCAACTGATGTTACTACTGCTTACGGCAGATCCCAGAGTCAAATTTGCTTCAGTGAATCAAATTTTGTCACTTTCTAAAATTAACACAACAGTCTTTCATTGAAACTTAAGGGCATAAAGCTACAAACTAGGTTTTTAAGCAATAAACTAGAAGTTTTTTTAAACAAAAGAAGTAAAAATAAAATGAAACAAACCAAACTAACTAACTAAATATAGCACAGTTTGAAAGATTTCAGCACACTCAGCAATCAAAGATGGACTCCTAGCTTGGTAATAATTGTAGTGTGCAGGATATGCCAAGCCCTGATGTTACAGATTCTGTTTGAATAAAACTCTGCTGATGGCCCATAGCACCTAAGGCCCAGTTTCAAGTGTTTTATCTGTTCAGCCTCCATATAATATTACACAGTCATAGTGCCACACACAATTTGAGGGAGGGTTTCCTAAATAGGCAGGCTCCATTGTCACAATAACTGAGCAGTGTTCTCTCCTACCAATTCTGTCACAGACAGATGCATCTGCAACAGATAGTTAGTGAAGACAAGGTAAAGTAGGATTTCCCTTGTTATTGATTCTCTCACCATCCACCGCAGGCCCAGTGTAGCAGCTATGTCCTTTAGAATTTGGCCAGCTGGTCAAAAGTGGTGTGAATGAGCCGTTCTTGGTGATGGAAGTTACAGTCCTCACTCAGATGCATTCTATCCCCTTAGCACCCTCAGCACACCACTTCTCTGTGATGTTCAACACAGAGGAGAACTGGTTGATCAGCTGGGACCAAGGGGTTGTGGAGAGGGAGGTGGGAATGAGTAGAATTTCTCCTTGGCTGTTTTATACGATGCCATGAGACCTCATGGAGACCAAAGTGAATGTTGAGGACCCCAGAGGTAACTTGATAACACTGTACCACCACCTCTGGTGGGTCTGTCCTGTCAGTGGAACAGGGATGGTGATGGTAGTGTCTACAACATTGTCTGTAGATACAATTCCACAACAGTAATTATGTATGTGGGAAAGCTCTCCCAATTTTGGCAGAAGCATCAGTGCTTTGCAGGGTTAACTCAGCTGCGACCATCTTTCGTGCCTTGATCAAAGCTGGTGGTCCATTTGGAGTTGATCCTTTTATCAGACTTTGCAGTAGCTTGATACAACTGAGTGATTTGTGAGACCATTTCAGAGGCAATCACATTGTTGTGCCCCATGAGACCAGCCTAGGCAAGAAAGGCAGATTTCCCTCCCTAAAGTGAAAGATGGGCATCAGTGAATCAGATACATTTAACAACAATAAATAAATATTTCATGACCACCATTAGGCTATCATTTGAATCCAGATTTAGGATTTACCAGTCTAGTGACAATACCATTATGCCTCTTCCACCCTTCAGTGTTCTGATGGTACCAACATCTCCCTTTTCAGTAAAATGTTATCCACTACGTAAGATGACCTTGTTAAGCCTGACCTTACTCCATAACCTTGTAAAGCTGATAAATTGCAAGTCAAAGCTCAGTGAGCACGATGGTAGGAGGAATTTAACTGAGGAAATGTGATGCTGTAAGGTGATAGCTCCCATGGGAAGCTTTGGAACTTTATTTTAAATGAAGGAAAAGCAACATACTCTAAATGCTGGAGAAATGAAATTTTTTAAAAATCACAATTACTAGAAATATTCAACAGAGCTGGTAGCATCCATGGAGAGAAAAGCAGTGTTGATATTTAGGTTGCAGGTTTTACACTAGAAAATGAAGGCTGTTTGTACATTCCAAAACCGAAAGCTTCAATTCTGTTTTTTTTTTCCTCGCTTGTACATTTAAGGGGACTTTTGGACAGGGAAGCAACAATTCTGAATAATTAATGAACACTCAACTGTAAGTTTTTGGACAAAAAGTGGAACTGAAAACATCTTGAACAATTGAGTGGAAATGTTCAAGCACTCAATTCTTGTGTTTCAGAATTGCCAAGAAATGCCGTTAAGTTGATGCTGCAGATGACTGGATTTTGAAATAAAATCAACAGTGCCCCTCTGAGACCTTAAATATTGAGAGTCTTCTGTGTATCAAAAATGATGACTCAGCTCATAGCCTTTCCAGATATCTCCACTTTCTGCTGCCTGCGTCATGGCTAAAATTACTGGAAGGGAATCAATCAGCACCATCAAAGCTTTCTTCCGTTGCCACCAGTTTATGAGTATCAATCTGCACAGTCAAACAACTCAATGACAATAATGGTGTAGTAGAAATAACAGGAAAGTGATTGTTGCTATTTTTGTAAATGTGACCTTTAAGTTGGCATTTATAACTAAACATTCCCTGTGACCAACCATTTCATTCAAACATAACGTATTCATTTGTATGTCAAGCTGGAGCAGCTTAATAGTGTGCATACAGTGGCATTTCATTTGTCTGTGTGGGGAAGAGCACTGATAACTACATGGAGACAGCCCTTACAGTCGCTTATATTTGTGCATATTATTTTGTTCCTTAAAACCTTGGCTCATATTTTAGAAGGTTCTTTTTGTTGCTCATAAGATGCCTAAACTGGCAGTGACTTGGCTTTCTTTCTCTTCTTAAATCTACATGAATTGTGAGTATCACTGGCAAATCCAATTTTTATTGCCCATTCCTAACTGCCCTTGAGAAAGTGGGAGTGAACTGCCTACTTAAAGCACTGTAGTTCTTGCATTCACACAGCATTGTTAGGGAATTCTTGGGTTTTAGTGCTGTGACAGTGAAAGAACAATGGTATATTTCCAATCAGGGTGGCAAATGACTTACAGAAAAATTGACAACTTGTAGTGTTTCCACAGTTTCCTGCCCTAGCTATTCTTGGTTGCAGTATGGGGAAATGTAGTCAAAGAAACCTTGGTCAGCTGCTAAAGGCATTAATTAGTACACACTACTTTCAGGGTAATGGTAGCCTTACATGAACTTACTATTGTGACAAGCAGCTACTATTTATCAAAAATGATAATGTTCTGGAATAAGGTCAACACTTCCATTGTTTATATTTTTCCCTCAAAATCTTCTTTACCAGAATCTCAAAATGATGGGATTTTAAATTTATTCTGCATTGAAAACAGCCACAAGGATAATGATGCAGAATGAACCAACTCTGGTTTAAAGAACATCAGCAGCCTGCCAACATTGATTGCTTGTGAATTTAAACAACAGTGGCTGCACTTCTCAATAGGAGGCCAAAGTTCATTTAAAGCTACCACACATAAAGGCAGTGTGTAGTAATTAATGCTTTAAATCCAAAATCAAAAATACTGCAGAAATCTGAAATAAGAACCAAAATACTGGAAAAACCCAGCATCTGCAGAGAGAAATAGAGTTAACCTTGCATGTCTATGACTTTTATTCTATTTAAAACCAGACTGTACCTATTAGTAGGGAAGTGCATTCTGTTGAGAGGATTGGGGAAGAGAACTTAATCAGCAGGGAGAGCTCAGAAAAATGGCACCACTAGCCAGATGGTGTGATCCAGTTCTTAATGCAGCATTGCTGCAGGAAATCACAGGAGAGAGGTCCCCTTCTGTTAAGACCAGGATGCTGCCCAGACAGTCATCAAGCAGGCAGTGAGAGTAGGTAGCCATCGGTGTCAATCTCACCAGGCTGGCTGCAATAACCTGGATGCAGTAGCTCAAACCCTGCCTGAGTAGGCGAGGTGAATGTATGCATCATTACATGGATTTTTGCAAGTTAAACAGTAACTTCACACGTTGCCCTACTTACCACATCGCCTTTCCTCTTTTCCCAACAATCTCCACCAAACATCATGCACACTTGTCATTTAGAAGCCAATCTGAGACCCATAGGACAACCACAGACCAGTCAGTCTAACCTTAATGGTGGAGAAACTATTGGAAGCAATTCTGAGGAACAGAATTAATCCACACTCGGAGAAGCTAGCATTATTCAAGAACAGTCAGCATGGT